>NC_143423.1:9916136-10563863 GCF_059467195.1 Physcomitrium patens | reverse complement strand
ATGAAGCCTTGCTTGAAAATGCACCAAGCACTTGGTTATAGAAGGTAGAAAGAAAATTGCAACAAGAAGATTCTAATTCTAATAGAGTCCTAAATAACTCCAATTAAATCTTTAAAATATTAATCAAACTTTAATCAAATCCAAAGAAACCTTAAAAAAGTTAAAAAAGAAGTATGAAGAAATTCTTAAAGATTCAAAGAAAGTATTAGAATAAAATCTTAAATATATCTTAAATAAATTTCAACAAAATATTAACTTAAATCTAGTTAAAATCTTAGTAGTCTTTTAGTAAATTCTAAGTTAAATCCTAATTAATCCTAAATAATCCTAAATCCTAAGCAAATTCTAAATCCTAACTAATTCCTAGTCAAATTAATCTAATCCTAGGGAACTTTAGAACCTCAATATCTATTGATTATATTATTGATCTTAGTTAAGATTTTACAAACTTCTCAACAAATAAGTTGGCAAAAAGTACAAAAAATTTGAAGAGGATTGAATTTACTAATTAGAAGATCAATCCTAAATTCTTATCAAGTACTGGCTAGCATCCTACTCTAATTCAAATGTTAAAGTTCTAATACCAATATTTTCTTCTTAAACCATTGAATTTTTTCTAAAATTCACCTAAATTTTTAGAAATCAAGTCTAGTTTTTATATGTAAAAAATTCAATTCAATCCAATTAATAGATTGCTAAAGATCTTAAAAATACTCAATGTCCCTCAAATTCCAATTTTTAAGACCTCAATCCATAAAAACCTTCATACACTTTGATTTAATTATTTGATTGATTTCAAAATTTACACACACATTTACAACTAATATACCAAAATTATTTTTAAAATTTATCTATATACATATCATAGAATTCAAGAAACCCTTAAATATATGAATATAATTTTATTTTTCAAAATCTAACCAACTGAGAGTATACTAATTTTAAAAATCCTCCAAAAATTAAATATTAATGTAATTGACTTAAAATTAATATTTTAAAATTTCTTTAAAATTTTGCTCTCAAATTATTTTCTTTGATCTACCAAAGAACTTTAGACTTATCATAGGTGGACAATTTTGTGTCTTAGAATTTGATTTTGATCCAATTTGACAATCAATCCTCTTTGGATATAAATATTTAGTAATTTGAGATATTTTTTACTTAAACTTATTTTTAATTTTTTCCTAAATATGTCTATATCAATTGCTTATCTTATTTATTTTGATTTGAGGCATTTATGCTCCTACAAAGCAAATAGAAGCCTCTTCTTTAAAAAGAAATATTAATATTAAATCTTTTATTACCTTCCTATCATTTATCCTTATTTTTTTATTACATCTTTCTAGTAGGCTCTTCTATAACAACATCCATGTTTTCATATTTTATCATATAATTATATTACTACATGAAAAAAGGTTGATTCAAAGGTATCAATTAAAGAGCTCTAGTCTTTTTTCTTCAATTATTGCGGTGGTATGCAGTGTTATTGCAAAAGGCATAATTCAATGCTTATTAATGTTGATGCAATCAATTACTACAAAGGCATTGATTGTTGTAGCCATTACCATCAATGTAAATGGATTGATCTTAAGTCAAATTCTTGGATTGATACTATCAAATTAAATATTTTTTTTTTTAGATATCATTCTTAAATCTTGATGTTATAAGAGAGTATCAACTTGGGAAGTATTGTACACAATATTTTTGCATAGTGACAAGAAAAAATAAATTTTTCTTACTATTAAAGCACTTAGAACTATAATTAAGTAGATGTAATTTTTGGCAACTGATCAATAACATCTTAGGATTGATTTTTTAAGTGGCTAGAACATCCAATTAAATTCCTGGAGAATTGAAGGTAAGGATGGATTTAGTCCTTCCAACATCATCAATTACTCCAACAATGGATTGAAGTGCCTCAATAAAATATAAAAGCTCTTTATCAATGGTTCCATCATGACCACTACTATGCAAAATCAATGGTAGGACTACATGAATTGAGAAGCTATAGAAAATTGTCCTATGGAAAAGAAAGACTCTTCTTCAATATTCAAGATTAGTAGCATATTGCAAGATGATTTAAGATTCTAAAGGAGATTTTAGGTTGGAAGAAAAAAATAAATAAATAAATAAATAAATAAATAAATAAATAAATAATATGTGATTTGATTAAGTTAATTTGGATAAAAATTGAAGTGAATGAATTTTTTAAAAATTATATGAAATTTATTTAGATAAATTCTTATACTTAAATAAATTATTATACTTAAATTAATTATTATTGTAAATTGATCTATTAATAGAAAATAAGTTATTATTAAAAATTTACTTAAGCACATAAATATTTTAAAGAATTTAAAGGATATATTAATTAAGATTTAAATAAGAATTAAAAATTCTAAGGTTTCAATCATTTAATTTATTTATTATAAATTAAAATCAACTTCAAAATAATAGAGGTTTATTTTAGCTCATATTACACAATGAATATCATTTTAAATGGAAGAAGTAATATACTAAAGCACTACAAAGATTGAAGAAATTATTAACATTACTTCTAATTTTAAGAAGAATTAATTATATGTGCCATAGATTAATGATTCTTATTAGTCTAATTAATATAGATCAAGGTGATTCAAATGGACATAGGTTTGTAGTTTGTTTTGGAGCTAAGGTTTTGAATAATTGCTAACATGAATATTTGTAAGTAAAGAAGGAATTATAGGAAATTATTTCAGCTATAAAAGCTAAAAATGATTACTTGATTGGAACAATGGTCGTGATTGAAATAAATTGTTTGCTTTTATTTGGAATAATTATTAATTGTGCAACACTTGATATTGGAATTTTGAGATGGATTACTTGTATCAAATCATTAAATCCAAAGTTTAGGCATGTTGGAGATAAAGACAATCCAATGGTAGATATGCTATCTAAAACAAGATATAATAGAAAAGATGAGATGATTGAGGATGTTAATGATTTGGGTACAAAGTTTTATTTTGGTTTCACAATTAAACAAGAAAGATTAGCCATTTCATGAAGAAAATTATGAAAAAGAGTTATTAGATATTGGATATTATTTGAGTACTTTGACAAAACTTATTAATTGGTCAATGGAAACATTTAAACAAATAAAAAAATAAATAAAAAAAAAAATTATATTTAAAGAAGGATTTCTATGAAAGAGGCCAAAATCAAACATTGGAATGTTACAAAAAATAGTCGGTACCAAAGAAGATAAAAAAAAAAATTACTCAAAGAATTTTATGGTAGTCTATGGGTGGATGTCACGGCCATAATCATGTAAGCTAATAATTACATATAGAAATAGGTAGAAGTAAGTAAAAGTAGATAAAAGTAAGTTAATTCTATAATATTTAATATAAAAGCTTCCTAGAAACTTCCTAGACGATGCTTTGACTTCATAAGTGTCTTTAATTGACTTTTTGGATTAGAAACGTGGTCAACAAGTTGGCCATGTGCCACACATGTTGTTAGCTTGAAGATCAAGCTAACTATGTGGCCCACACGTAGAAAAACTTGCCTTCTAAGTCAAGGCATGTGTCCTACAAAGTCAACACATATTGGAGGTCCTATAGAACGTCGCCACGTAGCCCCTAGTTAGATAGTATATATAGAGACAAGAGTGAAGGCTTCTTCACTCTTGTCAACTCCTTTCTTGCTTCTAGTCCAGGTTCAAGAGTCTTTAGTTTCTTGTCTTGTGGCAATAGCCATTCCAGTTTCCTTTTAATATACCTACTTGTTTATATTTTGACTTATTATATCGAGATAGCCTTTTTGTGTATATTTTCCCTCATCGAGTCTTTGTCCTTGACAGATTGACAAGAGTACACTTACAATATCAGAGCTTTGTTTTTTCTTGAGTAAGAGTGGATTACCCCTTTCTCTTAACAAGACATAAGCGTATTAGAAGTTTGCGGATTACCCACTTCTAAACTGATATTGTTCTTAGTATCTTCTTTGTTATCAAGTCTTTCTTTTCCTTTGTCTTGAGCAATATCAAACAAATTTTTCTTCTTAGTGTCATTATGGCAGAGCTTGTTGAAATGAAGAGTGCAATGGCACAAATGCAAGAGCAAATGAGGGAGTTATTGCTTGCGATGCATCAACTCAATTCACCAACACAGGAAAAAACAAGAATAGCAGAAAGTGGGGATATAGAGATGATCGGAGCTGCTTCAATATCTACAACAAATCACGTTCCTTCTCCAATTGTACAACATCCTATAAGCACTAGAGAACCAAGAATTGCCTTACCTGAGAAATTTGATGGTACGAGATCAAAGTTTCGAGGGTTCATCAATCAAGTACAATTGGCAATTGAACTTCAACCGCAAAGCTATCCAACTCCAGGATCACAAGTCAGGTTTATTGGCACTCTACTTTCTGGTTCTGCATTATCATGATTTTCGTCTTTTCTTGAACAACGAAATCCAATATTGGACAATTTGGAAGCTTTTTTGGTGGAGTTTCGATCTATGTATGGTGAACACGATGCAACTCGTGTTGCAACAAATAAGATCCGAATTCTGCGACAAGAAAATCGCTCAGTAACAGTGTATGCTTCACAATTTCGACAACTTGCTATTGACATCAAGTGGGATGATGCTGCACTCATCAGTCAATTTCTTTATAGATTGCAATACGAAGTAAAGAAATTGATGCTCAACTTACCTGATCCTCAAACTTTGAGTCAAGCAATCGATTTTGTAGTAAAATGTGATAATCGACTTTTCGAATTTCGATCCGAGAATCATTCACGAGAACCTCAACGTTATTACTCAATGACAACATCAACATCTTCGCCAAACGTACATTCGGAAGTAGAAGACATGCAAATTGACGCGGTACGTTTTAAACCCCTAACTGAGCAAGAAAAGATTCGTCGTCGTCAAGAAGGATTATGTTTATATTGCGGAGAACCTAAGCACACTGCTCAACATTGTCCAAAGAAACGACGCAACTATAAAATGAGGGGTACGACGGTCAAAGAAGACAACATGTCGGAAAACGGATTCATCCAGCTACAATAGGGACCGTGCAGCTGGAACCTTGTACAATTCCTAATAAAGGTCCTATCCTCTCCTCAGAACCCTCTCCTTGTTTTATAATAGACTTATATTTAGGACCTAAGAATTACAAAGCCTCTGCTTTATTAGATTCGGGAGCCTCAACATGTTTTTTAGATGAAAAATTTGTTAAAAGTCGTAAAATATCTTTTGTACAGAAACCTAAACCAGTACATGTAGAAGTCATAGATGGTCGTCCCTTGTCTTCTGGAGATGTCACTCATGAAACTCATCCTATAAAAGTAACAATAGATGGTCATCATAGCTACATAGCTTTTAACATAATTAAAACCCCGTCCAATCCAGTTATTTTAGGTTTATCTTGGCTAGAAAAACATAACCCTCGAATAGATTGGAATTCGCGTAAACTTGACTTTTCCCAGAGCGTTATTAATAGTTCTACCAACCAAGTAAAAAATTATAAGTCTAGTATAGTAAAACCCGTACTGATAGGTGCAAAAGCATTTATACACGCAGCAAAAGAAGGATCAACTTTTGCTATTTATGCTGCACCTATTTCTGAAAACGTAAAGACATCAAGTGGCATTCCAAGTCAATATCAGGAGTATCAAGACGTTTTTGAGAAAAAGAATGCAGATATTCTTCCTAAGCATTGCCCATATGATTGTTCAATCGACCTCAAGGAAGGAACTCAGCCACCATTTGGACCAATTTACAGTTTATCGCAAGATGAGATGGCTGAACTCAAGACATATATTGACGAGAATTTAGCGAAGAATTTCATACGCCATTCAAAATCTCTAGCAGGAGCTCCAATTCTATTCGTAAAGAAAAAAGATGGATCTTTACGAATGTGTATTGATTATCGAGGACTCAACAAGATCACAATCAAGAACAGGTATCCATTACCTTTAATATCAGAACTCCTTGATCAGTTGAATCAAGCTAAGATCTATACAAAAATAGATCTAAGAGGAGCATATAATCTAGTACAGATCAAAGAAGGAGATAAATGGAAGACTGCGTTTCGAACCAGGTATGGACATTTCGAATATAATGTCATGCCCTTTGGACTCACGAATGCACCAGCTGCTTTTCAACATCTCATGAATGATGTATTTCGTGAATTCTTAGACAATTTTGTTGTCTGCTATCTAGACGATATCCTGATCTATTCCAAGAATGTCGAAGAACATGAAATACATGTTCGTCAAGTATTACAAAAACTTAGAGATGCAGGATTGTACGCCAAGATGGAAAAGTGTGTATTTCATACTACTCAAGTTGACTTTTTAGGATACATCATTTCAAATGATGGTCTTATGATGGATTCTAAGAAAGTCCAAACAATCATGGATTGGAAGATTCCAAGGACAGTAAGAGATGTCCAATGTTTCTTGGGATTTGCCAATTACTATCAGATCTTCATCAAAGATTTCTCACGAGTTGCAGCTCCACTTACACGCTTGACTAGTAAAGATAAATTCAAATAGAATCAAGAAACGGAAGCAGCATTTGAAGCCTTGAAGACATCGTTTGTCTCTGCACCAGTCTTATATCGTGTTGACTTTTTCAAGGCATTTTTTATGGAAACAGATGCATCAGATTTTGCCTTGGGTGCAGTTTTATCACAAATGGGAACAGATGACAAACTTCATCCGATAGCTTTTCATTCAAGAAAATTCTCAGCAGCTGAGATCAATTATAAGATCCATGATAAAGAACTTCTTGCGATCGTGGATTCCTTTCAAGAATGGCATCATTATCTAGAAGGCGCTTCTAGTCCAGTCACTGTGTATACAGATCACAAGAACCTCGAGTATTTCATGTCAGCACGCGTGTTGAATCGTCGTCAAGCTCGTTGGAGTATGTCTTTGTCAAGATTCGAGTTCATTATCACTTATCGGCCAGAAAAACAACAAGGTTTGTCTGATGCCCTATCTAGACGTTCTTATTTTGCACCAAAAGAAGGAGATGCAGCTTTTGAGCAACAAAGAACGGTCCTCTTGAAACCGGAGCAATTTCATCTCCGAGCAATGAAATCAACATTGACTGTTGATTCAACTTTTCTCAAGCAAATTCAGTCCAGTATGTCCTCAGACCCTCTTGTTTATGATATCGAGAATAATTCTTCCAAGTCTCATGATCCTTCTAAGTTCGAGTTCAAGAATAATCTATTATATTTTGAAGGACGCCTATATGTTCCAGAAAGAGAAGCACGTTTAAGTGTTCTTCAAGCACGTCATGACTTTCCAGCAGCAGGGCACTTTGGATATAATAAGACTTTGGAACTCATATCAAGAGATTTTTGGTGGCCACAACTGTGGAAGTCAGTCAAAGACTTTGTACAATCATGTGATATTTGTTCAAGATCAAAAATTCCTCGTCATCGACCTTACGGACTTCTTCAGCCATTACCTATACCAGAACAACCATGGTCTTTTGTTTCTATGGATTTCATCACAGATCTTCCAAGCTCAAGATCTTATGATTCTATATTTGTGATAGTAGATCGATTCACCAAGATGGCACATTTTGTGCCATGTACAAAATCTATCACAGGTGAAGAAACAGCTAAGCTTTTCATTGATAATATCTATCGCTATCATGGATTACTTAAAGATATCATATCAGATAGGGGAACTCAATTTGTGTCAAGATTTTGGAGTACCCTTTTCAAGATTTTAAAAGTGGACATAAAGCTATCTTCGGCTTTCCATCCTCAAACTGATGGACAAACAGAGCGCGTAAACCAAGTCTTGGAGCAATATTTAAGGTGTACTATCAACTACCAACAAGATGATTGGACAACCCTTCTGCCATTGGCAGAGTTTGCTTATAATAATATGGTACATTCTTCCACGCAACAAACACCTTTCTTTGCCAATTATGGCTATCATCCACGACTTGATACTTTTGAGTTTTCAAAAATTGATAATCCTACAGCAGAAGATATGGCAAATCGGTTGTCGGAGTTACATGCAATAATGAAGACGCAATTGAAGGAAGCTCAAGAACGACAAAAGATAAACGCAGATCTATATCGTAAGGAGCAACCACAAATCAACGTGGGTGATAAGATATGGCTACTTCGTCGCAATATCAAGACTACTCGACCTTGTGACAAGTTGGACTATCGTAGGCTTGGCCCCTTTTCTGTTTCTGAACAGATCAACCCAGTTGCATATCGGTTATATCTACCGGAGTCAATGAAGATCCATCCTGTATTCCACGTGTCTCTTCTTGAACCATATAAGACAGTGGATATACAAGGAAGAAGACAAATGCCACCGCCTCCTATAGAAGTAGATAATAATGAAGAATTTGAGGTGGAAGAGATATTAGACTCAAGGCGGCGCCGAAATAAGCTGGAATATCTTGTTCATTGGCGCGGATATGATATTAGTGAACGCACATGGGAGCCATCCAGGAATCTAGCAAATGCATCAGCTAAAGTCAAAGTTTTTCATCAACGACATCCATCAAAACTAAGATGAAAATCTCTCTTATAAAAGAGACAAGATTGAGGCAAGATAACATTCAATTTCCTATCCTTGTTTGTAACTTCTTTGCATTTGTGACGCTAATTAGATGGAGAGCCAACAACCAGCGGATTCAACTCAAGAACCTTCGTTTGTTGACCTGTCAGACGAGACATTACGATTGTCACAACCTTCAAGACGACGCAATCGAGATGAAGATCTTCAAGAACGACATGTTCTTCCTCGAACAGATGGTGAGATACAACGCATTTGGTATCATGATTTGGGAAGGGACTCTCGATGTTTGGTGATTTTGCTAGAGGTGGGAACAACTCCTGATGGTGTTCCGAATATTCTATTCGAAAGAAGTTACGAAGGCCTCAACAATGATCAAATAACTGGGTGGTCTTTCCGCCCTGGTATGGGACACTACCGATGGTTGAGAGGCCCTATCAATCATCTTCGAAGAGAACAGAGATCAGAGTATGTGGCGAATACAATTCGTCGCATCATAGATTTCTTCAACATATGATGATCGCTCCTCGTGGAACTCGTCTCTAGAAGGGGGGGTAATATCATGGCCATAATCATGTAAGCTAATAATTACATATAGAAATAGGTAGAAGTAAGTAAAAGTAGATAAAAGTAAGTTAATTCTATAATATTTAATATAAAAGCTTCCTAGAAACTTCCTAGACACTGCTTTGACTTCATAGGTGTCTTTAATTGACTTTTTGGATTAGAAACGTGGTCAACAAGTTGGCCATGTGCCACACATGTTGTTAGCTTGAAGATCAAGCTAATTATGTGGCCCACACGTAGAAAAACTTGCCTTGTAAGTCAAGGCATGTGTCCTATAAAGTCAACACATATTGGAGGTCCTATAGAATGTCGCCACGTAGCCCTTAGTTAGATAGTATATATAGAGACAAGAGTGAAGGCTTCTTCACTCTTGTCAACTCTTTTCTTGCTTCTAGTCCAGGTTCAAGAGTCTTTAGTTTCTTGTCTTGTGGCAATAGCCATTCCAGTTTCCTTTTAATATACCTACTTGTTTATATTTTGACTTATTATATCGAGATAGCCTTTTTGTGTATATTTTCCCTCATCGAGTCTTTGTCCTTGATAGTGGAGCATAGACGAATTTGGGTTAATTTTGCTAAATTGAAGGAACGGTATTAGTGAATGAATATACATTGAAATATAATCTTATTTATAGAATATTATATAATTTGTCAAATTTATTCAAATATACAACATTGAAATGGTCTACATCCAACATATTCTTTGGCTATTTATTTTAAATAGGTTTTTAATTTAGTTAGTATGCCAATTGGCTTATGGCAAATAAGATATTTAGTCTTTATTCGTGAAGATTTATCAAACCAAATAAAAGGCAAAGCATTGAAAATAAAGTTTATAAAAAGAATTTGTAGATTTTTTCTTGAAGAAGTTATTTGCTGCTATGGATATATAAAATAAAATCACTGCAAATTATAGAGAATCAAATGCACAAGAAGTTTGTAATTTTTTTGAAAAATATAGAGCTAAGTTATCATTGACTATTACTTATAATCTTAAGAATAATGAAAAGAATAAACATAGACATCCACCAATTATAAAAGCCTTGATTAAAGCTTACAATGAGAGAATGAAAAATTGGCCTCAACTTCTACCTTATACATTATGATTTGATTATAAATATATAGCTCAATGATAAGATATATGCCAATGGAACTTAAGACAAGTCGAAAATCTATCATGCCAATTAAAAAATATGTACCAACTTGGAATATGCTACTATAGAAAGATTGATTGACAAGAAAAGAATTATTGGTAATTAAAATTTGATAAATCAAACAAAGATCAAAAGATGTGGATCTTGCATTAGAAAGATTACAAAAGGTAAGATTAAGAAACAAGGCTAAATTTAATAAATGACATTGATTGAGGCCTAGAATAATTATAGAAGGTGATTATATGCTTGTTTATGATAAGAGTTTGGATAATCAATATAGTATTTTGTGGAAGTTTTCAAAATGTTGATTTGAACTATATGTGGTGGTAGAAATTCATGATAATGCCACATATTCATTAAAAGAGTTGAATGGCACAAGGTTAAAAATACATATTATTGAGAAGCGAGTAAAGATTTTTAAGAAGCGAGATGGACAAATAAATACAAAAGATCTTGTTGAAGGATTTAACATTTTAGAAGAAAAAAAATAATATTGAAATAGATATTGACAATGTTGAAGATAGATTAGATACCAAGAATGAAGAAGTGGTATGATGCAAGCCAAATTCAACGGTTCTATTAGCACATATCAAAAGATGGACAGATTTAGAGGAGGTGGATGTCATGTATAACCTGACTACATTGTAAAAATGTGAGCAAAAATGATATTATGATTTGTATTTTATCATCTTGGTTTAATAGTAATTTTAGATATTTAAAGAAGGCTTTTATAAAAGCCCTTTAGTTTATTTTTTTATTTTAATAGCTAGAAGATTAAAGGTTAGTTAACAAATTTACCTTCTAGATTATAAAAAATTCTTTTAGTATCTTAAAAAGACTATAAATAGATAAAAATTAAATAAATTAGATAAATATTTAATATAATTAATTATAAAATAAATATAAGAATAGAATTTTGCTCCAAAATTCTTACAAAAGGTTGAATTGATACTTGGAGGATGACTATTTGTTGATCAAGTTTGAAATCAAACCTCTAACTAGTAAAATAGCTACTTAGGGCAAAATAGAGGAGATTTTTAGAGATTGAAGGATTAAATTGGAGAGCTAGCTTCAAGCTTATTTTTATAGGTTTTGAGATGACTTTACAATCATTGTGTGAAATCAAGGTTTGTATTGGTGATTTTGAATTTATGCAATAAAATTAAAGCTAGTACTATTGGCTAGTTGGTCAAATGCATATAACATCTATATTTCAAATTTTTTTAATGTATACTTGAATGAGTGTACTAATTTCATATAAACTTTTATATTATTTTAATCATAAAAATGAAAGTTATTTAGATTTTAGTACAAGAAGATATCAAAAGTTGGCATTTAAGGTTAGGAAGGAATTTTACAATATTTAAAGATTTGCATATTGGAACAAAGAGAAATTTAGCATGGTTTTAGTAGACTAATATATCAAGCCACATTCTAATTTGGAGCTAAAGTTAATGATTGGAGATAGAGAAATTATTGCTCAAACTTCATCATCAACCTTTAAATTGGCAGCTAAGAGATACCAATGTGGTTCTTTTGCATTTTTCTCATAATTTGTAAGTTGGATTAGATTAAAAAATTTTGAACATATAGAAGACATGTTATTTCACAAATATGCAAAATTTTATATCAATTGGACAATTAAATTAGGAATTACAGCTAACTAAAGGTCATTACTTAGGATTAAAGTTTGAAGAAAAAATTGGAAGCTCCAAAAAAAAAAACAAAACAAAACAAAAAAATAATAATAAAAAAAAAACAATAAAAAAAATGATAATTTATATTTTCTTGAGGTAATTAAAAAGAGTTTTTTTCAGTATTTTGCATTGACTTTAAATCTTTTTGCATTGATTTTTTTTTTTTTTTTTTTTTTTTTTTTAATGGTTGATGCCCATTAGGATTTTTTAGATAATTGCAACATAGGACTTCACCTTCCACAATCAGGTACTTGGTGCATTCTCAAATAAGATGATACATAACATAAAAATATGTCCAATTTACAAGATAAGTGTCTTAACTTGTAAGATAAGTTTTTTATACATGTGCCACATAATTAGCTTGTATCATAAGTTATTAATATGTACAACATATGGCTAATTTATCGACCAAGTGTTCAACCTATCAATGACCTTTACACATGTATAAAGGTGAAATTGCATCTATAAAGCTTCTAAGAAGCTTCTAAGAAATCTAAAAAATTTAAGAAGCTTCTTTATAAGATATTATTAAATTAATCTACATTTATCTAATTCTAATTATTTATATTATCTAGATAAATATAAGAATAAATATATGTATCTATTAAACTTATAGATAAATTTTTTCATTTGCACCCATTTTTGGCAATACTATACTCAAAATAAAGTCCAATATATTTTTTTTGATAAAAAATATCTTATAAAAGTTGAATCTATTTCAAATTGATATGAAAATAATAATTATTTTTAAAGCTTCAAATAATGGTTTAGCTTCTTTATTCTACTCAATTTTTCCTTACAAGTCAAATATATAAATAAAAATATAATTTACAAAACTTTCCTGATAAATATTTAATAATAAATTATAAATTTCAAAAATACTAGATATCTCTTATTGTTTTTAAAATCTTCCAATCAATGATAGTCTAAAATATTTTAGGATGCATCATAAAATTATCATTTGAAATGATATATTTTTACAAAATCAACTTGAGTTGTATAGAATATACTCTTCTTTATTTGATTTATAATTGTATATTTGTGAGTTTTTATAAGACACAACAAATATAATTTTCATGCTCTAAAATGTAGAAGATACATATTCTTAATGATGATTTTGTTGAGACTTTGATAATCTATGTATATCCGTAGTAATTTATCCTTTTTTTTACAAACAAGATGGAAGCTTATATTGGAGATTTCAAATGATGTATAAAGTTTTTAGCCAAATTCTCATCAATGTATTCCTTAAATGTAGTCAATTTTTTTTATAATAAACTATGGATTGGTCTAAATAATGGTTGAATGTTTTTTTAAAGGTTAATTGAACAATCATAAAGATAATATTTTTAAAGAGTATTCATATATATATATATATATATATATATATATATATATTTATATTTTAATAATCTTCATACTAACTTGAAATATTACTTAAAGTCTTTGTACTATGTAAAATGGATGTGACATAAATATCAAAAGATGATCATTCTTTTGTAGTATGAATGAAAGCTCTTATACCTATTAATACAAGTTTAATTATACTAGACTTATGACTTTCTACCTTAGTAACAAAAATATAGGATATATTATTAAATAAATTTAAAATTATAATATATGTAATGTATTTAAAGTTTATAATTTTTTAATCATAATAAACCTAAAATAATTTGATTAGAAAAAAATCTATTAATATTTAATATTATTAATCTATTATGACCATTTGTTGATATATCTATATGAATATTTTATGGATAATATCTTTTAAAGACAAAAAATGACCATTTATGACTTCTATATGTACAAATTTAGTTTTTTTGATCAAAAATATTTCCTAATTTTTGAAAAAATATTTATTTATAAAATAAATTGAAATCCTTGAATCTAACAAGGTAGAATTTCTGTAGTTTTTTAGTTCTAAAAAATATCTATTATTAAAAAAAATAAAGGATTTTATGAAAAAATAGAATCTTTATTAGATATTGTAGAAGATTTCAACTATAGCTAGACAAATGTTTTCTTGGCACATTCTCTTTTTTAGCAACCATGCTTTATATTTTGTAATTATGTTATTTTTTTGGATAATATTGAGTATTATGATTAGATTTTCTACAACATAAGTATAATTCTTTTTAACAATATAAGTCTTTTCTTACTAAATGAGAGATTTAAAACATATTGTATCATTTTTTATAGATTTAGGCTTTGATAAATAATATATTAAAAATATAGAAATTATTTTTATAACTTGACTTGTGCTTTTCTATCCAAATCTTTATTCTTGGAATCTTTTAAAAAGTCAAATATTACATGCAATGGCTTAAGCAATAAAATATTTTAATAAGGTTGCTTTTACTATTATTAATAATAAGTCTTTTATATTATCTTTTAACTTATATCAAAATTGATTGATAAGGGCTTTATCATTCCAAATTACATCACAAACAAGGTTTTGGAATTCAACAATATATATGGTTATTAATTATGATCTTTTTTGTAAAAACAAAATTTTGTCTTTATTACTCTTTCACAATTTTTTTTTCTAAATGTGGCCCTAAACACTTCCAAAAATGAATTTAGATTATAGAAGAATCATAATCTTTTTCTGTCAAAAGTGCAAATTAAAATAGAACACTTTCAAATAAGAGTATGCCAATAAATCTAATTTAAGAAAATCCATTAAGATATTAGAAAGATTTTTTTTATATATATAATTTAATTTTTTATAGAAATCTTTGAAATTTTGATCTTTTTAAATTAAACTTCTCCAACATACTTATCCTTGTTGCTCTCATATTTGTAATAAGACTTTTTAGATTTTATTGCAAGGTTGATTTACTTGCTTCTTTCAATTGCACAATTTTTTCATGTAGACATTGGACCTTATTGTTTACTTCTTTCATATGTATAAAAATAGTATATTTATGATTGAAAATAGTAATATATGAAATTCTTACCTTAAAACTTTTGACAAGCTTATAAAGATTTGCAATAGTTTCAAATCTATTCTTACTTCTACTAAATATTACATTTGTAATTTTTTCTTTGATCTATTTAAAATAAAACAAAAAAAAGTGGAATAATTCACTTACTTCTAAGATAAATTAAAAATAATACATTAACATTTTTGTCAAACTTTCAAGAATAAGATCTCAAAGAATATAAATAAATAAGTAAAATATATTAAAATGAAATAATATATATATATATATATATATATATATATGAATATTGAAGAAGTAATTAGAATGACTTTTGTTAAAGACTAAAAAACTAGAGACTCTTTAAACTAAACTAAGAATAAAAAAAAAGGTATTTTCAAGAATGAAGAAGGTTTCACTATTGCATCTATATAAACTATCTAACTAATAGCTATGAGGCAACATTCTATAAGACTTTTGTCACATGTCTAACTAATAGGATACATGTTTAACTCATAAGAGAAGCTTTCTATATGTGTGACATTTGGCCATCTTGTTGACCAAATTTTTAATCCACCAATCACCCATAAGTACATATAAAGTCAAATCTACATCTATAAAGCTTCTAAAAAGTTGTTCTATAAGATATTATCAAATTTACTTACTTCTACATATATCTATTTAACTTCTTTAATTTAGATGAATATGTGTCTATGGAAAGATTCTAAAATACTTTAAGATTAAATAATAGATATTAAGGTTGGAATGTATAAAAATTATATCTAAATTTATGTAGTAATAAAAATAGGATTATATTTTTAACATATATATATAGATATATACTACTTTGACATATAATTCTATGACCTAAACTACATTCACAAAACTTACTAGTAAGTAAAGATTGCTGAAAGTAATTACTACAAAATAATAATAAATCATTAATGGTTATTTGATGTTTAAGAATTCTTTAATCATTGAAGCTAAACTACTCTTATCATCACATGATCATCTCCTTTTTACAAACATCATAATAAATTTATTTGTGTGAAACAAAGAAGATATCTAGCCTTGCATAATCATCCTTTATAAATTTTTTCATGATACTCAGGTTTTAAGAGTAGGCTTAAAAATAAAAATAAATAATAAAAAAAAGAAAAAAATAGTTTATTAATTCATTGTTAGTTAATATCATGGTTATTCATGCAAATGGCGCACTAGGTGCTTCAAAAGTATCAGCCTTTATTACTTAAGTCTGAGACATGTAATCAGTCTCTGTGCTCAAACGAATTCTTATAGTGCAGGTGATAGTTCCCTATTGAAAAGGAAGCAGAAAATATTGTAATATCTACAGGTAACGTCTCTTGCAAATTGCGATAGTTCGGTGGTGAAAAGAAAATGACCTTCGAAGAGGTCGTGAGTGGGATTAAGCATTGTGACGAGTCTCAGCTCATAACCACGAAATGGAGAATACATAATTTTAACACACTCACCGCCAGTGCAGTTGGAAGCAATGGTCCTCTCTCCATACTTGTACAAATGCCTTGATTCACCCTCTGTGTTGATTCGCTGACTGTAGTCATACCACTAAAGAGTGAACTCTATGCCTCTTTGCTCTCGCCATGTAGCTAATGTCGATGCCTGCAACTTCTATATCAACCACAAATTTCTAACGATATTATTATCACTATCATTCTACCTACTGCACATTGTTGACGCACATGCATGAAAAATAAGAAATTGGTATATCTCCATGGCGATTGTTTCTTCGTCGGGTGCATGGCATGGTTCAAGATGCGAGATGAGAGTTGTCTAAATGATGATGAAGGTAGCATTAGGATTCCACCACTTCTGGTTTTTTCTAACGTATCCGAAAGTGAACGGCCTATGTGTTCGAGAAAACTCAGCATCTACCAAATGCAGTCATTTCCTCTTCTAGATCTGTATTGCTCCTCATTACTAGCTCCTGCAAGAATACGAACGTCCTCGTTCATTAACAAGTTTTATATTATTTTACTTTATTTTTCATATGTTTAGGGCTTGATCACGATTCAGATGCAAAAGAAACACAACTATTGAGATCTTACATCAGCCTTTGATGAAAAATTGCCCGAGTGCTGATATTTTCCATGTTCAAACAGGTATGTGGATCCGGTGGTTCCGCAACTTCACCAGAATGACAACCTTGCACATATCTGATGCTGGTGCTTCTTTTGGATCTAAAACTTTCAACATGACAGGCGTCTAACTTGAAGTTGATGTTAGTGCCACGATTCATGTTATAATCATCAGGACTTGCACTGGATAGAGTTGTTGACGTCGAGGCTTGTGAAGAACCAGTGTCGGATGTTGAGGTGGCTTGCTTCTCCTGCAGATTTCCGTAGATGGATGCAAGAAACTTCACCACTTCTTCCGACAAAAATACCGAGTCTGGTATTGGATCCAAGCTTTTTGAGACTCTTTCCGGTGAACAATTTTGTTGATTTACCTGCCCCATGGGTTAAGATAGAATCAAGGAGTCAACAAGCACCAAAGAATAAGCCACATCAAGCTTAGCAAATGAAGTTCCTGATCTGTAGAATTTTGTCACATTTCCTTCGTTGTTGTATAACTGGTAAATGCATCCTTATTATGATACAGTTCAGAATGATCACTGAATAAGTGCCAAGAGAAAAGAAAGTGGCTATACCTTCGCATGGTTTGGAGAAAGGACGATAGGTTCGTAATCTCCATAAACTTCGTCATGTGAAGGAATTTCTTCATTGTTGATATTGTACATACTATCCTTTGCATCAGCAGGTTTTTGATGACCGCTTCGGAGAATTGATTCACCGTTGACAGGTGCTGAGGATGTTTCATGAGCATGCACACTCTGTCCTAAAGTGGCTGTTGAAGATTTCTTCCTGTTCAAGCTAGAAGCAAGAGTGACTGGATGACGAAGAATGCGTGAGGAGTTCAATGGACCCCTTTCTTGACCTGACAGTCTAGGAGTGCTGGCTGGCTTCAGAGGGCGAGTCACGGGTGCGACATTGCTATTTTGTGGATTTTTTAACTTGGCCCGAGCGCTTCCTATCACCGGCGGCTTTAAATTGTCAGTCTTGATCCTTGGAGGTTTTGTAACGGTTTTACCAACATCAGAAGGGCTAACAGGAGCAGGTGATGCAGCCAGGGCGTTCTCTTCGTTCTCTATAAGACTTAGTTGCAGCGGGATGAAAGGGCCAACTGAATGTGTCGCAGGTGCGGTGGTCTCGTGAGGTTCTATTTTCGTAAAAGATAGCCTTCTGCTTTTGAAGTCTCTACTGGTCTTGAGGGATACCTTTGGAATAGAGGCACTCTTATGGATTTGAGGTTTTTGAGGAGCTACAGTAACAATGCGTTTTGGTTCTATGGAGTCCTTGGTAGAGGTTAAGGATTTGATAGAACTGCTATTGTCTGAGGAGTTTCTAGAAGGGATTGATGTTTTCACTGCGCTGCTTTTAATTTCTGCCGACTTTCCGACAGAGAATGAAGGTTTTGAGAGACTGCTCTTCTGATTGAAGGACTTGCTGGGAGACAATGAAGGCTTTGGGTTCAACCTAGAACAGTCTTTAGGAGATACTGCTGGGGACACTAAGATCTCTGCTTTATCTAAAGTTACAGTTTGATCTGGATCCTTCTCGTAACAGATCGTTTCATCGTCCATTGCAGGCATGGCTTGAATTTCAACTTCTCTTCCGAGGTAAATGACCTGCTTCTCCAGGGAAATGATTTCTTCTTCAAGAACCGCCACCTCTAGCAACAACTCCCTAATCTGCAGGTATCAACACGATCGGCGTTATGTCTCACGCATAACGAAATTCTGTTGGAAGCCTACCCGCAATATAGACCAATATATGCTTTCACGAATTCAGAATCTACAATCCTATATATTCCCTTTGCCCTTATCTTTTAATCTCGATCACTCATCAGAAGAGAATATCAAAGACTTGTCAGCCCGATATCCAGCTCCCATAGCGCCTTCAAAATCGACTACTAATCACAAAGACTTATAAATAATCTAACAGAGTGCACTCTGGTTATAGGGATGGCGAACATGCCTCTAAAGGTAAGCTGGCATATATTCGAGGGAGAGCGCCCAAAGGTCTGCTTAGTCCACGACTTAGAGCATTGCGCATGTTTATCTCAATAAGTAGCTTCTTCTGTAGCTGGGCAACCTGTTCATTCACACCCAACCCATTTAGAGCCAAAAATTGATGTACAGAACAAGTCTCGAATGCTAAATCAAAACCGAGTTCTCAATTTTACTAAAAAAATTACTCACATCCCTCTCCAGCGCAGCCCGCAGTTCTCTTTGATCCCGCCTCTCATCTTTATCGCTTGCTTCATTGATCTGCGCTCCGAAACCACTTCTCTCAGGCAAAGTTGGGATAGTTCAAGGACAACATGCTCTTAAAGGAACATAAATCAGAAAAATCTAAAGGTGATGCCTTGTTAACATACGATTATCCTATTTGGAAGGGAAAAGTGTCGAAAGGATTTCAGAAGCATACACCGACAGAATTATCGTAGTCGATTGGAACATGTGACACATCATACGGAATGTCCTGCATTGAGTTCTTCTCTCATAAATTCTGTAAATTGCAACATGGCAAGCATTTTCATCAGCAGACTTATCCCAATGGCAGTCAAACATTGGCTTCGATGAATTCTTATGTGCTTAATAGACTTATAACTGCATACCTGTCGATTATGCTCGCAAATTTTATGATGCACGTAAGCTCTAACTATTGCTGATTTCGGGATCGTACATAGAAATACCGCCTCCGTGTCCTTCCTCCATCAACTGAACTATCAAAAGAAGAAAACATTTTTGCGGCAATTGAGTACCTGGCAAGAGTAATTGATTCCTAACTTGAAAGCCCTGGGAATCTCAGAACAGACGATTCTCCATGTGATTCCTGCAGGCACAAATTGAAGCATATGTAGAAATATCAGCACATGTTGAAAGATCTTGGGAAGAACTTACGTATCCGTGAACAATCCTCGAAATGATTTCTAAATCGTTTGCTGAACATGAACTCATTAGACAGGGAGGGACGCACTACTTCCCAAGCTAGCATCTTCGCAAGGAAAGACATTTGTTCGTTAAATTTATTTTAAAATTGGATAGACACAACTGATGTTTCCACCCTTTTTCAGAAAACTACGATGTGTGTTTCAGCGCTTGATTCTAAATCTAAGTTGTAATTTTCAGTTGTAGGCGAACGACGCAGTTTTTCAATGATCAGTCTCTGTTTTTGACGATTGACTTAGAGAAATCTATCACAAATAATACAGCGACGATATTGAAAGATTTGGTTGAGCTAAATCAATTTTTTGGTACATTCTTTGATAAAATAGATGACCCCACTAAGATAGCAGATTCCTCTACATCAAAACACTTCATGAATATATGTTCACAGCTATTTGGAGCATACAGAAGGTCATTCACCACAGAAGTGATCAAACGAAATGCTTCACATCTTACATAGCTATTAGCTACATCCCAACGACCTTGTCATGTACAATGATCTCCTCGTGCGCTCACCATAGTCAATTTTGCCGCACCTTTCGGAGATATTACCTGAAGGTAGGGGGGGGGGGGGGGGGGGATCTAAAAACAAAACAAAGCAGCAAAAAAAAAAACGGAATGCAACTTCCTACGTCTAGTAAATCCATCAATTGTTTTTGCGATACTTTTTCTTGAAGAGTAGAGGCCAATCATACCTGAATAGACAACATGTCCTATCTTCTCCTAGTCATTGTTCCTCGAACAGGTCTACTTACGATCAGACTCTTGAGAGCTATCCAAGAGACAACTTCTTTTTATTCATTCTAAGTTTATCATTTCTAATCTTTAAGTCTTGTGCTCAGCGTGATGTAAATGACAACATCAAGTTTCGTAGTTTGCATTGAAATGCTGGAACCAATGTCGCGCATCTAGTGAAGAGATCTGTTCCTTGTTTCTTAGTCTTGTGCAGAAGATTTCTAATTTCGACGGTGGTCGCATTCGTAGTGCGCTATCCGTCCACTAGCGATTCGGGAGAAACCTACGTGAAGCCAAGAGGCTCATTGATTTCCTAGCACGTAACCCAAAGTGAAGTGAACACAAGCAATGAGGCCATCTAGGAACGAACACTTCCCGCCAGCTGCACTCAATTATTAACAGCGTCTGCGAACATCGAAGTACAGGCCGCACCACTTCGAGAATGCTAACCACGTCAAGATCTACACAAGTTTTTCACAATCTAGTGGCTAGGCCAACTTTCACGCTCACACGGATGCATAGAACCTCACATTGAATGCTCCGTGTATTATAGACAGATCTGTGTCCCGTACGACAGCCTCTGCCAGAGGCGGGTAAAAAATCTTTTAGACTGGTGCCGTAGGAGTACTGCCCGAGTACTGCATGGATCTGAAAAGGAAAGATGTAGACGCCGCTGCGACAATTATGTCAGTGTGGCTCCAATGTGCGTGTGCTTGCCGGACGTGGCAGAGGCTAAGAAGCGCAGGAGGAAGAGGTCATCAAAACGGCAACATCTAACTACTTTGCTTTGGTTAAGTGTTGCTCCCCTCCTGCCACTCGCCAGAAGCAAACGACGAACGCACTCACCCCCTCACTCACTCACTCACTCAGCGGGACAAACAAATCATGTACTGGCAATTAAATAATATCTCTGGAAGAATCATCAGATGCTCAGAATTTCCAGAAATAGTTGGAGAGATGAGCACACGAATCTTACCCGATAATCAGGTCCGTCACTCCCCTGCTCAATGTGACTGAGGCTGCAAAGTTTGGCTTACATCGCTCAAAAGCTGGCGAGGACGATAACCAACTGCACTCTTCCATGATACCGCATGATTGTTGACGCCGACGCAGCCTGCTTCGGACTGGTGCCATCGCTCTCCTCACGGCTCCCTCTTCTCCGAGAACCTCAACCTCGATCTCTACTTTCAAAAAGCCATCCAACCTTTTGCTTTTTCCACCCTTCTTCATTTCTAAACTATTTCACACACTTTTTCGACACAAATTGACTACTATTCACTCAGAATTATTTTCTATGACATACACACAAAGGATTTTTGTTACCACTGCCAGTGCATTAGCCCAATGAAACATTGGTTGAGGTAGTTAAGGTGGACAACCCATTTCTGATATCTTAAGCATTTCAATATACTTCTAGCAGGTGTAAAAGTGGTAAACAAACACCCCATGTAGAGAAATAGAAATCAGGAGGATTCCAAGTGTTTTCACAAAATTTGGCCCAAAAACCAAATTTATATAAATGTTTTAGCTAAAGATTTTCTTTGACCCATTTTGAACATAATATGTGAGCAAACTTCCCAATCCAAAATCCTCTCAACCAAAAGCTGTGATAATTCAACCTTGTCAAAGACCTTTGACTTCTGCGCCAAATTTAGAGTGAATTCTTACTTCCAACATAAGGACACAAACCTCAATCTCAAAGATCTGAGGATGGATGCAGCAGCAGTACTTTTGACAAACTATTCATCACAAGGGCGGACACAGTGCAATGCACTCCAGCTTGTAGGCATTAATAACATCATCAGTATGAACAGAGTTTCTAGAGTTTATATGAAGTATACCCACCTAACCCAAGGATGAAGGATATCTCAAGTACAACCAGCAGCAGTGGTGGCATCACAAATGCCATCAAGAAGTTGTTGTCTTCTTTTGCAATTTGTCATGATAATTGGTTGATGAGGAAGCCACATTAACAAAGAAATATCTTTAACTGTGTCATGCCCCTCAACCATTCAGTTGACCTTACTCTAAAATGTCTTTGCACATATCCAAAAACAATAGTTCTTCCTGTAGAAAGATTCTAAATCCATTCCAAGCCCACCAATGATTGGCAAACTTTACAAGGATGAAATTGGTGGTTTATTGTGATGGAGGTGGTGGTTTAATGTGTTTTTATGGATGGTTTTGGTCAAGTCTATGTGTTGGTTCAAGGGTCAAATGCAGAAGCTGATTTGTTAATTTATTTCAATTAAACCATTGAGGCAATTTATATATTTTTTCTTCTTTTGGAGCACATCAAATCCTTATTTCTACACCAATTTTTATTTTATTTTATTTTTCAAAACAAAACCCCCAAGATAGCTGAAAAACCTTAAGTTGATGATTTAAGGTACTCCCACATTATCATCATCATCCATTGCAAGTTTCATCAATGTGATCTCTATTTCTTGCCAATAGCTCATCCATGAGAAACTTCTCCAATACACTTGTTTATTATTGAAATAGCTCCTTGATTTGATCCTCACACCAATGATGGTGATATAAACAAATAAATATATCAATAAAAACAGTACTGTCCATACTGTGCATGTTTTTTTTTAGTGTAGACCACTGTCAAGTGACAGATTCTAGCAGTTGTGAATTTCAAGTTGACTGTGAACTATTGTATTATTTCAATCCCCAGTATTGGCATTCAAAGGGGTTATTCATTATTTTATATACATGGGGGTAAGTCTTATAGAGCACCAAAAGGGAGCACAAAACTACAATGAGGGTACAAGACTTCTTGAAGGTTACAAAGTCCACAAGTTCGAAAGGTGAACATACCACATTATAGATATGATGGCAAATATTCAACATGTCCTATTGCATGTTCCCTATACTTTTCAAATTATTTCTGGGTCTAAATGAGGCATGAAGAGGGCCAATATTATAGGATAGGGTCTCTTTAATGTTCAACTCACAAAGCAGGGGGCTTCAACCCAATCCAAAGGCATTCCTCCTTCCTTTGTGGCTCTCAACCAAAGAGCTCCAGACAAGAACAGAGAACAAACCCTATTATTGTGGCAGAGGCAATGATGGGTGGTGGGAACCAGGACAGAGTAAAATCCTTATCAACAGAGTTCCAACTCTGAAAAAGGGAATATGAAATTCACTGGGATTTCTTACCACTACTTAGGTCCTTATTTTCAGTTTCTTTATTAATATCTACATGTATATCCTTCTTGGTGTAACCTATAATGTGTCATTCATTCCATCTTCACTTTTTTTTTTTTTTTTTCTCTTGATGTAGAAAATATGTAGTAGGACCTATAACTAATGAAAGAATGGCCAACATAGTGAATGCTTTCATAACCTCCAAACTTCACTTTAGCAGGGTAATTTGAGATGAGTACCAAAAATGAGAGGACAGCAACAGTTGTGAACACTTACACTATGTCCAAACTTCAATGCATGTATGTATACAATGTGTACAATCAGCTGGAACTACTATCAGAAATCATGAATGTTAAAGCAAGGTTCTCATTTCAGGCATATGTCTTCAAAGTTCACTAAGGTCTTTTGACATTATTGTTGTTATTATTATTGTTTTACAACTCAGAATTGCAAGAACCTGTAGATATGATAGTTATACAAATCTTGTAGTTGTACCTGACCATCAAATCAATAAAATCACATCCATCCTCAGCAAATGTTTTAGCCCAATTCAAACTTACTCATCCTCTAGTACTTTGATTGCTTTTAACATGCGTATAATTAACAGGACTAGGAAGACTCATCCATGTGAATCCAAGCTACATCACCACAATAACTCCATGTAATATTCATGTTTTCATTGCCTTCACAAAAGTTCTAACTATCAGCAAAGACAACAATTATTTGTTTGTTGATCAAGATACACGTCCACCCCAACATTGCTTCTTGGGTACCCCCCCCCCCCTTCCACAATCTTCCCACCATCCAAAGTGGGTCCTCAAATCCTCTCTTCCATTGTTAAATACTTTAGATGTTGGAATCCAGCACTCATACCAAAAACACAAATTTCCTTTACGAACTTGATGAAGGGCATGTTGGTCCAGAGTTTGTTGGCCAACCTAGTTCTTGGAATCCAACCCCCATTTCTATTGTTGCCTTTGGCTCTCCCAAGGCTCCAGGTGATCAACAATCAATGGGTGCACTTGATGAGTTGGGTCCATTCATTGCCAGGGTTCTAAAGCCAAGAGAGCAAGAGGATGGAGAAGATGAAGATGGTGGCAGTGAACTCATTGCCTAGTGAAACTGTGGAAGCTAAGCAACTTCAATTGAGTGCTGGAGCCAAGGTTGAGGCTGGACATCATATCCATTGCAGAGCTATTACCCTCTCTCTATCCCAAAGCTTAGCAGTGACACAGGAATCTGTGTGACTTAGAGCCAAAGCATGAGTCTATGTACTATAACCTGCAGTGCCTCCTCTATATATGTCTTTCACTGGCTGCTGACCTGCATCGCTTAAAGTGTGATTGAAGGAAGGAATTCTGCTTCCAATATTAAGTGTTTCTGTAGTTGAAATCTTCTGTCATGCATGGAGTTCCGCAGAATGGAAATTTTGGCAAGTTGTTGTTGAGAATGAGTAAGATGCAAGATAAATGAGGTCTCATTGCCCAAACTCTGAAGATGTAGTCTGACATCTCATGGAAATGTTGGTTTCACTGAACAGACTGGTTGTGGTGTGCTATTGGCAGTTTCCTTGCCAGTTGCATAGAGGAATTGTGAAATTTTCTGAACCAAGCCCAAATGAATCCATGTTCAAATAAGTGTGATGTTGTAATGGTAAAAAGAATGCATCTCAATCTGAATATATGCTTTTGTATTATCTATACATTTTTTTTGCAATACATGGAAGATAAACCAGATTTTTGTTTTTAATGTTTGTTTTCTTACTTGTGATTTAGAAAAAACACCAAAATAGAAGTTTTGAGATAAAGCTTCGCAAAACTAAAACTAGATCAAAATACAACCATTCATTCATTTTCTCACACTCTCTCTATCTCTCTTTCTCTCTCACTCTCTCTCTCTCTCACACACACACACATATAGTATGACACATGTGCATGACACAGTTTACAGTTGTTGACAGTTGGGATCATGTCATACATATTATACAGTTAGTTCCACATGGATGTTCTTTTTTGCTTATGCATTCAAGAAAGTAAGAAATAAGATCAATACCCATAATAATAATTTTGCAGCTTTAAAAGTCAAATTGTGCAAAACATAGTAATTTTTCACAATATTTCAAACACACCAAGTTTTAATCAGCTTGGTTTTTATGAGAATCAACATGTGTATGTAGACAACTTGGCTCAATTTCTCTTCTTAAAACCATTAATAAAAATCTGGTTTAAATTTCTTTAATGGAATATGGCTACTGAATGATTTTGGTGTTTCAATCTATTCCTTTTTTAATTTAAAGTTGTATTGGTTCACATGTAGAAAGTCCATGTGCTTGGTGTAATGAAATTGGGTTTAACTCATTGGGCTCATTGATTTTTTTTCAACCTGTTGCACTCAGGGTGATTCTAACCTATCACTAGCAATTTAGAATTTCTGAGAAATTCATACTCAATGACCTCACATTCAACTAATACAATCCTAATTCTACAATGAAGCAATAGGTACAACTTGAAGTTAATGTCTATCTATTTCTTTTAGTTGATTCATTCTAGATCTTAAAATATGACAAATGAATTTCGTATTATTATTATTATTGTAGATGTCTCAAAAATTAGAGAATGATTTTTTTTATTTTTCAGGTACACAGAATGCTAAAGTGAGGCTGGAAAGTACTGTAGTATGTTACAAGTGTGGAATAGGACTGCTGGTGTGTATGCATGATAATTCACATGATTATTGCTTCACTCCAAATCAACATGTATCACATTTGAAAATCACCACACTGATGTTTCAACACTAATTGTCCCTTGTAATCACACAAATAACAAAAAAGTGATGATTTGGTTTTTTCTCTAGTCTTTCTGTGCAAAGATATGGAATTGAGGAAAGTAAACAAAGCCATGTGCTGGATCTAGTGTGGTATTGGATGAGAAGGAGAGCTCCAAATAATGGCAATCCCATGTAATGAATAATTAGTGCACATTTGAAGGTTCTTGTCACAGTTTCCAACCCTTTCTTAATCACACAGTGACTTGTGTCCCAGATCAGACTGTTATCCAAATCCAGTCACCATTCACACTGCCCAATGTATCACTTGCTAATGTGTGTTTATTGTCATGAACAATGAAAATACACAAAAAAGATATGGTCTGCAGCCTAGTCAACAACAATAAGAAACAAAATGATCTGTACTTGGCAACATTTTGGCAAATGCTTAGAGCATACTGTTTCATATTCTCCTGATACACATTCATCCAACATGTATCATGACCAGGTTAACTGGAAAAATCACAAACAAAATAATTTACAGAGTGTCAGAATTTCTGCCTTCGCCAGGCAGGCTGCATTCCCAATGTAGTTTATTTCCAGGTACAACAAAGGTGAGTTTTTGAGGATTTATTGGGGGATCCCCCAAAAGCAAGGCTGGATCTCAATTGTGAGGATCCATGCCCATGAGAGTGGAGGAGTTTTGTTAGCTGGATCTGCAAACCTGAGTATGGTTTCACTACTCGATGGAAAGTTGGAAGGATGAGGAATGTGAAGAAGATTGAGAAGGAAGCTAGAGGGAGGGGGGCAAAGGGTTGTAGAGCCAATATGATTCCACGACCTTGACAGAGTATAGCCAGGACTCCAGGAAGCAAGGGGCCAAGGACATCCTTTTCAGGCAGTGTCCAATCAGGCCTAAGTATTCATGAATAATAGCTGGAATTAAAAGCCATCTGCATCCGGGAGCTGCAAAGCTGCCAGAGTGTGTGAGAGACTCCAAGGCCTCAGCAGAAGCAGCTGCAGCAGAAGAAGAAGAGACTCTCCAGTGGCAGTCTGAGCATCACATGCTTTTGCTCTGCACCCACTGTCTCTCCAACCCTAACCCCCCGCGATGCCTAACCCCATTCACCACCCCTTGCAGCAAAGTAAGAAGAAAAAAGTGTGGACATTGACCACAGTGGGTTATTTCTTTATTTATTTTAAATCTGTAAGTAGATGTGATGAAGATCTGCAAGGAAGGGAGGGCACAAGGACGAGACTGCACATGGGGCAATGACTCACAAGCCAGTCAGTCCATTCAGAGCTTGCAATCCAGATGTCCCTGTTGCCATACCTGGCAGGAAAAGGGGAAGGGTTACTGTTGAAGCCAGCCCAGCCCAGCCCTCCTGTGCTTGCTTTACTAACATGAGGAGGAGGAGCCATTGGGAGCAGATCCCAAGGATTCTTCCACCACCACCACCACCAAATTAGCCCTGAATCTGGGTTTGTAGCTCTCTACTGTCTTTGGGTTGCAGGTACTCTCAGCCATGCCAGCTAGCTGGGCTAGTAATTTCACTCTTTCAATGCCCAAAGGCACACCTCATGGCTTGATGCCCAGCATCACTCACTAGGGAAGTGACCAGATTATTGTTTCTTTATGCTGCCCGATGATATTTCTATTGTGTGTACGGCACCCATCAAAAGAAGAAGAAGAGGCAGTTTGAGTCATGCTGACTCAGTCCCAGTACAGTGAGTCAGCATTTTAAGATAGAAAAAAACCAAGGAAAAAACATAAGTACACAAGTGAAGACTGACACTAGCAGTCTTATAAGTTGCATTCTGTTTAAGAGGCTCCCAATAACACAGTGATTAGCCTGTAAGTGAGTTAGAAAATGTTTTTCATTACAAGATTAGGGGTGGACAAGTAGGGGTTACAAGGTCAACTGTAAGGCCAAGGACAAGCCATAACTAAGGGAGATTTGTAGGACAACATAGAGACACGGACACACTCTCACACACACAGAGGTAGAGACTGCACAGAGATTGGGAGACCACTGGAGTTTCCATAGATTATGGGTTTAGTGTTGTACACAAGCTGGAAACCATGACTGTTGGAGCAGCCAGCATCACTCATTCTGCATTTTATGTTTTAGTTTTTATTTTCAGAATTTTTATTGTTGAATCAGAAGAAGGAAAACATTTTGGTATTAAATGTAGAAAATACAAGCAGGAACTACAGTGTGAGTGCCTGCATGACTTTTACTGTTGTTCTTCTAGGAGGTGCAAATTCAAATCAGAGCTTGGAATTAATGTCTGTTCCACATTGCATTAATGTCTGTTCTAGGGAAAAAGAAAAATCTATTGAGGGTCTATAACTGATCAAAATTTCAGTAACAGACTCTCTTGTTTCCAGCAAAAATTCTTCATGCCTTTCTCCATTCTATGCAAACACAATTTGCCATATTTGCCATATTTTGGACATTCCATGTAGTGACAATGACCTTGGGTGGGAGATTTTCACTCAAGATGATCTATTTGAAACCTAATGTTTTTTTAGATTCTGACTTAACTCTGTTCTGTTAAAGAGAATTGTGCACCAATTTTGTGCTCTTTAAATTTCTGAGCATAGCCAAAATATGTGGAAGATATTATTTGTACAGAAAGACAGATACAATTGACAACTGACAACTGACATTGATTGTGAATGATAATTTTTCTCTATGCATTCACAACAATGCTTTTGTCTAAAAGTAAATGTGTGTAAACAAATAATGAGAAAAAAAATTATATACATATATATATATATATATATATATATATATGTAGGTATGTATGTATGAACAAATGATTTTTTCAAAACATATCAAATTATGGGAAAAGGGACAATTTATATTATGGAAATTAAATAATACATTTTGTAAAAAATTTATATATTTTTTCATGGTAAAGCTTATAACACAAGATATTCCAAATTTATCCCAGTAATTGAGATAAGGAAATATTTTTTTTAGCTGATTGAATAAACTGGGACCAAATTGAAGTTTGTCCAAATAGCTTGGGCACATTCAATTACAATCCTAGCTTGTCAATGGTGATGTAGGTGTTTTGACGAATTTACATGATAAATGAATCTTTAAATTGTTTAAAGGAACAAAGGAGAGGGATAGAAAAAGCATTATTGTGATTCTGAACAAGATGTAAATTCAAATTTCAACATAATTGCATGATTTTAAAAAATAAGTTGTCTTAAGAAGCAATATCAAAGAAAATGAAGTATGTTACTTATATGATTGAGAGCAAAAAGAAAGGAGTAGCAAAAAAGCACACATCCAAGAAATGGTTTATTTAAAATTTAGACTTATTCAAAACAAGGCATAATATTTAAATTTTAAATATTTGATTTGTTAAGATTATCTATAATATATATATATTTTTTTTTACAAGAACTATACTTTTGTATGATTTTTATAAAATTGAGTAGTATATATTTGTTATAATGTCAAATGTTTTTATGTGTTCATTTACCATGTATAATTTTTATGCAAAATTAGATTGGATTCACATACAAAATATAGACATGGAGATATTAAACCATAACAGCTAGAACATGGTTCAAGTATTCTCTAAAGGGGTAGATTAATTATTTGAGATATATAAATTTTAATATAATAAGTATATATTTTGATATTTTATATAAAAAAATTATAATTAAAATTTATTAAAAAAACACAACTGATGCTAAGAATCTATGTCAAGCCTTTGAAGAAAATTTAACTTTATTAAAATATCAGTAAAAATAAAAAATAAAAAGTTCAAATATCATTTGAGATAATTAATTTAATTTTCTTAAAAAAATTAAATTATTTCTAGATTAAAATATTAAATATCAATTTTTTTCTATAAAAATATTGACATATTATTTTTTCATTAAAATCTACTTCTAAATGCCAATTTACAACCAACCAAGATAATATTTTTTTAGACTATATTTGATTCTTAATTTTTTAAGGCAAAAAATTGGATTAAAATTAATATATTGTAAATACATCCAATATAGGAGAGTAATAAAAAATTAATTGAAATAAAAATTATCAGAATTAAAAAGTAAATTATTTTAAAATTTAAACTTTATAGCAATTATAATTTTTTAACAAAAAAAATTATTCTAAATGATGTATCAATTATTTTTGATAAATTTTAATTTTTATAATCTTGATTATATATAAATAGAAAACATTAAAGCAACCTATCTTATCAAAACCATCATTGTACTTTTCAGCCCTTATTCCTATTTTCAACCATTCTCTTATTTTCAATTGTCACTCTTATTCTTGCTATTCTTCTTGTATTAATGACATGAATCTCAAAGAAAGAAAATCTCAATATACTCTTGTATTACTTGGAAAGACTAAAAAATCATTCAAAGATGGTAATATATTGAACTAAAATGACTATTATCAAAGACAAGAAGACTAGAAAGTCTTGAAACAAGACTAAATACTAAAAAAACATTGACAAGAGTGAAAAAGGCTTCATTCTTGCCTCCATATATACTTTCTAACTAGGAATTAAGTAGTGATATTCTATAAGACTTCCAATACATGTTAACTTTCTTAGACACATGACTTAACTTGCAAGGCAAGTTATCTATATGTGCACCAAATAGTTATCTTTTTTCACAAGCTACTAATATGTGTACCAAGTAGCCAACTTATTGACCAAGTTTTTAGCCTATCAATTAATTATAAATAGGTGTAAAATCAAAGCAGCATCTATGAAGCTTCTAAAAAGCTTTTCTAAAAGATGTTAAGAAATTAATCTATTTTACTTACTTCTATTTAATCATATAGATAATTTTTAGAACAAATATATATATTTGTAACATTATCTTTTCTTCTAGGAATGAATTTCACAAGAAGTGATCATTATATATTAAAAAAAATCCAAAATAGAATAAATTATATTTACTAAATATCTTGATTTTTATTCTCTTTGAAGATAGTTGATAGATTCTTTCAACCAACAATAGTATCTCATATTAGAGTAAGAAGACTATCATATTATTTAATCATTGTTAAAGTCTTTATAACTTCTTTCAAACAAAACATTTGAAACACTATCAAGAGTCATTCCTACTTCTAATAAAATCACCAAATATTAGTAATCTCTTCCAAAATCATAATACCAAACATGTTATATCTTACCATCTATTTAAAGAAGAATATGTCATTCTTAAAGATCTTCATCTTGATTATATTATCTTGAAGGTTGTGACAATTGTAATATCTTGTCTAGTGTTGTGTTGTGATTTAGCTACTATATAAAAATAATACATCTATATATATATATATATATATATATATATATATATATATATCTACTATTTAATTTATTATATAATATAATAAAAGCCATATTAGATTTTTTTGGTTACAAAATATGATTAGATTATTAATTTAAAGTGATTAATTTTTAAAAAGCTATTAATAAAGTTGATTTTATGTTGATAATAGTTTTTATATATTTAGATCCATCTTTAATAGTGACCTTTGGAAGCTTATTTTATTTATTTTTTTTGATATTTAGGACATATATTATATAAATCTTAAAAAAAAAAAACGAAGAGTGATTTTAGTAGCAAGAAGAATAATTAAAGTATCCATATAGATGAATGGAGATAGATGATAAAAATCTCCATTGCTATTGACCAAAAGGCGTGCCTAATGGGCTTCAAGGAGGCTTCTTGAGGTCTTATTAGGAATTAGGATTACTCTTTCAAGATGATTCAAACATAACAGGTAAGGATTAGAAAATTTAGGTTTTTGGCTATAGTTTTGGTGCAAATTTTGGGTGATTTGGAATTTTTATGAAAGAGATATAGGTGCTCAAAGTTAAGATGTTGGTTTTATACCTACTGTCATTCTTTGGGATATAATACACATAAACAAAAGGCAATGAAAGATCGATAACTAATATTAGAGAGAACTCTTTTTTGGATATACTTTTTATGTATTGCTTAATGAATTCTAAGCTGAAATGAAGACATTATAGCAAGTTAAAGTCAGTACTTGCAATCTAAGGGCAATAAGTGATCCAATTTACTAGTAGTTGTGTTTTAAACTATATCTTAAGCAATTTGATAAGATTTTGGCTAATTTTTTTTAAAAATATGTATTATCATGTTATTAAATTTTGTATATAAATTATGATATAAAGATGGATTTTGTGGCATTTAAAGTTTGGATCTTTAAGATATGGAGAAAATAGTATTTGTATAACAGGATATAGATAAAATAATTGTATTGCTGAAATATAAGAATAGATAGTTGGAACCATGTTTGAAAAGTTATAGAAGTTTTTGGAATTGGAGCTAGATTAGTGGACTATGTAGGATCCATTGTCGAACCTTCTAGAGATGGTATAGCAGTTAACTAGGTAGGATCCATCATAGAACCTTCTAGAAATAATTTAGGATGGTTATTTCAGTGGAGTCCATTGTAGAATCTTCTAGATGGAATTTAGGACAATTATCTAAGTGAGGTCTATCATCTAAGAATATTCTAGAAAGTCCAAGGTGATAGAACAAAGTATAAATAGGATTGACGAAGATCTTTTGGAACATCTGGTCAAGTATGGCTTTGGATCCTATCTCTTAATACAATTGGATTTTATATATTTCTATTTTATTTTGTTTTTTTTCTAATTTTAAATATTTAGTTTTGTATTTTGTGTCCTATTTTAAAAAAAAATTTGTTTAGTTTTATTTTAGTCCATTTTGGTCCTACTTTATGATGAGATTTTTTATTGCTTTGGATTAGAATGATTTTGGACACTTGAGATAGATTAATCATGTTTCATTCATACCATTGCGAGTGTTATACTATTCTTTGATATAATGTCAATAGTCATCATCTGTTTCAAGGTCAATTGTTGAAGTCACATTAGATATAATGTTGAAGTTACATTAGATATAATGTTGAAGCTATCATGAGCTACTCTGAAAAAGTCAACCGAGAGATGAAAAGACATTATAATAGTTGAATTCAACGAAAAAATTATAGCTTAGAAGATATGGCAAAGCAATTCCAAATGGAGATTCAAATACAACATCTTTTAGATAGATGGCTATTTTGTAAGGACAAATAAAAGCTTCAAGGAGAAGGGAATCCACCTCTATTAAGCTGAAATTGAGTAAGCTTAATATATACTCTCGAACTTCAAGCCAAGAAGATGTATGTCAATAGCTCTTCAATATGCGACAATACCTCCAATCATCCAAGGCAAATATCATTGAAAGAATTATATATGCAACGAGCTATTTGAAAGATGTAGCAACCATTTAATAAAGACATTGAATTCAAAGTTATTGAGCTCAAGGTAGATTTTGTGTTTGGGAGGAGTTTGAAACCAATTTTAAAAATCAATTTTGGCCCATCAATGAGAAGAAGATAGCATGCCATCAATTATCAAATCTTATACAATTTAGGTCAGTGTAAGATTATATCTCCCAATTCAAGTCCTTATGTCTCCAAATTGACAATGTTTTGGAAGTGGAGATAATGGATTAATTCCTACAAAGTTTGAAACCTAGAGTCTAGCAAGAGGTGAAACTAAGGGATCGACAAACATTTAAAGAGACAATTTGGATTGCAGAGAGGGTCATTATTATATATTTCAAAAATTATAGAGTATAACTTATAGCACGAAGTTCAATGCCACTATCTAATAGTATGACATAACAACCAATGCGAATGGAAATTGATGTCATATAATGATCATTCATACTACAAAAATAACAAGTATTGGTACAAAAGGGATTATATTTTTATCGTCAAAAGCCAGGCTATCAGATTGAAGTTTGTTTAAAATGTCAAAATTCAAATACCAACAAAATAAGGCACATTCATAGTCTCAAAACTCACCAAGTTGATAATGAGATAGAATAGGAAAACTAGGCTTCCTAAAAAAGATATCAAGGATCAATGTTGGGAATAGCTATTATTTATTAGAGACAAATGGCATGGCCTTGGATAACTATAAAAAGAGTCAATTGGTACAGCTTACGAGACTACTATGAAGACAACTATGTCGAGTGCTTGTAGATTGTTGCTCTACAAAAAATTACATCTTTTTTAAAATTATTTATCAACTTAGAATTTAAAATAAAATAATAAAAAGAGAGAATATATATCTTAGAAATAATGAAGAGAATGCATTGAAGGAAATATGTGAAGAAGAAACCTTCAAGTTGACTGATTTATATGTCTTAAGAGAGAGGTTCAAGGTGACAAAGCTAAGATATAATTTTATCCTTGATATGCCATGGCTAAAGGTGGAAAATAAGTAAGTTGATTAGATAGCAAGGATAAACTCCTTCAAAGATGGTCGACACAAGGTGATTCTTTGTACTTCCATATCAAATAAAGAAAAAAAAATAATGTACAATTAAAGACTTATTTATAAGGATAACCTTTATAAAGAAGCAAATGCAAAATAAGTAATTGATATATATATATGGTGGTTCTAAATCTTGCATCAATAATAGAAAAGATAGTTAAAGGGGTAGAACAAGCAAATCAACTCATATAAAAATATCATGATGTTTTTTCAATCAACCTACCTAGTAGCATGCCTCTTGATCAAGGTGCCCTCTTTCAAATAGAACTATTGCCTAGAGCCAAATTAGTAAGTCAGCCAATTTATTGTATGGAATAAGATAAGGTGAAAGAAGTAAAGGATTGGCCAACTTTCAAAGATGTTTTGGAAGTCTACTCATTTTTAAGTCTTGCTAAATATTATCACCATTCTGTTTAATAATTTCCACACACTACTGCTTCATTGACAAAACTATTAGAAAATGATACCTTATTTGAATGGAAATTAGAAAAACAAAGCATCTTTAATAGATTGAAGAAAGCACTCATTACTGCTTCAATATTACAATTGTATGATTCCAATCTTCCTTGTACACTTGACATTGATGCTTTTGACTTTGCTATTCAAGTGGTCCTTCAATAAAACTTTAGTAGAGACCTTCAACTTGTGGCATATGAATCACACAAGCTCAAAAGGGTAGAACACAATTACTCTGCATGTAATTGAGAACAATTAGTAATTGTATACACCACAAAGGTGTAGTGATACTATTTGTTGGAGAAGCCAGTGGTTGTTTGGAATGACTATCAACTCTTGCTATATGATTTACATTTAAAAAATATGAAATTATAATATTATTGTTAGAAAGAATAGTTGTAGCTTTTTGATATCCAACTTGAGTACAAGCAAGGGAGACAACATACTGTGCTAGATAGCTTATCACGAAGACCAAACTTGAAGACCAAATTGAGAGATAAGACAAAAGTTTCTACCATTAGTAGTTTTATTTCAAACCTAATCAAAGAGGTAGAATGGAAGGAAGCTACGCATTGAAATGTTTATTTCAAGATACTTAGTGATTGATTGAAGGTGAGCAAATATACATTATCAAGATTACAATATTAATGATAGATTTTTCTATTTCAAAAAATATATTTATGTACTTGATAATGCTATACTCTAGACGTGCATACTTTAAGAGTGACATGACATCCCAATATTTGGACATCTAAGGCGAAAGAAGACTCTAGAATAAATCTCAAGGACATAGTTTTGAGTAGGTTTGGATTATGATGTTTGAGCTTTTGTATGCTCTTGTTAGTTATGTTAATATAATAAAATATATAATATAGTATCTCTTAGACTATTGCAGCCAATCCACTATTTATAATATGTTAGAAGTTGGTGACTATGGATCTTATTACATGTTTGTTGTAAATGCCTTATAAATATACTGGAGTTGCTATCTTTATAGATCAACTCTTGAAGCAACTGCATTTGGACATGGTGCATTTGGATATTGATGCTTCAATGCTTATACAAGTCTTCTTTGATATTGTCTTTTATCACCATGGATTATCTTGTGTCATCATTTCAGATTGAAGTCCATGCTTCACAAGAAGTTTTTAGCAAGCTTTATTCAAGCTATTAAGTATGTGACTTACTATATTTAGAGCCTTCTATTCCCAAAAAAATAAACAAATAGAGTGTATAAATCAGACCTTAGAAGATATATTGCGGGTATTTGTCATAATTCATCATAATAATTGGGATGAATATTTGATATCCATAGAGTTTACTTACAATGATAGTATTTAAGCAAGTACTAATCATTCAACATTTTTTCTTAACACTGATTAATATCCAATCTTACAATGGAAGAATTTATACAATGGCTTATAATGGCCTTATAAGAGGGACAATATTACTTTTACTACACAAAATCAACAAAAATAATATGTGGTGTTGTATGATATGACTTGCTATCTGGAAATACACTCGATATCTAGCTGTAGAGAGTTTAGCTTAAAACTTTATATAAATCTTGTCTTAGCCTCCCAAACTCTTTTATTTTTCATAAAACTCAAAATATAATAAAATCCCTTCAAAACATATTTTTTCCATGAAGGATTTTCTTGTCCTAAACTTTAGAAATTCATAACTCTTGATCTAGTTATTCAGTTTGTCTCAAATTTATAGGATAGGTAGAATTCACTCTTCAATTTTATCACAAAACAAACCAACTGCAAATTCACTCTCGATCTTTTGACATCTAAGAAATCCTAACAAATGCTCTAAACCTTAATTTACAAGTATTTGAGCACTATTTTCTTAATATCTTAAGAATCTAATACTCAAATGTCATAAAAATTATGTATAAAGTTTACTAACATAAATTTACACATTTTCTGAAATTTTGAGCCAAAATCTTGTCAAATTGCTCAAGATATAGCTTAAGACACAACCACTAGTAAATCGGGTCACTTACTACCCTTAGATTGCATGCACTGACTTCATAATCCAATAACTCCTTTATTTCAACTTAGAATCCAGTAAGCAATATACAAAAAGTATAGTTGCAAAAGTGCTCTCTCCAGTCGTAGTCACTGATCCTCAATTTCTGTCTGTATGCGTGCGTTATGCCAAAAAGAGTGACTGTAGCTCCCAAATCAACACCTTAACTTTGAGCACCTATATCTCCTTCATGTAAACTCCAAATCATACAAAAATTATACCAAAACCATAACCAAATACCTAAACTTGCTGATCTTAGCCTTCAAAGCTCAAATGGCTCTGAAAAACTAACCCTAATTTCTAATATGGCCTCAGGCAGCCTCCTCAAAGCCTATCAGTCATGATTTTTGACCAAGAAGAATGGAGATTTTCATCATTCATCTCCATTCATCTAAATTGGTGCCCTAATTACTCCCTTTTCTACCAAAATCCTTTTTCAATCCTTTTTCTTATAAGATTTACATAATTTATGCTCTAAACACTAAATAGAAGAACCAAAAGAAGTTTTCATAGGTCACCAAAGTCTAACAAAGGTGATTCTAAATATTTAGAAGTTACTATCAACCAAAACCAATCTTAAAAGCCACTATCAAAAAGAAATTAAAGTTATATAAATTCTAAAGTAATCTTTTTAAAAAACCTCTTCTCAAGGTAATAATCAAATTATATTCTACAATCAACTAAAATCTACTAACATGGCTCTCACCATGTTACTTAATAAATTATATATTAAGTATATAATTACATTATTTTTATAAAGTAGTTGAACCATAACACGACAACGGTTTTGACTTTAGATGTATTTGTAGGTTAGAAACTTGGCCAAAAAGCTAACCATGTATTGGTAGCTTATCGAATAAGTTATCTCCATGTAATAGCTTGTAGAACAAGCCAACTATATGGTGCATACATAAATAACTTGCTTTGCAAGATAAGATATGTAGCTAGCAAAGTCAATACATGTTGGAGGTCCTATAGGACATTGCCACATAGCTCTTTGTTAGATAGTATATATGGAGGCAAGAGTGAAGCCTTCTTCACTCATGACAATGCCTTTCTAATCTTAGTCTTGTTTCAAGACTTTCTAGTCTTCTTGTTTTTGGCAATAGCCATTCTAGTTAATATTACATCACCTTTTGAGTGACTTTCTAGTTCTCTTTAGTGATAGAAGAGTGTATTAAAGATTCTCTTTCTTTGAGATTCATGTCCTTGACAAGAAATCTATAAGATCAATGATGAAGAGTTTTTGATCTTGAACAAATAATACATGATTTTACAAAGTCTTTAACTACCTTCTATATTTAAGGCCACCAAAAATCATTTAATATTAGTTTCAAAGTCTTATTGTATTCAAAATATTTGATTGTTGGAAAATCATAAAAAACTTGAACATATAATTGTGTTTTGTCTTTTTGAATATAAAATTGCTCCTTAAAAAAATATATATTATTCTTAAATTTCAACTTAAAAGTATCATGAAATTTAAAAAAGAAAAATAATAATATAATGAATAAGAAAATTAGAAGATATATTTGATTGGATTTTCTTGATAAAGATTGAAATAATAATTAATATTGATTTTATTACTTAAAAATGATAATGCTATGGCTTTAAGAAATTTATTTTTTGTTGATCAAAAGCTAAGTCTTTTTTATTTTGGTGCTAGATAAGAATATTTAGAAAAGAAATTTAACAAACCATATTATTTTCTAAGTCAATAAATGAGCTTGAAATCAAAACTTGATAAAGATGTGCTCCAACGGACTTAACAACAATTCAAAACATATACCAACATGAAGTATTTAAGGTTCTTGTGATTTGTATATATGGTGTCGTGTTGTGATTTGGCTATCATGTGAAAATAATGTATTTATATATTTAATACACTATATACTAGACAACATAGTGAGAGCCATGTTAGTGGATTTTTGTTGGTTACAAGATGTGGATAGATTACTACCTTGAAAAGAGGTTGTTTAAAAGAAGATTCTATTAGAATTTATATAACTTAATTTTCTTTTGATAGTATCTTTTGAAGTAGATCTTATTAGTAATAACTTTTAAACATTTAGAATCACTCTTATTAGACATTGATGACCCTTGAAGTTTTATTTTGGTTCTTTTATTTGATGTTTAAGATATATAATATATAAATCTTATATAAAAAAAGATTGAAGAGGATTTTTGGCAGCAAAAAAAGTAATTAGGGCACTCATATGAATGAATGAAGATAGGTGATATAAATTTCCATTCCTATTGGTCAAAAATCATGACCAATGGACTTCAAGGAGGCTACTTGAGGCCATATTAGAGATTAGGATTAGTCTTTCAGGATCATTTGAGCTTGGAAACTATGGTCAACAAATTTAGGTTTTTGGCTATGGTTTTGGTATAAATTTTAAATGATTTGGAGTTTAAATGAAAGGAATATTGAAGTTCAAAATTAAGGTGTTGAATTTTTATCTACTATAACTCTTTTGAATATAACGCATGTGTATGGAAAGCAACAAATGATCGATGACTACAATTAAAGAGAGCATTCTCTCGACTACACTTTTGTCATATTATTTGATAGATTTTAAGTTTGAATGAAGGAGATATTGGAGGTTGAAGTCAGCACTTGCAAATCTAAGGATAGTAAGTGACCTGAATTACTAGTAGTTGTATTTTGAGCTACATCTTGTGTAATTTGATAAGATTTTGACTAAAACTTTCTAAAAATGTGTATTTTCTTGTAATCAAACTTTTTACATAAATTTTATGGCATTTGAATATTAAATTTTTGAAATATGAGGAAAATAATTTTTAGGTGCTTGTAGATTATGATTTAGAGCACTTGCTAGGGCTTCTAAGATGTAAGAAGATCGGTAATAGATTTATTGTTTTTTTTTTTTTTTTTTTTTTTTTTTTTGATAAAGCTTAAAGATAGAATCTATATCAAATAGAAATCTTAGAAAAGATAAATAGTTGGATCAAGAGATATGAATTTTCAAAGTTTAGGATAAAAATATTCTTTACAGAAAAAAACGTTTTGAAGAGTTTTATTATATTTTGAACTTTTGTACAAATAAAGGGATTTTTGGGAGCTAAGACATCATATATAAGCTAAAGCTAAACTCTCTACAGCTAGATACTCAATGTATTTTCAAATTACAAATCACACTATCATATTATAACACAATTATATGATGAAAGATAATAATATGGATCTTATTATGGAAGAACAAAGTAAAAAGATAAAGTAAAAAAATATAGATAAAAGATAGGAAGGTAGTAAAATGTTTAGTAGTAATTTTTTCTTTTTAAAAAAATGACTTCTACTTACTTTATAAGGCCATAAATAAGGCAAATCAAAATATATGGAAAAAAATAATAATATAAGCACTTTTAGAAAGAAGTTAAGAGTAAATTATAGCAAATATTATCTAGAAAAAATAGATATTAATATCCAAAGAGGGCCAATTATGAACCAGGGTCGAAATCAGACCCTGAGGTACAAAACTAAGCCTTGATATTAATTTTGGGATTCTTTTTGAAAATCAAAGAATAAGATTTGGGAGCTGACTTGATGAATTTTCTTTGAGTATTGATTTGAGGTGATTTGAGTGTGTATTGACTTTATGAGAGCTTTATAAAGTCGGAATTATTTTTAGATAACTCTAGATTTGTGAAATAAAGTGTGATAATTTTTAGAGAATTTCATTAGTTTGGTAATAGATTTGTAGGTAAATTTTTGAGGATTTTTGGGTATATATGTATTTAATACATGTTGTAAGTTTTAGCTTGATAGAAGGATTTGAACAAGGATTATTGAGATTTAAGTGGGTTGGAGTCTTGAAAAATAGAGTTCTAGGTCTAGCGAGGGTTTTTAAGATTTCTTGTAATCTATTAATTGGATTGGAGTGAAAATTTTGTGTGTAGATAATAGACTTATTTTTCTACATAAGTAAGAAATATGAAATCAATCAAATGGTTTAATAAAGAGATATTGATGCTGGTAATTTAACATTCAAATTGAGGAAGGAGGCTGACCAATATCCAAACAAATATTTGGATTGATCTTCTTTTTGATGAGTTTGGTCTTCTTAAAAAAATTTGTACTTATAGTTAATTTAATTGTGAAGAAGTGTACAAAATTTGAGTTTAAAATTAATGGTTCATTCATTAGTTATTGAGATTTGAATTTGCTATAGGAATTATTTGGATTATTTAGGGTTTGGTTAGGATATGTTTAAGATTTGATTAAGATTTGGTTAGGGTTTGTTTAGGTTTTTTTAGGATTTTTTAAGGATTTTTTTAAGATTTGATTAGAATTTATTTAGGATTGATTAGGATTTGGTTAGGATTTGGTTAGGATTTGGTTAAGATTTTACTAGGATTTGATTAGGATTTGACTAGGATTTGATTAGGATTTATTTAGGATTGATTAGGATTTGATTAGAATTTGGTTAGGATTTGATTAGAATTTGGTTAGGATTTGACTAGGATTTAATTAAGATTTTTATTTTAGTATATTTTTGAATTCCTATGTTATTTCTTTATGATTTCTTTAAAGTAACTTTAAGAATAATTTCTATTTTTTACATAATTTTTTTATAATTTTGATTGAATTTGATTGATATTTGATTATATGTGCTAATCTTTAAATGTAATTTATTTAAAAACCTATTAGAGTTGTTAAGACTTATTGTTGCAATTTTCCTTTTATCTTCTACAGCCAAGTGCCTAGGGCATTCTTAAGGCAAATGCCACATAATATGACATATATTTTAGTGAATTTGATGTAAAAGGCTTGAGGTGGAAGTTATTTGGTTATCTTGAATTATTTGAACTATGGAGAAGGAAGACAAGAGAGTTGAAGGATGAGCTATAGGTGATGGGTCAATTGGAGCTTTTTGAGTTCTTGGAGCTTTAGAGACTATTTTAAAAAATAATGGTAATATTTGGATTATCATGAAATATTATAAGCCTTTATAGACATATTGGAGTATTTTGAAGTATCATAAGATATTTGTTGGAACATTTCAAGGGACATTTTTGAATATTATAGAACAAAATAAAAAATGTGTCAGTAAGGACTTTGGATAGGTTGAATATTTTGGATGGACCAAATATTAGTGAGCTTTTTAAGGCTTTCTGTATATTCATAGAGGAACAAGAAAGGATGCAAGCAATTAAAAAAGATATCACAAGGACAATAGAAGGAGTCATCAACAAATTTGGTAGATTTGAAGGGTGCAACATCACTAAGTTTTTACAAGTTTATACATGTGAGATGGAAACATATCAAATCCTTGAGGAAAATATGATTTCAAGCTTCTATTTGGCTATTAAATCTAAGATTCATAAAAAGATGAAGAGATTGCTTGGAAGGGATGTAGAGACATGGTCAAAAGTTCAAGAATTTTTGAAAGAAGAGTTTATTGATGGAGATAAGGATAGGATTATGAAGCAAAAGGTTTTGGATTGAATAGAATTGCAACAACATAAGCATATGAATCTTTATGATTTTTGAAAGAATTTGACAAAAGATTTTATGAACTCTCATTCTCAAAGAGATAGTCATTAGATGCTTTAAAAATAGAGTTGTTTTTAAATCATGTTGATGATGCTTTGGGAGACGAGCTTTTCATGCTTCTTATAGATGAGTTTATAGAGAGTGGTTGTACCAATAATTGAGAGACGTTGAAGGAAATAGTGGTTGTTTTAGCAAGGCAACAAGAAATAGGAGCTAAAAGAGTTGTAATATGGCTTAAGAAATCTTCAACTTTAGCTTCTATGTCATTTTTATGAATGAAAGAGACTAATCTAAGAAAAAAAGAAATAGAAGAGCAAGTAGGGGACTTCAATGGAGGAGCCGATTCTTTGCAGATGAAAGAAATTGGTTCTTATATTGAAGGTGGTGAAGGAGAGAAAAAAAAATTTTTTCAAACTATAGAAGGCCAGGGTATCCAAAAATTTGAAGATAATATAAAGATTAACGATTTGGAAACTAATGACAATGGTGTTGGAAGCTATGGCTATTCTATATTAAGTAAATTTATGTAAATTGGTGATGGCAATTTAGATGGAACATCTCTTGATGACCAAAAGGTATTTTCTACATTTGAAAGAGGTAAAGATGTTTTGTTCAATACTTTAGATTATATTAAAGAATTTAAGGTTGAGCCTTAAAAAAAAAATGGATTATGGATCTACTCAAGGTTATGATCATAAAAGTTATATGAATTCATAACATTATGATGTAAAAAGTTGTGAAATTATGTATGGAGATAATGATGAATATCAAATCATATACGGCTATAAAACCACATATGGGTTGAATGAAAGAAGTTATGAGTTTTTACATGATCATTATAGAGAGGGTTACAAAATTGCACAAGGTTATGTTACTAAATGTGGTTGTAAACAACAAAGGATTATCATGAAAGTTATTAGACTTTTTAAGAGCATGAGATTTCAAAAGGGCATGAGGTTTTTCAATATTATGAAGTTATAAAATTCTTTTACACAAAAAAAGGTTATGATATTTCACAAGGATGCATTCAAGAAGATATGAAGGATGTTATACAAGATTATATGGCAAATAATGATTATAGAACAAAAGATAAGGATGTAAGTCATTGGCTATAATTAAGTTAATTGTGAGCACTTTTCTTTTGGAATAAGATCAAAGTTACATAGATAATGCATATGTAATAGAAATACAATTGGATTTTGACAAAGATAAGGTTCATCATCAAGTATGGAATTCAAGGGTGAAAAATTTAAAAATCTTGAAATATAAAGACATGGACAATGGATTTAAAGATTCTATAGACATCTTAAATGAGACTTGGAATTAAAGAAATAAGAAAAAAAATACAAGTAAGATGTATGTGGCTATGTGAAAGAGGTTTTGATGTAGTCTTTTCATTTCAAATTTTGTACCTTACCAATGGTTTGATCAAGTACAAAAGAAGATATTTCCAAAGTACTTGCACATGTGGAGTAAATAGAAACATTGGGATTAAAAAGAAAAAAATAAAATGAAATAAAAAATTAGAGAAGTATCATTATAAAGCAAGACTATGGAGGTATAAAAAAGGAGGTACTCTTATAAGATATAGGTGTCTTTGATTGAAGTTTTATTAGCAAAAAAAAAAAAGAATTTATAAAAAATTATAAGAATTAAGAATATTAAAAGATAATAAAAGATTTTGGAATTTATCAAGAAAATAGATTAGAAGAGTTTTGGAGAAAATTGCATCTATTGGATTAAAAGATGATGATAAGGGAAGTGAGTGAAGATATTCAAACAAAAGCAAATATAAATAAATATAGAAGACTTTGTTGAAGACATAAATCTTTTAAGACAATAAGATGATTTTGATTTGAATAGAAAATATGAAGAAGAATAATTGGATGAGGACATTGAAAATATAGTATGAATTAAACAAAGTTAGATTATTTGGCGCATATCAGAGGATGCACAAGTTTAGAGGGGATGGATGTCATGTTGTAACACAACTATATGGTGAAAGATGATAATATGGATCTTATTATAGAAGAGCCAAGTTAAAAAATAAAGTAGAAAAATATAGATAAAAGATAGGAAGGTAGTAAAACTTTTAATAGTAATACTGTTATTTTAGAAAAGTGACTTCTACTTACTTTGTAAAGCCACAAATGAGGTAAATCAAAGTAGATTAGAAAAATAAATAATATAAGAATCTTTAGAAATAAGTTAAGGATAAATTATAGCAAAATTACCTAAAAAAACTAGATATTGATATCCAAAGAGGGCTAGTTATGAACCAAGGTCGAAATCACATCCTAAGGTATAAAATTAAGCCTTAATATTAATTTTGGGATTTTTTTTGGAAATCAAAGAATAGGATCTGGAAGCTGACTTGATAAATTTTCTTTGAGTATTGATTTGAGGTGATTTGAGTGTGTATTGACTTTATAAGCGCTTTACAAAGTCGGAATTATTTTTGGATGATTGTGGATTTGTGAAATAAAGTGTGATAATTTTTGGAGAATTTCGTAAGTTTGGCAATAGATTTGTAAGTGAAATTTTAAGAATTTATGGATATATATGTATTTAATACATGTTGTGAGTTTTAGCTTGATCGAAGGGTTGGATCAAGGGTTATTGATGTTTAAGTGGGTCAGGGTCTTGGGAAGTAGAGTTATAAAGTAGTGAGGATTTCTAAGATTTCGTGCAATATATTAGTTGGATTAGAATAAAAATTATGTATGTGGATAATAGACTTATTTTCCTACTTATATAAGAAATTTAAGATCAATCAAATAGTTCGATAAGGAGATATTGATGTTGGATATTCAACATTCAGATTGAAGAAGGAGGCCGACCAACATCCTAACAAATATTAGAGTTGATCTTCTTTTTGGTGAATTCCATCTTCTTAAAAAAAATTTCACTTATAGTCAACTTAATTGTAAAGAGGTGTAGAAAATTTGAATTTAAAATCAATGGTTCATTCATTAGTTATTATGGTTTAAATTTACTATAGGAATTACTTAGATTGTTTTGAATTTGGTTAAGGTATATTTAAGGTTTGATTAGAATTTAATTAAGATTTATTTAGATTTGTTTAGATTTTGGTTATAAATTATTAGGATTTAACTAGGATTTGATTAGGATTTAGTTAGGATTTGATTAGGTTATGTTTAAGATTTGATTAGAATTTGGTTAAGATTTATTTAAGATTTGATTAGGATTTGGTTAAGGTTTGTTTGAGGTTTGATTATAATTTGGTTATGATTTTTTAGGATTTGACTAAAAATTAGTTAGGATTTTTTTAGAATTTATTTAGGATTGATTAGGATTTGATTAAGATTTATTTAGGATTTGATTAGAATTTGATTAGGATTTAATTAAAGTTTTTATTTTAATATTTTATTAAGATTTGTATTTTAGTATATTTTTGAATTACTATGTTATTTCTTTATGATTTTTTTAAAGGATCTTTAGGAATATTTTGTATTTTTTACATAATTCCTTTGTAATTTTGATTGAATTTGATTGATGTTTGATTATACATGCTAATCTTTAGTTTTAATTTTTTTAAGAATCTATTATAGTTGTTAGAACTGGTTGTTGCAATTTTCCTTTTATCTTCTACAGCCAGGTGCTTAGTATATTCTTAAGCCAAATACCATGTATTACGACAATGCTAAATGACAACGATGACTAAACTTGAAGTTCATTTTTGATAATAATACTATTTTTAAAATGAATCCATGATTGTAAGAAGCTCTTTTTCATGGATCTCATAATTAATTTTAGATGTTAAAAATTTCTTAAAATTAAAAGCTAATACAAAGAGTTTCTCAATTTCTTTTTATTTATTACAAAACTACACCTGTAACAAAGTTTGATGTATTTGTTTCCATAAAAAATTTCTTGAAAAAATCAATGCAATAAAAAATTGATAAAGAAATAAATCTTATTTTTAAGGCTTCAAAAGATGCTTTAGCTTCTTTGCTCTACTCAAATTTATCTTTACATATTGAACATATAAGAAGAGCCACAACTTGAAAAAAGTTCTTGATGAAGAACTTATAATAATTGAAAAATCTCAAAAAGTATTGTATATTTTTTATTATTCTTAAAATCTTCTAATTTATAGTAGTTTGGACTTTCTTTGGATCCATCATTAGCCCTTTGTTGAAAATGATGTATCCTAAGAAGTCAACTTTAGTAGTATAAAATATACATTTTTTCATCATAGTAGATAATCTTGTATCTCTAAGTTTTTGTAATATATGATGAATATAAAGTTCATGTTTATTTGTATTCTTAAAGTAGATTAGAATGTTGATTAAATAATAGACAATAAAATCATCAAAAAATTCATAAAAAATATTATTTATAAGATGTTAAAAAGTGACTCGTACATTTGTGGGTCCAATAGGCATAATATTATATTTGAAATATCCATACTCAATTCAAAAAAAATCTTCCATTCATCTTCTTCTTTAATGCTGACTAAGTTGTATGTTTTTCATAGATTTATTTTTATATAGATATTTGCTTGATTGAATTGATTAAACTTATGTATTTATACTTGACTAATAAGATTTTAGATTAAACCACCAAAAAAATTAAGGTTATGACATATTCAATCTATTTGAAGGTTACATTTTTTTTAGCCATAATAATCTTGAAATAATCAAATTAAAAAGTAATTTTATTATATTAAATATTACTATGCTATTATAATCTTTAATTATTATATCTAAAAAAAAAGTCTCATGATAATATCTCTAAAAGATAATAAATGATTGTCTATAATTTCTATACATGGATTTATTTTTTTTGATTAAAGATATTTCTTATTTTTTGACATAGTCTTAGTGTGTAAAATAGATTGAGGCTCTTGAATTTAATAATGCAAAGACTTTGAAATTTTTAGGTTCTAAACACACATCTATGATAAAACAAGATGAAAAATCTTAATAGAGAATATGATCTTTACTAGGTATTCTTCAAGACTTCAGCCACACAATCCCTATTGTAACTAAAAAATTCATTTTTTGAATATATTATCTTCATTAATAATTTTACTCTTCATTTTTTGATCGTGTTGTTTTTTTAGATAATGTTGAGTAGTGTGCTTAGCTTTTCTATAATATAAGTACAAACCCTTTTGACAAAGTCAAGTCTTTTTCTACTTGATGAAGGATTTAATATGTTGTCATATTATAACATGATTATATGGTGAAAGATAATAATATGAAACTTATTATAAAAGAGCCAAGTTAAAAGAAAAAGTAGAAAAATATGGATAAAAGATAGGAAGGTAGTAAAACTTTTAGTAGTAATGCTGCCTTTTTAGAAAAAATAGCTTTTACTTACTTTGTAGGGCCAAAAATAAGGCAAAATAAGGTAGATTGGAAAATTGAATGATATACACATCTTTAGGAGGAAGTTAAGAGTAAATTCTAGCAAAAATTACCTAGAAAAACTACATATGGATATCCGAGGAGGGCCAGTTAGCAATCTAGGTTGAAATCAGACCCTAAGGCACAAAACCGAATACCTATGGCAATTCAAGGACTCTTTTGCAGATCAAAGAGTGAGGTTAGAGGACAGACTTAATAGAGTTTCAATAGGCATTGGTTTTGGGTGATTTAAATCTGTATTGACTTTGTAAGAGCTTTGCAAAGTCAAGGTTTGTTTTAGATAACTTGGGTTTTATGAAATAAAATAGGATTTACGTTTTGGGTGATTTCAAGAGTTTTGTAATTGATCTACAAGTGAAATTTGGTGGATTAATGATTATAGTTGTGTTCAATATGTGTTGTGAATTTGAGCTTGATCTAACAGTTGAATTGAGGGTTATTGAGGTTTAAGTGAGTCAAGATCTCAGAAAGTAGAATTTGAGGTCTAATGAGGATTTTTAAGATTTCTTACAATCTACTAGTTGAATTGGAAAGAAATTTGTATAAGAGGATATTAGACTTGTTTTTCTATGTATATGAGAATTTTTAGATCAATCGAATGGTGAAAAGAAGAGATATTGGCTCTGGGAGATTGGCATTAAGGTTGGAGAAGGAAGCCAGCCAATACCGGAGCACGTTTTTGAGGTTATCGTCTATTTGGTAATTTCGATCCTTTTCAAAAAAAAATTCTTGTTTTAAACTTAGTTTTTTAAGTTGTGTGTAAAAATTGAGTTAAGATCAACGGTTCATTCATTAGTTATTGAGATTTAATTCTGTTATAGAAATTACTAGGATTTGGTTAGGATTTGATTTAGGATTAGTATTTGGTTAGGATTTGATTTAAGGTTAGGATTTGATTAGGATTTGGTTTAGGATTTAAGATTAGGGTTAGAATTTGGTTAAGATTTGATTTAGGATTAGGATTTGCTTTAGGATTTAGGATTTGGTTAAGATTTGATTTAGGATTAGGGTTTGATTTAGGATTTAAAGTTTGGTTAGGATTTTATTTAGAGTTTAGGATAGGATTTAAAGTTTGGTTAGGATTTGATCAGGATTTGATTTAGAATTTAGGATTTTGAATTTATTTAGGATTTAAGATTTAGTTAGTTTTTGGCCTTAAGTTTGAATGAAGTCCAATAAGATTTAAACTATAATTAAATTAAGATTGAATTGAGATGTATTTGAGATATATTTGTAATCATTCTAATATTTCTTTAATATTTCTTATTATTTCTTTGGACTTCATGTGAAGTTTCTCTGAATTTGATTAAAGCTTATTTAGCATTGTTAGTGTTCTATTAGAATTAGGATTTTGTTATTGCAATTTTCATTCTACTTTCTATAGCCAAGTGCTTAGAGCATTCTCAAGTAAGACTTCACGTACTACAAAAATGTATCATATCAATTTGTATTGGTTTTGACATTGATAAATAAGTTTTTTAAAAAATTTGGAGTTATCATTATTATTTGATTTATTCCTCTCTAATTTAGTCTTTGTACTTGATGCCTTTTAAATAATTGATTGTTGTATATAATGGCTAAAGCTAAAGATTATTCTAAAGTTTTTTCTTTCAATATTATTAATAAAAAAATCTTTGATATTATTCTTTAATCCATATTAGAATTAATTGATAAGGAATTTTTTATTTCATTCTACATCACAAGAAAGATTTTGAAATTCAATAGCATATATTGTAGCTAATTGTGATCTTTTTTCTATATATAAGAACTTGATTTATATTATTTTTTTGAATCACTTTCTTCCTATGTGGCCATAAATACTTCTAAGAATGAATTTAAATCATAAAAGAGTTGTGAATCCTTTTCTATTAAAGATGCAAACTAAAAAAAAAAAACACTTTTAGATAGAAATATGCCTATAAATCCAACTTGAGTAAATCCATCAAGATATTAGAAGAGATGCAACTATAGATAGAACTTGAATTTTTGTAGAAATCTTCAAAATTTTGATCTTGTTCCATCAAATTTTTTGAGCATACTAATGCTTGTCCTTGTCGTATTTGTAGAAACAAAACTTCTTGGATTTGATTGTGAAGTCAATGTACTTGCTCTTTTACTTGCCTAACTTCTTGATATAGACTCTAAATTTCTTCCATTGATATAGGACTAATGTCTTCATGGTTGGCATTAGTGATGTCTAAAATTTCTATCCTATGAATGTTGACAAGTTCATAAAATTCTATAATAGTTACAAATCTATTCTAACTTCTGCCAAATGTAATATCTATGATTTTTTCTTCTATTTTAAATAAATTAAAAAATATATAAGTTAAATTAAAGGATAGTAATTTATAACTTATAATATCAAATAAAAATTTCTACAAAGAGGGATAATCCACTCTTTTTTAAGGAAAAAATTGATCTTAAAAAAATAAATAGTTTGTTTCAAGATGGATAATCTATAATCTTCAAATTATAATAATAAAATTAGAATAAACTATTCACTTCTAAAATAAGACAAAAATAATAAGTTAGCACTCTTATCAAACTATCAAGGACATGAATATCAAAAAAAATAAAAATCTTGACACTTTTGTATTACTTGGAAAGACTAAAAAACTATTCAAAGATGGTAATATATTGGACTAAAATGGCTATTATCAAAGATAAGAAAACTAAAAAGTCTTAAAATAAGTTTAAAGACTAAAAAGGTATTGACAAGAGTGAAGAAGGCTTCAATCTTATCTCCATATATACTCTTTAACTGGGAATTAAGTAGTGATATTCTATAAGACCTCCAATATATGTTAACTTTTGCAGATACATGTTTTAACTTGCAAGGCAAGTTATCTATATGTGTGCCACATAGTTAACTTATTCTCCAAGCTATTAATACATGTATCACGTAGCTAACTTGTTGACCAAGTTTCTAGCCTGTCAATTAACTACAAACATATGTAAAGTCAAAGTAGTATCTATAAAGCTTTCAAGAAGCCTTTCTAAATGATATTATAAAATTAATCTATTTTTATCTACTTTTAGCATCATAAATTTTATTACAAAGTAGGAAAAAATGGACTAAAATAAAACTTTAAAAAACTTAATAATATAGAATATAAAAAAATAAAATAAAAGAAAATAGAACAAAACAGAATAAAAAATGTAAATCAAACTTTACTAAAAGAAAGAGACCAAAGTTATATGTGACCAAATATTTCAAATGGCCTCAATCAATCCTATTTATATTTTATCCATCCATCTTAGAACTTTTTAGAATGTCCTTAATAGTGGACCTCACTAAGATAATTGCTCGTCTACAAGATTCTAGAAATAAACTCCACCTAAATAATTGCCTTTAGTTCTTTTAGAATATGCCATAAAGGGCTCCACATAGATCACCAATCTAACTTCAGTTCTAAAAACTTCTAGAAACTTCTCAAAAATAGACTTAATTATCTATTTTTATATTTCAATAATACAATTATCTTATCCATGCTCCATTACAATTAATTTTCTTCCACTAATATAGAATGTCTTTGTTTTGCTCTTGATAGTACATCTAGATTGTTACTTGAAAATGGATGAGGCTCTATACAAGTTTTGACATTCTATTATGGATGGAATAGCCTTTTCAAAGAACCTTATATTGAAGTCGTGAATGTCCATTGCTGCAAAAAAAGTAGTGATGCTCCAAAATATTGTCTATTTCATATTCTTATTGATTATCAATCACAACTCATGATGGTGGTAGTTGATATCAGTCTAAGAAGCACCTTATTTTAATATAAAATTCTTTGACCTATGAAACACAAGAGATTGGATGGACTTTAATATGTGGCAAAAGCTTGAGGAGATATGCAACATCAAAAATTATTACAAAAATGCAAAAAAATCCAAGCCACCAAGGTGCCAGCTTATGGACTTGGACTGATGTAATAAGTGGAAAATTGGCATTAAAGAGTAATACTTGATCACCTTCTCAAAAGATCTTATATTATTGGTGGTTATTTGCATACTAATTCTGTCAATTCTATCAAGTAAAGAAGCACTATCGTGCTTCTTACAAGGTTGTGAGCTAAAATAAACCTCCACTAATTAGAAGTTTATTCTAACTCTTAATAAATGAATTAACTATATGAATTTTAAAATAAATCTATTATTTAAATTCTAATCCATTTATTATTTTTTCTTCTTAAAACACAAAGTTATTAATCAAATCCTCTAAGATTACTCACATTCACAATGATAATTTACTCCTTAACTACATACAAAATAATTCTTTCTTCTACTTCTAATTAGATAATTTGATTTATTTTTTTATTTTATTTCACTTTATTATCATTATTATTTTTTTTATTATGTCATTTTTATTAATTTTTATTAATTTATTAATTTATTATTTTTTAAAATATATGAATTTTTACTTCTTAAATAATCGATAGTAAAAGTAATTAATAAATTTATTATCTTTAATCCATAGTAATTTTAAATTTTTTAAAGGTTGGATTAAAAATTAAAAGTTAAAATTTAAAAATAAAGTTTAAAAAATATAAAATAAAAAGAAAGTAAAGATTAAAAAATTAAAAAAATTAAAGTAAAAGGAAGAAGATTAAAAGTTAAAAATTAAAGCCAAAAGTAAAATATAGAAGTTATAAGTTACTGTATAAAAAATAAAAAATAAAAAATAAAATAAAGAGGGTTACAAGTGGAAGTACCTTGACAACGCCCAAAGATTGAAGGAAGCACCCCCCTTTTATTCCAAAATTCGCCAAAAATCCAAATTAGCTCCAAATCTAGTGATTTTGGTTGTGTTGGATTAAACTTCAAGATGCTCTTCCTTCAAAATTTTCGTGGCAATCTAGTACCTAAGCTACAAGAAATGCTTCTTCAAAGTTGGGTCATTGGGCCTGCTATTGTAGCCGACCTCCTTTCACTCAAACATTTGTTAAAAATTCAAAATTTCTTCAAATTTAATAAAGTTTATGCCAATAGAAGCTTAGCTTAAAGATTCTTGTACTCCCAAAAGTTCAAAATGATCCCATTAAAAGGCATTGAGAAAAGTCTTTTCAAAATTGGATTATTGAAACTGGCAAGGTAGCCACCTTTTGCACTAAACAATTCAAAAAAGATTTGGTTCAACTCCAAATTAAGCAAGCCTTCACTCAATGAAAAGCTAATAATAAGGGCTATATGATAAAAAATCTTCACCTAAAAATTATAAAAAACCATAGACTAATTGAAAAAAATTTGAGGCCCCTCAAACCCTTTTGAGAGAGAAGCTTGTGGAAGGGCGGCCACATCTCCACCCTTGATCTCTAAGATCCCTAATGTAGATCTATGGCCTTCCTTCATCCAAGAGCTAATTTCGTGATGAAGGTTGATGGCTCTTGTAAGTGATTTTTTTTTTTTTTTTTTTTTTTTTTGATAAATCTTACTTAACTATTGTGTTTAAAACACCTTTTTATACTAAGATTGAAAACTCACATGCATCAATCTATGCTCCTTTGTAACTTTTATGAAGATTTTTTATTTATAAGGATTTAGGCAATATTTATAAAATTCTTCAAAAAATTAGAATTTCACTTCTCTACTTGTACTTTTGAAAGAAAAGGTGCTGAACTTATTTTCTTCACCCCACATGGTGCATTTGATGCCTCCATTGCATTTGAAAGGCTTCCATAAATTAGAAGAATCACTTTGCCACTTAGATTTATTGAATTTGGAAGAAATCTTCAAACCCATCATAATTAAACCTTATTATATTTTTTTTTTTTTTTTTTTTTTGACATCAAGACTACTTTTGTAATTCTTCTATTACTAGCTAACTAAAAAAATATATTCTTTACAGTTTTTTCTTACTAAACTCTATCCTAGATTGCATGTCCGCTACTAGCAATCTATTTTCTATTTTTTTCGAAAATTCTAATATTAATTCATAAAATTTGTATTTAAAGCACAATAAGTGTATTTTTTATATTAAATATCAAAGTGAGTCAATTCAATGGCTCACAAAGGCAATTGTAAGTTGTTATATGAATTTTTTTGTTATTAGATTATTAGTATCAATGGAATAATGAAAAATTATTGACATAATCAGATATTGACTAGTATTAAAAGAAGAATGATGAATGATTGATACTTGCTTGAATACTATCATTGTAAGTAGATTCCAATGGCATCAAATATTCATTCCAATCATTTTGATGAATTACCACAAATATCCATAGAATATCTTCTAAGATCTAATTTGCACACTTTGTTTGTCTATCCATTTGAAGATGAAAGGCCATAAATATGGCAAATTGTATCCCTAGTAGCTTGAATAAGGCTTGTCAAAAACTCCCCATAAAGCAAGAATCTCGATCTCAAACTATGATATGAGATAATGCATGATGATAAAAGATAGTATCAAAGAAGACCCATATAAGTGCTACAATATCAATATCAGATTGTATTGCAACCAAGAGAAATTCCATTGAGAGTTGGTCTACAAACACAGCAAGCACAATGTGATTATGAAGTGTTTGCAACAAATACGTAATGAAGTCCATGGTGACTTGTTCCCAACATGCCATTGTTGTGATGTAATATAACTAATGAATAAAAAAAAGATAAAAATAATATATTATAAAAGATCTTATTTTAAAATATTATAGTAAATAACTTAAAAAATACTTAATAATCAAAAAGATAATAAAACTAAAGGATATTATTGCTACATTTCACAAAATAGGTTATGATTTACTTTGTAGGTCCATAAATAAGACAAAATAAAATAGATTAAAAAATAAAATAAAATAGGCATATGTAGAAAGAAATTAAGCATATATTTCAACAAAAATTACCTTAAGAAGCCTAGAATTGGTATCTAGAGAGGACTAGTTATCAACTTGGATCAAAATCATATCCTAAGGCACAAAATCGTGCATCTATAATGACTCAAGGGCTCATTAGAAGATTAGAGCATGGGATTTGACAACAAAATTGATAGGATTCTTATAAGCATTGATTTTGAGTGATTTAGACTTGTAATAACTTTGTAAGAGCTTTACAAAGTCAAGGTTGTTTTGGAAGACTTGGATTTTTATGAAATATAATAAGAGTGATGTTTTAGAAAATTTTAGGAGTTTTGGAATAGATCTATGGGTGCAATTTCATAGATTTTTGGATATAATTGTACTTCATGTGTATTGTTTATTTAAGATCAATCGAACGGTTAGATTGAAGTATGTAAAAGTTTTTGTAGGTTGAAGTTTCAAAAATCAGAATTTGAGTGTCAGTGAATACTTTTAAGATCTTTGATAATCTATTGATTGGATTAAAATAAAAAAATTTTGTTTAAAAAAGACTTGATTTTTAATAGTTTAAATAAATTTTAATAGAAAATCAATGGTCCAAATGAAAGATATTAGTACTAAAATTTCAACATTAAGATTGGAATAGGAGACCAATCAACATCTAAGTGAATTTTAGGATTTTTCTTATATTTGATAAATATAATACCTTAAAATTTGTTATATTAATTTTTAATTCAAAGGTTGAAAGGTATGGAAAGTTTTAAGCAAGATCAACAATTTAATCAATAGATATTGGGATTTTAATCTATTTTAGGATTTTTTTAGAATTTGGTTAGGATTTAGAGTATGTCTAGGGTATGATTTAGAATTTAGGATTTAGGATTTGTATAGGATTTGATTTAAGATTAAGATTTGATCCAAGATTTAGTTAAAAAATATTAAAGTTTTAATTAGGATTAAAATAGGATTTGATTAAAATTTATTTAAGATTTATTTAAGACTTTTTTAGTATTTTTTTATATTTCTTTTATAATTTCTTTAAGATTTCTTTTAAATTTGATTAAAGCTTCATTAATATTATTATTTTTTAATTCAAGTTTACTTAAGATTCTATTAGAGTTTTTAGAATCTTGTTATTGCAATTTTTCTTCTACCTTTCACAACCAGGTGCTTGGTGCATTCTCAGATAAGAATTTACATAATATGATATATTTGATAAACTTGATGTGAAAAGCTTGAAGTAAAGGTATTTAAAAATTTTCTTGGGTTATTTGAATTATGAAAAAAGAAGGTAAGATAGTTGAAGGATGAGCTATAGTTTGTGCTTTGATTGGAGGTATAAATAGAGGTACTAGTGGAAGAAAAGCTATGTATTTTGATCCCAATTCTGTAAGCATGTTTGAGGCTTTAGCTTTATTCATACAATAGCAATAAGTTAAAGAATGCAAAGAGGGTGTGAGCTCCAAATTCACCACTCATTAAATTGATGCAACACAACAAGTTTAAGGAGTGGAATAGAGGGACTTCCAATTGTGAAATTGTTGAGTTAATTTAAATATGAATGTTTGTAGTTCAATTCAAATTAACACCTTCCAAGCAATGGTTACTAATATTAAATTAAAATATTAAATTTCATTTAATATGAAAACATAGTAAAAATAATTAACTAAATTATTACTATTAATTGACCATAAGAATAAAAATTTAACTTTGAATTAAAATTTAAATTAAAAAGTTAAAGTTAAAAATTTAACTTAAAAGTTAAAATTAAAAGGTTAATTTAAAAATTAAAAATTAAAAATTAAGTTTAAGAATTAAAATAAAAAATTAAGTTTAAAAGTTAAAATTAAAACTTAAAGTGAGAATATTAAAGGTTAAAAGTTAAAATTAAAATTTATTAGCCAAAAGATGAAATGTAGAGATTATAAGTCAATGTGAAGATGATAGTAAAATTAAAGTAAGAGAGGTGAAAGCGAAGGTACCTTGACAACATGCAAGGAGTGAAGACAGTGACCCCCTTCTGTTCCAAAATTTGCCAAAATTTTTAATTCGCTTCAATTTGAATGATTCTTAGCTTATTGCAAGGATAACTTAAAGATGCTCCTAATCTTATAATTTTCATTGCAATATAATGATCCAGTCATGAGAATGCCTCTTTTGAAGTTGAGTGATTCAAACTGCCATGGCGACCAATCCTCTTCACTTAGAAATTCACTAAAAATTCAGGTTGTCTTCAAATCCAACAAAACTTGTACCTTTCAGAGCTTAGCTTATAAGACTTGATTCTCCCAAATTTTCAAATAAAGCCAATTATCAAGCTTTGAGAAATGCCTTTCTGGACTTTATTGATTCAAACTGCAAAGGCAGTCGACTCCCTCAAATTCATAAATTCACCAAAAATTCCTTCTTAATCCAAATCAAGCAAAGATTATCTTGTTGGAAAGCTATCAAAAAAAACTAAAACTTCTTAGATTTTCACATTGAAGAAAAAGAATTTGAGTGACTTATTGAGGAAAATCCGAGGCCCTTAAAACCCTTGGAGTATTTGGAAGGCCGAGGAGCTATCTATCTCAATGAAGCATATTTTAAAACTTAATGACCATCCTTCACAAATCAAAATCCATACACACACAATCAAAAGATTTAAAATGATATTTAAAATCTAAATAAAATTAAGATCAGGATTTTGGCCAAATTTTTGCATAGCTTTGCCCTTCATCCAAAAGAAGAGAGAGAGAGGGCTTGGAAAACCAAGCCTCTCTTATATAATTGAGTGGAGACTTATAGAAGGGTGGCTAAATCTCCATCCTTGATTTTTAAGCTCCCTAATTTAAATCTATAGCCTTCATTCATCCAAGAGCCAATCTCATTATCAAGACTGATGGCTCTTGTAAGTGGTCAAGAAAGCATTTTTTGGTAAATCTAACTTCACCATTGTATTCAAAATATCTTTTTAAGCTAAGGTTGAGTACTTACATGCCTCAATCCGTGCTCAATTATAATTTTTATGGAAGTTTTTACTTACAAGGATCTTGGTAATTTTTTGTAAAATTCTTCAAAATGAGAATTTCATTGCTTGACTTGTATTTTGAAGGAGAGGATATTGATCTTATTTTCTTCACTCCACGGGGTAAATCGAGTGCTACCATTGCATTAAAAAGACTCCCATTAATTAGAAGAACCACCATGCTATTTGAATTTGTCGAATTTGGAGGAAAATTCAAAATTATCATTGCTAACTTTTCTAAAACTTTTAGAGAAATATAATTCCAACTCCTAAATCATGTGAATGATTATAGGTGAATTCATAGGCCTTTAGTCAACCCTTATGGTAATGACTAACAACATCTAAATTATTAAACTAATTAAGTTACTATTCTAATTTTTTAACTCATATAATTTTACTCTTAATAAATCTAATTCAAGGAATTAGGCTATAATTTATACTATCAAGGATTTTAATCCTAAAAATTATATAAAACTAAATTTTACTTATATAAATCCTAACCTAACATGTCCAATTATCATAAAATAGGAAAATAATAAAAATTTAGATTCTAGAGTATAATTGAGAGTTCTTAGAGGGTATGGCAAACAAAGCATTACGAGGGTTGTAGATAAGATTGATCAATTTAAAGGAAGAACATTACAAAGTATTTAAGGTGCTATAGTAAAGAAATAGAGTTGAAGCTTGTTCCAAAAAGGAAGATGGTTCAATTATTTGAACTGGCTATTGCTCTGGAGATAAGAAATCATGTGAGGTCTATTATAGGACATTGTGGAGGTTCATGGGAGAAATTTTTTCTAGCATTGAAGGATGAATTTTTCTTAAAAGATAGTGATTAGATCACAAAGAAATCATTTTCAAGTAGATTGAAAGGCCTAAGAAGGATCTTCTAGCAACAAAATTATTAAGAAAGTTTGAAAAGTAATATTCTTATTTATCAAAAAAAGAGAGGTATTTATTGAATCAAAGTAAAGTAGAGCTTTTTCTTCAAGTAGTTGATGAAGAGTTGCAAGAGAAGTTAAAAATATTACTTGAGGTTAAAGAGGAAGATGAAGAATTGCCAAAAAATTAAAAAAAAGTGGAAGAGCTAATAGGATTTTTTGTAAAAAGAGAAAGGAGAAAAGATAGGTTGGATATTTAAAGTCTATTACAAATATCATAAATAAAAATGCCTACTATCAATCTTACATCTATGATTCAACCTTCAATGCCTATCGCAAAGAAAGGAGAAATGAGCATCAATGAAATTATACAAGGAATGAAAGATTTGTAAATAAAATTTATAAAATTTTAAAAAAAGGGATAATCATTAAGAGTATCAATAAAACAAAGATCAAGATTGATGGAAGGTGTAGTATATAGGTGCATGTGGTATAATAGAGTGGATCATTTGAGAAGAGAGTATGAAGATTTTATAGAGGCATTATACTATAGAGTTGTTGTTGTTGTTGTTGTTGTTGTTTTTTTTTTTTTTTTTTTTTTTTTTTTAAATGGTATGATATGTTTAAAAGAGAATGGATAAAAATTGAAGACAAAATTTGGTAAAGGAAGGATGAAGGTGTTTACAAAAGAAGCATTTAAAAACTTAAGCAAAGAAGTATCAACATATTAGATAGAAGCAAGTTTGGGCAAACGTTAAAATATAAATCTTGAATTTTTAGGAGAATCTAGTTCTTTGTAGTCAAGTACAATGAGCTATGCTGAAAAAAAAAAATCTACAAATGATTAAAAACGTATTGGCAATAATGTTTGACATATTATGAAGTAATATGATCTAGTAGATGGATTATTAGTGCATGATCATATTACAATGAATTAACATGAAGCATTAATAGAAAAAAAACAAAAGAAAGATGAAAATAATGAAGGACCATCAAAAAGAATTATAAGAGGAGAAAAAGCACAACAACAAAAGAATCATATGCATAAAGAGATAAAAAAGAATATTTCTATCAAAGAAAGAGAAATTGTGAAAGAAAAAAGAAAGGCTCTTACTTATAAATTATAATTGAATATTGAGGCAATAATAGATTTGAAGAAGATTTTAGAAAAATGCATTTTAAATGGCAAAGTAGAATGTAACATAGAAGAAGTCCTTGGAATTACAAAGAGAGAATTTTATGAGATTTTTATAGATATTTTTAAGAGAAAAAAATAAATTTTAGGTGAGAATATGGCTTCAAATGCACATGAGGCAAGAATAATGATAGATGAAGAAGACAATGATTATGAATATGGAAATGTTTCTTGAATAAGGATTATAGAAGAAGAAGAAGAAGAAATTAAAACTTATAATCATTATTCTTATAATCATTGGACTAAAGCAATAATGGAAACATTGATGAAGTTGGAGAATTAAAAAAAATCTATTGTGGCATTAATTGATCATGGTTAGGAAATCAATTTGATGTCAAAAGAGTTGTATGAAAGAAAAAAGTGGCCTATTGACATCAAGCATAGGTGGATGATTTAAGCAACAAACAATTTATGAAGAGAATTATATGGAGTATGTCCAAATATAAAGGTTACAATAAGAGATGTTAGTGATGAATAAAACTTCTTTATGCAAGATATGTCTATTTATCCTATCATTCTAGGACAACCTTATATTATAGCTATTGGCATGGAAACAAAGGTTATAGACTCCTAATATTTAGATTAGGAGTTGAGATAGAATAAGAACGGTACAATTTTTGATGGTATGTACTAATCATGAAAGAAATTGTAGGAGTTTGAGAGAGCAATCTTTGCCAAAGGTTATTAGAGAATTTGCCACATGCCATCATAAAGTGAGGTTGCAATAGTAGAAGAGGTAATAGTTTCTTTCTTATAAGAAGAAATGAGGCCATTATTGCATTATTAGGAGAAAGATATATTTCATTTAAAAATATAAATAATTTTAAAATAATAGAAAAGAAAAATATCAAAAATATAGAATATGAGTTGAAAAAATAGAGAGTGCTTAATAAAGATGAATGCATATCAAGGATATTTGAAAAAAGTGGCCTTGGTGATATCATAGATAAATTATAAGTATTATTGGATTTAGATTTTGAAGGTAATGATAAGATAATCAATGTGCAATGTAAAGAATTTTATAATGAGGTAAAAGAATATATTGATAGATATGATATGAAGGTAGAAACTTAGTACAAGACTATTGCCAAGAAGGTTAAATCAGTAGCATTGCCACTACTATTGGATTATGAGAAAAGAATTAAAAGAATTTCTATACAACTCAATTTGAAAGATCCAAAGAAAATAGGACATAAATTTAAAGATAATTTGACATTAGATGGGTTGAAGGTTAGATGTGAGGACTTTTTGATGGAAGATGAGGAAAGACATTTCAAAGAGATGTTTTTTTGACATGGTAAGGTATTTGTATTTGAATTAAATGAAATAAGATGTATAAATCCAAACGTAGTGGCATATATGGATATTTTTATTATTCAACATGAACCATAGAATTTATGGCCACTTTTAGTTCTAAAGATCCATTTGCCTAAGCTTATTGAATTACTCAATGAAAAGATTAAGATAGGAATTTTAGAACCATCTATTGTACTATATTCTAATTGGTGGTTCCTAGTATCTAAGAAAAATGGAACATTGAGGTTTATTCAAGTTATGCAACTAGTAAATAAGGTGACTATTTAGAACATGGATTCTAATCCAATAGTAGATGAATTTAAAGAGGTATTTGTAAAAAAAATAATTTATTCTATGTACAATCTTTATTCAAGATATGATCAATTTCAATTGGCAATGCAAAACAAAGATTTGACAACTATGAAGATGCCATTGGAATTGTTTAGAATGTGTATATTACCACAAGTGATTATAAATTTAGTGGCATATATGATATATGGAATGTATAAGGTATTAAGAGATTTTATTCTAAAAAAAATAATACCTTTTCTAGATGATGTGCCAATTAAAGGATATAAAGAAAAAATAATAGATTATTAGATTCAAAGAGATGTAAAAATTTTGTGGCAGATCATATTGAATATTGTCAAAAGATTTTGACAAGATTAAAAGAAGTTCATCTAACCTTATTATGAGTACAATCAATATTTGGAATAAAAGAAGTTAAGGTGGTAGGACATATGTCTTGACCATTGTCATGTTGTGACACAATTATATAATAAAAATATGACTAAAGATGATTTTTTAATTAATATTCTATAGAATAGATATTAATTTATTTTTGAAAGATATTAGTAAAATATTTTAATAGTCCATATAATAGGAAATTCAGGAGGACGGATGAGTGATTTAGTTCTTAAAAGCGGTTAATTACATAATTACGGTTAGAATCTAGAGAATCAAGGGAAAGTATATAACAGTTGTAGAAGTTAATTAAGATGCCATCGCTGTGATAGTCATGAGCCGAGTGCCATTGTTGTGATAGTTGTGAGCCGAGGTAAGCTTGGTGCTACCTCTTTTCTTTTGTTTGTTATTTTCTTTGAATAAGAGAATTGAGAGTTTCTGAATATTATGAAGTGAATTATGGAATGGAAATGTGATTGGTATTATTTGAGAAGAAGAAAGTTTGAATGCTAGAATCTGATTGTAGTTCAGCAGAGAGAATGAGTTTGTGTTTATGTGAAACACCGTAATGAGAATGGCAGTTCTGTGTGAAGAATTCCAGTGATTGGAATGAGGATAATTGTGCGTTGAAAGCTGTAAAGGCACAGTATTATACTTGGAGATTATGAGGGTGAATATATTGGTAGAAATAGTAGTTATTGATATGACTGAATTGGTGTAAGGAAGAGACTGATAAGGTGAAGGAAGAGATTATAGTTTCTTTTTGTATTCAGATATTAGAAATAGAAACAATACATTGAAGAGGTAATTGATTGTGTGACCCTAACGTGAATGCTTAAGCAACTAGTCATTCTCCATGTTCGAATCTCCCTATACAAGTTTATTTTGGGAGGTTTCTTCTGGAATAAGTAAAACGAGCAATCACATTTTGGCACCGCTGTCATGGAGTAATAATAGCTTTGAGTTTTAGGAATTAATCACCAAACGTGTAAAAAAATTGGTAATGGAAGACGATTTCAGTAGTGTTTGAAGCAAGATTATGATTAATAAGAACGAGAGCATTGCATCAAGGAAAATAAATCAGTTGAGAGAAAGACAAGGAAGAGCACAAGGAAGGAACTTGCTTAGAGAGGAGCAAGAACGTAATCTTAAAAAGAAGTATCGACAGAATTGGATTAAACCATGGTTGCAAGCTTGTCGGTGCATCTAAACTTATCAAGAACCAAACAGATTGTTAAATTTGCAGTCGTATGTACCGTTAGAAAAACTGCCAAGAACACTCGCGAGAAATTTTGTTAACATTCCAGTGGAAATCTTGAGGCCATTAAGTAAAAGAGAAGGAGGCGTAGAAGAATTTGGTACTCCATTGGGTATTTTTTCAATAGGAGGTACCGCTGAAACGAGCAATAATGGCTCTTCAGATTGGCACAAATTGGTCACCAATAAAAATAACTATATTATATTTGAAAATTTGACGTTTTTACCTGTAATTCAATCAATAAAACTAATTGCAGAAAATAAAAGTAAATCAAGGAGCATTGAGAGCTCGGAAATTAGAATAAGAGAAAGCAGAGATTATTTAAAAATAGAGTTTAGTAGAACAAGAAATTCAATGGCATCAAGAGGACTAGCCATTCCGATTGCAGTACAAATAGTTGCAGTAGGCGATCGTATGACTAGTGTCGTGCCACTACTTACTTTTTGGAGATTTTCGGGTGTGGATCCCGATCAACATTTATCTCAGTTTCTTATAGCATGTGTAGCTAATAATGGCAGAATTGAAGATATTTGGTTGTGATAGCTACCAGCGACCTTAAAAGACAGGGCATTTGAATGGTACAACCGCCAACCAGTGGGTCAATTTTTGAATTGAGAAGCATTGAAGAATGTATTTTTATCTCATTTTTGGCCAATTGGTTTTGAGGACCGCCTTCAAGAGAGGTTAATGAATAACAAAATGATCCTAGGGAAGGCGGTAGAATCATACTATGGTCGAGTGGCTGATATATTCAGTAAGTGGCCGAATCACCAAATATCAGAGACATTTATCTTATCCACATTAATCAATGGTTTGCACCCACCAGAGCTAAAAGTATTTGTAAAAGAAGCTCAAACCATTACGGTGGCTGCATCCCTTAATAGAGCCAAGGTTTGGAAGGAATGCCATTATGATCAGTTTTTAATTGCGGGAGCAACGATGATTCCAGTTCAAGGTAGATATCAAAATCTGACTTGGAACAAATTAGTGGGTAGTTGTGATTGTCGTTTTACTTACTCTAATTAATCTAATCATAGTAAACCTGTATAAGGGAATTCGAACACAGGGAAAGAATACCGCATGAGCTTACATGTTAGGGTCACACAATTAACTGTATTCTGTACTACTTACAACACCCAGGAAACACTACAATGCTTTCCACTTCCTAATATTACTCCACCATCACTGATAACAACGATGTGTAATCCCGCACTATCCTAAATGACAGGACATAATCATACTATAATCCAAACTCTAGAGTTCTTCACCATTAACTGCCTTCACATTACAGTGTTTCACACAAACACAGACTCATTTTCTCTGCTGAACTACAATCAGATTTCAGCATTCAATCTTTCTTCTTCCCATTTAATAATAATCATACTTCCATTCCATAATTCACTTTCATAATATTCAAAAATTCTTAATCTTCTTATTCAAAGAAAATAACAAACAAAAGAAAAGAGGTAGCACCAAGCTTACCCAGACTCACACTATCCCAGTCTGGCCCTCGGCTCAGCACTATCACAGTCTGGCCCCTCGGCTCAATACTATCACAGTCTGGCCCCTCGGCTCAACACTATCACAGTCTCGCCCCTCAATTAACTTCTACAACTCCTATATACTTTTCTTTGATTCTCCAGATTCCAACCATTATTCTGTAAGTAACTGCTTTTAATAACTAACTCACTCATCTGTCCTCCTAAATTTCCTATTATATGGACTATTAATATATTTTATCAATTTCTTCTAAAAACGAATTAACATCTATTCTACATAGCCCTACTCCCATCTGTGTAGTGTCCTCGCAAATATAGAACCGATACATAACTAAAAAAAACTTCTCCAAAATTTCTATTTATCTGATATACCCAATTGATCAATTACTATATTATCCGTTATTAGTTCAACCGATTCTGGCTCTAGTGGTATGTCTTCATCCTCTTCTAATATTTCAAGCGACTCCTTTCTCAACTGCACTGAAAGATCTTCATTGTATTCTTCCAATTCACGGACCTGAGCTTCCAATTTCAGGATCTGGGCATCGCGAAGTTCCAATTGATGTTGCTGCAGACTCATCCCTTTTGGGACATCTTCAATCGACACTTAAGATTGGCTCTTCACAGTTAACTCTTCCGTCAGTTTTGACACCTCATTTTATAAAACTTCAATTTCAAACCTCATTTTTCCCGTTTCACATCTCAATTGGTCACACAATAATGCTTTCTCTATTACCAATAACTCTATCTTGTCCACTTCCGCTTGCAACTGGCATTTGAACTTCTTTGTTCCAAATCCCATGACTTCCTATTCTGAATCAATTCGTCATATTGTCCTTCCACAATCCGTGACATCCGTTCTTTTTTCTTTGTCCAAGCCTCATATTGGAGAACTAATTTCCGCTCCAAGACCAACTTGGCTTCTTCAATTTCTTGAATCCTCAGTTCTTGTTCCCTAATTTTTTGATTTTGATCCGATATCCTCTTTTTACTGTCCTCCCAATCCCATTTACTTCTGTCTTCTACATCCAATGCTCGTACCATACAATGTATTTGCGAAATGTGCTTCAATATGATATTTTTAAGAGATACTCCTTAAGGTAATCGACCTTTTGGAAATGCCAACTAGTTGATATCTATCAATAATGGAACTTCATTCTCCTCTTCCACCGCAACACCACTTAGAACCCGTCCCGCTTCGATAACCGGAACTACCCCTTGAACCACTGTACAACTTGATTCTTCGATTTTGTGTATTACATCAGCTGCATTGTGATTCTGTGCCAAAAAATTTTGTTCTCTCTGCAAAGGTACTGACACTAGTATAGGATTTTCCTCTTCTGACGGTGGTTGACGCAATGTGTATGCAATGACAGTATACACATAATTTGAACAAAGCAAGGATGTGAACTTTCCCAATTTGAACTTGGCTCCTATCTCCGCATGAATACGAGTAGCTACGTAAGCCGCCCAGTTGAACACCATCCCTTCAAACGCCCCTACTGCTACATACAATAATCGTTTTGACACATATGTGGGATGTCGGTACAATCCTAACCGCTTCAGCATGAACCGCAACCATTCCACATATTCTGGTATAATCGCCTCTTGAGTCCGCCATCCTTGGCTCCTTTCAAAGGATGACATTCCTCCCTTGAAATATCTACCTGGGCTGAAATCGCTTGATTGCCATCTCTCCAATGGGAAGAAACAACACCTTTTCTAGGATTGTTTCATCAATCTGAATAATTCACCCTTGAACAACACTCGATCTATCCTCGAGGTCGTAATTCTTAATGTATTCCTCCACTAATGATACATTGATTGATGGTAAACGCTCTGAATGGTGCAAAAACTGGAATAGCTTCGCAGTCCAAAATTTCTTTATTTTTCTCTGCGTCCAACAGATTTCTAACTTCATCGGCTCCATATTGGTAACGATTATCACAGACGGTGGTTTTGCTGTGCGTTTAGCTCTCACATTCCAACCACTTTCATCTCTGTCTACAGCTCTCTTGATACTTTCAATTGCCACGACTCAAACGCTTACAGGTCTTAACCATCAATGCGACTCTCTAGTATGCCCAAAATACTAAAATAAAACACAAATAAGCAACAACAGAATATAACACCACAGAATAACCCTTAGTAGGAGCCCCACTCCTATTCTATTACTTACTGGTGATAACGACAACATGGTACCCATATTGTCCATTTCTCACTTCCTTCGCATCTGACACAATAGTGATTACTAAATATCCTTGCAACCGCCTCTATGCCTTATACCATAATTAGGTCCCTCCTGAGTCCATTCGAAGTTCCCTCCCCTCAAATGAAATAAAATCCGTCCCGAATTTTAGGTAATATATAACCGTAAACGATTCCCATTAATGCGGGTACTAAAACGATGGCCCGTGAAATCCTCCAATTGAATAGACCCATTGGAAAATCCTTCAATTATGCAATATGGCCCATGCCAGCGAACTTGAAATTTTCCCAGAAAATGATTGAATCTGCTGTCATATAGCAATACCAAATCATTGGGCATAAAACACTTCGGCCGCAGTTTACTATCATAGTAACTCTTCCTCCGTTTTTGAGTGGCTTCCATGTGGAATAGAGCGAGAGCTCGTATTTCATCCAATTCCTCCAATTTCATCAACCGAGAGTGTAATGACTCGGTGTCACTGAGGCGTTTGTCTAAGGCAATACGTAAATTGGGAACCTCCAATTCGAGAGGTAAAATTGTCTCTTGACCGTACACTAATTGGAATGGAATAGAGTGGATAGTTACTTTATAGGCGGTACAATAAGTCCACAAAGCTGCAAAGAGTTTGGTCTCCCAATCAGTACCGGCCCCTGAAATTGTCTTAGTCAAGACTTTGCACAAAATGCCGTTGGTCTTTTCTGTTTGTCCATTGGCACGAGGATGATAGGGAGTGGTCTTACGATGCTTGATCTCATATGTGGTCGTCAAGGCGGCGATGGTAGCATTGATGAAATGGGTGCCTCGATCGCTGACCAATTCCTTGGGACACCTAAAGCGAGTGATAATATTCTCATACAAAAAAGTTGCCACCGTACTGGCAGTATCGATGGGAGTAGCAATTGCCTCTACCCATTTGGTGACATAATCTATGGCGACTAAGATATACCGCTTTTGACCAGGTTTTGATGCAGGTGCAATGGGACCAACAAAATCAATATCCCATTTTTCAAACGGGACTTGGGCCAAGATTGGTACTAACAGCATGGCGAAAATACCCGTAGGTCGACCAATTTGTTGACAAGGATCACAACGGCGAACAAACTGGTGGGCATCAAAAAACATTGTGGGCCACCAATATCCGGCCATTAAAGCCTTGCGAGCAGTGCTGTCTCCCGCAAAATGACCACCACAACTATCCAAATGACAACTTGTAAGTATCGACTGTACTTTACTGGGAAAGATACAGTGTCGTAAAAGACCATCTTGGCCTTGATTATACAAAGCATCACGAATCATCGTGTATGGGGCACTCTTCAGAATAAGGCGCTTCTTAAGCTTGTCTGTGAAAGTCGGCAAAAAAGTATGGAAAGTCAGAAACTGAATAATTTTGCTATACTCGGGGATATCACATCCACCATAAATAATGCAGCGTCGGGAAGATCATCATGAACAGGCTTGTTGCCGAGAATATTAGACAACCGGGATAAATGATCCGAGTTTGCATGTTGCTTCCCAAGTCTGACCACCACCGTAAAATTGAACTCCTAGAGGAGTAAGACCCAGCGAGTAATGCACCCACTCAATTGAAGCTTATTAATCAGATATTTGAGAGCATCATGATCCACATAAAATACAAATAGATACCCAAGCAAATAGTATCGAAATTTTTGAACCGACTATATCATACCCAACGCCTCTCGTTCAGTAGTAGTATAGTTGCGTTCGGCAGCCACCAATTATCGACTGGCATAATATATGGGATGATCTAATCCCTCATCATCCTTCTGGCTTAACACCGAGCCAATAGCAGCATTGGATGCATCAACATACACATGAAATGGCTTTGTCCAACAAAGAGCCACCAATATTGGTGCAGAGACCAATTTTGACTTTAAGACCTCAAAGGCTACGGTACACTCTTTGGTCCACAGGGGACTAGTACCATCGGATGGAGGTTTCTTCAGTAAGTTTGTTAAAGGTTGACAAATAACCGCAAACGAGCTTATAAATTGTCGATAATAACTGACATGACCAACGAACCCTCGAACACTGGACACTATCTCCAGTCCGGACAAGTTCATGATATGCTCCACTTTGTCAGGATCCGTAGCAATATCACGACTAGAAACACTATTGCCCAATAATTTTCCGAACGGAACACCAAATTGGCACTTCTCTGAATTCAACGATATTCCAAATTTGGCACACTGAGCCAAACATTTGTCTAAATAATGAAGATGATCTTGTTTGGTACTGAATGTACAAAAGTCATCTAAAAAGATCTTCATAAACATCCAGAGATAGTCTTGAAAAGCCTGAGTCATCACGCGCTGGAACGTGGCTGGGGTGTTACATAACCCAAAAGGCATCACGCGATAAGTAAATATGCGCCAATCTGTAGTAAAGGTTGTCTTGAGTTGGTCTTCTTTTGCAATTTGAACTTGATTATACCCGAAGAAACCATCGAGAAACGAATAGCATTCGTGACCGGCAATGGCATCCAATATACTATCTATGAACGGTAACGGAAAGTAATCTTTCTTGGTGGCTACATTAAATTTCCGAAAATCTTGACAAATTCAGATTTTTCCATTCTTTTTCGGCACCATCACAATTGGAAAAACCCACTCACTATTCCGTACTGGGTAAATGAAACCCACCGCAAGAAGCTTGTCCAATTCTTCCTTCACCATAAGGGAATATTTAAGATTAAGGCGATGTTGCCTCTAGCGTATCGGTTTAGCATTTTCTTCCAATATGATACGATGTTCACAGACATCAATGGGGATACCTTGTAGATCATCATAAGTCCAAGCAAAAGCGGATTTATGATGTAAGAAAAAGTCTATTCAACAGGTCAACTCTTGTTCCTTAATACCTTCGTAGACCTTAATTAGCTGAGGTTTGGCCGTGGTCGCTAAATTAATAGTTTGACATACAGGTTCAGCAACAATACTCTGTTTCAATTCCCGTAGTGATTTAAAGTTACTCGGTATGTTTGACATATGCGAAGTAACGAATCCCATCTCGAGGGCACTAACATGGTGCACATCATACCGAGGTTTCTAGTCAATACTAACATAAGCAGAGTTTTTCGAATCCTTCGGGTATATCAAGTACTCCCTCGGACCTCCACATTGGTATACCACCTCAGGGTGTTGTGTTGCTTCTACATTGGCCTCTGTACTCAGTACTTCTGTGTCATCCTCGGAGCTAAGCTCTTCGTCCGACGTCAATTCAGATACTGGCAACTGAGACTCCCCGTGATAGTGTACTGGGTACATTTGTAACACCATTTTATCTATGCCCTTACCAATTGTCAAAGTACCCCGACCCCAATCGTTCTTGGCCTTCGCTTGATATAGCCAGAGTCGTTCCAATAAAATAGGGTACGATAAAGTCGAACGTTGTAAGCAAAAGACAATGTAGTCAATTTCATATGCAATACCTGCAATTATAGTTTGAACACTCCGTAAAATACCCATTGGTTTAACTCGGCTATGATCTGCCATCCGCAATACCAATGTCGTGGTGACTAATTGTTCCAGATCTAAAGCATCCATTGTATCAGCGTTCATTAAATTGATGCTGAAACCTCTATCTACCTGAACGCCAAAGATCAGAACACCATCAATCGAAACATCAATGGTTAGTGCACCTGGATCAGGGTTCAAACTAACTTCACAAACTTCCATATTACGATGTCGATGTCTTGTTAGGGATGAATTCAAGGTGGAACGATACTTTGGTGCGACTGCTAGAAGTTGCTTCATAGAAATTGAAGGCCGAATAGTGTCCAAATCCTTTAAAATGTCGTAGGGTTCCATATTTAGGATAATTCCCAATACCCTCTTCCGTTTCATGGGTTTGAGTTTAACTCCGTGAGGTAAATTATTTTGCCGCCCTGGCCTTGGAATTGGAACATCAGCTTGAGCTTCTTTGGGACTTTCTTTCCTAAGGAGATCTTTCAACGGGTATGATGCTTCTTGGCACTGCGGTGAGAACAGACCGGTTCAAGACAAAAGTGAAAACTCCATAATTGGGACCTCATTGGGCTTCGCAACCAAATCAGGGCTCAGGACTTTTCCAATGTCAGGACCTGAATGAGATGGATCCGTAATTGGGTGAGATTGGCCCTTCCTTTTTTGCTGACTCCTAGTAAGAACGGTATGGACACATTCCACCCGATTTACGGGAGAGTCTTGAGGACCTCGATTTATCCCCTGGTCATGGATATACATATAATTACCTACAAGAGTCGATAAAAGTATGTAAAAGTACATAAAAGTAGGTTAATCGTGCAATATCTTCTAGAGAAGCTTCTTAGAAGCTTCATAGATGTTGCATTGACCTTAAAGGAGTCCATAGTTGACTTTTAGGTTAGAAACTTGGTCAACAAGTTAGCCATGTGCCACACATGTTGGTAGCTTGAAGGACAAGCTAACTACGTAGTCCACTCATAGAAAACTTGCTTTGCAAGCAAAGACATGTGGCCTAGAAAGTCAACACATATTGGAGGTCTTATAGAATATCGCCACGTGGCTTCTAATAAGATAGTATAAATAGAGGCAAGAGTGAAGCTCTCTTCACTCTTGTCAACTCCTTTCTTGCTTCTAGTCTAGTTTCAAGGGTCTCTAGTTTTCTTGTCTTTTGGCAATAGCCATTCTAGTTTCTCTTTTCAATATACATACTTATTATTCATATTTTGTTACTTTTTTTTGAGTGAAGGCTTACTTGTCTGAACTATTTTTTCATCGAGTTCTTGTCCTTGACAGATTGACAAGAATGCACTTACAATATCAGAGCTTTGTTTTTCTTGAGTAAGAGTGGATTACGCCTTTCTCTTGACAAGGCATAAGCGTATTAGAAGTTTGCGGATTACCCACTTCTAAACTGATATTGTTTTTAGTATCGTCTTTGTTATCAAGTCTTTATTTTCTTTTGTCTTGAGCAGTATCAAACAAATTTTTCTTCTTAGTGTCATTATGACAGAGCTTGTTGAAATGAAGAGTGCAATGGCACAAATGCAAGAGCAAATGAGGGAGTTAATGCTTGCGATGCATCAACTCAATTCACCAACACATGAAAGAATAAGAATAGCAGAAAGTGGGAATATAGAGATGATCGGAGCTGCTTCAACATCTACAACAAATCACGTTCCTTCTCCAATTGTACAACACCCTATAAGCACTAGAGAACCAAGAATTGCCTTACCTGAGAAATTTGATGGTACGAGATCAAAGTTTCGAGGGTTCATCAATCAAGTACAATTGGCAATTGAACTTCAACCGCAAAGCTATCCAACTCTAGGATCACAAGTCAGGTTTATTGGCACTCTATTTTCTGGTTCTGCATTATCGTGGTTTTCGTCTTTTCTTGAACAACGAAATCCAATATTGGACAATTTGGAAGCTTTTTTGGCGGAGTTTCGATCTATGTATGGTGAACACGATGCAACTCGTGTTGCAACAAATAAGATCCGAATTCTGCGACAAAAAAATCGCTCAGTAATAGTGTATGCTTCACAATTTCGACAACTTGCAATTGACATCAAGTGGGATGATGCTGCACTCATCAGTCAATTTCTTTATGGATTGCAATACGAAGTAAAGAAATTGATGCTCAACTTATCTGATCCTCAAACTTTGAGTCAAGCAATCGATTTTGCGGTAAAATGTGATAATCGACTTTTTGAATTTTGATCCGAGAATCATTCACGGAAACCTCAACGTTATTACTCAATGGCAACATCAACATCTTTGCCAAACGTACATTCGAAAGTAGAAGACATGCAAATTGACGCGGTATGTTTTAAACCCCTAACTGAGCAAGAAAAGATTCGTCGTCGTCAAGAAGGATTATGTTTATATTGCGGAGAACCTAAGCACACTGCTCAACATTGTCCAAAGAAACGACGCAACTATAAAATGAGGGGTACGACGGTCAAAGAAGACAACATGTCGGAAAACGGATTCATCCAGCTACAATAGGGACCGTGCAGCTGGAACCTTGTACAATTCCTAATGAAGGTCCTATCCTCTCCTCAGAACCCTCTCCTTGTTTTATAATAGACTTATATTTAGGACCTAAGAATTACAAAGCCTCTGCTTTATTAGATTCGGGAGCCTCAACATGTTTTTTAGATGAACAATTTGTTAAAAGTCGTAAAATACCCTTTGTACAGAAACCTAAACCAGTACATGTAGAAGTCATAGATGGTCGTCCCTTGTCTTCTGGAGATGTCACTCATGAAACTCATCCTATAAAAGTAACAATAGACGGTCATGATAGCTACATAGCTTTTAACATAATTAAAACCCCATCCAATCTAATTATTTTAGGTTTATCTTGGCTAGAAAAATATAACCCTCGAATAGATTGGAATTCGCGTAAACTTGACTTTTCCCAAAGTGTTATTAATAGTTCTACCAACCAAGTAAAAAATTATAAATCTAGTATAGTAAAACCCGTACTGATAGGTGCAAAAGCATTTATACACGCAGCAAAAGAAGGATCAACTTTTGCTATTTATGCTGCACCTATTTCTGAAAACGTAAAGACTTCAAGTGGCATTCCAAGTCAATATCAGGAGTATCAAGACGTTTTTGAGAAAAAGAATGCAGATATTCTTTCTGAGCATCGCCCATATGATTGTTCAATCGACCTCAAGGAAGGAACTCAGCCACCATTTGGACCAATTTACAGTTTATCGCAAGATGAGATGGCTGAACTCAAGACATATATTGACAAGAATTTAGCGAAGAATTTCATACGCCATTCAAAATCTCCAGCAGGAGCTCCAATTCTATTCGTAAAGAAAAAAGATGGATCTTTACGAATGTTTGTTGATTATCGAGGACTCAACAAGATCACAATCAAGAACAGGTATCCATTACCTTTGATATCAAGACTCCTTGACCAGTTGAATCAAGCTAAGATCTATACAAAAATAGATCTAAGAGGAGCATATAATCTAGTACAGATCAAAAAAGGAGATGAATGGAAGACTGCGTTTCGAACCAGGTATGGACATTTTGAATATAATGTCATGCCCTTTGGACTCACGAATGCACCAGCTGCTTTTCAACATCTCATGAATGATGTATTTCGTGAATTCTTAGACAATTTTGTCATTTGCTATCTAGACGATATCCTGATCTATTTTAAGAACATCGAAGAACATGAAATACATGTTCGTGAAGTATTACAAAAACTTAGAGATGCAGGATTGTACATCAAGATGGAAAAGTGTGTATTTCACACTACTCAAGTTGACTTTTTAGGATACATCATTTCAAATGATGGTCTCATGATGGATTCTAAGAAAGTCCAAACACTCATGGATTGGAAGATTCCAAGGACAGTAAGAGATGTCCAATGTTTCTTGGGATTTGTCAATTACTATCGGATCTTCATCAAAGATTTTTCACGAGTTGCAGGTCCACTTACACGCTTGACTAGTAAAGATAAATTTCAATGGAATCAAGAAGCGGAAGCAGCATTTGAAGCCTTGAAGACATCGTTTGTCTCTGCACCAGTCTTATATCCTGTTGACTTTTTCAAGGCATTTTTTATGGAAACAGATGCATCAGATTTTGCCTTGGGTGCAGTCTTATCACAAATGGGAACAGATGACAAACTTCATCCGATAGCTTTTCATTCAAGAAAATTCTCAGCAGCTGAGATCAATTATGAGATCCACGATAAAGAACTTCTTGCGATCGTGGATTTCTTTCACGAATGGCGTCATTATCTAGAAGGCGCTTCTAGTCCAGTCACTGTGTATACAGATCACAAGAACCTCGAGTATTTCATGTCAACACGCGTGTTGAATCGTCGTCAAGCTTGTTGGAGTATGTCTTTATCAAGATTCGAGTTCATTATCACTTATTGGCCAAGAAAACAACAAGGTTTGTCTGATGCCCTATCTAGACGTTCTTATTTTACACCAAAAGAAGGAGATGCAGCTTTTGAGCAACAAAGAACGGTCCTCTTGAAACCGGAGCAATTTCATCTCCGAGCAATGAAATCAACATTGACTGTTGATTCAACTTTTCTCAAGCAAATCCAATCCAGTATGTCCTCAAACCCTCTTGTTTATGATATCGAGAATAATTCTTTCAAGTCTCATGATCCTTCTAAGTTCGAGTTCAAGAATAATCTATTATATTTTGAAGGACGCCTATATGTTCCAGAAGGAGAAGCACGTTTACATGTTCTTCAAGCACGTCATGATTTTCCAGCAGCAGGGCACTTTGGATATAATAAGACTTTGGAACTCATATCAAGAGATTTTTGGTGGCCACAAATGTGGAAGTCAGTCAAAGACTTTGTACAATCATGTGATATTTGTTCAAGATCAAAAATTCCTCGTCATCGACCTTATGGACTTCTTCAGCCATTACCTATACCAGAACAACCATGGTCTTTTGTTTCTATGGATTTCATCATAGATCTTTCAAGCTCAAGATCTTATGATTCTATATTTGTGATAGTAGATCGTTTCACCAAGATGGCACATTTTGTGCCATGTACAAAATCTATCACAGGTGAAGAAACAGCTAAGCTTTTCATTGATAATATCTATCGCTATCATGGATTACCTAAAGATATCATATCAGATAGGGGAACTCAATTTGTGTCGAGATTTTGGAGGACCCTTTTCAAGATTTTAAAAGTGGACATAAAGCTATCTTCGGCTTTCCATCCTCAAACTGATGGACAAACAGAGCGCGTAAACCAAGTCTTGGAGCAATATTTAAGGTGTACTATCAACTACCAACAAGATGATTGGACAACCCTTCTGCCATTGGCAGAGTTTGCTTATAATAATACGGTACATTCTTCCACGCAACAAACACCTTTCTTTGCCAATTATGGCTATCATCCACGACTTGATACTTTTGAGTTTTCAAAAATTGATAATCCTACAGCAGAAGATATGGCAAATCGGTTGTCAGAGTTATATGCAATAATGAAGACGCAATTGAAGGAAGCTCAAGAACGATAAAAGATAAACGCAGATCTATATCGTAAGGAGTAACCACAACTCAACGTGGGTGATAAGGTATGGCTACTTCGTCGCAATATCAAGACTACTCGACCTTGTGACAAGTTGGACTATCGTAGGCTTGGCCCCTTTTCTGTTTTTGAACAGATCAACCCAGTTGCATATCGGTTACATCTACCGGAGTCAATGAAGATCCATCCTGTATTCCACGTGTCTCTTCTTGAACCATATAAGACAGTGGATATACAAGGAAGAAGGCAAATACCACCGCCTCCTATAGAAGTAGATAATAATGAAGAATTTGAGGTGGAAGAGATATTAGAATCAAGGCGACGCCGAAATAAGCTGGAATATCTTGTTCATTGGCGCGGATATGATATTAGTGAACGCACATGGGAGCCATCCAGGAATCTAGCAAATGCATCAACTAAAGTCAAAGTTTTTCATCAACGACATCCATCAAAACCAAGATGAAAATCTCTCTTATAAAAGAGACAAGATTGAGGCAAGATAACATTCAATTTCCTAGCCTTGTTTGTAACTTCTTTACATTTGTGACACTAATTAGATGGAGAGCCAACAACCAGTGGATTCAACTCAAGAACCTTCGTTTGCTGACTTACCGGATGAAACATTGCGATTGTCACAACCTTCAAGACAACGCAACTGAGATGAAGACCCTCAAGAACAACATGTTCTTCCTCGAATAGATGGTGAGATACAACGTGTTTGGTATCACGACCTTGGAAGAGATTCTCGATGTTTGGTGATATTACTGGAGATAGGAACGACTGCTGATGGTGTTTCAAATATATTATTTGAAGGAAGTTATGACGGCCTCAATAATGATCAAATAATAGGGTGGTCTTGTCGCCCTGGAATAGGACACTATCGATGGCTAAGAGGACCCATCAACTACCTTCGAAGAGAACAGAGATCAGAGTATGTAGCAAATACTATTCGCCGCATATTAGACTTTCTCAACATATAATCACCGCTCCTCGTGGAACTCGTCCCTAGAAGGGGGGGTAATGTCATGGATATACATATAATTACCTACAAGAGTCGATAAAAGTATGTAAAAGTAGATAAAAGTAGGTTAATCGTGCAATATCTTCTAGAGAAGCTTCTCAGAAGCTTCATAGACACTGCTTTGACCTTAAAGGAGTCCATAGTTGACTTTTAGGTTAGAAACTTGGTCAACAAGTTAGCCATGTGTCACACATGTTGGTAGCTTGAAGGATAAGCTAACTACGTAGTCCACTCATAGAAAACTTGCCTTGCAAGTAAAGACATGTGGCCTAGAAAGTCAATACATATTGGAGGTCTTATAGAATATCGCCACGTGGCTTCTAATTAGATAGTATAAATAGAGGCAAGAGTGAAGCTCTCTTCACTCTTGTCAACTCCTTTCTTGCTTCTAGTCTAGTTTCAAGGGTCTCTAGTTTTCTTGTCTTTTGGCAATAGCCATTCTAGTTTCTCTTTTCAATATATATACTTATTATTCATATTTTGTTACTTTTCTTTGAGTGAAGGCTTACTTATCTGAACTATTTTTTCATCGAGTTCTTGTCCTTGACACCCCTCCATTTTTCCTGGACTTTGGATTTGCTGATTTCGATTATTGAAATTGAATGGAGCATTACATTGCTGATACATATGCCCTAACTGCTTGTAATTCCCACAAACTGGCGCATAATCGTCACTGGCTCTTGGATTGGAACATTCATTGGCATAATGACCAATCTGTCTACAACAGAAACAAAGCAATGGCCATTTTGCACCTCCAACAGGCATATTGGGTGTCTCCACCGGTATATACCTACTAGGTTTGTTCCATGTAGGTTGAGAAAACGATCCTAGTTGTCCCGGTTGTACTTGGTTCAATGGCATCGATGGAGCATATGGCTGATATCCATGCTGCTCCTTACCATAGTTCTGAGGATTTGATGCAGACCCCTGATTATAAGTAGAATTCTGAAAATGATTGACTGCTCGATTTTGTCGGTTAGATCGATTTCCATGCCATCCAAATGTATGTCTTGTTTGAACTTGATTGACATCCCATGGAGTTGGTGGAATCATGGTCAAATTACTGAATTGTTGTTGTCTTTACAAATTCCAACAATTAGCGATTAAGTGCTTGCCTCTACAAAATGTTCATTTATCCAACACTTGTGAAGGTGACGGGCATTCCGTTACCAAATAACCGTGGCCCTGACAATTACTGCACCATACATTGGTTCTAGTATTGGTTGGCTTTTGCCTCCTCTCCTTATCTATGGCCATATTAACGACCATTTCTTCCATTTTCTTTGTCAAGTTCAATAACAAGGCTTCATTGAAATCTTTTGAAGCTGGTATTATTTGTTTTTTTGCCAAAGTTGACTCTTAAGTTTGATATGGAAAATATGGAGCATACGCTGTTGTGACTTGCGGTGGTAAAGCTTGCAATGGGGTAACATTAACTAGCCCTTGAGTATTGGCACTTAAATGGGCCACTGTTTCGATCATCTGTGGATAACTACCCACTGATCCGTTCAAAGCCGGATATTGATAATTGCTTTGAACTGGTATCATCGTGGCACTCGCAGTTAAAAACTGATTATAATGGCATTCCTCCCAAACCTTGGCTCTATCAAGGGATGTAGATACCATAACTGGTTGAGCTTCTTTTACAAATATTTTTAGCTCTGGTGGGTGCAAACCATTTATTAATATAGATAATATAAATGGCTCTAGCATTTGGTGGTTCGGCCACTTATTAAGTATATCAGCCACTCGGCCATAGTACGATTCCACTGCCTCTCCTAGGATCATTTTGCTGTTCATTAACCTTCCTCGAAGACGGTCTTCAAAACCAATTGGTCAAAAATGGGTCAAAAATACATTCTTCAATGATTCCCAGTTCGAAAATTGACCAACTGGTTGACGGTTATACCATTCAAACATCGTATCCTTTAAGATTGCTGGCAACCATCGTAACTAAATATCCTCGGTTCTCCCATTATTGGCGACATATGCTGTCAAAAATTGCAACAAATGTTGATCTGGATCCGCACCCGGAAAGCCCCTAAAGGTAGGTAATGGAGCCACGCTAGTTGTGTGATCACTCACAGTACCCATTTGTATTACTATGGGAACCACTGGACCTCCCGTCATCATTGAATTTGATAATGTGATACTTAATCGTTTGTTAATATAGTCTACGTCTCTTCCAAATATATTTTCTAAACTTTCTACCCTGCTCAATTTGCTATTATTATCCTTGAACAAATTTATTGATTGAATAGGAGGTAAGAATGACGGATTTTGAAACACACTGAATTGGCCCTTATTGACCAATAATTTATGCTACTCTAAGGAACCAGTTTTGATGGAATCGGCAGTTTTCGCTATTGGAAACGTACCCAATGGAGTATCCAACTCTTCTGTGATTCCCCCACTCTCAGTTAACGGTCTCAGAAGAAACCCTGGCCTATTAACCAAATTTTCTGCAAGTGCTCTTGGTAATTTCTCTAACGGTATATACTTCTGAAATATTAGATGTCGATTAGCTTCTGGATATGCTTGAATTTGACAACAGACATGCAACCATGGCTTAATTCAGCTTTGTCTATGATTCCTTTTTAACTTTCTTTATTGCTCGTTTTGCAACAAATTTCTTGCTTGCAATCTCTCTATTCTTTCTCTTGACTGCCATATTTTTTTTACTGTTAAGTTCTCATTCTTAATAACTATACTCTTTCATTATATTCTTCTGCGACTGCTACCTATTTCCCATCTACTTCAACCGACAGTTAATACCTAATACTCCATGCTATTATCAATTTCTTTGACAGCGGCGCCAAAATGTGATTGTTGTTTTACTTACTCTAATTAATCTAATCAGACTAAACATGTATAAGGAAATTCGAACACAGGGAAAGAATACCGCATGAGCTTACATATTAGGGTCACACAATTAACAATATTTCACACTACTTAAAACACCCAGGAAATACTACAATGCTTTCCACTTCTTAATAATACTCGACCATCACTGATAACAACAACGTGTAATCCTGCACTATCCTAAATGACAGGACATAATCACACTATAATCCAAACTCTGGAGTTCTTCACCATTAACTGCCTTCATATTACAGTGTTTCACACAAACAAAGACTCATTCTCTCTGCTGAACTACAATCAAATTTCAACATTCAATCTTTCTTCTTCCCATTTAATAATAATCATACTTCCATTCCATAATTCACTTTTACAATATTCAGAAACTCTTAATCTTCTTATTCAAAGAAAATAACAAACAAAAGAAAAGAGGTAGCACCAAGCTTACCCAGGCTCAGCACTATCACAGTCTGGCCCCTTAATTAACTTCTACAACTCCTATATACTTTTCCTTGATTCTCCAGATTCCAACCGTTATTTTGTAAGTAACCGTTTTTAATAACTAACTCACTCATCTGTCCTCCTGAATTTCCTATTATATGGACTATTAATATATTTTACCAATTTCTTTCAAAAATGAATTAACATCTATTCTACAGTAGTTATATATGGATGTTAGAAACAGGGGCCAATTCCAATATCAATATTCAGGGGCGAGTTAATATCATCCCATTGCAAGCTACACTACCGAATGTGACTATAGCGTATGCTCCATATTTTCCATATCAACAACAAGCATTAACTACGACAGAGATACCAATAATGCCAGCCCTAAAAGATTCCAATGAAACCTTGTTATTGAATTTGACGAAGAAAATAGAGGAAATGGTCGTCAATATGGTCAAAGATAAGGAGAAGAGGCAAAAGCCTACCAATACTAGGACCAATGTATGGTGCAATAATTATAAAGACCACGATCATTCTGGAACAGAATACCCCTCACCCTCACAAATAATGGGACAATGTACATTTTACGGAAGAAAGCACCTAACAACAAATTGTTAGAATTGGCAAAGACAACAACAACAATTTAGTAATCACACCATGATTCCACCAATCCAGTGGGATGTGAATCAAGTGCAAACGGGAAATACATTTGGATGGAATAGAAATCGCTTTATTCGACAAAATCGAGCATTCAATAACTTTTAAAGTTCCAATTTTAATCAAGGGTCTGCATCAAACTCCCAGAACTACGGTAAGCAGCAGTAGAGGTATCATCAATATGCTCCATCGACGTCATCAAAACAAGTTCCCTTAGTACCAACGAGACAACCAGGATCATTTTCTAATCCTACATGGAATAAACCTAGTAGGTATATACTGGTGGAGGCACCCAATATGCCTGATGGGGGTGCAAGAAGACCACTTCGTTGTTTCCGTTGTAGACAGATTGGTCATTATGCCAATGAATGTCCCAATCCCAGAGCCACTGACGATTATGCACCAGTTTGTGGAAATTACAAGTAGTTAGGGCATACGTATGAGCAATGTAATGCTCCTTTCAATTTCAATAATCGGGATCAACAGATCCAAAGCCAAGGAAAAATTGAGGAGATAAATTGAGGTCCTCAAGATTCCCTCATAAATCGAGTGGAATGTATCCAAGCCGTTCTTATTCAGAGTCAGCAAAAGAGAAAAGGACCAATTCAACATTTGGGTAATCTCGATATGAAAGACCAATTTGATCCAATTAGGGGACCATCCAATCCAGGTCTTGTTATAAGCTTCGTACCTAATATGAGACCTGACTCGGTGGCACAATCTAATGAGGTTCCAATTACGGAGGCTATGGTTCCGTTCCAAGCAGTTTTGATCTCTACGCAGTTCCAAGAAACGTCCTATCTATTCAAAGATCCTCTCGGAGGCAAAAATTCCAAGGAAGCCCTAGCTGCTGTTCTTATTCCGAGTCTAGGGCGGAAGAATATCTTATCTCATGGAGTTAAACTCAAACCAATGAAAAGAAAGAAGGCATTGGAAATTACCCTAAATATGGAACCCTATGATATTTTAAATGATCTGGACACTATTCGGCCTTCTATTTCTATGAAGCAACTTCTAGCGGTCACACCAAAGTACCATTCTACATTGAATTCATCGTTAACATGGCATAGGCATCATAATAAAGAAGTTTGTGAAGTGAGTTTGAACCCTGATCCAAGTGCACTAACCATCGATGTTTCGATTGACGGTATTATAATCTCGGATGTTCAGGTGGATGGTGGTTCCAGCGTCAATTTAATGAACACTGATATAATGGATGCTTTAGATTTTGAACACTTAGTACCCACGACATTGGTATTACGGATGACAGATCATAGCCGGGTTAAACCAATGGGTATCTTACGGAGTGTTCAAACTATGATTGTCGGTATTGCATATGAAATCGACTATATTGTCTTTTGATTACAATGTTCAACTTTATCATATCCAATTTTATTGGGACGACCCTGATTTTATCAAGCAAAGTCCAAGAACGATTGTGGTCGGGGTACTTTGAGAATTGGCAAGGGTGGAGTCAAAATGGTGTTACAAATGTATCCAGTACACTATCAGGGGGAGTCTTAATTGCCAGCATCTGAATTAACATCGGACGATGAGCTTAGCTCCGATAACGATGCAGTAGCACCAATTATGGAGGTGCCCATGGAGGCAACACTACACCCTGGAGTGGTATACCAATGTGGAGGTCCGGGGGAGTACTTGATATACCCGACGGACTCGGAAAACTCAGATTATGTTAGTACTAATTGGATGACCAAGTATGATGTGTACCATTTTAGTGCCCTGGACACAGGATTCAGTACTTCGTACATGTCGAACTAAGCGACTGACTTTAAACTAGTCCGAGGATTGAAACAGAACATCATTGTTGCACCTTTCTATCAAACTATCAACTTGGCGACCATAGCAGCACCTCAGACAATTAAGGTCTACAAAGGTATTAAAGAACAAGAATTGACCTATTGGACCAAATTTTTCTTGCATTATAAATCCGCTTTTGCTTGGACTTATGATGATTTAAAAAGTATTCCCCCTGAATTTTGTGAGCATCGTATCATTTTAGAACAGAACGCTAAATCGGTCCAGTAGAGGCAACATTGCCTTAATCCTAAATATTTCCTCATAGTGAAGGAGGAATTCGACAAGCTTCTTGTGGTTGGTTTTATTTACCTGGTACCAAATAGTGAGTGGATTTCTCCAATCATGATGGTACCGAAAAAGAATGGAAAAATCCAAATTTGTCAGGATTTTCGGAAACTTAATGCGGCCACCAAAAAAGATTACTTCCCATTGCCCTTCACGGATAGTATATTGGACGCTATAGCAGGACATGAATGTTATTCATTCTTAGATGGATTTTTTGGGTATAATCAAGTTCAAATTGTAATGGAAGACCAACTCAAGATGACCTTTACTATGGATTGGGGCACATTCGCTTATCACTTGATGCCTTTTGGATTATGTAACGTTCCAGCCACGTTTCAGAGAGTGATGACTCATGCCTTCCAAGACTATCTTCGGCTATTTATGGAGATCTTTTTAGATGACTTGTGTGCATTCAGTATAAAACAAGATCATCTTAATTATCTCGATAAATGCTTGGCTCAGTGCGCCAAGTTTGGGATATCGTTGACTTTGTTTGCAATTATTTGTCAACCTTTAATGAACTTACTGAAGAAACCTCTATTAGATGAGACTAGTCCCATCTGGACCATGGAGTGTACCGTGGCCTTTGAAGCATTGAAGTCAAAATTGGTCTCTATACCAATATTGGTGGCCCCTCGTTGGATCGAGCCCTTTCATGTGTATGTTGATGCATCCAATGTGGCTATTAGATCGGTACTAAGTCAAAAGGATGACTAGGGTCTGGATCATCCTATCTATTATGCTAGTTGATAATTGGTGGCTGTCAAACGTAATTACACTACTACTGAACGAGAAGCGTTGGATATGATATACTCGGTTCAGAAATTTCGGCACTATTTGCTTGGATATCCATTTGTCTTTTATATGGATCATGATGCCTTCAAATACATGATTAATAAGCCTCAATTGGGTGGATGCATTTCTCAATGGGTGTTATTACTTCAAGAATTTAATTTTATTATCAATGTACGACTAAGAAAGAAACATGTCAATACGGATCACTTGTCCCGATTGTCCAATATCTTCGGTAATGAGCCTATTAGTGATGCACTTCTTGATGCATAGTTATTTATCGTCGAAGTAATTACAACCGACTATAGTGAATTGATTCAATATCTGACATTTCAGACATTCCCACCTACATATAGTGAGAATCTCAAGAAACGACTGATTTTAAAAAGTGCACCATATAAGATGATGGGAGACGCCTTATATAAGCAAGGTCGGGATGGAATTCTATGCCGTTGCATCTTTCCCAGTGAAGTACAATCAATACTAGAGGGATCTCATTTGGATAGTTGTGGTGGGTATTTTGCGGGAGACAGTATTGCTCGCAAGGCTTTAATTACCGGAAATTGGTGGCCTACAATGTTTTCTGATGTGCACCAATTTGTTCGTCATTGTGATCCCTGTCAACGAATTGGTCGACCCAAGGGTACTTCAGCGATGTCGTTAGTACCAATCTTGGAATAGGCACCATTTGAGAAATGGGGAATTGATTTTGTTGGACCCATTGCACTAGCATCGAGATATGGACAAAAGTAATATATTTTAGTCGCCACGGACTATGTAACCAAATGGGCGGAGGCTATTGCTACCCGCAATGATAATGTTAGTATGGTGGCCACTTTTCTATACGAGAATATTATTATTTGATTTGGGTATCCAAAGGAATTGGTTAGGGATCGAGGCACCCATTTCATAAATACTACTATAGCAGCCTTGACGAACACATACGAAATCAAGCACAGGAAAACAACACCATATCATCCTCGGGCTAATGGGTAGACGGAAAAGAATAGTATTCTATGTAAGATTTTAACCAAAACAATTTTCGGCGCAGAAATGGATTCGGATACTAAATTGTTTGCAACATTGTGGGCATATCATACTGCATATAAAGTGACTACCAATTCCACACCATTCCAATTGGTGTACGGGCAAGAAGTAATATTACCAATTAAATTGGAAGTTCAGAGTCTGCACATTGTATTGGATGAACGTCTTGGAGATAAGGAATCACTCCAATATCGGTTAGTAGAGTTAGACAAATTGGATGAAATATGGGCTATAGCTCTCTTCAACATGGAAGTAAGTCAAAAACAATGGAAGAGTTACTATGATAGTAAATTACGTCCGAAGAGTTTTATGCCCAATGATTTGGTATTGTTGTATGATAGCAGATTTAATCATTTTCAGGACAAATTTCAAGTTCGCTGGCATGGACCATATCGTGTAATTGAAGGGTTTTCCAATGGATCTGTTCAATTGGAGGATTTCATAGATCATCGATTCAGTATCCACATTAACGAGAATCGATTACGATTATATCATACATAAAACCCGAGACGGGTTTCCAATTTCTGGAGGAGGTCACGGCGAATGTACTTAGGATAGACCTAATTAAGTGCATTAAGGTGTAGAGGTGGCTGAAAGGATAGTTAGTAATTACTAATGTGTCAGATGGGACGGAGGTGAGAAATGGATAGTAGGGATAACATGTTGTCGTTAACACTACTAGATAAAAGAACAGGAGTGGAGCACCCATTTACGGTCATTCTCAGGCATCGCATTCTCTTATTGTTTCTTTTTGGTGTTACAATTTCGGGTGTTTTGGAGTACTGGAGCATAGTATTGACAGTTAGAACTTGAAAGAGTGTGCGTCATAGTGATTGAGAGTGCAAAGAGAGCTATGGACATAGAGAAAAGTGGTCAAAATGTAAAAGCTAAACATAATTTAGGGCCACCATTCATAGTAATCATTACCAATATGGAGCCTATGAAGCTGGAGATTTGATGGATGCCAAGGAGAATACAAGATTTTTGAAACGCGTAAATATTTCAGTTTTTACAAAGGTCAAATAGTTTGCCTTCAATTAATGTGGCATTAGTGGAAGAATACATCGCGAACTATGATCCACAAGATGGATTGAGCATAGTACAAGGACGAGTTATCGGTATTGATGAGAAGATTTTTAAAAAAGTACTATTTCTTCTAGTTGGAAAGATTACGGTGGATGTTGAGGAGTCTAGTGACTTCCGACCGGGAAGTTATTTCAAAGGTGGCATGTTATCATTTGAGAAGAACCAAGGTTGGTGAACGGCTAAGGCAATTACATCACAGCTCATAGAATGGTTGCGCTTGGTGCTGAGGCGTCTAGGATTGTATCGACATAACACATATATGTCAAGATGGTTAATGTTTGCAGCAATAGGGACGTTTGAAGGGATGGTGTTTAATTGGGCAGCTTATGTAGCAACCCGTATTCATGCAAAAATGGGAGCCAAGCATAAAATAGGAAAGTTTACAGCGTTGCTATATTCTAATTATGTGTGTGCTGTGATCACATAGACATTGCGACAAACATCGCCAGTAGAGGGAAGTTCTAAACTAGCGCCAGTGCCTCCGCAACAAGAACAAAATTTGTTGGTATAGAATGTCAATACAACAGAGGTTATACATGAAATTACGGAATCCAGTTGTCTAGTGGCACCGGAAACGGATCCGATTCGTTTGGTGGTGGAGGAAGAAAATGAAGTCCCGATGTTGTTAGATATCAATCAGTTAGCATTTCTACATGGCCAACTCCCGAAAGGTGTACATCTTAAAAATGCTCTATTGAAGTGCATTTCGCAAATACATTGCATGGTATAAGCATTGGATGTAGAGGGCAGTAGTGAACAAGAATTAGAGACAAGCAAAAAGGTGATATTGGAACAGATCCAAAGAATTGAAGAGCAAGAATGGATCATCCAGGCGAATGCGAAATCCAAGCTACTCTTGGAGCGAAAAATTGGGAAACAACAGGAAGCTTAAGAGAAAGAAAGAGAACGCTGTAGTGTTGTAACACGAGTATAGTATGAAAATATAAAGAAAAGGGACTTTTATTAATATTCAGTTACCTCGAATATTGGGAGCAACGACCAACTCCAGTGCAAATACTGAGCAGCCAGGTTCAGTTACCCCGTTATAGTCAGCCGGGGCAAACTGAAATGCTCCGTTTGATTCCAATAACGAGAGTCAGCAGGAAGGAAAAGGACCAATTCACGCAACAGGTGAGCTTAGTTTGAAGAGCCAATTGGATTCAATTTCAAGAATCCAATCCGGGTCCTCTTACCCAATATAAGACTTGAATTGGCCGGGCAACCCACTGCAGATCTAATTACGGGACATTCGGGTCTTACTACTGGACTCTTAGCCAATATGAGACTTGAATTGGTCGGGCGACTCAATGTGGACCCGAGTACGAGGTTTCGATTGTATTTCAGGCTGCCTTATTCTTTGTGCCGTTTCCGGGAACATTGTTTTTGGTAAATAGATCTCTTAAAGGTAAAAACGGAGGAGAAAGCTCTGACGGCGGGAGCCAATTTTGGATCTAAGCTCTGATGGTGGGAGCCAATTCTGGATCCAAGACGGAAGATTGAAGAAATTCAGAGGATAAGGTTAGAGGGAGAATAAGTATTTGGGAGGGTTTTTTTTTTTTTTTTTTTTTTTTTTTCAGAGAAAGGAGATTGGAGAGGAGCTTCATGCTTCGGGTCGGGGAAGAAAAGACGGAGAATTGGATTTTTCTTCTTCATAGAGTTTTGGGAAGACTAAGGTAATCGTTATTGAAGTCAGTGTTGTAATGGTGAATCGAGATTTTTTTTAATGAAGTGGGTTTGATTACTCTTGACTGTTTTGTGAAATCAGGTTACGTCTGTGATTGAACGATTAAAAGGGTGTCTATAGGATTGAGTATGTGGAGTGAATGAAATTTATTGGGTTAATCTAACAAGACAGTCAGTGGATATAAGATCGTAAGTACAAAGCGGTATCGGAGATTAGCAGATTGAGTTGTTCGGGGTTCTCTGTAACGTCTAGAGACCTACCGGCTCGAGCAAAAAGGACTTCGACAAGCAGTCGAAGGGCATCCGTATAGATTTACGGTATATTCTTGCAGTCGTTTATATTCCAGCAGTCAAAAATTGATAGACTGCTTAACTATTGGCCAATCTCCATACTACCTTCTATAGCCAGACGCTCGGCGCGTTCTCGAGTAAGAAAGCACGTAATACGACATAAGTGGTGAACCCGACGTGAAAGCTTGAGGTGGAAGGTATTGGATTTTGGTTGATTTTAACTTTATTTTATGGAAAACGAAAATAAAAAATTTGAAGGATTTTTGGGAGGAGTTTCTAGTGGGGAGTCTTCTAAAGGACAAGGTATGCACATGGATCCGTCTATTGCTAGTATGTTTTAAGCCTTCTCATTATCAATGCAGCAACAGCAAAGCAATGATCGAAAGGAAGCTTTGGCAACCAAAGCATTGCAAGCAGTGGTCAATAAAATTGATCAATTTGATGGAAGGAATATTTCAAGGTATTTAAGATGTTATGTTCGTGAAATGGAATTAAATCGGGTTTTTGAGAAGAAAATGGTTGCACTATTTGGACTTGCCACAATACCGGAGATAAGAGACCAAATTACATCGATTATGGATCGTTATGGGAATTCATGGGAGATTTTTTCACATGCATTGAAAGACGAATATTTCTTGGAAGATGCTGATCGCGTTACTAAGAAGCTGTTTCTAGAATGGATTGAATGGCCTAATAAGAATTTGCAAGCAACAGAGCTACTAAGAGAATTTGAGAGGAAGTACTCTCAATTATCAAAGGTAGAAAAATTGACATTGGAGCCGAAAAAAGTTGATCTATTTCTTCAAGCTGCTGATGGAGAATTGCAAGGGAAATTAGAACTCCTTCTTGAAGACAAAGAAGAAGATGAAGGATTGACAACGAAGTGGAAGAACGTTGAAGATGCGGTGGGGTTACTTACAAAAAGAGAAAGGAGGAAGGATAGGAGTAATATTCCGAAAACAGTACAAGCACCCAAAGCTCTAGTACGTACAACAACACCAACAATGCCTACAGTTCAACCTTCGACATCCTTATCAAAGAAAGCAGATATGGAGATGGAAGAAATTATACTAGGAATGGGAGATCTTCAAATCAAATTGGCAAGACTTGAAGATAATACTTCTATAAATAATTCAAAGAATGTTTCAAAACAAGGATATGTACAAAGATGCATTTGGTGTGATGATGCTTCACACACTAGAAAAGATTGCAATGAATTTAATAATATGATATGGCAGGGAATTATTTGCTGGAAAGATGGGAAGATAGCATTCAAAGATAGGGAGGATCTTCTTCAAACCAATTTTGGCAAGGGAGGAATGAGAGCATTAGTTCAAGATTACTTAAAAGAGCATGAAACAGTACCACGAGAAAGTGCAAGTTATGGTGCTAGAGTAGATGATGAGATTGGTGGAAGTACGAAAACTAGTGAGTTTTGGGCTTCTGTCGTTTCTACAATGCAAGAAAAGAAATTACCTCGAGAAGCGCTATTGAGAACTGCAGCTACAATACGAGGTAGAACAGGTTGGGAGGATCCTGTTGAATCTCTTTCAGTTCATGCATATATTGCTAAGAGCCAACATGAAGCTTTGATGGAAGAAAAGAGACGAGGAAATTTTGATGATACTAGAGGAGGAAATTTTGATGATATTAGAGAAGGAAATTCTTCTAAGAGGCAAACTCGAGGAGACAAGGCTCGGGAGGCAACTTCACAAGAATTGCCTGTAAAGGATACCTCAGCATCATTGGGAGAAAAAACAAAGGAGACAAAAGATAAGGGCAAATCAATTGCTTATAAGCTACTTTCTGACATTGAAGCGGCAACAAATTTGAAAGGGGTGTTGGAAGAACGTATATTAAACGCTAAGGTGGAATTCACATTGAAAGAAGTCTTGGGAATTGCAAAGAAGGAGTTTCATGATGTCATCATTGACAGCATTAAGCGAAAGAGGCAATTAATGGGTGAAACTGGAATGAGTCATGCTATTGATGCAAGAATATATAGAGATGAAGAAGAGGTTGATATTGGTTACAAGCAACCAACAAATAAAAAGAATGGGTATAATCAACGAGTACATTTCGAAGATTCTAGTGACAAGGAAATGGAAACTTTGAGCCATTATACTCGAAAGCATTGAGCAAGGGCAACTACTGAGGTATTGGTGAAAGTAAGAGATATAGAAGAACCAATAGTTGCTTTAGTCGACCATGGTTCTGAAATAAATCTCATGTCTAAAGATCTTTATAAGAAACAAAAATGGCCAATTGATATGGAACATGGATGGGAAATTCGAGCAGCTAATAACACACGAGGCGAATTATATGGAGCTTGTCCAGATGTCAAAATTCGGATTGGGGATGTTGTGACGGAGCAACATTTCTTCGTTCAAGATACAACGTCTTATCCATTGATTTTAGGACAACCTTATATTACGGCAACATGGATGGAAACAAAAGTACTTGACAATGGTTCTGCTTATGCAAGGGTACGGAGCGAAGATGGGAGGAAAGCTGTACAATTTCTAACAGTACCTCCTAACCATGAACGGAATCGAGATAGGTTGAGGGAGAAACCATTGTCAAAGATTGTTGAAGGATTTAAGGATTTTGGGGAGGTACCACTGTAAAACGAGATTATGGAGGTACAAAAGAGGAGGTACTCTCGCGAGATGAAGGTGCCTTTGATGTGAGTTTTATTGGTATATCGGAGAATGGAAATATTATGTATAAGAAAGTTGATAATTTTAAAAGAAAAGAAAGAAAAATATTATATGATATTGAAGGACAATTATGCAAGTTAGGTACATTACAAGATGATGAGAGGATTTTAGGTGTTTATGAAGAAAATGGACTCGAAGATTCATTGGAATTGATTACATCTATTGGGTTAGGGAATAATGATAAGATTGTTGAGATTCATTCAAGAGAGGTTTATACCATACTTGAATCTTTTCAAGCACCAGAAGTCAATGTAGAGACGAGATATAAAACGGCAGATAAGAAGGTAAAGCCTGTTGCCGGACCATTACCAGAAGATTCTAAAGAACAAATGGGAGAAGCATCAAAAGAAGCAAGTTTAAGAGATCCAATGAGTATTGGACATCAGTTTACTAAAGAGACTTTTGAAGAATTGAAGATTGGTTCTGATGGTTCTTTATTGCCGGAGGAAATTACTTGCTTCAAAAAGATGTTGGCTAAACAAGGTAGATCGTTTGCCTTCGAATCTCATGAAATTCGGTGTGTGGATCCAAATATTGTAACACCTATGGTTATCTTCACTGTACCACATGTACCTTCGAATCTAAGACCGATTCCAGTACCGAGGGCACATTTACCTAAATTGGTGGAACTATTGAAAGAAAAGATAAAGATGAAAATATTAGAACCTTTATTTGTGCCGTATTCTAGTCGATGGTTTACAGTACCTATGAAGAATGGGTCACTATAGTTTATTCAAGATATGCAACCGATGAATGCAGTAACTGTCAGGAATGCAGGAATTGGACCTATTCTGAATGAATTTGCTGAGGCGTTTGCTGGAAGGGCGATCTATTCAATGGGTGACTTGTATTCAGGTTATGATCAATTTCAACTTGTCGAAGAAGTAGAGATATGACAACAATGAGGACACGACTTGGATTGGTTAGAATGTGCACTCTTCCTCAAGGCGCGACTAACTCAGTTGCGCATATGATGAATGGGATGAATAAGGTATTGAGAGATTTTATTCCGGAAAAGACTATGCCTTTTCTGGATGATGTTCCTATAAAAGGGTGTAGAGAAGGAGACAAGGATGAAACTTTAGATACGAGGGGGTGTCGCAAATATGTTGTTGATCATATACAAGATTGTGAAAAGATTTTAACTCGACTTGGAGAAGTTCATCTTACATTATCGGGTATGAAGTCCATATTTGGAGTACGAGAGGTTGTAATTGTTGGACATTTATGTGGATCTTACGGAAGAAAACCAGATCCGACTAAAGTTGATGCAATTGGAAGGATGAAAGAGGATTGTGATTCTTTGACAGAGATTCGCAGGTTTTTGGGTGCATGTGTATTTTATCGAATCTGGATCCCTCATTTTGTTCACATAGCGTATCCATTATATGAACTGTTACGCAAGGGTTACCGATTTAAATGGGAAGAAAGGCATATTCAGGCAATGCAAAGATTGAAGAAATTATTGATGTCACCTCCAATATTGAGGAAGGTTGATTATAAGTGCAATAGACAAGTGATTCTTACTGTGGACGCTAGTCCAATTGCCATTGGATGGATTGTGGGTCAAGATGATTCCAGTGGGAATAGATTTGTAGTTTGGTTTGGAGCTAAAGTTTTAAGTATTCGTCAGCGTGCATATTTGTAAGTCAAAAGAAAACTTTGGGGAGTCGTTTCGGCTATGAAAGCTGAAAAGGACTATTTGATTGGGGCAGTAGTAGTAATTGAAACAGATTGTTTGCCATTGCTTGGAATGATTATTAACTGTTCAACGCCAGATATTGCAATGTTGAGATGGATTGCTTATATTAAGTCACTAAATCCAGAATTTAAGCATATTACTTGGAAAGACAATTTAGTAGCAGACATGCTATCTCAAACAAGATACGAGAGGGAGGACGAAATGGTTGAAGACATTGATGACGTCAAATTGAAATTCTATTCAATATCAAATCTCAACAGAGAAGACAAGCTATTTCTTGAAGAATCTTATGAAGGAGAATTATTGGATATTGGTCATTACTTGAATACCTTGACTAAGCAGGAGAATTGGTCTACAGAAAAATTCAAACAAATAAGATAAAAAGCATATGGATTTTTAATTCGAGATGGATTCTTATGGAAGTGACCGAAGAAAGGAATTGGGATGCCACAATGAGTGATAGGCAAAAAGGAAGAAAAACTAAAATTATTAAAGGAGTTTCATGATAGTTTATGGGCAGGGCATAGAGGAATCTGGGCTACTTTTGCTAAACTCAAGGAACGTTATTGGTGGAAAAATATGTATCGAGATGTGCTCTCATTTGTAGAGTCATGTGAAATCTGTCAATCGTATTCTAATATCCGACATCGAGATGGTCTTCATCCTACGTATCCTCTGGCTATTCATTTTAAATGGGTTGTTGATTTGGTTATTATGCCGGTTGGGTTATGGCAGATGAGATATTTGGTTTTAGCTCGTGAAGATTTATCAAATCAAGTAGAAGGAAGAGCATTGAGGACAAAATCTACAGAGGAGATTTGTAGGTTTTTGCTTGAAGATGTCATTTGCCGCTATGGATGCATAGGAAAAATCACTGTACATCGTGGAGAATTAAATGCACAAGAAGCTCGTAAGTTCTTTGAAAGATGTGGAGTTAAACTATCACTCACTACTACTTATAATCCAGAAGGGAATGCAAAAAGCGAACGCGGTCACCCACCTATTGTGAAAGCATTAGTTAAAGCTTGTAATGGAAAAGTTAAAGAGTGGCCACGGCTTTTGTCATTTGCATTATGGACTTATCGAACAACACATAGTTCGGTGACAGGATATATGCCAGTAGAACTTATGACAGGTCAAAAACCAATTATGCCGATTGAAGAAAAGGTACTTACTTGGAGTATGCTATCATGGGAAGATGGATTGACAAGAGAAGAACTTCTGGCTATTAGGATTCGACAATTGGAGCAAAGAACGGAAGATGTCCAAGTAGCATTGGGAAGGTTAAAAAGAGCAAGGTTACAAAACAAGGCGCGATTCGATAAGCAACATCGATTGAGACCAAAAGTAATCGAGGAAGGTGACTGGGTACTTGTTTATGACAATAGTCTGGATAATCAACATAGTACTTTGCGGAAATTTTCAAAACGTTGGTTTGGACCATATGTTGTAACAACTGTTCATGATAATGCGACTTACTCATTACGAGAGTTAGATGGTACAAAATTGAAAATACAAATTGCAAAGAAGCGAGTAAAAATATTTAAACGAAGGCATGCGGAGATGAATATGGAAGACCTTAATGAAGGTATAGAGATTCCGCAGCAAGAAAATGAAAGTGATTTGGATAATGAAGGTGACGAAGACGAATTGGGCAAAGACGTAGAGGATATATTCTGAATCAAACAGCAATTGGATAAATTGGTGCATACCGGAGGATGCACAGGTTTAGAGGGGGTGAATGTCGTATTGTAACACGAGTATAGTGTAAAAATATAAAGAAAAGGGACTTTTATTAATATTCAGTTACCTCGAATATTGGGAGCAACGACCAATTCCAGTGCAAATACTGAGCAGCCAGGTTCAGTCACCCCGTTACAGTCAGCCGGGGCATACTGAAATGCTCTGTTTGATTCCAATATCGGGAGTCAACAGGATGGGAAAGGACCAATTCATGCGATGGGTGAGCCTGGTTCGAAGAGCCAATTGGATTTAATTTCAAGAATCCAATCCGGGTCCTCTTACCCAATATAAGACCTGAATTGGCCGGGCAACCCAATGCAGATCCAATTACAGGACATCCGGGTCTTACTACTGGACTCTTAGCCAATATGAGACCTGAATTGGTCGGGCGACTCAATGTGGATCCGAGTACGGGGTTTCGATTCTGTTTCCGGTTGTCCTATTCTTTGTGCCGTTTTGAGGGAACATTGTTTTCGGTAAATGGATCTCTTAAAGATAAAAACGGAGGAGAAAGCTCTGACGGCAGGAGCCAATTTCGGATCTAAGCTCTGATGGTGGGAGCCAATTCCGGATCCATGACGGAAGATTGAAGAAATTCAGAGGATAAGATTAGGGCAAGAATAAGTTTTTGGGGGGATTTTTTTTTTTTTTTTTTTTTCAGAGAAGGGAGATCGGGGGTTTTTGGGATCGAGGAGCTAGCTTCAAGCTTTTTTTTAAGGTTACTAGTTCGATTTCATTAGAGGTTTTGAAGATCAAGGGGATTGGAGAGGAGCTTCATCCTTCGGGTCGGAGAAGAAAAGACGGAGAATTGGATTTTTCTTCTTCATAGAGTTTTGGGAAGACTAAGGCAATCGTTGTTGAAGTCAGTGTTGTAATGGTGAATCGAGATTTTTTTTAATGAAGTGGGTTTGATTACTCTTGACTGTTTTGTGAAATCGAGTTACGTCTGTGATTGAAGGATTAAAAGGGTGTCTATAGGATTGAGTATGTGGAATGAATGAAATTTATTGGGTTAATCTAACAAGACAGTCAGTGGATACAAGATCGTAAGTACAAAGCGGTATCCGAGATTAGCAGATTGAGTTGTTTGGGGTTCTCTGTAACGTCTAGAGACCTACTGGCTGGAGCAAAAAGGACTTCGATAAGCAGTCGAAGGGCATCCGTATAGATTTACGGTGTATTCTTGCAGTCGTTTATATTCCAGCAGTCAAAAACTTATAGACTGCTTAACTATTGGCGAATCTACAAACTACTTTCTATAGCCAGACGCCCGGCGCGTTCTTGAGCAGGAAAGCATGTAATACGACAACGCATGGTAGAGATCCTCAGGCAAGAACTATTTTGGGCTCGCAGTCATTTAATTTTGAAACTAGAAAAAGTGAAGGGTCAGTTGGTAATGGATAGAAAAAAGGCCGGGTTATTGGCACAAGAGAAATTAGTATTGAGTGACCAATACAGATATGAAATGGAGTGGTTAAGGGTTGAAATTGAGGCCTTGAATGTCGAGGTGACAAGATTGGCAGAGGATTTAGTCAATATTGGTCAAGCACAAGTATCGATGTTGCCAGTTTCCGAAGTTCCAGAAGAGAAGAATCACTTTCAGCGCAAGTTGGAATTGAGAGATGCCTAGATCCTGAAATTGGAAGCTCAAGTACATGAATTGGGCGAGTACAATAAAGACCTTTCAGCTCAATTGAAGCAGGAGCCGATGGAAGAATTGGAAGAGGACAAAGATATGTAGTTGGAACCGGAATCGGTGGAACCAATAACAGATACTGCGGCAATTGATTAATTAGATAGGCCAGAGGGATTGCAATTTTTGTAGAATTTTATTAGATAATTTTTAGATAGGTATCAATTGAGTGTTTGCGAGGACGTTGCACAGATAGGAGTGGAGCTATGTAGAATAGATATTAATTCGTTTTTGAAAGATATTGATAAAATATATTAATAGTCCATATAATAGGAAATTCAGGATGACGGATGAGTGATTTAGTTCTTAAAAGCGATTAATTAAAAAATTACGGTTAGAATCTGGAGAATCAAGAGAAAGTATATAGGAATTGTAGAAGTTAATTAAGGTACCATCGCTGTGATAGGCATGAGCCGAGGGCCATCGCTATGATAGTTGTAAGCCGGGGTAAGCTTGGTGCTAATTTTTTTCTTTTGTTTGTTATTTTCTTTGAATAAGAGGATTGAGAGTTTTTAAATATTGTGAAGTGAATTATGGAATGGAAATGTGATTGGTATTATTTGAGAAGAAGAAAGATTGAATGTTGAAATCTGATTGTAGTTCAGCAGAGAAAATGAGTCTGTATTTGTGTAAAACACCATAATATGAATGGCAATTCTAAGTGAAGAATTCCAGTGATTGGAATGAGAGTAATTGTATGCTGAAAGCTGTGAGGGCACAGTATTACAGTTAGAGATTATGAGAGTGAATATATTGGTGGAAATAGCAGTTATTGATTTGACTAAATTGGTATAATGAAGAGACCGATAAGATGAAGGAGGAGATTATAGTTTCTTTGTGTATTCTGATATTAGAAATAGAGACGATACATTGAGGAAGTAATTGATTGTGTGACCCTAACATGAACGCTTAAGCAACTAGTCATTCCCCATGTTCGAATCCTTCTATACGGGTTTATTTCCATTAGATTAATTTGGAATAAGTAAAACGAGCAATCACATATTCTATTACATTAGTTCAATAAGAATTCAAAATATTTTAATAATGCTTTTATGAAAGCCTCTTAGCCTATTTTCTTGTCTTAATAGCAAGTAGATAAAAGTTAGTTAGTAATTTTACCTTCTAGGATATAAAATTTTTTTTATTGCCTTAGAAAGACCATAAATTATTAAAATTAGGGTAGAAGAGATAAATGGTTTATATGGTAGATACAAGAGTCAAGTTGAAGGTAGGATTGGACTAAAAAATCCTTATGATAGATTAGATTGATACCCGAGGGTTGACTATTTGTGAGACAAGATCAAAATCAAACCTTTGGTCACTAAAACGACCTCCTAGGACAAATTAGAGATTCATTTAAAGATCGGGGATTAGGATTGAAGAGCAAGCTTTAAGTTCTTTTTAAAGACATAAAGATTGTTTTTGTACAATTTTTGAGGACTTAACAATTATTGTTCAAAGTCAAAGTTTGTATTGGTGATTTGGATTTTATATAATATAACTAGGACTAGCAATTTTGTCTAATTCATGCAATTGGTATAATATTTGTAGTTCAAAAATTAATACTATTTGGATTATTAGGTGTGCTAAATATATAAAATTTTTTGTAATAATGTAATGATGTGGTTTAGAGATGTCTAGTTTTTAGCACAAGAGAGTTTCGAAAGTTGGTAGTTTGTGATTGAATAGGATTTCTATGATATCTAGAGATCTATTAATTGGATCAAGGTGAAATTTGGCATGGTATTGAAGGACTTGAAGATCAAGCTGCTTACCAATTTTGAGTTAAAGTTAACATTTGGAAAAGGAGAAATTAGTGTTGGGATTTTTGCTTCACTTTTCAAGTTGGTAGACAAGTTACATTATTGCAATTTTCGGAGGTTTTCTCACAATCTGTAAGTTGGATTGGACTAAAAATTATTAAGCATATAAAAAACTTAAATTAACAATTTCATGCAAAATTTTACATCAAATAGATAGTCAAATTAAAAGTTACAGCTTGTTAAAGCTCACTGATTAGGATTCGAGCTTATAAGAAAAATCTGAATTACTTAAATATGAAAGTAACAAGGTGATTGAGGTTTATGTGTGATTGAGGCTACTAAGAAGAGTATTTTTTTTAGCACTTTTGAATTAAAATTTGAATTATATTCTTCTCATATGGATGAAACCTATTAGGATTTTTTTGGATGTTTATAAAACACAACTTCACCTTCTATAACTAGGTGCCTAGTGCATTCCTGAGCAAGATAATACATAATATGATACCATACGACCGTAAGCTATTAATAAAAAAAAGTAGATATAATTCAAAGAATAAAAGAATATTCAAATACATCAATGATTTGAAGGTCATATATTTTTTACCATATTTAGATTCTATATTTTGTACAAAAAACAAAACCATTATATTATTTATTAAAAAAAGAATTTAAATTTCAATGGAACATTGAAAAAAGCAAGATAATGAAAAAGTTGAAAAAACTTTTTTTTTCACCACTAACTTTGAAAAAGATTAATTATGATCCAAAGAAGCTAGTATCAATAATTTCTTCAATCTTTGTACTACTTTCATATGTTTTTTTATCCATTTAAACTCATAGCCCTTGCGTAATAGTTTATAGAATAGATTCACTATGTGAGAATAGTGAGGAATCCAAATACAATAAAATACACATATACCTAAAAACCTACAAACTTCTATTAAAAAACTACAATCTTCTTTCATTCTTTCAATTGCATCAACTTTAATTGGATCTAATTTTCTTCCATAAAATCCACATAAATGTCATAAAATTATGACCTCTTATATTTCAAATGTAGATTTTGTATCCGATAATGTAAGATGAACTTTCTCAAGCTAAGTCAATATTTTTTATAATCTTGTATATGATTAGCAACATACTTGTGATACCTCCTCTTATCTAAAGTTTCATCTTTTTCTTCTTCTTTACACCCCTTAATAGAAACATCATCTAAAAAAGATATAGTCTTCTTAAGAATAAAATCACTCAATACCTTATTCATCTCGTTCATTATATGTGCAACTAAGTTAATTAAGCCTTGAAGAAGAATATACATTTTAACTAGTCCCAGTCATGGCCTCATCGTTGTCATATCTCTATTCCCTTTTCAAGTTGAAATTGGTCATAGCTCAAATATAAATCACCTATTGAATAGATTGTCTTTCTTACAAATGTTTTCGCAAATTTATCCATTATTAATCCAATTCCTATATTTTTAATAGTTAGTGCATTCACTGGCTATATATCTTAAATAAATTATAATGATTTATTTTTCTTAGGTACTATAAACTATCAACTAGAATATGGTGCATCCAATTTTGTGAGATTTAAAGGCAAATGATCTATCTTATTTTGCCAACATCTCTTTAAAGCAAATAATTTCTTCTGATAATAAAGAATCATTAGAACTAATCTTCAATTCCTTAAAAGTTTCTTTAAGGAATTTATGCCCAACATTCTATAGATCTATTAAGCTCTTTATTCTTGATGCTTCTTTCATCTATTCTTTAGAATCTTTTGGCAAAGGTCCAGCAATGGATTTTATTTTCTTATCTATTGTCTTAAATTTTATCTCAACCATAATCTTTAATACTTGAAAAGTTTCAATCATATCATAAACTTCTCTTGAATGAATTTATATAACTTTATCATCTATATCTAATTTAATAGATGCAATCAATTCCAAAGGATCCTCCAATTTATTTTTTTTAATAAATATTAGTAATCATTTTATTATCTTTTAATATTTCTAATCCACACATATCTTTTTTAATAGCACACAATTATTTTCTTTCTTTTCTTTTTAAATCCTCAATATTTTTATGTATAATATTTCTATTCTCAAAAATATTAATAAATCTTGCATTAAAGATACTTATATCTTGTGAGAGTACTTCTCTTTTTTTACTTCTATAATCTTGCTTTATAGTGGTACCTCCAAAAAATCCTTGAATTCTTCAACAATTCTTGGCAATACATTTTTCCTCAATTTGTCTCAATTTTGCTTATGATTTGGAGGCATAGTCAAAAATTGTATTACGTTCTTTCCAAATTTACTACAAATTTGTACATAAGCTGAACCATCATCAAATACCTTTATATCTATTCAAATTATAATAATATATGGTTGTCTCAAAATAAGAGGATAAGATGTTACATCTTAAACAAAGAAATTTTGTTCGATTACAATGTCACCAATTCAAATTTTTACATCTAGATAAGCAACATATAATTCACCTCGTATATTATTGGTTGTCCGTATTGCCTATCTATGCTCCATATCAATTGGCCACCTTTGTTTTATGTAAAGATTCTTAGTTATAAGATTTATTTCCAAACTATAGTCAATCAAAGCAACAACTAAATCATCCATATCTCTAACATTTACTAATGTCTCTATAGTTGTTCTAGCCCAATGCTTTTGAATATAATGACTTGAAACCTTTTTATCTTTATTATTTTGATCATCAAAACATACTCTTTAATTATGACTCATTTCCTTATTTATTGATTTTTTGCAACAATTATCAAATTCATCTTCTTCATCTTTATATATACTTGCATCAATAACATGACTCAATCCAACTTCTCCTATTAATTGTCTCTCTTATTTAATATTGTCAATAATGTCATCATGAAATTCTTTCTAAGTGATTCTCAAAATCTCCTTCAAGATAAACTCAACCTTAGCAATAAGCATATGTTTCTCAAGTACTTCCTTTAAATTTGTTTCCACTTCAATATTAGAGAGTATTTTGTAAGTTGTTAATCTATCTTTATCTTTTGTCTCTTTTACTTTTTTTTCTAATATTATTGAAGTATCCTTTATGAGCAATTCTTGTGAAGCTACTTCACAAGCTTCATTTCGTCAAGTTTGAATCTTGGAAGAATTTAATTCTCTTATATCATCAAAATTTTCTTTCTTCTTTTGTTCCATTAAAGCTTCATATTAGCTTTTAGTAATATATTAATATATTAAAAAAGCTTCTACAAAAATCTCTTAGCTTGTGGTACTATAAATTATTATAGCAGTTCTCAATAAAGCTTCTTATGGCATATTTTCTTTTTGCATTGTAGAAACGGCAAAAGACTAAAGTTCACTTAGTTGAACATTATCAACAAAATTTTATTTGCCATCATTATCTACCTTAATTCCATAACTTATAGCTTCTATTGCTACAACTCTATATATTACCAATTAATCCATAATCAATACTTTCATACCTCCTTTACCAAAGTTGGTTTGGAAAAGATCACCATTATCCTTCAATGCAATTTTTCCATCTTTCTAATAAATAATGTCTTGTTCCACCATTTCATTGAATTGACTACAATCTTTTCATGAATGAGAATCATCATCATACTAAACACATCTTTGTATATACCTTTATTTAAAAGTAACCTTTGAACTTCTTATAGAAGTCTTTTTCTTAAGCCTTGCAAGTTTGATTTAAAGATTTTGCATCCTATATACAATCTCTTTGAGTTCCATATCTTCTTTTTTTGGTATAGCCAATGGAAGTTAGTTAATAGGCATAATCAATCGTGTAGTAGACATTAGGATCTTTGGTACTTGTACCACTCTTTGAACAACAATTCTATCTTTTTTTCATTCTCTTTTAGCAAGCAATCTAATAGCATCTTCAAAAGCCTCTCATTTTGTTGTCAATCCTTCATCTTCTTCCTTGTCTTCAAGAAGAACTTCTAATTTCTCTTATAATTCTCCATCAGTAGCTTGAAAAAACAATTCAAACTTTTTTGATCCCAATGTTAACTTTTCTATTTTTGATCATCAAGAAAATTGCCTTTCAAATTTTCTTAATAATTTTGTAGCTTAAAAATTCTTGTTAAGTCATTTAATCTATTTTAAGGATGGTTTCTTGGTAATTCAATCAATATCTTTCAAATAATATTCATCCTTCAATGCATGTAAAAATACCTCCCATCAACTTTCAAATTCTTTCATAATAGACCTTATATGCTCTCTTATCTCTAATAGTATAATAAATTTAAATAATTGAATCATTTCTTTTTTAGAAATATAATTCAATTCTATTTTTTACACATAATATCTTAAATATTTGGAAATATCTCTCATATTAAATTAGTCAATCTTGTTAACCATTGTTTACAATCTTTTGATTGTTAAAGCCTCTTTGCAATCATTACTCTGGTATTGTTGCATAAATAACGTAAATGATTGAAATATTTTTGTAATATTTGGATCAAAGTTCATATTTTGTTCACTAATAGAAAATCCACTTGAAGCTATACTTAAAGATCTACTTGAAGCTCTATTCAAAGCTCTATCAAAAATTGCAAATTCAACCTTTTTGTCTTCTTGTGCCATCAATTTCAAATAACCACAAATACAATCTAATATCTTCTACTTCAAACTTTCATTTTTTTGTATTATGTGAAGTCTTACTTGAGAAGGCACTAGACATATGGCTATAGAAGATAGAATGGAAATTACTACGATAAAATTTTAATTCTAATAGAATATTAAATAAATTCTAATTAAACCTTAACAATATTAAATAAGCTTTAATCAAATTTAAAAGAAATCTTAAAGAAATCATAAGAGAAACTATGAGAAATCTTAAAAGATTTGAAAGAAAATCTACAATAAACCTTAAAAGAATCCTTAAGAAATCGTAAAAAATATTAGAATAATCAAAAATATATCTTGAATAAATTTCAATCAAGTTTTAATTTAACCCTCATTGAAATCCTAATAGACATCAATCAAATCTTAAAAAAATCTTAAATTCTAAATAAAAATCTAGACAAATCTTAAATCCTAAACTCTAAACTAAACTCTAGACAAATCCTAAATTCTAGAGCAAATCCTAGGCAAACTCTAAATCCTAGACTAAATCCTGCACAAATACTAAATCCTAAATCAAATCTTAGATACATCCTAAATCCTAAATCAAATCTTAGATACATCCTAAATCCTAAATCAAATCCTAAACAAATCCTAAATCTTAAATCGAATGCTATACAAATCTTAAATTTGAAATCAAACCCTAAATCTAAACCAAATTCTAATCAAATCTTAACCAAATCAATCTAATCATAGTATTGTTTAGAACCTCAAAATCTAATAATTAAACCATTGATCTGGCTTAAAAATTTATATGCTTTTGAAAAACTAAGTTAGCAACAAACACATAAAATTTTTCAATAATTGCACTTATCAAATAGAAGAAAAATCCTAAAATCTGCTCAGGTTTTGGTTGGCTTCCTACTCCAATGTAAATATTGAACTTCTAATGCTAATATTTTCTTTTAAACCATTTAATTTTTTTAAAATTTTAGATGTGTATGGAAAATTAAATCGATTATTTTCATATTTAAATTTTGTTTTAATCCATTTAGTAGATTATTAAAGAATTTAGAAATTCCAATTACTTTTTAAAGTCCAATTTTTAAGATCTCAACCTACTTGAAATTCAATAACCTTCAATTCAACCATTGAATCAAGCTCAAACTTATACCATATACTTAAGACAACTATTGTCATGTCTTCAAAATTTGAACTATAGATCTACTATTAAACTTACAAAATTTTCTAAAATATAATAATATTTTTTATTTCACAATTTCAAAGTCACCTAAAACAACTATGATTTTGTAAAGCTCGTGCAAATTCATTACACACTCAAATCATTCAAAATCAATGCTTAAAGAAATATTTTTAAGTCTGCTCTTTATTTCCTTTTTTTGATTTGCAATAGAATTTCTAAGGTACTGTAGGTGCCTAATTTTTTGCCTTGGAGTTTGATTTTGATCTAGGTTGATAATTGGTCCTTTTTTGATATCAAATTTATCCTTTTAGGTTAACTTTTATAAAAATCAAGTCCTAACTTCCTTTTACATATGCTCATATCCTTTATTTTTCTAATCTACCTTTATTTGCCTTATTTATGGCCATACAAAGTAAGTAGAAGCTTACTTTCAAAAAAGGTAGTATTTATATTTTTAATTTTACTTTCTTTTGGATAATTATCTATTTTCTAAGTTAATTTGCTACAATATTTGAAATAAGATATTTTATAGTATAATTATTTCGTCACTCTTTTCATCTATTATTTATATTACATCATGACAATATCAAGATCACTACTAATGTCATATTACGTGTCGTCCTATTTGGAAATACACTCGGCATCTGATTGTAGAAGATGAGGTTGTATTTTATAAGTATCAAAGAATCTTAATACATTTCACATATATAAAAAAACTAAATTCAAATTTTAATTCAAAGTACTTAAATCCAATATAAAGTACTCAAAAATACTCTTTTTAGTAATCTCAACCATACTTAAATTCAAATTATCTTATTACTTTCATAATTAGATAATTTTGAATTTTTTTCACAAGCCCTAATCCTAATCAGCAAGCCATAGCAAGTTGTAGCTTCTAATCTAACCGTCCATTTAGAACAAAATTTTGCATACAAATGCCACTTTAAGTCTTCTATGTACTCAAAAGAATTCACTCTAATCTAACTTTTAGATTATAAGAAAACATCCAAAAACCACACTAATGTTATTTGGCTGCTAACTTAAAAGTTGATGCAAATATTTCAATAGCGATTTTTTCTTTTCCAATTGTTAACTTCAACTCAAAATTAATATATAGCTTGATCTTTATATTTTTTAAGATAATGCCAAATTTCACTTTAATTTGATTAGTAGATCTTCAAATATCATAGAAACCCTATCTAACCTCAAATTGCCAATTTTTAATACCTTCTTGTCTCAAAATCCAAATATCTCTCAATCGCATCATTACATTATTACAAAATTTTATATAAATTTAGCACACTTAATTAATCAATCACTGTCAAATTTTGAACTGTAGATGTGACAATAATTTTACAAACTAACTGAGAATACTAGTTTTAATTCTATTGCATAAATTCCAAATAATCAATACAAATGCTGACTTTGAATAATAATTGCAAAGTCAAATCAAATCCTACAAAAATAAGTCTTATGTTTCTAGAGCAAGCTCTAAGCTAGCTCTCTAATCTTAATTGTTGAGCTTTGAATGTATATCTATTTTGCCCTAAGTAGTCATTTAGTGGCTAGATGTTTGATTTTGATCCTGTCTTATAAATCATCAACCCCTAGATATTAATCTAATCTATCCTAGGATTTTTTTTGCAGAATCCTACTCTCAACTTAATCCTAGTATCAACCATACTAATTATTTATCTCTTTTAACCTGATTTTATCAATTTATGGTCTTTTTAAAGTAGTAAAAGTGTCTCTACAACCTAAAAAGTAAAATTATTAACCAATCTTTAACCTATTAACTATTAAGACAAGAAAATAAATTAAGAGGCTTTTATAAAAGCCATATTTAAAGATCTTGAATTATTATTGAATCAAGATAATTAAATATTAATTAAAATTTTATTTTTGATTATATTTTTGCCATATAGTCATATTACAAGATGACATTGGTGATATTGATGGTTGATGCTAGTCCAATAGGTATTGGATAGCCAATTGGATAAGATGCTGAAGATGTAAAAATATTTGTGGTTAGATTTAGAAGAAAGGTTTTAAATCTATATCAAAGAGCTAATGTACAGGTTAAAAAAGAGTTATAGAATATAGTAACCGCAATGAAAAATAAAAAAAAATACTTAATTGGTGCAATTGTGATTGTTGAAACAGATTGTCTATTACTATTAGGTATGATTACTGGTTGTTTTATGAAAAATATTACAATATTAAGGAGGATAGCATGTATTAGGTCCATAAATTCAAAATTCAAGCATATTTTGAAAAAAAATTATGCCATTGCAGATATATTGTCGTAAGCATAATATGATGATGAAGAAGATATGATTGATGATAAAGAAAATATTAGCACCAATTTTTATTCAACTTCATATACAAAAAAAGAAGGGTTGTATTTAACTAAATCACTTTAAGTATTTTTGAAAGAGTTATATAATGGTGAATGGGTACACATTGGAAAGTACTTAAATTCATTAAAGCCACAAGAAGATTTGACAAATTATGAATTTAAAAGAATTTGAAAGAAGACTTATGGACATATTTTTTTTAATGGATTTTTATGGAAGTATCCAAAGTAAAGGGATAGAGTGCTACAACAGGTTGCATGCCACTATGGAACTCAAGAAAATATCTTATAGAATTTCATGAAAGTTGGTGGGCTAGACATGAAGGAATTTGGACAACATTTGCAAAGATAAAAGAAAAATATTGGGAGAAGGGCATGTATAAGGATGTGGTAGATTTTGTAGGATCTCGTGAGACTTATCAAATATATTCAAACATTTGTTATTGAGATAGATTGCATCCAACATATTCATTAGTAATTCACTACAAATGGGTGGTTGATTTAGTTGCAATACTAATAGAGTTTGGACAAAAGAAATATTTGGTACTTATTTGACAGAATTTGACAAAAAAATTAGAGGGGAGAGCACTTCAAACAAAGACTATGGAAGGAGTATGTCAATTTATATTGAAAGAAATTATTTGTCAATATGATTGTATTAGAAAAAATATTGCAGATAGAAGAGAATTAGATGCAAATGAAGTACAAGAGTTTTTTTAGAAAAATAGATATTAAACTTACATTAACAAGTGCATATAATTTAGAAAGGAATGGCAAGAGTAAACATGGATATTATCTAATTTTTAAAGCATTGATTAAAGCATACAAAGCCAAGATAGATATTTGGCCTAAGTTATTATCATTTTGATTTTTGAAAATTTATACAACTTATAGTATACTTACAAGATACATACTGGCAAAATTGATATATGAGCAAAAATCGGTGATACCAATAAAGGAGGTTGTACTAGCATGAGATGTATTACCTTGAAAACATAGTTTAACAAGAGAAGAATTATAAGCATTAAAAATTTGATAACTTTAAAGAAGATCTAAGGACATTGAAGTAGCTATAAAGAAGTTGAAAGATACAAGAGATAAAAATAAGAAGAGGTTTGACAAAAAACATTGATTGTATCCAAAATTAATTTAAAATGGTGATTGGATGTTGATTTATGATAGTAATTTAGAAAACCAACATACCACGATAAAGATTTTTGTAAAGATATGATTTGGACCTTATGTTGTCAAACAAGTAAACAAAAATAAATCATACTTGTTATGAAAACTTGATGGTACAGAATTAAAGATACCTATTGTATGTAAGGAAATCAAGTTATTTAAATAAAGAGGTAAAAATATTTGTTTTGATGAAGAACAAAATTCATTTCAACAAATGGGAGAAGAAGAAAAAATTAAAGATCAAGAATTTGACAGACAAAGAATATTCTATATCAATATAATGAAGAAAACTTAATGCATTCCAAATGATGCACATATTCAAGGAGGGTGGATGTCGTGATGTAATATGGCTAATGAATAAAAGAAATAAGAAAATACTATATTATAGAAGATCTTATTTTCAAATATTATAAAAAATATCTTAAAAAATAGTTACTAGTAAAAAAGATAATAAATCTAAAAGATATTATTTCTGCCTTTTTATAAAATAGGCTTTAATTTACTTTGTAGGGCCATAAATAAAACAAAATAAAGTAGATTAGAAAATAAATTAATATAGATATGTGTAGAAAGAAGTTAAGAGTAGATTTTTGAAAAAATTACTTGATGAAGACAAGAATTGATATGAGAAGAGGACCAATTGTCAACTTGGATCAAAATCAAACTCTAAGTCACAAAACTATGCACTTACAGTGACTCTAGGGTTTATTGAAAGATCAAAGAATGGAATTTGAAAGCAAAATTAATATAATTTCTATAAGCATTGGTTTTATATGATTTAAATTTATAATAACTTTATAAGAACTTTACAAAGTCAAGGTTGTTTTAGAAGACTTTAGTTTTTATGAAATAAAATATGGTTGATATTTTGGACAATTTTAGAAGTTTTATAACAAATCTAACGATGAAATTTTGTAGTGTGGTGGATATAGTTGTATTTAATGTGTATTGTAAATTTAAAATCAAAAAAATAGTTAAATCAAAGTATTTAAAAGTTTTTGTGGGTTGAAGTTTCAAAAATTGGAATTTGAATGTAAATAAATATTTTAAAAATCTTTGGCAATCTATTGATTGGATTGAAGTAAAAGTTTTTTGTATAGAAATAAGACTTGATTTTAAATAATTTAAATATCTTTTATTAGAAAATCGATGATTCAAATGAAAGATATTGATACTAAAAGTTCAATCTTTAGATTAGAATAGGAGGCCAATCAACACCTAAGTGGATTTTAGAATTTTTTCTCTATTTGATAATTATGATTATTTTCAAATTTATTATAATAGTTTTTAATTAAGAGATTTCTTAATTAAAAATAGATTTTAATTATCATATCTTGTGATTTGGTCTTCAAATGTAATTTATGTGATAAGTTGTTGAACATAGTATATTGTCACCCTTACTTGTAATTAAGCTATATGTTAAAAAATTGTAATTATTCTTCTCAACAGTGATGTCGTGATTTCATATTTTCTAGATAAAAATTACATTGCAAGGATTGATAGTGAGTCCAAACAATCATTGGCTTCTCTAACAAATAGTATTGCCATATCTTTGAGGTATATAGAATTGTTAATTATTCTTGATCATATATAGTGTAATTGAACTTACATGATTCATACTCCATGGATTGAAGGCTTCTATCAAAGTCTTGTTGAAAGACCATTCCAATAGCTAAGTTAGAAGTATCAATGTCAAGTGTACAAAGAAGGTTGAAATCATACCGTTGGAATATTAAACCAGTAATGAATACCACCTTCAACCTATTAAAGGCATTTTGGTACTCCAATTTTCATTCAAATGAGGTATCATTCTCTATTAGACTTTAAAATGAGGCAATAATGTGTATAAATTATCAAACAAAATTGCAATATCTAACGAGGCCTGAAAATGAGTAAGCTTCAGAAGCATCCTTAGGGATTGGCCAATTGTCCATTACTTTCACTTTATCTTATTCCATGTACATGCCCTCAGAGGATATTACGTGCTATAAAAAGATAATTTTTGACTTCCAAAGTTTATACTTTGATTATTTAAAGTAGTAGCAATTATCTTATAGTTGGCGCAATACTTCTTATAAGTGTTGCTCACACTCTTTAGGAGTTATATTATAGGCTAGGATATCATTGATGAAAAAAACTACATACTTGTCTAAAAGGTCTCAAAATAGTTTATTTATGTAATCTATGAAGGAGGCTAGAATATAAGTGAGGCCAAAAAATAAAAGAAGCCATTCAAAATGTTCATAATACATATAAAATATTATCTTTTTCATATCTTCTTTTACTATACGAGTCTCCCAATAGCCACTAAAAAGGTTCAATTTGGTAAAGATGGTTGTATCTTAAAGTTGGTCAAGAAGATCATCTACACATAGAAATAGATATGCATTCATGATATTTTGTTTATTAAAGCTTCAATAATTAATGCAAAGTCAAAGCCCACCATTTTTTTTTGGTGTAAAGAATATAGGTGTTCTCCATGGTGATATATTTTTTTAAATAAGGTTCCTCTCTAAAAGTTCTTTGAATATTTTTTGTAATTCTTTAAGTTCATTTAGTACTAGGCAATAAATTCGCTAACTTATCGATTTGACTCTAAAAAATATTTTTATTTAAAAAATGATACCTTGATCACTTGAAAAAATATCATAATATTCATGTATGAATTTCTTTGGTCATTTTCCTCGTTTGGTTGTCTTTTCAACCACTGAGGCAAGATTTGGAAACACCATATATATATTGGTTGCTTAATTATATTTGCTTCTTCATAAAGGTGATTCTTAGAAATAAGCTTTTAATTGCAAATTATTTTGTTACCTTATTCAATACAGAGGCAAGAAGAATCATCTTGTAACTATTGTCTTTGAAAGAAATTATCTTTACTAGCCAATCAACTTTTATATTTTTTTACCTCTAGCCATAGTATACCAAGATTAATGTCATATTTAAGCTTTGTTACCTTGAACTTCTCTCTCAAGGCATAGATGTCATTCAACTTTAAGCTTTCTTCTTTATATGTGTCACTTAATATGTTTTCTCAGTCATCAACTAGGTATATACTTCTTCTTTTGATCACCTTCATTTTATTCTTAATCTAATTAATAATCTCAATTGAGATATAATTTTTTGTAGAGTCACAATCTATAAGCACTTGACATGGTTGTCTTCTTAGTCAACTCATTAGACATACTAGTCAATCCTTTTGATAGTTATCCAAAGTCATACCATTTGTATCTAAGAAACAATAGCTATTTCTAATATTAGTCCTTGATGCTTTTATTAGAAAGTTCTATTTTCTTGCTCTACTTCTTTATCATCTTGGAGAGTCTCAAGATTGTGAATCTACCTTGATTTGTTAGTACCTAAATTTTGATGCTTTGGATGATCTCTAATTTGATGGCTTGGCTCTCAACAAAAATAACACAATTCCTTCTAAGCCAATATTTTCTATCTATGTGGTGTCAATGATTCTTGTAAAGCATTAATATCTATTAATGTTGATTATTGTGGCATAATATTAGATAGTGGCATATGATTTTATTTTATAGATTGTACTCTACAAATTTTAAAATCTATAGTATCGATCCTCTCTACAATCCTAATTGCCTCTTCAAATATTTGAGGATTATAATTGTCGTTTTACGTATTCTACAAATCCCTTTCAGAATAAACTTGTATAGGGAGATTCGAACGCTAGGAAAGACTAAGTACATGAGTTCTACTTGTTAGGGTCACTCAATTAACCGTATTCTGAATCACTGAAAACATCAAAGAATACTACAATGCTTTCCACCTCCTAATAGTATCAGCAATCACTGATAACAACAAAGTGCAACTCTCGCACTATCTTAAAAGACCGCTCTAAATACATAAATTCCATCCAATACCAAAAATAACAGACTTTATTCTAACCAATCTGGATTCACACAATTTTTGTAATCACATACATCCTCTGTCAAATCACACACAACTCTCAATAAATAATAATCATAATCTTTCATCCATTAACAATCTCCCATAGAATCTGATAACAAATTTCTAATATCTTTTTACAATAATCTAACCACAGAGTATTCCAATTACATAATCAATAATTCATAAATCAATCTCTGATTTATTCTATAGATTCACTTCATAGTATTCAAAAACAATTTATTATTCTTCAACAACATAGAAACAAAGAGGTAGCACCAAGCTAACCCCAGCTCATGACTATCACAGTCTGGCCCTCAGACTAACCTCTACAACTCATATATACTTATTTTCTATTTCCAGATTCTAATTGTAATTCTATAATTAATTACTTTTAATAACTAAGTTAACCATCCGTCCTCTTAAACTGACTATTCTATAGACTATTAGTCTATTTTACCAATATCTTACAGAAATGAACTAATATCTATTCTATATAGCCCTATACCTATGTGTGCAGCGTCTTTGCAAACACATAATTGTTACCTATCTAAAAACTACTTAATAAAATTCTACAAAGTTACTATTTCCTCTGGTCCACCCGATTGATTACTTACCACATTAACCATTGTTGGTTCTACCAATTCTGATTCTAAATGTAAATCTTCTTCCTCTTCCAATCTGTCCATCCACTCCTTCTTCAACTGATTTGAGAGATATTCATTATACTCTTCCAATTCACGGATTTGAGCCTCCAGTTTCAAGATTTGGGCATTGCGGAGTTTTAACTCATGTTGCTGTTGACTCATCCATTCTGGAACATCTTCAATTGACGCTTGTGATCAACTCTTCACAGTTAATTCTTTTGTCGATTTTGCCATCTCAACTTATAAAACTTCAATTTCAAACCTCAACTTCTCCGTTTTGTATTTGAATTTATAAATCAATGTCGCTTTCTCTTTCGCCAATAACTTGACCTTTTCTCGTTCCACTTGTAATTGACATTTGAGTTTCTTTCATTCAAAATCTCATATCTTACAAGTCTGGATAAATTCATGCTATTGTCATAATACGTGAAGTCTTGCTTGAAAATGCTCCGAGCACTTGTCTATGGAAGATAGAATAGAAATTGTAACAATAAAATCTTAATTATAATAGAATACTAACTAAACTCTAATTAGATCATAATAATCCTAAATAAGCTTTAATCAAATTCAAAAAAACCTCAAAGAAATTTCAAACAAAAAATAAAAATTCTTAAAGAAATATTAGAATGATCAAAAATATCACTCAAATACATCTCAATTCAATCTTAATTTAATTCTAGTTAAAATCCTATTGGACTTCATTCAAACTTTAGGCCAAAACTAATTAAAACTTAAACCCTAATAAAATCCTAAATTCTAAATGAAATCCTAAATCCTAAACTAAATCCTAAACAAACCTTAAACCAAATTCCAATCAAATCCTAAATCAAATTCTAAATCCTAAATCAAACCCTAATCAAATCCTAAATCTTAAACCAAGTCCTAACCAAATCCTAAATCAAATCCTAACTAAACCCTAACCAAATCCTAATCCATACTCTAAACCCTAAACCAAATCCTAATCCATACTCTAAACCCTAAACCAAATCCTAAATCCTAAATCAAATCCTAACTAAATCCTAATCCAAACCCTAAACCTTAAACCAAACCTTAAACCAATCCCTAACGAAATCTTAGTAATTCCTATAATAGATTTAAACTTCAATAACTAATGAATAAATCGTAGATCTTAACTCAAATTTTGCACACTTCTTAAAAATTTAGTTAAAAACAATCACAAAATTTTTGAAAAAGATTGGAATTACCAAATAGACAATAACTTCAAAAACGTGCTCGAGTATTGGTCGGCCTCCTTCTCTAACCTTAATGCCAATCTTCTAGAGCCAATATCTCTCCTTTGTACCGTTCGATTGATCTCAAAATTCTCATACATATAGAAAAATAAGTCTAATATCCTCTCACACAAGTTTCACTCTAATCCAGGTTTCTAGGAGGCTTTATTGAAGCTACTAGGTACATAGCTTGCCACGTCTAAGGCCTTCTATCTTCAAATATATGGACAAATTGAGTATGCAAATTGAACTTTAGAAGATATGCTATGAATATTTATGGTGGTTCTTCGTAATGACTAGGATGAATATTTGATGCCTTTAGAGCTTACTTACAATGATAGTATTTAAGTAAGTAGTAGTCATTTACCATTTTTTTTTAATACAGATTAGTATTTGATTACACTAATAATTTTTTATTATTCCATTGATATTAGTAATCTAATAACAAAAGAATTTATACACCAACTTACAATAGTCTTATAAGACACACAATATAGTCTTTTTATATTTCTATAGTGATTTTTGATGTTGTATACTACCTTGAGGTTTTGCCATATATTTGGATTTCTTTGGTCTTCCATGTTTTGTAATTCAAAGAATTTTATATTGAGCCAAGGCGCTTTTTGGACTGATATCAATTACTACAACCACTACCACTAGTTGTGATTAATGACCAACAAGAATATGAAGTGGACAACATTTTAGAGCATTACTATCTTTGCCATAGCAATGGAAGTCTACAACTGCAATATAAAGTTATTTGAAAAGGTTATCCCATCCATGATATAATGTAAGAACCTACACAAAATCTCATCCATTGTCAAGAAATAATCTGGAGATACCATCCAGAATAAAATGAGGATGTTCTACATTAGTCAAAGGAGATTAATTGTAAAAGAGTATAGATAAGATATTCATATTATTGACGCATAGAAATAGATAATTGGAGCCATGTTTGAAAAGTTTTTAGAAGTTTTTAGAAGTTTCTAGAATTAGAGTTAGATTAGTGGTGTGTATTGGATCTGCCATAAAATATTCTAGAAAGAACTTAGGGTGGTTTTTTAGGTAGAGCCGGTTATTAAGAATATTCTACAAAGTTCTAGAAGGGTTGAACAAAGTATAAATAAGATTGGCCAAGGCTATTTAGATATTTACTTACGTATGGCTTTGATCCTTTTTTTTTAGTAAAGTTTGGTTTTGTACTTTTCTATTCAATTCTATTCTATTTTTTTTCTTTGTTTTTCCTTTTATATTTAATTATGCTTATTTTTATTTAATTTTTTTTAAGTTTATATTTTCCTATATTGTGACCAAATTTATATTGCTATAGATTAGAAGGATCTTAGATTTTAGAAATAGTCTAGTTCCATTTTAATATTGATATTAAAATATTAAGACAAAAAGATATTAAATTTATCTTTTAGAAAGATTTTGTTTATTTTTATTTTTTATTTTTTCAAATTGAAGATTTGAAATACAATAATTTTTTATAGCTAATGTAATAAGCTTATATTGTAACTATTATGTATTTTTTTTAATTATTATTTCAATAGATTATATTCTTTACATATATCTATTATTTTTTTTAATTTTTTTTGTATAATTAATCTATAATTTATAATCTATAAATCAATACATGATAATGTTGAATAAATTAATGCAACAACATAAATATAAAAAAAAATTATAGATTATATATAAGATTTGTTAATTTTTTATTAAAAAGAATGTGTATTATAATGTATTTTTATTATCTTTGTACTTTTCTTAAAATTAGGTTAAAAAAGATGCTCCTTGTTTTTTTTAAAATTTTAATAGGAGCAACTCAAACTACATCATGATGTAGTATGTCCAAAAAATATGGAGCTTCTTACTATAGTAATTCTTATATAAAGAATATATAGCTTCTATTCTTAATTTTTAAAATTTTAAAATATTTATTTCTAAAATTTCAATATTTTATAATTTATTTTGTATCAAATTTCTAAATTAAGTAATAAAATAGTCTTTTGAGCTTTCATATACAAAACCAACTTTAAAATCTAATATAATAAAAAAAAAAAAATAGATCAATGTGAAAGACCAGGTTTTAGGATTTAGATACTTAATACCTCTCTATACTATTTAAAACACTTTATACCCTTATAAATTCTATTCTCACACTTCAACATCTAATTCACTCAATCCACTACTCATTAATATCTTTTAATTCTTTTCTTATATCCTAAATATCTTTTTTTTATTCTTTTTTTAATCTAATGAAAAAAACTTGTGTTTGGTTCTTTGAGTAGTCTCTGTATATGATCAACTAATAAGATTTGTGATATAGAATAATAAAAAGCTCTCACATATGATCAATTAACAGGTGTTATTTTTTAATTCTAATCATAGTTCTTCCCTTGTCTAATATATCTAATTCTATCATATTCTATACATCCAAGTGTATTAGTTACAAACTTAATAACAAGTTATAAATTAGTAAAATTAATCAAAAAAATCCTATAATACTATCAATCTAGTTTCATTTTTAAAGTACCATGAAACATATATTGATATCTATTTTTGACTTCTAAGTTGAACTCTAACAACAAAATATAAACCTTTTAAATTCCATCTATATCAATTAAGCAAAAATATAAATCATAACTATAACAATAAATTGATCTTTTATGTGTTACAAATTAAGACACAAAAAATATTCATATCAAAAATTAAAATAAATCCTATATTTCTTACAAATATAATAAAATTTTAATTTAAAAAGAATTGCATTTAGAAAAATAAATTCAGTACCTTTCTATGTATGATCTTTAAATTTTATTTTTATAAGAACTTTATATAATTTAAATAAAATTTATATTATTTTATTTTTTTACAAATAAATTGATACTATATAAATATAATATAATACTAATTTCTTGTAAGATATAATTTTTGGCTAAGCTATTTTTAAAAAGTATATCTATATATATATATATATATATATATATAGAGAGAGAGAGAGAGAGAGAGAGAGATAATATCTTATAATTTTTCTAATATATGAATGACACATATATGAACATTTATATGTAAATTGACATGTAAATAACATGTAAATAAAAAAAAGTCATTTTAAAAAAAAAATTGTTGAACTTTTGGTTATAATAGATAAGATTCTATTTAATTAAGTATTTAATTTTTTTAATTTTAAAATTAAAATTAAAATTTTTTCAACATCAAAATTTTCTATAGATAGATTTTTTATAAAAGAATCAACATAGTTATGATTGAGACAAAAATAATTTCTTCCAAATTTTAAAAATAAAATTTAAAATTAATAGTTTTATTTTGATATTTTGATATTTTAATATTTATATTTATTTTAATATTTATATTTATTTTAATATTATATATATATATATAAATTTATTAAAATTATTTCTAAAAAAATTAATTCTATTTAATTTAAGATAATTATTTTATTATATTTATTTTTATATCTGTTTAAAATTATATTAAAGATTTTTATAAAAAAATTAAATTTGTGTATATATATATATATATATATACAAAAAATAGAGATTATTTTGATGCCATTTGTTTGAAAATATTTCTATTTAAATATAAATATTTTCAAAGCTCATACCTATCACTTTATTGAGACATTTTTCCAATCTTAACTTCAAATTTGTTTCTTCAACATCAATGCCTATTAATCCAAAAACATTGGTTTTTTCTTCTTTTTTTTTAAAAAAAAAAAAAAAAAAAAAAAAAAAAAACTAACTTCAATGACTTTATATCTAACTCCAATAACTTCATCTCTTCTTCAATAACAACATTCTATTCATTTATATCTAACTCCAATAACTACTTCATCTCTTCTTCAATAACAACATTCTATTCATTTGTTAACATGTGTTAGTTCTTCTTCTATATATATATATATATATATATTTGTCTTATGCTTTTGTCTTTTAATTTATTCTTCAAATAGATTTACTTCAATACTTCTTGTAAATATTATTTTTGTTTATCTTCTTCTAATATTAAAGCTATTTTATTTCTCAATGCTTATATTTTCTTTTCTTATATCAGCGCCTAATTTCCCAACTTTGATGTATTCTTCTCTAATGCCTTTTGCATTAAAGATTATCTTTTGGTTATTCCTCTACTAATTGTTTTAGAAAATATTTTTTAGATTTTAAACTTTAGATACTTTATACATATTTTTCTTAATATTAGCATTTGTTTTTCCAATTCCAGTATTCAATTTTTGAATATCTCTAATTTTAGTATTTTTATTACTTAGCAAATTTGTTTATTTTTCAATTCTTTGGTGAATCGTTTGTTTTTTCAATTCTCTCTTGGATATTTGACATAACTCTAATTCTTAACAATTTTATTTTTATTTTTATTTTTTTAATGTCTCTATTTATTTCTTTACCACCCATACCTAATTTATAGTTTAAATACTTATTTGTGTAATTTGAATACTTGATTATGTAGCATTACTCGTCCAATATCATAGTTCCATTTTCAGCAGTTTTTTTTTTTTTTTTTTTTTTATTATTATTAAAAAAAACTAACTTTCAAAATAAATAAGTAAATAATAATAATTTATTCTCCTTTCAATGTTTTTTGAAATTGTTCGACTCCTAATACTTGGTATGTTTTCTACCTAGATACTTGTATTTGCTTCTTTACAAGAATGTAAACAATTTCAACTCCAATGAATACATGATAAGTTCCATTTTTTTTCCTCACATCTTAGATCCCATGATCTTTCTTCATTAACAAATCAACCTCCAATTTTTGGTGAATCAATGAAATTTAAATCTTTTAATTGTGATCTACATAACTATTAAAACAAATCAATTTGAAACCACAAAACCAAATATCCTCAAAGTCTAAACCCATATACCGACACAAATCATGAACACAGCATCAATATCCTACCAACTCGTCGGTTAAAAGACAACCTTAAATCCACCAAATAACACACTCAAACCAACACAAACAAATTAGAATTTTATTATGGAAACATGGAACCGAGCAGCCCCAAGGATTCGTAAACAACAAAGATACCAAAGCCTCAGCAATTCCGAACCATGCAAAACTTAGCTAAGAGGGAATTAGCGAAATGACTATGTAAACAACCCCAAGCACAGCAGCAAAAAAAAGAAACAAAGAAAAAAAGAAAAAAAGAAAAAAAGAAACATCCCCACACACACACACAACTCTCATCAAATGGAGGAGAATTGCCATGTCATGAAAATAAAGAATGAAAGAGATTTATAAGAAATGCTAATTCAAAGACCATGAAAAAGTAAGAGAGAATGTTCCGAACTTGCACTGCCATTGAAGAAACTGGCAGTAAAGTAAGAAGAATAAGAAGAAGAAGAAGCAAGCTCCTCTCCCCTTCACCCTGATTTCCCCTTGGTCGCTGTAGATCGTGTGGCTGGAGCTGAGGACGCCGATTGAATTTGAACTCGTGGTTGATTCCTGCTTGCTTGCTGGGTTTGCTTCAATCCCAGAGGTGATTCCGCTTACCACATGGCTCCGTAATTCTAGACCATGCACCAGCTTAGGTTAGGCCTCAATCTACGCGGGTCGGTAAGGGAATGCATATCTGTGTGTGTGTGTGCGTGTGGAGGTGCAAAGGGCAATTGACAAACGCGGATGGAGTTCGGCGTGGATTGTGGAGCAGTGATCATCATGGCTGCTGTCGAGGTTCGTGTCTGATGGCGTCTGTTTTGTCTGGGATGCGTTGTGGGGAGTGGATGCTCGCAGTCCACCAGGTGCTTCCGGCTTCTGTCGATTCGTGTCGTCTCAATTGGTTTCCTCCTGAAGGATTTACGTAATTTTGCGGTGCTTAGTACCCGCCGTTGATCGATTTTGGCGGTGGTTTTACTCTATCGTTGTTGCTGCTGTCGTGGTCTGTGTTTTTTTGGATTGGGGTTTTAGAGTTTGGGAGTGTATGGTGATTCTTTTGTGTTGTGAGTTGCAGCAATTGTGAAAATCCTGCACACGTGCTCTTTAGCCTTCCTGTTTGGCATTCTTGACTCTAATAGGCGGTAATCTGGCGGAGGCGAGTTTAGGGTTTTTCTTGGAATGAAGCAGATTGTGTCTGTCTCTGCATTCCCCTTCTGTGCCAGGATATGAACTATTTGTGTAATCTTGTTGATTATAAATTCATTTCTTACTATATATATATATATATATATATTTCTTTTCTTACTTTAATCTTTGGAGGAAATGAGGTGGTCGTGATTAGATTTGGGAATCCCATACGCAGATGTTTTCTTGTGAATGGAATTGTCTACCATATTGTGCATGGCAGCTGGACTAGACGCAGGGTGTGGTGTGTTGCGGAGGAAGTAATGGAGCTTTGATCTGTTCTGCGCAGGAATGAATGAGTCACCTGGTAATTTTGTATAATTAGGAGGATCTGCTTGGATTTTCTCGATCAACACAAGTCATCGACAAGAAGCTCGGTCTTGGTCCATCTACAGATTGCTGGAAATTGAGAATATAAACGGACATAGGTAGGCATGATTCGTATGATTGAGCTTGCTTCTTCAATATGACCTAGTTATGTTGTTACCAAGGGGCTAGAGGCTGAGTTCCATGCCTCCTACTCAATGTATTTGCCTCCGTTCACGGCCAGCGGGAGTTAGACAGTGGAATTGAAGAGGCTACCTGAAATCCGAGAAAAGCAACTAGAAGCTAGTGAAAGCATATGCGTTGATACAGAGCCAAAGAAGATGTATCGTAGACTGGAACCATATAGGTTTGGTTTAGGCGAGCATTGGCGTCGTCAGATTGGGGATGTGAGTCCTACTGCATTCACTCGACGCATTGGAGGTTGTGAGGTATGGAAACCACTGGGACGATGCAAGAGTACTTTTGCTGTTTGCTCATACACCTAGCTGCTAGTCTGGCAGCACATACGATTTATTTCTACCTGGGTTAGGTGTTTGTCATACCCTAAAATTGATTCATGTTGGAAGTAATGGTGCTGCAAACTTCCGCTAGAAAGTATGATAGGGACAGCTGCAGGGTCATGTCTTGCCCTGCAAAACTTCATTGTCTTCTCCCGTTCTTCACACCCGAGTTTTGTCTCGCAGGATCTCGTACGCCGTCTTGTTAAATATGCGGAATTGGACGGACATTCTGGGTGTGTAAATACAGTGTCTTTTAATCCAACTGGAGAGCTTCTAGTCTCCGGTTCAGATGACCAGGATATCATTGTGTGGAATTGGGCAAATAAAACGCAGGTTCTGTCTTACATTTCTGGTCACGAAAATAATGTTTTCCAGGCTCGAGTAATGCCATATTGCGATGACCGCATAATTGTGAGCTGTGCAGCGGATGGCCAGGTCTGTTGATGCTTTTCTCTTTCCTTGCTAAGAAGGACGTATTTTGCGTTTCTTGTAACGGGACAGTATTTTTAGTCTACTATGATCAGTCTCTCTGATTCTGTTGTCCATACTAGTTTTTTCTGATTTCGCTATTATCAATACTGGAACAGATGTTTAGGTCGTTGCTTTGGAGGCGTAGGATATACTTTTTTCAGATACGAATTCAACTTGTCAGTAAGAAGTGACTCAATTTATCACGTAATCTTGGGCTAGGTGAGGTCTGCAACTATTCTAGAGAATGGAATGGTTGTTACAAAGAAACTTGCAAAACATAGGGGTCGTGCTCACAAGATGGCGATTGAGCCTGGCAGCTCTCGTATTTTTTACAGTTGCGGAGAAGATGGGGTTGTACAACACGTATGTTTACTTTCTTCTGATTTTTCCGAGTTCTTTTTCAGGAACATAATGAATTCAGTAAACTTCTTGTTGTTCTTGTTCTAGTTCTTTCTTTTCTCTTTTTTTTTTTAAAAGTTGAAATTTCCTTATTGATCGTCAGGAATGCGTAAACTTCCTCTGGAAAACCGCTTATGGATTGGCTCAAGTATTTAGAGTTTTTCTGTTAATTCGAATAGAAATCTGGATTCTCTTTTGACTACCTATTGAATATGTTTGCCAAGTCGCACTATGAGCTTACTTAGGAACCCATACAATGTAGAGTTCCACTCCCCTGTAGATCATGCTGCTATGGTTGAAATGGAGCACTTGTCCTATTCAAAAATGTGTACATCCTGCTCAGAAACATTTATTCTTTTGTTTGGAGGTCTTCGTTTGGTTGTTCATATTTCATCCGAGTAAAATTTATTTTTCTTTTTCTTATCCTACTGTCTCACTGAATTATTGTTCCCAGTTTGACTTGCGGGAGGAGAAAGCCACGAAGCTCCTCACTTGTCATCAATTTGGAAAGAATAGTGGTAAACCAAGCCGGTCAAGAGTAGTTCGACTAAATGTCATTGTCACGCACCCAATAAATTTGAACTACTTTACAGTAGGAGGCTCCGACCAGTATGCACGCGTGTATGATATTCGACGCTTAACTGCAAACGGTTCTGAAATGGAAGATCAACCGGTTGAGACATATGCTCCTAAACACTTGTTAGGGCCAGGTAAATCTCGCTGCGAATTTCAGAGGACTGGAACCCGTGAATATGCGAAAGATGAAACTATCACTGCATAGTGTGACAGTTTTTCCTCATTGATTTGAGACATCTATTCTTCCAAAGTATTTATGCATCTTTTCTTAACCATGGATGTGCAGGTCACGATGAACATATAACATGCGTTGCATACTCGCACCAAGAGGAGCTTCTTGTTTCCTACAACGACGAACTTATTTATCTCTTTGATAAATCCATGAGCTTGGGATCTAGTCCGCACAAAAACGTGGAAGAAAATGAGAAAGAAGGAGATGGTGGCGAGGCTTCCAATCAAGGAAATACTCAACCGCAAGTGTACGAAGGACACCGAAACCACCAGACTGTGAAGGGGGTCAACTTCTTTGGCCCAAATACAGAATATGTCGTGAGTGGATCGGATTGTGGAAGAATTTTTATCTGGAAGAAGAAGGGAGGGAAGCTTGTTGCTTTGATGAAGGGAGATGATACTGTAGTAAACTGTCTGGAACCCCATCCATATGCTACTATTCTGGCAACTAGTGGCATTGAAGATACCATTAAAATCTGGTCTCCAGAGTCGGAGCGTATTCTTGACCTCCCACATGATACCGACAGGGTATGTCTGTGCCCACGTGGTTGGTGGTCGTTGTTGTTTTTGTTTTGGCTCTGTTGGAATGCTTTTCATGGTAACTTATTGATAATATTGGGAAGTTTATGGTGTTTTGAACTTCTACATGTTTTATTTCTGTTTTCGGTTATACCTATCTTTTAAGCTGTCATTAGGCATGGCGGACGTACTGTTTTGCCATTTTTTTGTTTTGTTTTGTTTTGTTTTTGTACATTGCAACGTGATTCTAAAATTATTATGCAGATCATGAGAATCAACAAACGAAGGAGAGAAAGTCAAGCAAACAACATTCAACTCACCCCTGGTCTTGTGAGAAGGTTGTTGCTGTCGCGGCATCTGCACATGCCAAATTACAATGAAGGTGGTACTAACACTCAAGTTTCTTTCGAGGGTGGGTATGCTGATGACGATGGAGGCGTGGTGGACAGTGACTTTGACGAGGATGACTCCTTCGAAGAAGGCGACATTGGCAACCCACGTGAATGCATCATTAGCTGAAAATTGCTGAATGCTGGTGGAATACGAACTAATTGTTTACATGTATACAGAAACTGTTGTAGACGAGGCAAGAACTGCGCTCCAGTTTTCAAGAACAGACCAAGCGATTTTGACAGTTTGTGTAGATATTTGTTATTTCAGTTGTGTATAAATATGGGCATAATCAAATTTACAGAGTGAAGGCTAGGCAAGGTATTGGCAGGTACAAACATGCATTCAAGAAAGGTGTTAAGCGATTACATAGCAATACTTGGCAGTTTTCTAGTAAGAATGCTGGGTTTTATGCTGGGATTTATGCAAATTTTTGCATGCAGATCATCTCCAGTCCTATTCATGCCGAATGTGCGAGGCATTCAACTGATCAGCTCTTTACTTACGTTAGCGAGATCTCTTGTTTTGAGTTAAACGTGGTAGCTGGATTCTGGTCTTGTTCATAAGTAGTTCCGTTTTATGATTCGCTGGCTCACAACTCCCGTTCGGGACCTAGCATGTAGGAGTTGCAATTATGTGTGAATTTGAAGGAAATTCCACTCTGAAAACCTGAACTTCTGTACGACTGCCACTTATTAGAACCACTGCAAGGATACGCTAATTCTGCTTAGAGAGCGTCGAATTGGCGAGCATTCTTTGAAGCAGAGTCTACCCTTCGATTAAAGTACACAAGAAGGCTCGAGAAACTCTGCCACGGACGTTTGGTTCACAAATTCCGCAACGCTGTGCTATGTGTGGCACTAGGACTTTCCAAGGATTGTATGACTTTCTTTAAGAATGACCGGAGGAAGCTTTGACCCTCCAGACTGCAGACTGCGGATGTTATACTGATGGACCCCACGGCTGGGTTTTGACCTCAGGGATCGTGATCCAGTTTTTGTTTGTTGAGCAATACTTTTGGAGGTTCCTTTCAATCATCAATCCCACTTTTTGATTACTTTACTTTACTTTACTTTACTTTTTTTTTTTTTTTTTGACACAAATAGAAGGATCTCCTATTGCAGAATGAAAGAATATTATACTATAAGGGCCTAGCCAGTTCCGGCCAGGACCAGTAAGCCAAATTAACTTTACCTATATTACAAATCCCTAGGTCCTACCAACTTCCATTGAGGCTGTCCAGTCGTCCAGGATGCTAAGATGTTGTGTGTACACCGTACAGTGTTCCAAACTGTGAATGTGATAGTTCGGATTGTTCTTATGTCTACTATTTAACTGAATCCATGCAATCCTTCCATAGTCAACTAAATTCAACCAAATCTGGTTAAATTCAAACAAATCTTGGCATTCCAAAGGAGACCATTGAACACTCCATCATTTTGTTCCATCCACAGCAGCCATATGATGGTTCCATGTAAGAATAACCACATCCTACAAACATGTTTGAAATCCCTAGGAGTAGAGTGGGCAAAGATACAATGTTTTGACAAAGGGGAGAAGGTTTAGTCACTTTCTCTAATATCCCGGTGCCTCAAGAGCACATGTGATTCTGTACAGATGTAAGTCCTGGTATAAGGCATATCAAGATGTGTATCCCTCAACCCCACTTTTATTGTATTGATGAGCATTCCCAAAACCTATGGAAGACTATCTCACATATGCCATTTAGATATATGTTGCAACATTAGTCAATTTTGTTGCTTACTTATCCTCTCTATGCCAAATGAGCCACATCAACCATGCTTCTTTTCTAATACAATCTTTATTTTATGTGCTAAACCATTTCAATTTATTATTTTATAGAAGAATACTTGACACTTGGCATGTATTAATGGAAAGATGACATTTTTTTTTTTTTGAGCAATTCTTGTCCAAGTACCACAGTATAATTGTCTTCTCAGTTAAAGTGGCTAAAATCCCACTTTAATTAATTGACTTTCTTGTAGAAGAGTAAAATTTGAGTTTTCTTCGAACCTCTTTATATTGGAACTACACTCACTTTTTCAATGTAATCTTTAGCCTAGATTCTAGTCAAGAGAGTAAAATTATTCTTTATATTAAAAGGGTAACATTTTTCTCTTAAAAAAAAATCCAAATAGGCATATAATTAACTAAGGATATATATTGGCATCTTTGTCAAGATCCAATACTTATAATGGTCTATGCTTAGTTAAAATACTACAAAGACTTGTTACAAGAATATGGAATATTAAATGACATCATTTGTAAAAGATTTCAATCACCCTTCAATTGTATATGGAATATAGTGAAGTGGTAGTAAGATACTTTAAGTTTGTTGTAACTCAAGCATGAGATAAGAAAGCCCAAGTATATATATATATATATATATATATATATATCACTTTTAGGATAAATTACACCAAATATATAAGTCTTAAATTCCCAAAAACATCCAAAATATGATAAAAAAAAACTCTAAATCCTTATATATCCTTATAGGGTATTATTTCCAAACTTCAACAACTCATATCTCTCAATCGGATTATTCAAACACACTCAAATTTTACATGAAGTATTGATGTACTTCTAAAAACTACCACAACAAATTTCATCTGCAGATTTGTTGCGAAACTTAAGATATCGTCAAAATCCTAACAATAGCTTCAAACCCTAATTTTTATACACCTACGTACAATTTTCTTCATAACTCACAAACTAAGTACTCAAATGCCACAAAATTTTATGTATAGCTTTTTAATACATTAATCTACCTTTTTCTAAAAGGTTTGAGCTAAAAATTTGTCCAAAAACTCAAGATATGGCTCCAACCATTACTATGAATAAAATCACTTACTTATTGCCTTTGATTTGGATGCACTAACTTCAACTCTCTATAACTTCTTCATCTAAACTCCAAACATAATAATTCTTCTATAAAAGACATAAGTCATGAAATCGCCATTCCAAATGTACCTTTTGATTTCCAAAAACTATCGTAAAATCCCTCATAAGCTCAAAAGAGCAACAGTATGTCTTAAAATGATACCTTAACTTCAAACATCTATAATTCTTCATCCTAAATCCAAACTTACTCATTTTTACATCCAAATTGTAGTCCAAATTCTAAATCTTACAACCTTAGCTTTCAATTATCAAATATTTGTTAAAAAGTTGCCGAAATTGTTGTTATGGGCACAGACAATTTGCTGAATGGCCATTAGGCATGGCCTTTGACCAATTGGGATAAAGATCTTTACCTTTTGCCTTCATTTGACCATGTTTTGATTTCATCCCTCCCCATAAGCCTCTTAGTAGTTTAGATTTTCATCCTAGGCTTCTACCTTCTTTTAAAGCTTTATACTAAACATCTAAATCTTATATAATTTAAATATTATAATAAAAATAGATAAAATTTAAAATAAAGTTTCTTATATCTACTCTCTTTATATTAATTATTAGCCATTCTAACACACATCAAGACTTATGAATATAAAATATGTTTTAACTAATTTTTACATACTATAAGCATTTATAATATGACAACGGTATGCCAAATGCCTATCTTATGTGATAGAAGTTCAAATTTATTAAAGGCTTTTTTGGTAGAAAGAAAGTGATTATTCTTCCATATATTAAGAAAGACATCTATTTCTTATGTTAATTTAAATCATTTGTCGTGGACATACACATATAAATCAATAATTACGTATATGATTAAATAAAAGTAGATAAAAGTAAGTAAAAATAAGTTAATTCCATAATATCTTATATAGAAGCTTTTTAGAAGCTTTATACATGCTTCTTTGACTTTGTAGGTATTTGTAATTGACTTTTTAGATTAGAAACATGGTCAACAAATTAGCCATGTGCCACACATATTGGTAGCTTGAAGAACAAGCTAACTATGTTGTGCACATATAAAAAACTTGCCTTGTAAGCTAAAGCATGTATCTTGCAAAGTCAATACATATTAGAGGTCCTATAGAACATCACCACGTAGCTTCTAATTAGATAATATATATATAGAGGCAAGAGTGAAGCCTTCTTTACTCTTGTCAATTCCTTTCTTACTTCTAGTCTAGATTCAAGAGTCTCTAATTTTCTTATCTTTTGGCAATAGCCATTCTAATTTTCTTTTAATATACTTATTATTTTATTTCTATTTTGTCACTTTTTTTTGACATAAATTTTCTAGATTTATGCATATTTTTCAATCCATGTCTTTGATAGATTCATAAGAATACACTTATAATATTAGAGTTTTATCTTTTTTTTTATTAAGAATAGATTACTCTTTTTTCTTAATAAGACATAAGTATATTAGAAGTTGTAGATTATTCTCTTCAAAACTAATATTTTTCTTAGTATCTTCTTTGTTTTTAAGTCCTTTCTTGTACTTGTCTTGAGCAATATTAGACATTAATTTTTTAAGTATTATTATTATAGAGCTTGTTGAAACAAACAGTGCAATAACACAAATGAAAGAACAATTGAGGGAGTTGATACTTACAATGCATCAACTTAGTTTACCACGATAAGGAGCAACAAGAACGGGAGGAAGTAAAGATATAAATATGATTGGAGCTGCTTCAATATCTGTACCAAATTATGTCCCTTTTCTTATGATGGAACATCCTTTCGGTACGAGAGAACTAAGAATTGCCTTATCTAAGAAGTTTAATGGCACAAGATCCAAGTTTTGAGGATTTATCAATCAAGCATAATTTGTGATTGAACTTCAATCCCAAAGCTATCCAACTTTAGAATCACAAGTTAGATTTATTCGTATACTTCTTTTAGGTTAAGTATTATCATAGTTTTCATCTTTTCTTGAATGATGAGATCTAATACTACATAATTTGGAGGCTTTTTTGACAAAGTTTCAATCCATGTATGAAGAACATGATGCAATTCGTATTACAACTAAGAAGATCTATATTTTGCAATAAGGTAATAAATTTATAATATTTTATGCTTCACAATTTTGACAACTTGCAATTGATATCAAATAGGATGATATTTTACTGATTAGTCAATTTTTCTACAGATTACAATATGATGTAAAAAAATTGATGCTCAACTTATTTAATCCTCAAACATTGAGTCAAGCGATTCATTTTACTATAAAGTATAATTTCAATGTGAGAGTCGGACAAGTAGCCCTCAACATTACTATAATTCAATGGCAACACTAATGCTTCTTCAACACATACATTCAAAAGTAGAGAATATGTAAATTGATGTAGTATGTTTCAAACCTCTTACTGAGCAAGAAAAGACTAGTTGCCATTTTCATATTGCATGGTTTTCTATCTGGGGATACACTAGATAACTAGTTGTAGAAAATTTAGTTTTAACTTATTGACCAAGTTCCATTAAGTTATTTGACATTTAAAGTAGAAAATAAATAAATATTACAATATCAAAAAGATATTATACATATAAAACCTTATATATTTAAGAAGGTTTGTACATAAGGCTTTCTAAAATATCTAAAAATTCCCTAATATTCTTGGCTATACCAAATCATAAGTAACTATTTGCTAATAAGTTAGATTTTCAATAATTCCAAAGAAAATCCATAATCTCCCTCAAAAGCTCATCTTTATATCAAAATTTAACCATAGCTCCATATATCCATCTTCAACATACATATAAAGTCTTGACTTTTAAAAAACCCCTTTATTTTGTATAAAATGCTCAAACTGTAATAAAATTCCTTCAAAATATATTTTTCTTGCAAAGGATTTTTTTCTTCTCAAATTTTAGAAATTCATATCTCTTGATTCAACTACTCAATTTTGTTAAATTTATAAATAATATAGAATTTACCCTTAAGCATTACTACAAAAAAATTCAACTCTAAGTTTGCTACCAATCGTTTGGCATATTAAAAATCCTAGTAGATACTTCAAACCCTAATTCACAAGCACTGAAGTACTATTTTCTTCATATTTCACAAATCCAAAACTCAAATACCACAAAAATTATGTATATAATTTAATAATATAAAAATATATATTTTTAGAAATTTTTAGATAAAGTTCTATCAAATTGTATAAGATATAGTTCAAAACACAACCACTAGCAATTTAGGTCACTTGCTACTCCTTAGATTCCAAGTGCTGACTTCAACTTCTAATATTTCTTTCATCTTGGCTTATAATTCATTGTATAGTATGCATAAAATATAGCTAAAAAAGTCCTCTCTTCAACTCTAGTCACCAATTTTTAATTGCTTTCTATACATGTGCCTTATATCTAAAAGAATGACAGTAGATACAAAACCAACACCTTGACTTTGAGCACCTATATCTCCTTCATAAAAATTCCAAATGATTCAAAATTTTTACTAAAACCATAGCAAAAAATCTAAACTTATTGACATTAGCCTTTGATGTATGAATCTCTTCGAAAGACTAACCCTAATTTCTAATATGGCCTCAAATAGTCTCCTTGAAGTCTATTGGTCATGATTTTTGACCAATAGGAACAAAGATTTATATCATCCATCTCCATTCATCCATATAGATGTCTTAACTTTTCTTTTTTGCTACCAAGACCCTTCTCTAATCTTTTTTTTTTATAAGATTTATATAATATATATCCTAAACACCAAATAAAAGAACCAAAATAAAACTTCAAGGATCACCAATGTCTAATAAGAGTGACTTTAAATATGTAAAAGTCACTATCAACCAAAATTATTTTTAAAAGCCCCTATCAAAAAAAAATTTATATAAATTCTAATATTAGTTCTTTTAAACAACCTCCTTTTAAAGTAATAATCTAATTACATTCTACAATCAATTAAAATCTATTAAAATGGCTCTACCATGTCATTTAATAAATTATATATCAAATGTATAAATACAATATTTTCATATAATAGCCAAACTACAACACAACACCATTAAGAAGAATTGTGCTTATATTGTGGAGGACCTAAGCACATTGCTCAACATTGTCCAACTAAGTGACCCAATTATAAAATGATGAGTATAAATATTAAAGAAGACAATATATGAGAAAACGAGTTTGTCTAGCTATAAGAAAGACCATGCAATTGAAATCTTATATAATACCTAATAAAGGTCCTATTCTCTCTTCAAAACCTTCTTCTTGTTTTATATTAAATATTATTTTAAGACCTAAACATTCCAAAGCCTTTGTCTTATTAGATTTAGCAACCTCAGCGTCTTTCTTAGATGAAAAATTTGCTAAAAGATTTAACATATCTTTAATAAGAAAAATTAAACATATTCATGTAGAAGTGTCATAGACATACACATGTAAGGCAATAATTATATGTATAAAGTAGATAAAAGTAAAATAAATTCTATAGTATTTGATATGGAAGCTTTTTAGAAGCTTCATAGATATTGCTTTGACTTTATAGGTATCTTTAATTGACTTTTTGGATTAAAAACGTAGTCAAAAAGTTGGCCATGTGCCACACATGTTGTTAGCTTGAAGATCAAGCTAACTATGTGGCCTACACAGAAAAACTTGCCTTGTAAGTCAAGGCATGTGTCTTACAAAGTCAATACATATTGGAGGTCCTATAGAATGTCGCTGCATAGCCCCTAGTTAGATAGTATATATAGAGACAAGAGTGAAGCCTTCTTCACTCTTGTCAACTCCTTTCTTGCTTCCAGTCTAGTTTCAAGGGTCTCTAGTTTTTTTGACTTTTGGCAATAGCCATTCCATTTCTTTCTTAATATATATATCAAGTTATTTCTATTTTGTCATCTTTCTTTGAGAGAAGTCTCACTTATTTATTTGTCTTTATCATATTCTTGTCTTTGACAAATTGACAAGAGTACACTTAGAATATTAGAGCTTTGTCTAATCTTGATTAAGAGTAGATTACCTCTTTTTCTTGATAAGACTCAAGCATATTAGAAGTTGCGAATTACCTTCTTCTAAACTGATATTGTCCTTAATATTTTCTTTGTTCTCAAGTCCTCTCTTCTATTTGTCTTAAGCGATATTAGACATCTTCTCTTTTCTAAGTATTATCATTGCAGAACTTGCTGAAATGAAGAGTGCAATGGTACAAATGCAAGAGCAATTGAGGGAGTTAATGCTTGCGATGCATCAACTCAATTTACCACCACAAAGAGCAACAAGATTGACAGGAAGGGAAGATATAGAAATGATTGGAGCTACTTCAACATCTGCACCAAATCATATCCCTTCTTCTATGGTAGAATGTCCTTCCAGTGTTAGAGAACCAAGAATTGTCCTACTCGAGAAGTTTGATGGCATCAAATGAAAGTTTAGAAAATTTATTAATAAAATACAACTTGTGATTGAACTTCAATCCCAAAGCTATCCAATTCCAGGATCGCAAGTTACATTCATTAGTATGCTTCTTTCAGGTTTAGCATTATCATGGTTTTTATCTTTTCTTGAATGACGAGATCCAATATTGGATAATTTAGAGATTTTTTTGGCCGAGTTTTAATCCATGTATAGAGAACATGATGCAATTTGTGTTGTAACCAATAAGATCCATATTTTACAATAAGGTAATCGATCAATAATGTTGTGTGCTTTATAATTTTGACGACTTGTATCTAATATCAAGTGAGATGATGCTGCACTTATTAGCCAATTTCTCTACGGATTACAATATGAGGTAAAAAAAATTAATGCTCAACTTACCTAATCTTCAAACATTGAGTCAAGCAATTAACTTTGCTATGAAGGGCGACAATTGCCTTTTTGAATTTTGATCTGAGAACCGTATAAGTGCTCCTCAATGTAACTATAATTCAATAGCAACAACAACATCTCTTCAACACATACATTCAGAAGTAGAAGATATGCAAATTGATGCAGTATGTTTCAAACCTCTTATTGAAGAAAAAAAGACTTGTCGTCGTCAAGAAGGATTGTGCTTATATTGTGGAGAACCTAAGCACACTGCTCAATATTATCTAAAGAAGCGACACAACTATAAAATAAGGACTACGGCAATCAAAGGAGATAGCATGTCGGAAAATAAATTTGTCGAGCTACAATAGGGACTGTGTGGCTGGAACCTTGTACAACGCCTAGTGAAGGTCCAATCCTCTCATCAGATGCCTCTCCATGTTTTACAATAAATATTATTTTAGGATCTAAACATCTCAAAGCCTGTGCCTTGCTAGATTCAAGAGCCTCAGCATGTTTCTTAGATGAAAAATTTGCTAAAAGACATAGCATATTTTTACTAAAGAAAACTAAATCTATTCATGTAGAAGTCATAGATGGTCGTCCATTGTCTTTAGGAGATGTTACTCATGAAACCTTCCTATAGAAATAGCAACTAATGGTCATAATAACTGTATAATATTTAATATCATTAGATCTCCTTCTAATCCAGTCATTTTAGGTTTATCATGGCTAGAAAAATATAACCCTAAAATAGATTGGACTTCTTGTAGTCTTGACTTTTTGAAAGTATAACTAAGAATGTAGTTAATTAAGTAGAAAGTCATAAGTCTAATATAATTAAATCTATATTTGTAGGTACAAGTACTTTTTTGCATGCTGCAAAAGAAGGATCACCTTGTGTCATTTATGCTACACCTGTTTCTACTGGTGGAAAGACTTTAAAGGAAATTCCAAGCCAATATCAAGATTTTCAAGATATATTTGAGAAAAAAATGTAGATACTCTTCTAGAACATCGTTCCTATGACTGCTCAATTGACCTTCAAGAAGGAGCACAACCGCCATTTGGATCAATCTACAATTTATCTCAAAATGAGTTGGTTGAATTTAAAGAGTATATTGAAGAGAATTTGGCCAAGAACTTCATACGCCATTTCAAATCTCCAGCAGGAGCTCCAATTTTATTTATGAAGAAAAAAGATGGATCATTGCGGATGTGTATTGATTATTGAAGACTCAATAAAATCACTATAAAAAAAAAGTACCTGTTATCTTTGATATCTAGACTTCTTGATGACTTGAATCAAGCTAAGATCTATATGAAAAAAGATCTACAAGGAGCATACAATTTGGTATGTATCAAAGAAGGAGATGAATGGAAGACTGCGTTTCAAATAAGGTATGGACATTTCGAATACAACGTCATGCCTTTTGGACTTATAAATACACCAGCAACATTCCAACATCTAATGAATGATGTCTTTCAGGAGTTTTTAGATGATTTTGTTGTCTGTTACCTAGATGACATCTTAATCTATTCTAAGAACCCAGAAGAACATGAACTTCATATTTGCCAAGTATTACAAAAACTAAGAGATGTAGGACTCTATGCCAAAATAGAAAAGTGTGTATTTCATACTACTCAAGTCGACTTCTTAGGATACATCATTTCAAATGATGGACTTATAATGGATTCTAAGAAAATTCAAACTATTATGGATTGGAAGATTCCCAAAATGGTAAGAGATATCCAATGCTTTTTGGGATTTGCCAACTACTATCGGATCTTCATCAAAGACTTCTCTCAAGTTGCAGTTCCACTTACATGTTTAATTTGTAAAAACAAACTTCAATGGAATCAAGAAGTAGAAGTAGCATTTGAAGCTTTGAAGACAACCTTTGTTTCTACACCAATCTTCACCCAATAGCTTTTTATTTCAAAAAATTTTCAGCAGCTAAGATCAACTATGAGATACACAACAAAGAACTTCTTGTAATCGTGGATTCATTTTAAGAATAGTGCCATTATCTAGAAGGTGCTTCTAGCCCAGTCACAGTGTATATGGATCACAAGAACTTTGAATATTTTATATTAGCACGTGTTTTGAATTGTAGCCAAATCCATTGGAGTATGTCTTTGTCAAGATTCGAATTCAAGATCACTTATCGACTAAAAAAACAACAAAATCTAGATGAATTCAAAATCATTTATAGACTTCTTCAGCCATTACCCATTCCAGAACAATCATGGTATTCTATTTCTATGGATTTCATCACAGATCTTCCAATCTCAGGTTCTTATGACTCTATATTCTTGATAGTGGATCGTTTTACCAAGATGGCATATTTTGTACCATGTACAAAATCTATCACAAGTGAAGAAATAGCTAAGCTCTTTTTTGATAATATCTATCACTATCATAGATTACCTAAGGATATTATATCAGATAGGAGAACTTATTTTGTATCAAGATTTAGGTAGACTCTTTTCAAGATTCTAAAAGTAGATATAAAACTATCTTCGGCATTCCATCTTCAAATTGATGGACAAACAAAGCATGTTAATCAAGTTTTAGAGTAGTATTTAAGATGTACCATTAACTACCAACAAAATAATTGGACAACTCTTTTGCCATTGGTATAATTTGCTTACAATAACATGGTACATTCTTCTATAAAACAAACACCTTTTTTTACTAATTATGGTTATCATCCATGACTTGATACTTTTAACTTTTCAAAAGTTGATAATTTTGTTGCAAAAGGTTTGGCAATTCATTTGTCAAAGCTATATGCAATGATGAAGGCACTGTTAAAAGAAGTTCAAGAACAACAAAAGGTCATTGCGGATGTCTATCAAAAGAAATAACCACCATTCCACGTGGGTGATAAGGTATGATTACTTTGTCGTAATATCAAGACGACTCGTCCTTGTGACAAGTTGGACTATTGAAGGCTTGGACCATTTTCTATTTTCTAATATCATAATTCATGAAGATATTAGTGAATGCACATGGGAGCCAGTAAAGAATCTTGCAAATGTAGCAAAGGCGGTGGAGGCTTTTCATCGACGACATCCATCAAAATCAAGATGAAAACCTTCTTTATAAAAGAAACAAGATCTAGGCAAGATAACATTCTACTTTCAATCCTTGTTTGTTGCTTCTTTGTAGTTGTAATGCTTAGAAGATAGAGAACCAACAACCAACTGATTCGACTCAAGAGCCTTTGTTTGCTGACCTGCCGGACGAGGCATTATAATTGTCACAACCTTCAAGACAACGTAATTGAGATGAAGATCTTCAAGAATGACATGTTCTTCCTCGAATAGATGGCAAAATACAACGTATTTAGTATCACGACCTTGGAAAGGACTCCCGATGTTTGGTGATTTTACCAGAGGTAGGAACAACTCTTGATGGTATTCCAAATGTTTTATTCAAAGGAAGTTATGAAAGCCTCAACAATGATCAAATAACTGGGTGGTCTTCTCGCCCTAGTATGGGATATTACTCATGATTGAGAGGCCCTATCAATCATCTTCGAAGAAAACAAAGATCAGAGTATGTAGCAAATATAATTTGTCGCATCATAGATTTCCTCAACATATGATTACTGCTCTTGGTGGAACTCGTCCCTAGAAAGAGGGGGTAATGTCATGGATATACACATATAAGGTAATAATTACATGTATAAAGTAAGTAAAAGTAAGTTAATTCTATAATATTTGATATGGAAGCTTCTTAGAAGCTTTATAGATATTACTTTGACTTTATAGGTATCTTTAATTAACTTTTTGGATTAGAAACGTGATCAACAAGTTGGCCATGTGCCACACATGTTATTAGCTTGAAGACTAAGCTAATTATGTGGCCTACACGTAGAAAAACTTGCTTTTTAAGTCAAGGCATGTGTCCTATAAAGTCAAAACATATTGGAGGTCCTATAAAACATCGCTACATAGTCCCTAGTTAGATAATATATATAGAGTCAAGAGTGAAGCCTTCTTCACTCTTGTCAACTCTTTTCTTACTTCCAATCTAGTTTCAAGGGTCTCTAGTTTTTTTAGCTTTTGGCAATAGCCATTCCAATTTCTTTCTTAATATATATATCAAATTATTTCTATTTTATCATCTTGCATTGAGAGAAGTCTCACTTGTTTATTTTTCTTTATCATGTTCTTGTCCTTGACAAGAAGTCATAGATAGTTGTCTATTGTCTTTTGAAGATATTAGTGATAAAATCCTTCTTATAGAAGTAATAATCAATAGTCATTATAGCTTTGTAATATTTAATATCATTAAATCTTCTTCTAATCCAATCATTTTAGGCTTATTGTGGTTAAAAAAATATAATTCTTGAGTAGATTGGATTTCTTGTACTCTTGACTCTTTTGAAAGTATAACTAAGAGTATATTTAATCAAGTAAAAATCACAAGTCTAGTACAATTAAACTTATGTTTTCAGGTATAAGAGCTTTCTTACATGCTACAAAAGAAGGATCACCTTGTATCATTTATGCTACACCCGTTTTTAACAGTACAAAGATTTTAAGTGGCATTTCAAGCCAATATGAAGAATTTCAAGATATATTTGAGAAATAGAATGTAGATACTCTTCTAGAACATTGTTCCTATGACTACTCAATTAATCTTCAAGAAGGAGCACAATTATTATTTGGACCAAACTCTAATTTGTTACAAAATGAGTTGGTTGAACTCAAGGAGTATATTTAAGAAAATCTAGCCAAGAAATTCATATACCATTTAAAATTTCTCACAGGAGCTTCAATTCTATTTGTGAAGATAAAAGATAGATCATTGTGGATATGTGTTGATTATCAAGAACTCAATAAGATCACTATCAAGAACAGATACCTGCCATCTTTAATATCTAGACTTCTTGATCAATTGAATCAAGCTAAGATCTATATAAAAATAGACTTACGAGGAGCATACAAAAAAAAAGATAAATGGAAGACTGTATTTTGAACTAGGTACAAACATTTTGAATATAATTTTATTTCTTTTGGACTTACAAATATATTGGCAACTTTTCAACATCTTATGAATGATATTTTTTGAGAGTTTTTAGACGATTTTATTGTCTATTATCTAAATGACATCTTGATTTATTCTAAGAATACAGAAGAATATGAACTTCATGTTTGTTATGTATTACAAAAATTAAGAGATGCAAGATTCTATATTAAGATAGAAAAGTATATATTCCATACTACTCAAGTCGACTTCTTAGATTATATCATTTTAAATGATGGACTTATGATGGATCCTAAAAAAATTTAAACTATTATGGATTGGAAGATTTCTAAAATGGTATAAGATGTCCAATGTTTTTTGGGATTTGTTAACTACTATTGAATCTTCATCAAGGACTTCTCTTAAGTTGTAACTCCACTTACACATTTGACTTGTAAAGACAAACTTGAGTGAAATTAAGAAGCAGAAGTAGCATTTAATGCTTTAAAAATAACCTTTGTTTTTGTACCAAACTTTTTCAAGGTATTTTTTATAGAAACAAATGCATTGGACTTTTTTTTAGATGCCATATTATCACAAATGGGAATAGATGATAAACTTCACCTAGTAGCTTTTCATTCCAGGAAATTTTCAATAGCTGAGATTAACTATGAGGTCCATGACAAAGAACTTATAATTATGGATGCTTTACAAGAATAACATCATTATTTAGAAGGTGCTTCTATTCTAGTCATCTTATATATAAATCACAAGAATCTCAAATATTTCATATTAGCACATGTATTGAATCATCATCAAGCCCATTAAAACATGTCTTTATGAAGATTTGATTTCAAGATCATATATTGACTTGGAAAATAATAAGGTTTGTCAGATGCCTTTTTTAAACATTCTTATCTTACACCAAAAGAAGGAAATACATCTTTTAATGAACAAAGATAGATTCTCTTGAAGTCTAAGTATTTTTATGTTTAATTAATGAAATTAACATTGATTGTTGATTCAATCTTTGTCAAACAAATTCAATTAAGTATGTCTTTTGATTCTCTTCTTCATAATATCAAGAAACTTTCTTCTAAGTTTCATCATGCTTCCAAATTTTAATTCAAAAACAACATACTTTATTTCAAAAGATACTTATATGTTCCAAAAAGAGAAGCACATTTACATGTTCTTCAAGCACGCTACAATTTTCTAGCAGCTATATATTTTGAATATAATAAGACTTTAGAGCTGGTATCTAAAGATTTTTGGTGGCTGCAAATATAGAAGACAATCAAAATTTTTATTCAATCATGTGATATTTACTCAAGATCAAAAATTCCTTGTCATTGACCTTATGGATTTCTTCAACCATTACTTATTCCAAAACAACTATGGTCTTCTGTTTCTATGGATTTTATGACAGATCTTTCAATTTCAAATTTGTATGATTTTATATTTTTGATAATAAATCATTTTATTAAAATAACACATTTTGTATCATATAAAAAATGTATCAAAGGTGAAGAAAAAACCAAGTTTTTTTTTGACAATATCTTGATATTATATCAATATCATGGATTGCCTAAGGATATTGATATTATGGATTATGCAAGGATATCAATATCATAGATTGTCCAAGGATATCGATATCATGGATTGCCCAACAATATCGATATCATGGATTATCTAAGGATATTATATCAGATAGAAGGACTAAATTTGTATTAAGATTTTAAAGATAGACATAAAACTATTTTTGGCCTTTCATCTTCAAATTGATCAACATACAGAGCGTGTAAACTAAGTTTTAGAATAATACTTAAGGTGTACTATCAATTATTAACATGAAAATTAGAGAACCTTCTTGCCATTGGCAAAGTTTGGTTATAATAATACAATATATTTTTCTATGTAATAAACACCTTTCTTTACTAATTATGGTTATTATCCATAATTTGATACTTTTGACTTTTTAAAATTTTATAATTGTACAACAAAAGATTTTATAAATCATTTGTCTAAGCTACATACAATAATGAAGGAGCAATTAAAAGAAGCTCAAGAACGACAAAAGATTAATATAGATGCCTATCAAAAGAATAATCACAATTTAACATAGGTGACAAGGTATAATTACTTTGTCATAATATGAAGACTACTCATTCTTGTAATAAGTTGGACTACCATAGGCTTTTTTTATTTGTACTCTAACTTATTACAAATAAGTTATAGTCTTTTTTTATTTGTAGACAAATCAATCCACTTTCCATCGATTACATCTACCAAAATCAATGAAGATCCATCATGTCTTCCACGTGTCTTTTCTAAAATCATACAAGATTGTGAATATACAAAGAAGAAGATAAGCTCCACCTCTTCCTATAGAAGTAGACAATAATAAAGAGTTTGAAGTAGAAGAAGTTTTAGATTCAAGATTGTGCCAAAATAAATTAAAATATCTTATTCATTGGCATGGATATGATATTAATAAATATACATAGGATCTTGCAAAGAATCTTGCAAATGTAATAAGAAGATAGAGGCTTTTTATCAATGACATCTATTAAAACCAAGATAAAAATATTTTCTATAAAAGAAACAAGATCTACGCAAGATAACATTCTACTTTTTATCTTTATTATAACTACTTTATATTTGTGATACTAAAGAGATAGAGAACCAACAACTAGTGGATTTGATTCAAGAGCCATCATTTGCTGACTTACTGTGATTGTCGTTTTACTTATTCCGGAAGAAACCTCCTAGAATAAATCCATATAGGAGAATTCAAACATAGTGAAAGACCATGTATATGAACTCCAATTGTTAGGGTCACACAATTAACCGCTACTACTGAATGCTTACAATATCGAAGAACACTTAACTTTTCCTCCTACTATCCATTCTCTCATATCAATATGATAACAATTACGACATCGATTACAGTACACTGTGTAATTCACAAATATATAAGAACAATCCAAACCCTGGAACAAACAACTTCCAATCCATAGAATCTGATCAAGACAATTCCTTCGATTATAATTCTTGTCCATTGAACTTACAACCTTGCGATAAACAGTGGTTGGAAACTTCCATACATCATCAATCTTTCACAACAATTGATAACCAGTGATCCATAAACAACTTTGTAAATCAAACATTGATTCATTAAATCTATCTTCTTCACTAGAATCAATACTAACACAATAGAAACAAGAAAACTAAGAAGAAGAGATAGCACCAAGCTTATCTTTCGCTCAGTATTATTGCAATCTGGCATTTTCTTCTCCTCTCCCATCCTCCTTATACTACCTTGAGATACCAATTCCTATACTATAGATGATAACTACTTTTCTTGACTATTCATCCATTCTACCTACTGAACCACCTTTTTAGCAGTTATCTATCCTTGTTTACACTATACACTAGATATCTACATTCTGAAAATAACTACTTATTCTACATAGCCCCACTCCTAACTGTGCAGTGTCCCCGCAAACATAGTATTGATAAACAAAAACCAATCTTTTTTTTTTTTTTTTTTTTTTTTTTTTTCACTGGATTGTTCAATCTCTTCGATTTTTGGCGCTGGCTCCATTTGGTCTTGTTCCAACACTATATCTTCTTCCTTCGACTCGTCCTAAATCTCTGCCCTTAATTGAACTATTAAATCTTCATTATACACTCCCAATTCTCGAACATGAGCTTCTAATTGGAAGATTTTGGCATCTTTAGCTTCCAGTTGTTGTTGCTAATGTTGTAATTTCTCCTCCAATTTTCCAATTCTTACTCCCGTTGAGGCAGATGTCTGAGACTGACCAATACTGACTAAATCACTGTCCAGTTTTGTTACTGTTTCCTTCAAAATAATAATTTTTACCTATAGCTCATTCATTTTGTTTCGACATTGGTCACCCAATTATTTCTTTTCAAGCTCCAATGCCTCTTTTTCTCGTTCTATCTTCAACTGAGCATTCATCTTTTCTTGTTCCAATCTATATGATTTGTGAGTTTGTAGTAATTCTTGCCTTTGATTTTCTAGGATATGCTGAATCCTTTGTTTCTTCTTTGACCAGTTTTCCACTCTCTCATCCAATTCACGCATCACTTGTATCTTGGATTCTGATTCTATCTTAATGACTTATTCCTATTCCCTGATTTTATAATTTTGCTTCAATATTATTTTCTTGCTCGCTTCTACTTATCTTTTTAAGCTACCCTCATCTTCGAACTTACTCACCATAAATTGCAGTTGGGAAATTTGACCCAATATAACTTTCTTAAGATTCCATCCTTCCGTTACACCCCGTTAAAATCCTAATTAGTTGCTTTTCCTTGAAACTAGTATTGGTGTCGTCATCTCTATTGTCGGCCGAATTGGAACTCGCTCTAGTGTAGATATTGGTCTTGCTTCCTGTTTTGCCCCTCTGCTGAATTCTCCCACTTCATATACCATTATCCCTGGACTAACTGTTTCCATTTATAAACTTGGAACTACTAGTTGAGATTCCTATTTCAATATATATTCAATCATTGAGTTTACATAATTGGAACATAATAGTGAAGCAAAGTTCTCCATCTTCCGCTTAGCTCTCATTTCTGCATGTATCCTTGTAGCCATATAAGCTGCCCAATTGAATACCATGCCTTCCAGTGTTCCTATCGCTGAAAACAGTAATCACTTTGCCATATAGGTGGTATGCCGATTCAATGCTAATCACTTCTGAATGAATTGCATCCATTCCATAAGTTCGGGCATAAATGCTTCTTGTACCTTCTATCCTTGATTTCGCTCAAGAGACGACATCCCTCCTTTGAAGTAGCTTCTTGGCCTAAAATCATTTGACGTGTCTCCTCCTATCTCATGCTCTCCGATTGGTAAATACAAAACCTTATGTAAGATATTCTCATCTATCCCAATCAGGACTCCTCTTACCACACTTGAACCATCCTCTAGATCATAATTTTCTATATATTCCGCCATTTGTTCTACATCAATTGGTGGTAGTTTATTCGATCTTTGCAAAAATATAAATAATTGTGCATTTCTAAAATCTTTTTGCCTTTTCAATGACCAACAGATATCTAACTTCATCGTTTCCATATTGGTGATAACTACAAGAGACGGCGATCCTAGATCGTACTTAGACCTCACATTGCGGCAACTTTGTGATCATTTTGGTGCTCTCTTTGCTCTTTCCATCGACATTGTAAAAATCAAACTCTCAATACTTCCTCACGCTAACACTATTACTGATTACTATCGTAAAGCTTACAGTTCAAAGCACAATGTCTAAAATTTGCAACAATGAAATCTTTTATGAGTGCCCCGCTCCTAACTGCTTATTTGGGATCCGAATCAAGAACATCTAATCCAGCGTACCTTAATCTCATGTCTAATCAAGAATGTCTAATTTCCTGACTAGTCAGTTTTAGTATCTAAAACTAACCATCAATCATTTCCTAACTATCACAACCTTTCCAATCTTATCGATAATTATTATTACGGAGACTCTCTCCCTCTACTGAGTAAATCTGTCCCGGATTTACGTATAATATAGATATAACTGATTCCCATTAACACATGTTGTGAAGTGGGTTCCTAGAAAATCTTCCAATTGAACAAAAAAGTTGTTAAAGCGGCTATTATATAGTAGCACCAGATCATTGGGCATAAAATATTTCAGTCGTAACTTACTATTGTAATAACTCTTTCTGCGGTGCTATGTAGCTTCTATGATCAAGAGAGCCGTAGCCCTAGCTTCATCCAATTTCTCCAATTGGACTAACCTATATTGAAGAGATTCTCTGTCTCCCATACGTTCTTCTAACGCAATTCGTAAACTTTGGACCTCCAATTCAATTGGTAGAATTGCCTCCTGACCATATACCAATTGAAATGGAGTAGAATTGGTAGTTACTTTATATGTAGTATGGTACGCCTGTAAAGCTGCAAATAATTTAGTGTCCCAATCGGTTCCTGCTCCTGAAATAGTCTTTGTTAAGATCTTGCATAGGATACCGTTGGACTTTTCGGTCTACCCATTGGCTTGTGGATGATAAGGTATAGTTTTGCGATGCTTGATCTCATACTTTGCTATTAATGCTTCAATTGTTGCATTAATAAAATGTGTGTCGCGAACACTAACCAATTCTTTCAGACAGTCAAAACGAGTAATAATGTTCTCATATAAAAATGTTGCTACAGTATTGGCATTATCAGTTTTTGTTGCCATGGCCTCCACCCATTTGGTGACATAATCAGTGGCTACTAGAATATAATGTTTATGGCCATTTCGAGAGGCAGGTGCAATGGTTTCAACAAAGTCCATACCTCATTTTTTGAATGGTGCCTGTGCCAAAATTGGTACCAATGGCATTACAGAAGTTCCAGTAGGGCGACTAATTCATTGACAAGGATCACAATGACGAACATATTGGTGTACATCCGAAAACATTATTGGCCACCAATATCTAGCCATTAAAGTATTACGTGCGATGCTATCACCCGCAAAATATCTTCCACAACTGTCCAAATGACATCCTTCCAAAATTGTACGAACTTCAATTTGAAAGATGCAACGGCGTAAAATTCCATCCTGCCCTTGTTTGTACAAGGCATCTCCAATCATGGTATATGACGCACTTTTTAAAATCAGACGCTTCTTTAAGTTTTCATTATAAGAAATGAGAAAAGTCTGAAATATTAGATATTGGATCAATTCACCATATTTAGGTATAATGACATCCACAGCAAATAGTTGTGCATTCAAAAGAGCATCATTTATCGGCTCATTATCCAGTATATTAGATAAACGAGATAAGTGATCTGTATTTGCATATTTCTTACCAAATCAAACGTTAATCGTAAAGTTGAATTCCTAAAGAAGTAACACCCATCGAGTAATTTGTCTACTCAATTGAGATTTATTTAGCATGTACTTAAGCGCATCATGATCAACGTGGAACACAAATGGGTATCTAAGTAGATAGTGGTAGAATTTTTGTACAGAGTAGATCATTCTGAGGGCTTCTCGCTTGATAGTATTATAATTTCGTTCTGCAACAACGAATTATCGGCTCGCATAATATATGGGATGATCTAATCTTTTTTCATCATTTTGACTGAGAATGGATTCAATAGTAACATTGGACATGTCGACATAGACATAAAATAATTTTGTTTAACAAAGTGTTACGAGAATTGGGGTAGATACCAATTTCCGTTTCAATTCGTCGAATGCGAAAGTACAGTCTTCAGTCCATATTGGGCTAGATCCGTCTAATGGGAGTTTTTTTTAACAAGTGGATTAACGGTTGATAGATAATCGCAAAGTTTTCAATAAAATACCGATAGTAGCTAATATGGGTGATGAAACCGCGCACGCCCGACACCATATGAAGCTTTGGTAAATCTAATATACGAGTAATTTTATCGAGGTCCATGGCGATACCTTCAACAGAGACATTGTATCCCGATAGCTTCCCCGATGGTACGCCAAATTGACACTTCTTCAAATTTAGAGATATCTCATACTTGTCGCATTGATTCAAACAATTATCCAAGCATGCTAGATGTTCACCCATTGTGCTAAAGAAGCAAAAATCGTCCAAAAATATTTCGATTGATAAACGTAGATAATCTTGAAACGCTTGTGTCATTATCCGATCAAAAGTAGCTAGGGCATTACATAACCCAAATGGCATTACTTTACAGGCAAATGTATCCCAATTTGTAGAAAATGTAGTCTTCAATTGGTCCTCTTCAACAATTTTAATTTGATTATACCCCAAAAATTGGTCCAAAAATGAGTAACATTCATGTCCGGCCACTGTGTCCAAAATATTGTCTGTAAATGGTAACGGAAAATAGTCCTTCTTAGTAGCTGCATTTAACTTTCAAAAATCTTGACATATCTTGATTTTTCTATTCTTCTTCAGTACCATCATGATTGGCAACACCCATACACTATGCCAAATAGGATAAATAAAATCCACGTCGAGAAGTTTATCCAATTCTTCTTTCACTAAAAGGGAATATTTTGGGTTAAGCCAGTGTTGTCTTTGACGAATTGGCGTAACACCTTCTTCCAAAATAATCAAGTACTCACACACATTGGCTGGAATCCCTTTCAAATCCGCATACGACCACACAAAGGTAGATTTGTGAAGGACAAAAAAATATTTCTAAGCATCCAATTCTGTATCTATAATACTGGCATATATTTTAATTAGCTGTGGTATTTCGTTGGTGCCCAGGTTAATGGATTGACACACAGGGTCTTCAACAACCTTTGATTTAATTATCTTCTCCTGATCTGAATATCTTGTATTAATCGACATATGGTAACCACCCAAATCTGGTTCCAATGTATTGACTCTATTGACTGTGGGATCATTCATCCATTCGGCAATAGCATGATCCGAGTTAGTCGCATCCTCCTGATGCAATAAATATTTGTCGTAACCTCCACATTGGTAGACTCCTGTCTTTGCTGTTGAAGAATTTTATCCTACCCAAAATTACGGTGAACTTATAGCATCGACATCTTCCTCAATTGATTGACTCTCGTTGTCCAATATAAATTTTGATTCTGGCAATTGAGATTCTCCATGATATTGTACTAGATACATCTGTAGAACAATTTGGTCCCAACCTTTTCCAATTATCAATGTGCCTCGGTCCCAATCGTTCGTAGATTTGGCTTGATAAAACCAAGGTCTATCCAGTAAAATGAGATATGATAATATAGAACTCTGTAATCGAAATACAATATAATCAATTTTGTATGTCAATCTCGTGATTACAGTGGCAATATAGCATAAGATTCCTATTAGCTTTATCCGACTATGATCTGTCATTTGTAAGATCAATGTCGTAGGTAGTAATTGCTTTAGATCCAAGTCCTCCATTGTATCCGCTGTAGTATTACGTGCTTTCCTGCTCGAGAACGTGCCGGGCGTCTGGCTGTAGAAGGTAGTATGGAGATTCATCGATAGTCAAGCAGTCTATCAGTTTTTGACTGCTGGAATATAAACGACTGCAACAATGTACCGTAAATCTATACGAGTGCTCTTCGACTGCTTGTCGAAGTCCTTTTTGCCCCAGCCGGTAGGTCTCTAGACGTTACAGAGAACCCCGTACAACCCAAACTGTTAACCTTCAATACTGCTTTGTACTTACGATCTTGTATCCACTGACTGTCTTGTTAGATTAACCCAATAAATTTCATTCACTCCGCATACTCAATCCTATAGACACCCTTTTAATCCTTCAATCACAGACGTAACTCGATTTCACAAAACAGTCAAGAGTATTCAAACCCACTTCATTTAAAAATCCCGATTCACCATTACAACACTGACTTCAGTAGCGATTGCCTCAGTCTTCCCCAAAACTCTACGAAGAAGAAAAATCCAAATTCTATGTCTTTCCTTTCCCGACCCGAAGCATGAAGCTCCTCTCTCTAATTCCCTTGATCTTCAAAAACCTCCCATGACAAAAAACCCGAACTGGTAACCTTACAGAGGCTTGAAAAATCCTTCCCCCCCCGATTTCCCTCAAAAAAAAAACCACCCCCAAAACTATATCCCACCTAACCTTATCCTCTGAATTTCTTCAATCTTCCATCTTAGATCCGGAATTGGCTCCCACCTCAAGCTTGGATCCAAAATTGGCTCTCGCCGTCAAGCTTTCTCCTCCGTTTTTGCCTTTAAGAAATCCATTTACCGAAAACAACGTTCCCTGAGACGGCACAGAGAACAAGACAGCCTGAAACAGAATCGAACCTCGTAATCGGGACCACATTGAGTCGCCCGACCAATTCATGTCCTATATTGGGAAAGATGCCCGTAGTAACCTGGATGTTCCCATAATTGGGTCAAATTGGTCCTCGCGTCAGATTGGCTAAGACCCGTAGTAAGACCTGGATTTCCCGTAATTAGACTGCACTGGGTTGACCGGCCAATTCAGGTCTCATATTGGATAAGAGGACCCGGATTGGATTATCGAAATTGGATCCAATTGGCTCCTCAAACCCGTCTTGTGAATTGGTCCTTCTCTTCCTGCTGACTCCCGTTATTGGAATCGAATGGAGCATTTCAGTATGCCCCGGCTGACTGTAACGGAGTGACTGAACCTGACCACTCAGTATTTGCGCTGGAGTTGGTCGATGCTCCCAATATTCGAGGTAACTGAATATTAATAAAATTCCCCTTTCTTTTTATTTTCACTGTATAATCGTGTTACAACACGACATCCACCCCCTCTGAACCTGTGCATCCTCCAGTATGCACCAATTTACCCAATTGCTGTTTGATTCAGAATATATCCCCTACGTCTTTGTCTAGTTCGTCGTCGTCACCTTCATTATCCATATCACTTTCATCTTCTTGCTGCGGAATCTCTGTACCTTCATTAAGGTCTTCCATATTCATCTCTGCGTGTCTTCGTTTAAATATTTTTACTCGCTTCCCTAGAACTGGTATTTTCAATTTTGTACCATCTAACTCCCGTAATGAGTAAGTCGCATTATCATGAACAGTTGTTACAACATATGGTCCAAACCAACGTTTTGAAAATTTCTGCAAAGTACTATGTTGATTATCCAGACTATTGTCATAAACAAGTACCCAGTCACCTTCCTCGATTGCTTTTGGTCTCAATCGATGTTGCTTATCGAATCGTGCCTTGTTTTGTAACCTTGCTCTTTTTAACCTTTCCAATGCTATCTGGACATCTTCCGTTCTTTGCTCCAATTGTCGAATCCTAATAGCCAGAAGTTCTTCTCTTGTCAATCCATCTTTCCATGGTAGCATACTCCAAGTAAGTACCCTTTTTTCAATCGGCATAATTGGTTTTTGACCTGTCATAAGTTCTACTGGCATATATCCTGTCACCGAACTATGTGTTGTTTGATCAGTCCATAATGCAAATGACAAAAGCCGTGGCCACTCTTTAACTTTCCCATTACAAGCTTTAATCAATGCTTTCACAATTGGCGGGTGACCGCGTTCGCTTTTCGCATTCCCTTCCGGATTATAAGCAGTAGTCAGTGATAGTTTAACTCCACATCTTTCAAAGAACTTACGAGCTTCTTGTGCATTTAATTCTCCACGATCTGCAGTGATTTTTCCTACGCACCCGTAACGACAAATGACATCTTCAAGCAAAAACCTACAAATCCCCTCTGTAGATTTTGTCCTCAATGCTCTTCCTTCTACTTGATTTGATAAATCTTCACGAGCTAAAACCAAATATCTCATCTGCCATAACCCAACCGGCATAATAACCAAATCAACAACCCATTTAAAATGAATAGCCAGAGGATACGTAGGATGAAGACCATCTCGATGTCGGATATTAGAATACGATTGACAGATTTCACATGACTCTACAAATGAGAGCACATCTCGATACATATTTTTCCACCAATATCGTTCCTTGAGTTTAGCAAAAGTAGCCCAGATTCCTCTATGCCCTGCCCATAAACTATCATGAAACTCCTTTAATAATTTTAGTTTTTCTTCCCTTTTGCCTATCACTCGTTGTGGCATCCCAATTCCTTTCTTCGGTCTCTTCCATAAGAATCCATCTCGAAGTAAAAATCCATATGCTTTTTTTCTTATTTGTTTGAATTTTTCTGTAGACCAATTCCCCTGCTTAGACAAGATATTCAAATAATGACTAATATCCAATAATTCTCCTTCATAAGATTCTTCAAGAAATAGCTTGTCTTCTCTGTTGAGATTTGATATTGAATAGAATTTCAATCCGACATCATCAATGTCTTCAACCATTTCGTCCTCCCTCTCGTATCTTGCTCAAGATAGCATGTCTGTTACTAAATTGTCCTTCCCAGTGATATGCTTAAATTCTGGATTTAGTGACTTAATATAAGCAATCCATCTCAACATTGCAATATCTGGCGTTGAACAGTTAATAATCATTCCAAGCAATGGCAAGCAATCTATTTCAATTACTACTACTGCCCTAATCAAATAGTCCTTTTCAGCTTTCATAGCCGAAACGACTCTCCAAAGTTCTCTTTTGACTTGCGAATATGCACGCTGACGAATACTTAAAACTTTAGCCCCAAATCGAACTGCAAATCTACTCCCATTCGAATCATCTTGACCCACAACCCATCCAATGGCAATTAGACTAGCGTCTACAGTAAGAATCACTGGTCTATTACACTTATAATCAACCTTCCTCAATATTGGAGGTGACATCAATAATTTCTTCAATCTTTGCATTGCCTGAATATGCCTTTCTTTCCATTCAAATCGGTAACCCTTGCGTAACAGTTCATATAATAGATCCGCTATGTGAGCAAAATGAGGGATCCAGATTCGATAAAATACACATGCACCCAAAAACCTGCGAACCTCTGTTAAAGAACCACAATCCTCTTTCATCGTTCCAATTGCATCAACTTTAGTCGGATCTGGTTTTCTTCTGTAAGATCCACATAAATGTCCAACAATTACAACCTCTCGCACTCCAAATACGGACTTCATACCCGATAATGTAAGATGAACTTCTCCAAGCCGAGTTAAAATCTTTTCACAATCTTGTATATGATCAACAACATATCTGCGACACCCCCTCGTATCTAAAGTTTCATCCTTGTCTCCTTCTCTGCACCCTTTTATAGGAACATCATCCAGAAAAGGCATAGTCTTTTCCGGAATAAAATCTCTCAATACCTTATTCATCCCATTCATCATATGCGCAACCGAGTTGGTCGCGCCTTGAGGAAGAGTGCACATTCTAACCAATCTAAGCGGTGTCCTCATCGTTGTCATATCTCTACTTCCTTCGGCAAGTTGAAATTGATCATAACCTGAATACAAATCACCTATTGAATAGATCGCCCTTCTAGCAAACGCCTCAGTAAATTCATCCACAATAGGTCCAATTCCTGCATTCCTGACAGTTACAGCATTCACCGGCTGCATATCTTGAATAAACCGCAGTGACCCATTCTTCTTAGGTACCGTAAACCATTGACTAGAATACGGCGCAAATGAAGGTTCTAATATTTTCATCTTTATCTTTTCTTTCAATAGTTCCACCAATTTAGGTAAATGTGCCCTCTGTACTGGAATTGGTCTTAGATTCCAAGGTACATGCGGTACAGTGAAGATAACCATAGGTGTTATAATATTTGGATCCACACACCCAATTTCATGAGATTCGAAGGCAAACGATCTACCTTGTTTAGCCAACATCTTTTTGAAGCAAGTAATTTCCTCCGGCAATAAAGAACCATCAGAACCAATCTTCAATTCTTCAAAAGTCTCTTCAGTAAACTGATGTCCAATACTCATTGGATCTCTTAAACTCGCTTCTTTTGATGCTTCTCCCATTTGTTCTTTAGAATCCTCTGGTAATGGTCCGGCAACAGGCTTTACCTTCTTATCTGCCATTTTATATCTCGTCTCTACTGTGACTTCTGGTGCTTGAAAAGATTCAAGCATGGTATAAACCTCTCTCGAATGAATCTCAACAATCTTATCATTATCCCCTAACCCAATAGATGTAATCAATTCCAATGAATCTTCCAGTCCATTTTCTTCATAAACACCCAAAATCCTCTCATCATCTTGCAATGTACCTATCTTGCGTAACTGTCCTTCAATATCATATAATCTTTTTCTTTCTTTTCTTTTAAAATCATCAACTTTCTTATACATAATATTTCCATTCTCCAATATACCAATAAAACTCGCATCAAAGGCACCTTCATCTCGCGAGAGTACCTCCTCTTTTGTACCTCTATAATCTCGCTTTACAGTGGTACCTCCCCAAAATTCTTAAATCCTTCAACAATCTTTGGCAATGGTTTCTCCCTCAACCTATCTCGATTCCGTTCATGGTTAGGAGGTACTGTTAGAAATTGTACAGCTTTCCTCCCATCTTCGCTCCGTACCCTTGCATAAGCAGAACCATCGTCAAGTACCTTTGTTTCCATCCGTGTTGCCGTGATATAAGGTTGTCCTAAAATCAACGGATAAGACGTTGTATCTTGAATGAAGAAATGTTGCTCCGTCGCAACATCCCTAATCCAAATTTTGACATCTGGACAAGCTCCATATAATTCGCCTCATGTGTTATTAGCTGCTCGTATTGCCCATCCATGTTCCATATCAATTGGCCATTTTTGCTTCTTATAAAGATCTTTAGACATGAGATTTATTTCAGAACCATGGTCCACCAAAGCAACTATTGGTTCTTCTATATCTCCTACCTTCACCAATACCTCAGTAGTTGCCCTTGCCCAATGCTTTCGAGTATAATGGCTCAAAGTTTCCATTCCCTTGTCACTAGAATCTTCGAAACGTACTCGCTGATTATACCCATTCTTTTCATTTGTTGGTTGCTTGTAACCAATATCAACCTCTTCTTCATCTCTACATATTCTTGCATCAATAGCATGACTCATTCCAGTTTTGCTCATTAATTACCTCTTTCGCTTAATGCTGTCAATGATAACATCATGAAACTCCTTCTTTGCAATTCCCAAGACTTCTTTCAATGTGAATTCCACCTTAGCGTTTAATATACGTTCTTCCAACACCCCTTTCAAATTTGTTGCCGCTTCAATGTCAGAAAGTAGCTTATAAGCAATTGATTTGCCCTTATCTTTTGTCTCCGTTGTTTTTTCTCCCAATGATGCTGAGGTATCCTTTACAGGCAATTCTTGTGAAGCTGCCTCCCGAGCCTTGTCTCCTCGAGTTTGCCTCTTAAAAGAATTTCCTTCTCTAGTATCATCAAAATTTCCTCGTCTTTTTTCTTCTATCAAAGCTTTATGTTGGCTCTTAGCAATATATGCATGAACTGAAAGAGACTCAACAGGATCCTCCCAACCTGTTCTTCCTCGTATTGTAGCTGCAGTTCTCAATAACGCTTCTCGAGGTAATTTTCCTTCTTGCATTGTAGAAACGGCAAAAGCCCAAAACTCACTAGTTTCCGTACTTCCACCAATTTCATCATCTACTCTAGCACCATAACTTGCACTTTCTCGTACTACTGTTTCATGCTCTTTTAAGTAATCTTGAACCAATGCTCTCATTCCTCCCTTGCCAAAATTGGTTTGAAGAAGATCCTCCCTATCTTTCAATGCTATCTTCCCATCTTTCCAGCAAATAATTCCCTGCCGTATCATATTATTAAATTCATTGTAATCTTTTCTAGTGTGTGAAGCATCATCACACCAAATGCATCTTTGTACATATCCTTGTTTTGAAACATTCTTCGAATTGTTTATAGAAGTATTCTCTTCAAGTCTTGCCAATTTGATTTGAAGATCTCGCATTCCTCGTATAATTTCTTCCATACCCATATCTGCTTTCTTTGACAAGGATGTCGAAGGTTGAACTGTAGGCATTGTCGGTGGTGTTGTACGTACTGGAGCTTTGGGTGCTTGTACTGTTTTCGGAATATTGCTCTTATCCTTCCTCCTTTCTTTTTTTGTAAGCAACCCCACCGCATCTTCAACGTTCTTCCACTTCGTTGTCAATCCTTCATCTTCTTCTTTGTCTTCAAGAAGGGGTTCTAATTTCTCTTGCAATTCTCCATCAGCAGCTTGAAGAAATAGATCAACTTTGTTCGGCTCCAATGTCAATTTTTCTACCTTCGATAATTGAGAGTACTGCCTCTCAAATTCCCTTAGTAGCTCTGTTGCTTGCAAATTCTTATTGGGCCGTTCAATCCATCCCAGAAACAGCTTCTTAGTAACGCGATCAGCATCTTCCAAGAAATATTCGTCTTTCAATGCATGTGAAAAATCCTCCCATGAATTCCCACAACGATCCGTAATCGATGTAATGTGGTCCCTTATCTCCGGTATCGTGGCAAGTCCAAATAGTGCAACCATTTTTCTCTCAGAAACCCGATTTAATTCCATTTCACGAACATAACATCTTAAATACCTTGAAATATTCCTCCCATCAAATTGATCAATTTTATTGACCACTGCTTGCAATGCTTTGGTTGCCAAAGCTTCCTTTCGATCATTGCTTTGTTGTTGCTGCATTGACAATGAGAAGGCTTGAAACAAACTAGCAATAGACGGATCCATGTGCATACCTTGTCCTTTAGAAGACTCCCCACCAGAAATTTCTCCCAAAAATCCTTCAAAATTTTTATTTTCGTTTTCCATAAAAATAAAGATAAAATCAACCGAAATCCAATACCTTCCACCTCAAGCGTTAACGTCGGGTTCACCACTTATGTCGTATTACGTGCTTTCCTGCTCGAGAACGTGCCGGGCGTCTGGCTGTAGAAGGTAGTATGGAGATTCACCGATAGTCAAGCAGTCTATCAGTTTTTGACTGCTGGAATATAAACGACTGCAACAATGTACCGTAAATCTATACGGATGCTCTTCGATTGCTTGTCGAAGTCCTTTTTGCCCCAGCCGGTAGGTCTCTAGACGTTACAGAGAACCCCGTACAACCCAAATCGTTAACCTTCAATACTGCTTTGTACTTACGATCTTGTATCCACTGGCTGTCTTGTTAGATTAATCCAATAAATTTCATTCACTCCGCATACTCAATCCTATAGACACCCTTTTAATCCTTCAATCACAGACGTAACTCGATTTCACAAAACAGTCAAGAGTATTCAAACCCACTTCATTTAAAAATCCCGATTCACCATTACAACACTGACTTCAGCAGCGATTGCCTCAGTATTCCCCAAAACTCTACGAAGAAGAAAAATCCAAATTCTATGTCTTTCCTTCCCCGACCTGAAGCATGAAGCTCCTCTCTCTAATTCCCTTAATCTTCAAAAACCTCCCATGACAAAAAACCCGAACTGGTAACCTTGCAGAAGCTTGAAAAATCCTTCCCCCCCCGATTTCCCTCAAATAATATACCACCCCCAAAACTATATCCCACCTAACCTTATCCTCTGAATTTCTTCAATCTTCCATCTTAGATCCGGAATTGGGTCCCACCTCAAGCTTGGATCCGAAATTGGCTCTCGCCGTCAAGCTTTCTCCTCCGTTTTTGCCTTTAAGAAATCCATTTACCGAAAACAACGTTCCCTGAGACGGCACAGAGAACAGGACAGCCTGAAACAGAATCGAACCCCGTAATCGAGACCACATTGAGTCGCCCGACCAATTCAGGTCCTATATTGGGAAAGATGCCCGTAGTAACCTGGATGTTCCCATAATTGGGTCAAATTGGTCCTCGCGTCAGATTGGCTAAGACCCGTAGTAAGACCTGGATTTCCCGTAATTAGACTGCACTGGGTTGACCGGCCAATTCAGGTCTCATATTGGATAAGAGGACCCGGATTGGATTATCGAAATTGGATCCAATTGGCTCCTCGAACCCGTCTTGTGAATTGGTCCTTCTCTTCCTGCTGACTCCCGTTATTGGAATCGAATGGAGCATTTCAGTATGCCCCGGCTGACTGTAACGGAGTGACTGAACCTGACCACTCAGTATTTGTACTGGAGTTGGTCGATGCTCCCAATATTCGAGGTAACTGAATATTAATAAAATTTCCCTTTCTTTTTATTTTCACTGTATAATCGTGTTACAACACGACACCATGTTCATTAAATTTACACTGGAGCCACCATCGACTTGTACTCTTGGAATTAAGATGCCATTGATTGATACATCGATTGTTGGTGCTCGCGGATCTGGGTTTAGGCTAACTTCATGAATTTCTTTAGTATGGAAACTTCATCATATTATCACTGAATTCAATGTAGATCGACATTTCGGTGCTGCAGCCAAAAGTTGCTTCATTGTAATTGAAGGTTGAATAATATCTAAATCCTTCAGAATGTCATAGGGTTCCATATTGACAGTAATTCCCAATGCTCTTTTGCATTTCATTGGTTTCGATTTAACTCCATTCAGCAGCAATTCTTTCTTGACAATTGAGATTATCGCTGGTAACTTTGCCAACTTTTCTACCACTAAAGGTTCTTTTAATGTGTAAGATCTTTTATTGGACTGTACAGGTATTGGTACTTGGTCAGTTGGAATCGAACTTGATGGTCTCGAAAAATTCGCACGTGGAACCGAATTGGGTTCCTCAGTCTGTTGAGGTCTCAATATTGGGATACGTCCCAATATTGATATTGGTTCATTTAGCCCCGTGGACGGTGCTACTTACTCTTTTGCGATTGGTTCATATAGGTCTTGAATTGGATTCTTGTCTTTTTGTTGGCCTCTGATAAGCACTGCGTTCACCACCTCGACATGATGTATTGGTGAGTCTCGTTGAATAGGACCTTTGTCCTCTGCCGATTGGCTTGTTTGTATTTGTTGGTCCAAGTTATTATAATTAAAGGGTACATTGTACTGCTGATAAGTGTGACCAGACTACTTACAACTTCGACATATTGGAGCATAGTCATCACTGGCCCATAGATTAGGACATTTACTCGTATAATGTCCAATTTATCTGCATCGATAGCAACAAAGTGGTCTCCTGCCAGCTCCTTTAGGAATATTGGGTGTCTCTACTGGTATATAATAGCTAGGTCTGTTCCATGTCGGATGAGTAAAGGATCTTGGTTGATCCATTGTTACTGTAGACTGTGGCATTGGCTTTGTCATAGGTGGATATTGATGGTATCCTGGTTGGTTCATCGCCAATCCGTGAGTATTGGATATATCTTCTTGGTGAAATTCAGAGTTTAGAAAATTAGAATAATTCTTATTATGTTTATTTGCTCAATTTCTATTCCAGTCAAACCTATTATTCGTTTGTACTTGATTGACATCCCACAAAGTTGGTTGAGTCATTATCTAGTTATTGAGTTGTTGTTGTTTCCATAAATTTCAACAGTTGGTGGTAATATACTTACCCCCGCAAAAGGTACATTGTACAATCATTTGAGGTGGTGAAGGATATTCTGTTATTAAATGACCTTGTCCCTTACAATTGCTGCATCAGACATTGGGACGCATATTGGTTGATTTATGCCTTTTTTCTTTATCCTTGGCCAGATTCACAGCCAATTCATCTATTTTTTTTGTCAATGTTAACAATAATGATTCATTGGAATTCCTTGATACCAATGCATTTGGTAATTCCTTCGTAGGTATTGGTTTTTGATATGTGAAATAAGGTGCATACGGGTGTGATGATGATGGTGGTACAGCATGTAATGGAACAGCATCCACTATTCCCTGTGGAATTGTATCATAATCATTCCTTCCCAGATAACTTTCAGATGCGTCATTCCAATTTGTCATTTGATAACCTCCTTGAGATAGAATCATCGTGGCTCCAACTGTTAAGTTTTGGTCATAGTGACATTCCTCCCATACTTTTGCTCGCTCAAGAGATGATGCAATAGTGGCTGATTGGGCCTCCTTTACAAACATCTTCAATTCTGGTGGATGTAGTCTATTAATCAATATGGACAACACAAACAATTTTAGTATTTGGTTATTTAGCCATTTTCGAAGTATATCTGCTATATGATCATAATATGACTATACCGCTTCCTTTGGTACCATTCTACTGTTCATTAATTTTTCTGTAAGACGTTCTTCAAAACCAATTGGTCGAAAATGGGCTAAAAATATATTTTTTAATGCGTCCCAATTGATAAATTGTCCCACAGGTTGGCAGTTATACTACTCAAAGGTTGTATCTTTCAATGTCATTGGCAGCCATCTCAGCCAAATATCTTCTATTCTTCCATTGTTGGCTACACACACTGTCAAGAATTGACACAAATGTTGATCTGGATCCGCACTTGACAAACCTTGAAAAGTAGGTAATGGCACGATGCTAGTCATTCGATCATCCACTGCACCCATTTGAACTGCAATCGGAACTGTTGGTCCTCTGGACGCCATTAAAGATGCCAGTGTTCTACTCAATTCTTTATTAAAATAAAAACTATCTCCCGCAAAAGTCTTTTTCGGACTTCCAGGCCTTCCCGATTGACTATTATCATCCCCAAATAATTTTATTAGTTGAATATGAAGTGAAAATGACAGGTTTTGATATACTCTGAATTGGTCTTTATTGGCAAGTGATTTATGTCGATCTTCAGAACCAATCTTGTTAGAATCGGACGTATCTCCAATTGAAAAAATATCCAATGGAGTACCTAATTCCTCTGTGCCTTCCTCGCTTTCCGTTAACAACTTTGAGAGGTATGCTGGACTATTAGCAGTGGCTTCTACGAGTGCTCTTGATAATTTTTTTAATGGTATGTACTTCTGAAATATTAGAGATTAATCATCTTTTGGATATGATCGAATATGTCGACAGGCATGCAACCACGGTGTCGTGTTGTAACACGAGTATATAGTGAAAATAAAAAAAAAAAGAAAAAAGAAGGGGGATTTTATTAATATTCAGTTACCTCGAATATTGGGAGCATCGACCAACTCCAGCGCAAATACTGAGTGGTCAGGTTCAGTCACCCCGTTAAAGTCAGCCGGGGCATACTGAAATGCTCCGTTCGATTCTAATAACGGGAGTTAGCAGGATGAGAAGGACCAATTCACACGACGGGTTTGAAGAGCCAATTGGATCCAATTTCGAGAATCCAATCCGGGTCCTCTTACCCAATATGAGACCTATATTGGTGGGGCAACCCAATGCAGTCTAGTAACGAGAAAATCCAGGTCTTACTACGGGCCTCAGCCAGTCTGACGCGAAGACCAATTTGACCCAATTACGCGAGCATCCAGGTTACTATGGGCATCTTATCCAATATGGGACCTGAATTGGTCGGGCGACTCGATGTGGTCCCGATTACGGGGTTTCGATTCTGTTTCGGGCCGTCCTGTTCTCTGTGCCGTTTCAGGGAACGTTGTTTACGGTAAATGGATCTCTTAAAGGTAAAAATGGAGGAGAAGGCCTTGGTGACGTGAGCCAATTTCGGATCTAAGCTCTGATGGCGGGAGCCAATTCCGGATCTAAGATGGAAGATTGAAGAAATTCAGAGGATAAGGTTAGGGGGGAATCGGGGGGGGAGCTAGTTTTTCAAGCTTTTGGAAGGTTACCAGTTCGGTTTTTCATTGGAGGGTTTTGAAGATCAAGGGAATTAGAGAGAGGAGCTTCATGCTTCGGGTCGGGGAAGGAAAGACATAGAATTTGGATTTTTCTTCTTCGTAGAGTTTTGGGAAGACTGAGGCAATCGCTGCTGAAGTCAGTGTTGTAATGGTGAATCGGGATTTTTAAATGAAGTGGGTTTGAATACTCTTGACTGTTTTGTGAAATCGAGTTACGTCTGTGATTGAAGGATTAAAAGGGTGTCTATAGGATTGAGTATGCGGAGTGAATGAAATTTATTGGATTAATCTAACAAGACAGCCAGTGGATACAAGATCGTAAGTACAAAGCAGTATTGAAGGTTAACGATTTGGGTTGTACGGGGTTCTCTGTAACGTCTAGAGACCTACCGGCTGGGGCAAAAAGGACTTCGACAAGCAGTCGAAGAGCATCCGTATAGATTTACGGTACATTGTTGTAGTCGTTTATATTCCAGCAGTCAAAAACTGATAGACTGCTTGACTATCGGCGAATCTCCATACTACCTTCTACAGCCAGACGCCCGGCGCGTTCTCGAGCAGGAAAGCACGTAATACGACATAAGTGGTGAACCCGACGTTAACGCTTGAGGTGGAAGGTATTGGATTTCGGTTGATTTTATCTTTATTTTTATGGAAAACGAAAATAAAAATTTTGAAGGATTTTTGGGAGAAGTTTCTGGTGGGGAGTCTTCTAAAGGACAAGGTATGCACATGGATCCATCTATTGCTAGTTTGTTTCAAGCCTTCTCATTATCAATGCAGCAACAGCAAAGCAATGATCGAAAGGAACCTTTGGCAACCAAAGCATTGCAAGTAGTGGTCAATAAAATTGATCAATTTGATGGGAGGAATATTTCAAGGTATTTAAGATGTTATGTTCGTGAAATGGAATTAAATCGGGTTTCTGAGAGAAAAATGGTTGCACTATTTGGACTTGCCACGATACCGGAGATAAGGGACCACATTACATCGATTACGGATCGTTGTGGGAATTCATGGGAGGATTTTTCACATGCATTGAAAGACGAATATTTCTTGGAAGATGCTGATCGCGTTACTAAGAAGTTGTTTCTGGGATGGATTGAACGGCCCAATAAGAATTTGCAAGCAACAGAGCTACTAAGGGAATTTGAGAGACAGTACTCTCAATTATTGAAGGTAGAAAAATTGACATTGGAGCCGAACAAAGTTGATCTATTTCTTCAAGCTGCTGATGGAGAATTGCAAGAGAAATTAGAACCCCTTCTTGAAGACAAAGAAGAAGATGAAGGATTGACAACGAAGTGGAAGAACGTTGAAGATGCGGTGGGGTTGCTTACAAAAAAAGAAAGGAGGAAGGATAAGAGCAATATTCCGAAAACAGTACAAGCACCCAAAGCTCCAGTACGTACAACACCACCGACAATGCCTACAGTTCAACCTTCGACATCCTTGTCAAAGAAAGCAGATATGGGTATGGAAGAAATTATACGAGGAATGCGAGATCTTCAAATCAAATTGGCAAGACTTGAAGAGAATACTTCTATAAACAATTCGAAGAATGTTTCAAAACAAGGATATGTACAAAGATGCATTTGGTGTGATGATGCTTCACACACTAGAAAAGATTACAATGAATTTAATAATATGATACGGCAGGGAATTATTTGCTGGAAAGATGGGAAGATAGCATTGAAAGATAGGGAGGATCTTCTTCAAACCAATTTTGGCAAGGGAGGAATGAGAGCATTGGTTCAAGATTACTTAAAAGAGCATGAAACAGTAGTACGAGAAAGTGCAAGTTATGGTGCTAGAGTAGATGATGAAATTGGTGGAAGTACGGAAACTAGTGAGTTTTGGGCTTTTGCCGTTTCTACAATGCAAGAAGGAAAATTACCTCGAGAAGCGTTATTGAGAACTGCAGCTACAATACGAGGAAGAACAGGTTGGGAGGATCCTGTTGAGTCTCTTTCAGTTCATGCATATATTGCTAAGAGCCAACATGAAGCTTTGATAGAAGAAAAAAGACGAGGAAATTTTGATGATACTAGAGAAGGAAATTCTTTTAAGAGGCAAACTCGAGGAGACAAGGCTCGGGAGGCAGCTTCACAAGAATTTCCTGTAAAGGATACCTCAGCATCATTGGGAGAAAAAACAACGGACACAAAAGATAAGGACAAATCAATTGCTTAGAAGCTACTTTCTGACATTGAAGCGGCAACAAATTTGAAAGGGGTGTTGGAAGAACGTATATTAAATGCTAAGGTAGAATTCACATTGAAAGAAGTCTTGGAAATTGCAAAGAAGGAGTTTCATGATGTTATCATTGACAGCATTAAGCGAAAGAGGCAATTAATAGGCGAAACTAGAATGAGTCATGCTATTGATGGAAGAATATGTAGAGATGAAGAAGAGGTTGATATTGGTTACAAGCAACCAACAAATGAAAAGAATGGGTATAATCAGCGAGTACGTTTCGAAGATTCTAGTGACAAGGGAATGGAAACTTTGAGCCATTATACTCGAAAGCATTGGGCAAGGGCAACTACTGAGGTATTGGTGAAGGTAGGAGATATAGAAGAACCAATAGTTGCTTTGGTGGACCATGGTTCTGAAATAAATCTCATGTCTAAAGATCTTTATAAGAAGCAAAAATGGCCAATTGATATGGAACATGGATGGGCAATACGAGCAGCTAATAACACACGAGGCGAATTATATGGAGCTTGTCCAAATGTCAAAATTCGGATTGGGGATGTTGCGACGGAGCAACATTTCTTCGTTCAAGATACAACGTCTTATCCGTTGATTTTAGGACAACCTTATATCACGGCAACACGGATGGAAACAAAGGTACTTGACGATGGTTCTGCTTATGCAAGGGTACGGAGCGAAGATGGGAGGAAAGCTGTACAATTTCTAACAGTACCTCCTAACCATGAACGGAATCGAGATAGGTTGAGGGAGAAACCATTGCCAAAGATTGTTGAAGGATTTAAGGATTTTGGGGAGGTACCACTGTAAAGCGAGATTATGGAGGTACAAAAGAGGAGGTACTCTCGCGAGATGAAGGTGCCTTTGATGCGAGTTTTATTGGTATATTGGAGAATGGAAATATTATGTATAAGAAAGTTGATAATTTTAAAAGAAAAGAAAGAAAAAGATTACATGATATTGAAGGACAGTTACGTAAGATAGGTACATTGCAAGATGATGAGAGGATTTTGGGTATTTATGAAGAAAGTGGACTGGAAGATTCATTGGAATTGATTACATCTATTGGGTTAGGGGATAATGATAAGATTGTTGAAATTCATTCGAGAGAGGTTTATACCATGCTTGAATCTTTTCAAGCACCAGAAGTCACAGTAGAGACGAGATATAAAATGGCAGATAAGAAGGTAAAGCCTGTTGCCGGACCATTACCAGAGGATTCTAAAGAACAAATGGGAGAAGCATCAAAAGAAGCGAGTTTAAGAGATCCAATGAGTATTGGACATCAGTTTACTGAAGAGACTTTTGAAGAATTGAAGATTGGTTCTGATGGTTCTTTATTGCCGGAGGAAATTACTTGCTTCAAAAAGATGTTGGCTAAACAAGGTAGATCGTTTGCCTTCGAATCTCATGAAATTGGGTGTGTGGATCCAAATATTATAACACCTATGGTTATCTTCACTGTACCGCATGTACCTTGGAATCTAAGACCAATTCCAGTACAGAGGGCACATTTACCTAAATTGGTGGAACTATTGAAAGAAAAGATAAAGATGAAAATATTAGAACCTTCATTTGCGCCGTATTCTAGTCAATGGTTTACGGTACCTAAGAAGAATGGGTCACTGCGGTTTATTCAAGATATGCAGCCGGTGAATGCTGTAACTGTCAGGAATGCAGGAATTGGACCTATTGTGGATGAATTTACTGAGGCGTTTGCTAGAAGGGCGATCTATTCAATAGGTGATTTGTATTCAGGTTATGATCAATTTCAACTTGCCGAAGGAAGTAGAGATATGACAACGATGAGGACACCGCTTAGATTGGTTAGAATGTGCACTCTTCCTCAAGGCGCGACCAACTCGGTTGCGCATATGATGAATGGGATGAATAAGGTATTGAGAGATTTTATTCCGGAAAAGACAATGCCTTTTCTGGATGATGTTCCTATAAAAGGGTGCAGAGAAGGAGACAAGGATGAAACTTTAGATACGAGGGGGTGTCGCAGATATGTTGTTGATCATATACAAGATTGTGAAAAGATTTTAACTCGGCTTGGAGAAGTTCATCTTACATTATCGGGTATGAAGTCCGTATTTGGAGTGCGAGAGGTTGTAATTGTTGGACATTTATGCGGATCTTACGAAAGAAAACCAGATCCGACTAAAGTTGATGCAATTGGAAGGATGAAAGAGGATTGTAGTTCTTTAACAGCGGTTCGCAGGTTTTTGGGTGCATGTGTATTTTATCGAATCTGGATCCCTCATTTTGCTCACATAGCGGATCCATTATATGAACTGTTACGCAAGGGTTACCGATTTGAATGGAAAGAAAGGCATATTCAGGCAATGCAAAGATTGAAGAAATTATTGATGTCACCTCCAATATTGAGGAAGGTTGATTATAAGTGCAATAGACCAGTGATTCTTACTGTAGACTCTAGTCCAATTGCCGTTGGATGGGCTGTGGGTCAAGATGATTCGAATGGGAGTAGATTTGCAGTTCGATTTGGGGCTAAAGTTTTAAGTATTCGTCAGCGTGCATATTTGCAAGTCAAAAGAGAACTTTGGGGAGTCGTTTCGGCTATGAAAGCTAAAAAGGACTATTTGATTGGGGCAGTAGTAGTAATTGAAACAAATTGTTTGCCATTGCTTGGAATGATTATTAACTGTTCAACGCCAGATATTACAATGTTGAGATGGATTGCTTATATTAAGTCACTAAATCCAGAATTTAAGCATATCACTGGGAAGGACAATTTAGTAACAGACATGCTATCTTGAGCAAGATACGAGAGGGAGGACGAAGTGGTTGAAGACATTGATGATGTCGGATTGAAATTCTATTCAATATCAAATCTCAACAGAGAAGACAAGCTATTTCTTGAAGAATCTTATGAAGGAGAATTATTGGATATTAGTCATTATTTGAATATCTTGTCTAAGCAGGGGAATTGGTCTACAGAAAAATTCAAATAAATAAGAAAAAAAGCATATGGATTTTTACTTCGAGATGGATTCTTATGGAAGAGACTGAAGAAAGGAATTGGGATGCCACAACGAGTGATAGGAAAAAGGGAAGAAAAACTAAAATTATTAAAGGAGTTTCATGATAGTTTATGGGCAGGGCATAGAGGAATCTGGGCTACTTTTGCTAAACTCAAGGAACGATATTGGTGGAAAAATATGTATCGAGATGTGCTCTCATTTGTAGAGTCATGTGAAATCTGTCAATCGTATTCTAATATCCGACATCGAGATGGTCTTCATCCTACGTATCCTCTGGCTATTCATTTTAAATGGGTTGTTGATTTGGTTATTATGCCGGTTGGGTTATGGCAGATGAGATATTTGGTTTTAGCTCGTGAAGATTTATCAAATCAAGTAGAAGGAAGAGCATTGAGGACAAAATCTACAGAGGGGATTTGTAGGTTTTTGCTTGAAGATGTCATTTGTCGTTACGGGTGCGTAGGAAAAATCACTGCAGATCGTGGAGAATTAAATGCACAAGAAGCTCGTAAGTTCTTTGAAAGATGTGGAGTTAAACTATCACTGACTACTGCTTATAATCCGGAAGGGAATGCGAAAAGCGAACGCGGTCACCCGCCAATTGTGAAAGCATTGATTAAAGCTTGTAATGGGAAAGTTAAAGAGTGGCCACGGCTTTTGTCATTTGCATTATGGACTGATCAAACAACACATAGTTCGGTGACAGGATATATGCCAGTAGAACTTATGACAGGTCAAAAACCAATTATGCCGATTGAAAAAAGGGTACTTACTTGGAGTATGCTACCATGGAAAGATGGATTGACAAGAGAAGAACTTCTGGCTATTAGGATTCGACAATTGGAGCAAAGAACGGAAGATGTCCAGATAGCATTGGAAAGGTTAAAAAGAGCAAGGTTACAAAACAAGGCACGATTCGATAAGCAACATCGATTGAGACCAAAAGCAATCGAGGAAGGTGACTGGGTACTTGTTTATGACAATAGTCTGGATAATCAACATAGTACTTTGCAGAAATTTTCAAAACGTTGGTTTGGACCATATGTTGTAACAACTGTTCATGATAATGCGACTTACTCATTACGGGAGTTAGATGGTACAAAATTGAAAATACCAGTTGTAGGGAAGCGAGTAAAAATATTTAAACGAAGACACGCAGAGATGAATATGGAAGACCTTAATGAAGGTACAGAGATTCCGCAGCAAGAAGATGAAAGTGATTTGGATAATGAAGGTGACGAAGACGAACTGGACAAAGACGTAGGAGATATATTCTGAATCAAACAGCAATTGGATAAATTGGTGCATACCGGAGGATGCACAAGTTCAGAGGGGGTGGATGTCGTGTTGTAACATGAGTATACAGTGAAAATAAAAAAATAAAAAATAAAAAAAGAAGAAGGGGGATTTTATTAATATTCAGTAACCTCGAATATTGGGAGCATCGACCAACTCCAGCGCAAATACTGAGTGGTCAGGTTCAGTCACCCCGTTACAGTCAGCCGGGGCATACTGAAATGCTCCATTTGATTCTAATAACGGGAGTTAGCAGGATGAGAAGGACCAATTCACACGACGGGTTTGAAGAGCCAATTGGATCCAATTTCGAGAATCCAATCCGGGTCTTCTTACCCAATATGAGACCTATATTGGTGGGGCAACCCAATGCAGTCTAGTTACGGGAAAATCCAGGTCTTACTACGGGCCTCAACCAGTCTGACGCGAAGACCAATTTGATCCAATTACGCGAGCATCCAGGTTACTACGGGCATCTTACCCAATATGGGACCTGAATTGGTCGGGCGACTCGATGTGGTCCCGATTACGGGGTATCGATTCTGTTTCGGGCCGTCCTGTTCTCTATGCCATTTCAGGGAACGTTGTTTAAGGTAAATGGATCTCTTAAAGGTAAAAACGGAGGAGAAGGCCTTGATGATGTGAGCCAATTTCGGATCTAAGCTTTGACGGCGGGAGCCAATTCCAGATCTAAGATGGAAGATTGAAGAAATTCAGAGGATAATGTTAGGGGGGAATCGGGGGGGAGAGCTAGTTTTTCAAGCTTTTGGAAGATTACCAGTTCGGTTTTTCATTGGAGGGTTTTGAAGATCAAGGGAATTAGAGAGAGGAGCTTCATGCTTCGGGTCGGGGAAGGAAAGATATAGAATTTGGATTTTTCTTCTTTGTAGAGTTTTGGGAAGACTGAGGCAATCGCTGCTGAAGTCAGTGTTGTAATGGTGAATCGGGATTTTTAAATGAAGTAGGTTTGAATACTCTTGACTGTTTTGTAAAATCGAGTTACGTCTGTGATTGAAGGATTAAAAGGGTGTCTATAGGATTGAGTATGCAGAGTGAATGAAATTTATTGAGTTAATCTAACAGGACAGTCAGTGGATACAAGATCGTAAGTACAAAGGGGTATTGAAGATTAATAGTTTGGGTTGTTCGGGGTTCTCTGTAACGTCTAGAGACCTACCGGCTGGGGCAAAAAAAAAAAAAAAAAAAGACTTCGACAAGCAGTCGAAGAGCATCCGTATAGATTTACGGTACATTGTTGCAGTCGTTTATATTCCAGCAGTCAAAAACTGATAGACTGCTTGACTATCGGCGAATCTCCATACTACCTTCTACAGCCAGACGCCCGGCGCGTTCTCGAGCAGGAAAGCACGTAATACGACAACGGCTTAATCCAACTTTGTCAATGCTTCTTTTTTAATTTGTGATCTTGCTCATTACGTAACAAATTTCTTGCTTGAAATCTCTCTGTTCTTTCCTTTGATTGCTTTATTCTCTTTGCTATTAAATTCTCATTCTTAATAATCATACTCTTTCATTATTTCTATTGAATTTGCTTCCTAATCTCCTTTATTGCTTCGGCAGTTAATTCCTAACACTCAATAATGTTGTCAATCTGCGACAGCGGTGCCAAAATGTGGTTGTCGTTTTACTTATTCCGAAAGAAACCTCTCAGAATAAATCAGTATAGGAGAATTCGAACGTAGGAAAAGACCATGTATATGAACTCCAATTGTTAGGGTCACACAATTAACTGCTACTGCTGAATGCTTATAATACTGAAGAACACTTAACTTTTCTTCCTACTGTCTACTCTCTCATATCAATACGATAAAAATTATGACATTGATCATAGTACCTTGTGTAATTCACAAATATACAAGAACAACCCAAATCTTAAAACAAACAACTTCCAATCCACAAAATCTGATCGAGACAATTCCTTCGATTATAATTTCTCTCCACTGAACTTACAACCTTGTAATAATCAGTGGTTGAAAACTTCCATACATCATCAATCTTTCACAACAATTGATAACCAGTGATCCATAAACAACTTCGTAAATCAAACATTGATTCATTAAATCGATCCTCTTCACTAGAATCAACACTAACACAAAAAAAACAAGAAAACTAAGAAGAAGAGATAGCACCAAGCTTATCCCCGGCTCAGCATTATCGCAATCTGGCATTTTCTTCTCCTCTCCCATCCTCCTTATACTACCCTGAGATATCAACTCCTATACTATAGATGATAACTACTTTTCCTGACTATTCATCCATTCTATCTGCTGAACCACCTTTTCAGCAGTTATCTATTTCTGTTTACACTATACACTAGGTTTCTACATTCTGAAAATAACTACTTATTCTACACTTACCAAATGAGACATTATGATTGTCACAACCTTCAAGACGATGTAATTGAGATAAAGATCATGAAGAATGACATATTTTTCTTCAAATAGATGGTAAGATACAATGCGTTTGATATCACAACCTTTAAAAGAACTTCTAATGTTTGGTGATTTTATTAAAAATAAAAATAATTCTTGACAATGTTCCAAATATTTTATTTGAAGGAAGTTATCAAAGTCTCAAAAATGATCAAATAAAGGGGTGGTCTTTTTGTCCTAGTATGGGATACTATTGATGGTTGAGAGATCCTATCAACCATCTTCAAAGAGAATAAAGATTAGAATATGTAGCAAATATAATTTGTTGCACCTTAGATATTTTCAATGTATATTGACTACTAGTTCCACAAGAAACTAGAAAAGGAGCTAATGTCACAAATATATGCATGTAAACCAATAATTACCTATATGATTAGATAAAAGTAAATAAAATTAAATAAAATTAGATTAATTCCATAATAACTTCTATAGAAGCTTTTTAAAAGCTTCATGGATGCTTCTTTGATTTTATAGGTGTCTATAATTGATTTTTAGATTAAAAATGTGATCAACAAATTAAACATGTGAGACATATGTTGATAGCTTGAAAAACAAGCTAACTATGTGGTGCACATATAAAAAACTTATCTTGTAAGCTTAAGCATATATTCTATAAAGTCAACACATATTAGAGGTACTGTAGAATATTGCTATGTAGCTCCTAGTTAGATAGTATATATAGAGGCAAGAATGAAGTCCTCTTCACTATTATCAATTCCTTTCTTGCTTCTAGTCTAGATTTAAGAGTCTCTATTTTCCTTATCTTTTGGCAATAGCCATTTTAATTTCTTTTTAATATACATATTATTTTATTTTTATTTTGTCATTTTTTTTTAACAAAAATTTCTTAGATTTATGCATATGTTTTAGTCTATGTCCTTGACACCATTTCAAGTTATTTTTCCTTCAACATATTCCAAAAGAAAGTATAGAATTTGAAGACAATTCCATTGAAGATAGACGACCTATCTACAAGCACGTTATAAAGTTCTATATTTATTTCTTATAAGGAGAGTGGGATTTTAAGACAATCTTTCATGATTGTCTATTTTATTTTTAATAGATATGATTTCTTGATGAATTTCTAGCACATGTATTTCTAATTGTAAGTTAGGTAGAATAAAACTTATTTTAATATTCCATACATATTTGTACTATTATAGCATGATTTCAATATACTAGACCAAATATGTTGAATTTTTTAGGTTGAACAAGATAGACCATTTTACATTAAATTTAAAAAATTACTTCAAATATTTAATTCTAACTTATTTCCAATATAAGTAGCTACAAAGAATTTTTCCTTCTACCTTTTTATTTTTTAAAGCTAGTAGTTGATCTGAGCAAAAAATTAGAGTAGCTTAGAGGTTGGAATGATATAAATTTTATTATGGGACTTCTACAACCTATTTAAGTTGTTGTCAAAATGTGAGATCCTTTTATTCTCTTATAATAGCTTTGTAATTACATAATATTTTGTAATATTTCAAATACCTTTGAATTTTCTTAAAAAAAAAACTAAAAAGAGATATGATGCTCATTTGTACCAAATGTGTATTTATATTTTATATGTTTGATATTCATAACATAAAATGAGGCTTATTTAACCACTAGCTCAAATTAGACATGTCTCTAAACTAATAAGAGTGTAATAGGATATAGATAAGATAATTATAAAGATAGTTAGAATCATTAAAGTTTCTAGAATTGGGATTAGGTTAGTCGACAAGGTAGGACCCATCATAGATCATTCTAGAAAGAATTTAGGATGGTTGTTTAGGTGGTGCCTATCATAGAATCTTTTAGAAAAGACTTGCGATGGTTATCTAAGTAGGACCTACCATGGAACCTTCTAGAAAAAGAATTTAAGGTGATTATCTACATAGGATCCACCACCTAAGAACAATCTAGAAAGTCTAGAGTGATAGGATAAGGTATAAATAGAATTGACAAGGATCTTTTGAGGCATTTGATTAGGTATGTCTTTAGACTCTTTTTCTTAGTAAAATTTAGTTCTGCATCTTTTTATTTAGATCTATTCTGTTTTATTTCTAATTTCTCAATTTTATCTTTTAAGTTCTATTCTATTTACTTTTGTTCAGTTTTGTTTTGGTTTGTTTTGTCCTATTTTGTAATGAGGCTTTATGTTGTTGTAGATTAAAAAGATCTTAGATTTTTGAGATAATCTAGTCTTATTTTATTGGTATTAGAGTAAATATTACACTATTTACTTTTGGTAGCATGTCAATAATCATCATCTAGTCCAAAATTAGTTATTGTGATCACATTGAGTATTGTGTTGAGGCTACCATGAGCTATTCTTAAAAATTCAATTGAGAGGTGAAAAGATATTATTATAATAGAGTCCAATAGCAAAATTATAGCATAGGAGATATGACAAAGCAATCACAAATAGAAGCTCAAATATAACATCTCTTATGCTCAAATATAATATAGTACAAAGTCTTATGTTGCTATCTAATACTATTGCACAACAATTAATATCAGTGGAGGTTGATGTCTTACAAAGATCATTTATACCACAAAGACAACAAATATTGATACAAAAGGGATTTTGTTTCTATTGTCATGAGTCGGATCATGAAATTGGAGGTTGTCTATAATATCAAAATTCAAGCACCAATAAGATAAGACAGGTTCACACTCTTGAAACTCACTAAATAAAAAATGAGACATAGTAAGAAAACGAAGCTCCCCAATAAAGGCACCAAGGGCCAGTATAAGGAATAGCTACTATCTCTTAGAGATAAATGGCATGGCCTTAGACAACTATAAAAATAGTCAATTGGTGTACCTAATAGGACTACTAAGAGAACAACCATGTTAAGAACTTATAGATTGTGGCTCTACAAAAAATTGCATCTCAATTAAAATTATTAATCAACTTAGAATTAAAATTAAGGCAATCAAGAGAAGAAGTATATACCTTGCAGATGACTCAAAGAACGTATTGAGTAAAATGTATGAAAAAGAAACCTTAAGATTGACTGATGCCTATGTCTTAAGAGAGAGGTTCAAGGTAATAAAGCTAAAGTATGATGCTATCCTTGGTATGCCATGGCTAGAGATAAAAAATAAAGAAGTTGATTAAATAGCAAAGATATTTTTAAAAAAAAATAGAGGATGCAAAGTGATTTTTTGCACTTCCATATTAAGTGAAGAAGAAAGACAATCTGTAACTAAAGACTTATTCATAGAGATGATGTTTATGAAGAAGCAAATACAACATGAGTAATCAATATATATGATGGTTTTAAATCTTGTCTGAGTAGTAAGAAAGATAATCAAAGGAATAGAATGGATAAAGCAACTCATATAAGAATATCAAGATATATTTCTAACCGACCTATCTAGTGATGTATCTCTTAATCAAAGTACCTCCTTTCAAATAGAACTATTACTTGGAGCCAAATCAGTAAGTTGATCAATTTATCGCCTAGTACTAAAAGAATTTGAAGAATTATACAAGACATTAGACAAACTCTTGGAAAAAGTCTTCATTTGAGAAAGCACATCACCATAGGAAGCGCTTGTATTCTTTGCATCTAAAAAAGCTAATGGACTTTCGTGACCTATAAATCACCCCTATTTTACTTTAATAAGGAAAATCACTTTACAACAAGTTTGAAAGGTAGTAGAAATTAATTGTAAAATTATTTTAATGGTTGATTAGTTAATCAATTAATTTATAATTATCTAGATAATGCCTTCTAAGTAATGGTTACCATTTAATTCAAAATAAGTGATAAAAATCAAAACAAGAAAAAAGAAGAATTAGAAAGTATTAACAAATGGAAGTAGTCAGATGAAAAAGAATGGATAGAAGAAGTAGTTGGATGAAAATAAGCACTATTAAATGGAAAAAATGTTACTGGATGAAAATAATATAATTAGATGAAAATAGGCTCAGTTGAGATGGAAATATCATAGTCAAATGAAAACAACATTGTTGGATGAAAACCATATGGTTGAATGAAAATATGTATAGTTGGATGAAAACATGACAAGGATAGAGCATCAACAGCAGCCACCACCAGGGTAGAGCAATAACAGCAACAACAAAAAAAACTCCCAACTTCAAACTATCCTAATGTTTTCATTTTAATTCCAAATCTGATGATTCTTTTACCTAACCTTACTAATTCTCTCTCTCCTATATGATGGACATGTCTAAATAAGAAAATAATCTTATTAATAATGATCTCTAAGAGGACCAACAAAGATATGAAATAAACAACTTATAACATAAGTTTATAACAAAAAAAATACTACAACTCTTTGGTGCCTCAATAGGCCACTCTTACTAAGGGCTCAAAGCAAAGGTGAGAGAGAGAATAAGACTTTGAGAGGGCCTTATATATCCAAGCCCTCAAGCCATTTATTAGCAATTATCATTATCAATAACTTATAAGTAAAAATTAATTTAAGAGCCTTTCTACTAGCTAATCCATACAAGTAGTACAATTTATCATTAAGAAGTCAAATTATACCTGCTATGATTCTCAATCAATGCTTTTTATGGAAAGAACGAATTTTTGGCATCCATTTGTCACAAGGTGATAAAAAATCACTATGGATTTCAATCAATGCATAGGTTTATAATCCCTAATAACTTAATTAATCAAAATATTTACAAATTTTTTTATTAATTTAGATAGATTAACCTTTAGAAGAGATTTTCTAGAAAATGATTTGATTTGTTATCATTGGAGTAATAGTTGAAGAGTAGAAGAGCTCTCCATCTTCTTCCTTCACTATCATTTGTAGCTTCAAGAGTAGAGTAATTCTTCATCTTCTTCCTTGACCATCACTTGTAGCTTCAACAGTGGAATAACTTTCTATCTTTTTCTACTATATCTTGACTATAACTAACTTCATTTTTCCTAACAATCTCTAATTTTTTATAATTAAAAAATCAATAACACTATATTTTGTTAAAATATCAAAAAATTAAGAAAATAAAATTTTGGTGTATTATTTTGGATACACAACTTTGCCTTTGCATTGACTATTGAAGCTTCAATAAGCAGACTATTAAAAATATATATCCACTTTTATGCATCGATGATCTTCTTGACCAACTTTAAGGTGCAACTATATTTAATAAATTGGATTCTTGAAGTAGTTACTAGTAAATACCTATTGCAAGAGAAGATGTAGAAAAGACAACATTTTATATGTGCTATGGATATTTTAAAATGGATGATTTTATACTTTGGCTTCATCAATGCTCCAGCCTCTTTTATCAATTAGATGAATAGATTGTTTAGAAACCTTTTGGACAAGTGTAGAATTAACTTCATTGATGATATTCTCATATATAATAAAATCTTTGAAGAATATGAGCAACACCAATGAAAAATATTGTACTGACTATAAGATAGTCTCTTCTATTACAAACAATCAAAATGTGAATTTTGAAAGTTGGAAGTCAGCTTTTTAGAGTATGTAGTATCCTCCAAAGATGTACATATGGAGCAAGATAAAGTAAAAGTAAAGAAAGATTGACCAATCTCTAATGATGCTTTTAAAATTTGCTCATTTTTAGGTCTTGCTAGATACTATCGCTATTTTGTTTAGCAATTTGATCACATTATTGCCTCATTGATAAACCTATTAGAGATAGGTGCCCCATTTGAATAGAAATTAGAGCTACCAAATGCCTTTGATAAATTAAAAGAGGCATTCATTACTACTCCAATATTGTAACTATATGATCTTCATTGCACACTTCACATTGATACTTCTGACTTTGCTATTGGAAGAATCCTTCAACAAAACTTTGGTAGGGGCCTTCAACCTATGGCATATGAATCACACAAGCTCAGAAGGATAGAGTGCAATTATTCTACATGTGATTCAGAGTAATTAGAGATTATACATGCCATAAAGATATAATATTACTATCTATTGGAAAAGCCAATAGTTGTTCAGACTGACCATCGACTCTTGCTACATGATTTGTATTTGAAAAATATAAAATTTTAGTATAATCATTGAGAAGAATAATTATAGTTTTTTAATATCCAACTTGAGTACAAACAAGAACGATAACATATTATGCCAAATGGCTTATCATAGAGACTAAACTTGAAGGATGAATTAGAAGATAAGGTAGAAGTTGCTACTATTAGTATCATTTCAAATCTAACCAAAGAAATAGAATAAAAGAAAGCTATGCATTGAGATGCTTATTTTAAGATGGTTAGCAATTCGCCGAAGGTAAATAATATATAATATCAAAATTATACTTTTAGTGATAGCTTACTTTATTTCAAGAAAAAAATTTATATACCCGACAATGCTAAACTCCGGACGCGCATACTTTAGGATGGACATGACATCCCAATATCTAGATATTTGGAATGAGAGAAGATTCTACAATGGATCATAAGAATATGATTTTGGATAGGTTTGGATTGTGATGTTTGAGCCTTTGTATGCTCCTAAGAATCATGTCAATATAATAAACCATGCAATACAATATTTTTGGACTATTATAGCCAATTCTACTACCTACGGCATATTTGGAGCAAGTAACTATGGATCTTATTACGTGTTTGCCGCAGATGCCTCATAATCATATCCCGGTTGTGACCTTTGTGGATCAACTCTTGAAGCAACTTTACTTGGTTGTCGTGCGCTTGAATATTGTTGCCTCAATGCTTCTATGAATATTCTTTTATACCATCTTTCATCACCATGGATTACCTCAACAAAGCACTCGACTTCTAACTGCCACTAAATGCTCAATTAAGTCTAAGTTATAAAAGAACCAAGTTTATATATATAATATTTTCTTTTTTAAGGCAATTACAACAATACATAAGCCCAAGTCTCAAAACAAAATCTAAATGTATGATAAATTATCTTAAAATCTTATATATCCTTATCAAAAATATTTCTTGAACTTCAACAGCTTGTATCTCATGATCAGACCGTCCAAACAATCTAAATGTTTACATAAAGTACTGATATACTTTCAAAAACTACTACAAAAAAATTCAACTACAAATTCATTACGGATCTTGAGATATCACAAAAACCCTAATAGTACTTTTAAACCCTAGTTTATGTACACTTACGTGCTATTTTCTTCATATCTCACAAATCAAGTATTCAAATACCATGAAACTTTAATTTGTAGCTTCTTAACCTAATAATTCATACTTATGGAAATTTGGAGCCAAAAAATTTTTCAAAAACTCAAGATATGGCTCCAACCGTTACTATCAACAAAATGACTTATTTAGTACCTTTGAATTACATGTGCTATCTTCAATGCCCTGTAACTCTTTCATCTAGACTTAGAATCCATCAAAAAGTATATGTAAAGTATAGTCAAAAAAAAAAAATTTCCAATTCCAATCACTGATCTTTCATTGCTCTTCGTACGCATATGCTATGCTTCAAAGAGTGACAATAGATACAAATTTGGCACCTTAACTCTGAACACCTATATCTCCTTCACAAAAACTCGAAATCATCCAAACTCTTCATCTAAATTATATCCAAAATCCTGAAGTTGCTAATCCTAGCCTCTAAAGCTCAAATGAATTCGAAAGAGAAATCCTAATCCCTAATAAGGCCTCAGGCAGCCTCCTTGAAGCCCATTGGACATGGTCTTCGACCAATAGGAATGAAGTTTCTCATTCCTTGCCTTCATCCAACCGTGCCTTACTTTCATCCCTCCCAATAAGCCTCATACTAGTTAAGAATTTCTTCTTTAGCCTCTAATCTCCTCTCAAGACTTCATATTAAACATTTAGGTCTTATAATTTTTTAAATACTATAATCAAAATAGATAAAAGTCAAAATATATATTTTTTTTATATCCACTCTCTTTAAATTAATCTATTAATTATTCTAATACATACCAAGACTTATGAAAATATTATATGTTCTAACTATTTTTTACATACTATAAGCATTTACAATATGACATCATTTTAAATCGAGATCTATGCTTTACAAGAAGTTTTTGGCAATCTTTGTTTATGCTATTAGGCACACAACTTGCCATGTTTATATCCTTCTATCTTTAAATAAATAAAAAAATAAAATATGTAAATTAGACCTTGAAGAATATACTATGAGTATTTCTAGTGATTCATCATAATGATTGGAATGAATACTTGATGCCTTTAGAGTTTGCTCACAATGCTAGTATTCAAGGAAGTACCAGTCATTCACTATTTTTCTTTAGTATTGGTCAATATCCAATTATACCAGTAATTTTTTATCGTTCCATCAACACCAACAACCTGACAATAGAGGAATTTATACAATACCTTACAACGGCCTTCAAAGAGGCATGACATTGCCTCTTTATTGCACAAAATTCACAGAAGTGGTATGCAGATAATCATTAGCAACACAAGACTTTTTGGAAGGATGATGAGGTCTTACTCTCCAATACCAACTTGCCACTTGATACATCAATCTAAATTTATAAATTAGCACCTCGATGGCTTGAATCTCTCTACATTTTTGTAATGATTTTTGATGTTGCATATTGCCTTAAGTTTTTACCATATATTTGTGTCCATCTAAGCTTTCATATTTTTTAATTAAAGGAATTTCATATTCAGCCAAAACACTTTTTGAATCAATATCAACCACCACCATTATTAATTGTAGTTGATGACTATTAAAAATATGAATAGAATAATATTTTAGAGTATTGCTACCTTCATTGTAGCAGTGGACATCTACAACTTTAGTACATAATTCACCACCTAAGATTATTCTAAAAAGTCCAAAGTAGTAGAATAAGATATAAATAGGACTTGCTAGGGCTTTTAAGGGCATCTGATTAGGTATAGCTTTGAATCCTTTCTCTTAATAAAATTTGGTTCTGCATCTTTCTGTTCAGTTATGTTCTATTATGTTTCTATTTGCTTAGTTTTGTCTTTCAAGTCCTATTTTGTTTAGTTCCATTTAATTTTATTCTAGTCTATTTTGTTCTATTTTGTGATAAGGCTTTATATTGCTATAGATTAGAAGGATCTTGGATTTTTGAAATACTCTAATTTTGTTTCAAAGAGGTTGGAATATAAAGTACTTCCAAGAATTTTATATTTTTTATTGTTGTAGCCTCACATTTCATCTAATGTGTATATACAATCCAATCTTACCATAGTCCTTGAATCACTGTGTCATTGCTTGTTTCAACTAAAACATATGATATTGGATGTAGAAAAAGGATCTTTTATATATTGAACTATACTAAGGAAGTAAAAAAGACTTTGTTCCTATTTTGGAAGAAGTCAAGTGCAATCATTGAATTTGTCTATATAATATTCTATAAAATTTCAATCACTTGTGAGGATCCATTGACAGTCTTTTAGTAATATAGATAACAATTCCATCCATAACATGCAATGTTTAGATGAGACAAGAAGGATGTAGATATTTGGGATGTCTATATCTAAGCCTTGTATTTTTTTTTGAAGTACACCTATTATGCATGGCCTAACTTCACATGATTGGATTCATGAATCAAGTGGAGAATGCAACAAGCTATCTACATGCATAATCGTCTACTTTCAACCTCTTCTTCTTGAATTTTGTGATTGTGTGTTAGAATTAAATCTTGTTTAAAGAATTTGGCATCTAATCAAATGTTATCTTTTAAGAAAAAGAATTTATAACTACATTTTTTGTGCTCTTTAAAGAGAGAACTTTCAGATTGGAAGTATGACAATAAAAGTAATTTTGTACCAATTTAGTTTTTTCTAAGATATTAAAATCTTGATTATTTTCAAAAAGAATGGTGATCATTATATAAATGGTCAAGGACGAAGGAAGAAGTTTTAAATTTGTAAGGATTTAATAATAATTCTTTAGATGACTTTGCATTATTGATGTAGGTACAAAGATCAATATTGCATTATGTGAAATCTTCCTTAAGAATATGTTAGACACTTGGTTGTTGAAAATAAAAGAAATTTGCAACAAGTCCTAATAATTCTAATAGAATTATATATAAATTATAATTAAACCTTAAAAAAAATAATGAAACATTGATCAAGCCAAATTAAATTTTTAAATAAATTATAAAAGAAGCACAAAGAAATTCTAAAGAACTTCTACAAAAATAATAAATAAATAATAAAGAAATTCAAAAGAAATCCTAAAAAAATCCTAAATAAATTCTTAAAAAAAATCTAAAAAAATCTATAAAAAATCCATAAGAATCTTAAAGTAATCCTTATAAAATTCTAAAGAAATCCTAAATCTTAAATCAACCCTAATTAAATCTTTAATCCTAGGGCAATTTTAGAACCTCAATATTTATTGACTAATCTATTAAACTTGCTTAAAATTAAAAATATCTATCAATTTCTAAATTAACAACAAGCATAATAAATTTGAAGAGAATTGAACTTACAAAATGGGAGAAAAACATCATAATCTACTTAGGTATTGGCCGGCCTCCATCTTTGGCCTTAATATTAATCTTCTAGCAACAATAACTTTTAATTGAATCAATAACTTATTTTCAAATTTTACACAAATGTTGGAAGTTAAGTCAATCATTAGTTCTAAGAAAAATCACTTCAATCCAATTAGCAAATTATTCCAAATCTTAAATAAACTTATTAGGCCTAAAGATCTAATTTTCTAGATCTAAATCTACTTGAACTTCAATAACCTCCAATTCACCTATTTGATTAAGCTCAAATTCAAAACATACATTCAACATAATTATATTCACAATTCTATAAAATTTTATGTATAGATTTGCTACAAAATTCATGATGTTGTCCAAATTATAAATCCTATTTTATTTCATAAAATGCAAAGTCACCTAAAACAATCTTAACTTTACAAAGCTCTTACAAATTCATTTCAAATTTAAGTTACTTAAAAATAATGGTTTAAAAAAATTTATAAAATCTTATCCCAAATCATATTCTTTGATTTGCCAAAGAACCTTTGAGCTACCATAGATGTGTAATTTTGTGCTTTAGAATTTGATTTTGATCTAGGTTGACAACAAATCCTCTTTAGATATTATTTATTGATTTCTTAAAATAATTTTTACATAAAAACAACTTCTAACTTCATTGTACATGTGTCTATATCCTTTATTTTTCTAATCTATCTTGTTTTGCCTTATATATGGTCCTATAAAGTAAGTAGAAGTCCACTTTACAAGAAGGCAGCATTTGTACTTTTAGTTTTATTATCTTTTGACTATTATCTATATTTCTAAAATAATTTTCTACAATTATTTGAAATAAGATCTTTAATAATATAATATTTTCTTCACTTCTTCACTAATTAGCCGTGTTATATTATGACCTTGATTCTTCATAAATATTTTTATTTGTTGGATATTTTTTTGTTATTATTATTTAATTAGATATTTTAGGAACCTTAGATGAATTTCATATTTTTTTTTGATGCCTTATTCTTACAAATATTATAGAAGAAAATATTAAAATGCAAAGCTAAATCTCAATTGAGTCTTTATAATATCTTCAAAAGTAGTCTCTATGAATAAAAAGTTTTTTTTGAATAATTTTTTGTTGCAAATTACATATTGCAAGAGACACTAAATTTAATTGTAAGATGATACATCTCTACAAAGAGAGATAATAACAATTTTCCTATGTATTAGTTAAGATTTTAGTACATATGTTCTATTCTACCAAACATGACTTATTTTGAGGTACCTTGGCTGTTTAGACATGGTGTTGTATTAGGAAATTTTTTATTATGTATGCAATCTATTCTTTGATCATCTACAATCCTAATGACTAAATTTTTATTGAACTATGTAGAAAAGAAGGCTATGATCATAGCTTGGACCTCAATAGGTTGAATACCTCATGTAGATTTTGATTCTTTCAATTCTTTTTGCAGCATCTCTCTTATGCACCATTGAATCCAACTTAAAATTTTGTAGTAATCTAAAAAAAATACTTAAATCAACATATAGGTTAAGAGTTCTTTTTTAAATGCCTTATCCAAATCAAGCTAAGTGACAAGAACTTACAAAAGATCTTATTATTTAAATTACTATAAAAATAGTTAGATTCTTTGGAGGTAGAATTAATATTATCTACTTAAAAGAATGATGTTGTCTCTTATCTCCATTTCTTACTTCCAATAGTATAATTATCAATATTAAAATTAAAGTAATTAGTTATAAAGGTGTCTTATGAATTGTGCTATTTTGCTTTGGTCTATAGAAGGTCAAACATTCTTTCATCAAGTGAAAGATCAACAAACAATATTAACAATAGATAGAAAGGATATTGTAATTAAATTTTATTAGAATTTTATTCCTTGCAATTGAATTAATTGCTCTTAGAGTGAGGTCAAATGGTACTCCAAGTTAATTGCAATTCAAAACTTTTAGTCTAAGTTTTGGATATTTTCTAAATATTTGCTCAGTACTATGCCTTAGTTTTGCTTTAATTCTTTAGTGCTACTTAAGAACTTGTCCAATATGGCCTTTAATATAATCTATACTAGTATTTTTATTCTTCTTAGCTTAACTAGATTAAAGCTAAGAATCTAGGATTAGAGAATATATATTTTCTATTATAAGATGTACGGTGTCGTAATATGTGAAGTCTTACTTGAAAATACTTTGGACACCTGGCTATAGAAGGTAGAATGGAAATTGCAACAATAAAATCCTAATTCTAATAGAATACTAACAATGCTAAACAAGATTTAATCAAATTCAAAGAAACCTCAAAGAAATTTCAAAGAAACAATAAAAAAACTTAAAGAAATATTAGAGTGATCACAAATATATTTCAAATACATCTCAATTCAATCTTAATTAAATCCTAGTTAAAATCCTATTGGATTTCATTCAAATTTTAGGCCAAAACTAACTAAATCTTAAATCCTAATAAATCCTAATAAAATTCTTAATCCTAAATCAAATCCTAAACAAATCCTAAATCAAATCCTAATCAAATCCTAATCAAATCCTAAATCCTAAACCAAATCCTAACTAAACCTTAAATCAAATCCTAAACCCTAAATCAAATCCTAACCAAATCCTAATCCTAAATCAAATCCTAACCAAATTCTAAATTCTAAATCAAATGCTAAATCCTAAATCAATCCCTAAATTAAATCCTAAATCCTAAAATAAACTCTAACCAAATCCTAAATCTTAAATCAAATCCTAAACCTAAATCAAATCCTAAACTTAAATCAAATCCTAACAAAACCTTGAACCCTAAACCAAATCCTAAACCAAACTCTAAATCCTAAATTATATTCTAAACCTAAGCCTAAATCAAACCCTAATCAAACCCTAAACCCTAAATCAAATCCTAAACCAAACTCTAAATCCTAAATTATATTCTAAACCTAAATCTAAACCAAACCCTAATCAAACCCTAAACCCTAAATCAAATCCTAAACCAAACTCTAAATCTTAAATTACATCCTAAACCTAAATCTAAACCAAATCCTAATCAAACCCTAAATCTTAAATCAAATCCTAACTAAACCTTAAACCAAATTCTAAATCCTAAATCAAATCCTAACCAAATTCTTATCCGAAATCAAATCTTAATCAAATCCTGAATCCTAAACCAAATCCTAAACCCTAAATCAAACCCTAACCAAATCCTAATCCTAAATCAAATCCTAACGAAATCCTAGTAATTTCTATAACAGAATTAAATCTCAATAACTAAAGAATGAACCATTGATCTTAACTCAAATTTTGCACAATTCTTAAAAACTAAGTTGAAAACAAGCATACAATTTTTAAAAGGGATCGGAATTACCAAATAGATGATAACTTTAAAAACGTGCTTGGATATTGGCTGGCCTCCTATTCCAACCTTGAAGCCAATCTCTCAAAGCCAACATCTCTTGTTTTTCCTATTCAATTGATCTCAAAATTCTCATACACATAGAAAAACAAGTCTTATATCTTTTCACATAAATTTCACTCCAATCTAACTAGTAGATTGTAAGAAAACTTAAAAATCCTTACTAGACCTAAAATTCAGCCTTATGAGACCTTGACTCACTTAAACCTCAATAATTCTCAATTCAACCGTTAGATCGAGTAAAAATTTACATTACATATTGAACACTACTATAACCATTAACCCACAAAATTTTACTTATAGATCTATTACAAAACTCTTGAAATCACCCAAAATATAAATCCTATTTTATTTCACAAAACCCAAGTCATTCAAAACAAACCTTGACTTTGTAAAGCTTTTACAAAGTTAATACAAATCCAAATCACCCAAAACTAATGCTTATAAAAACCTTATCCAATCTTCTATCAAATTCTATTCTTTGATCTGCCAATGAGTCCTAGAGTCATCGTTGAGACTCAGTTTTGTGCCTTAGGGTTTGATTTCGACCCTAGTTCATAACTGGCCCTCTCCAGGTATCAACATCTAGTTTTTCTAAGTAATTTTTACTAGAATTTACTCTTAACTTCTTCCTAAAGATATTTATATCATTTATTTTTCCAATCTACTTTATTTTTCATTATTTTTGGCCCTACAAAGTAAGTAGAAGCTATTTTTTTGAAAAGAGCAGTATTACTACTAAAAGTTTTATTACCTTCCTATCTTTTATCCATATTTTTCTACTTTTTCTTTTAACTTGGCTCTTCTATAATAAGATCCATACTATCATCTTCCACTATACAGTCATGTTACAACACAACAGCGGAGTGCATATTAGTATTTTTAGAGTGGTTGCTTCTCCTTTGTTTATAACTTGAAAAAATTCATTGTCTAAAACATATCTTAATTTCAGCACTTTAGCAATTTTTTAGATCATGATTGTAAGCAATTCTTATAGGATTTTAATTAATTACTTATAGCGAATGGAGTATACAATCAATATTTTTTTTTCAAAGTACTTCATTTCTTATTAGACCTTTGTCTCATTAAGAGTGACCTATAAGATATGCTTATTAAAAAAAAAATCTTTATTGCTATAAAATAGGCTTTTTGGCAATTGATCATTTTGCAATATCCATGTAGAATAAATGTTTGTATACTTCTCCATAGACGTTGCCATGGCTACAAGCTCCAACTCCACCCTATCTTCATTGGCCACTTTTTTCCATCTATTGTAGTTCTTTTAATTTTGTTGGCGATACTAGTGTATAGGCTATTTGCATCTGCAAGATTGTTGTACACATTGTTGTCATTATGATCATTATGTCTCCTAGCTCTATAATTTTTTTAGTTACTTTTCATCCAATCTATTTTCCATATTATCCTAATTCCTTGAACTTTCAATACAAATTAGGCATCTTATCAAAACAAGGCTAAATACAAAAATTCTAATTGATTCCATTCTGAGAAAGTAGCCTTGTCAATGCAAGAAAGTCTAATAGAATTTGTATCTCGCTATTAATCTTATTGAATTTTTCTTATATTGAATACATTTGAATAATCATAAGGCACAATAAATAAAAGTACATATACTTTTAAGGATCCTTACATTAATACAAAAATCTCATTAGAGTCTTATTATTGTCAAATTTCCTTGTAGTCTTTTTATATTAAACAAAGAATAAATGCATGTATAAGTTTAATAAAATATAAATTTTTTAATGTACAATTATTACTTTATATTTTTACCAATAAGATAAAGGCTAATTTTGAAAAAAAAAAAAAAAAAAAAAAAAAAAATTAGATGAAAGTAGTTTATCATGCATTCATTAAATATTTATAAATATTTTTATGGAATCCGACTAATTATAAATTCTCCTACACTCAATTATACATAATTTTTTTATAAGTCAATATATGGCTTTTGTACTCTAACTATTAGTGGATGCTATATAATAAATAGCTCACTGTCATTGAAAGATACTTAATTATTCTTAATAAGTAAACATCTTGTATATATTTTAAAGATGTTGTATATTGCATCTTGTATATATTTCAAAGATCTTGTATATTACAACTTAAATAATGAGGTTGATTAAACACTGAAATTTGGACATGCAATGGATGGAAGAGGATATGCATACTGGAATAGTTGCATGAAAGTGGTAGGATCATTTGGAATTTGGCTTAGAGTAGTCTACAAGGAGCAAGATTATTCTACTAATATAGTAAAAGTTTTCCATATATATTCAAGCTTTACTTACTTTGCTAAAGATATTTTTGATTCCATTAATTATTTTTGATATAATTCTTCTTCTTTGATTGTCAAATTTAATCTTGAATATAGATAATTTTTTCAAGATAATTTGATAAAATTAGAGGATCTATTAAGCACATGTATTTTTATTTTCCATTATTATATTGTAGTATTAAGCAGCTCAACTATGGATCAGATTTTAGGTTTCTATTTCATATTGATATTTATTATGGAGTTTTATTTTTTATTTTTTTATTTTTTTTATTGAAGTATACTTGTGTTCCAATCAAATTGAAAATTGGCTAGTAACTCAACATTAAATTCATTTCTTCAAACAATTAATGTTTGTAGGTATGTATTAATTAGAGTGGGCATTGCCACTACTTACAATACCATAGCTTAGTATACACAGTCTAAATCCTAATGTTAGAAATTTTAAATATGAAAGCATGGATCATAGGTTTTTATACTAAGGTCTTGTTTTTGCTAGTGGATACTTAGTTTGATATTTCTTTGACTCAATTTGAAAATCTTATGGCTTATGCTTATATTTTGGAAGAAAATGAGGCTTTAAAATTATTTGGCTTATACAAGAAAGAAATTCAATTGAGTAATCTAAGTAAATATGTTTCTTGATTAGTACTTGTATTATAAATAAAAATATGCATTATCCTTGATATATTTTTTTTAAAATATGTATTACTAATTTTATAAAGTTAAAAGTCTCTTTCATTAATTGATTAATTTCAAAATAAAAAATTATGATTTGAGTGCACTTTTTAAACTAAAAATTATATATTTATTTATTTATTTATTTATTGAATAAAAATATTTAAAAAAATTAATTTATATATATATATATATATATATACATATATATATATATATATATACATTATGTTGTCTTTAAAGCTATAACAATTGTAATGTCTTATTTAATAAGTTACTAAATGATAGATCTTAAGCTGAATGTGCTAGCTATTGGTTCTCCATCTCTTTAATGTTACAAATATACAAAAACTACAAAAAATGATAGAAATTACAATGCAATCTTGTTTAGATCTTGTTTCTTTTATAACAAAGATTTATTATTCTTCATCTTAATTTTGATGGATATTTTTGATAAAAAGTATCAATCTTCTTTGTTGCATTTGTAAGATTTTTAGCAAGCTCTTATATATATTCACTAATATCATATTTATGTTAATAAAAAAGATATTTCAATATATTTTAATGTTGCCTTGAGTCTAAGACTTCTTTGATCTCATTTTCTTGATTATTATCTACTTCCAGAAGAAGAGGTAGAATTTGTCTTTTTTTTAAAATATTCATTGTCTTATATGGTTGAAGAAGAAATTTGTAGAATATAGGATAAATCTTCATAGAAGCTAATAGATATAATCGATAAGCAATTAGATTGATTTATTTACATATAAGAAATGGTCCATGCTTATGATAATTCAACTTATCACAAAGGCGATTAATCTTGATATTACAATAAAGAAATAATACCTTATTGCTAATAAAGAATTGAAGTTTTTTCTTGCAAAAGGTATCCACATTGGTCTTTTATTATTCTTAAGCTTCTTTTAAAATATCTTCATTATTGTATATAGTTGAGATGAACGATTTGATACATCTTTTGCCACAAGATTATCAACTTTTAAAAAGTCAAAAGCATCAAATGATGGATAACAACCATAATTAGTAAAAAATAATATTTATTAAATAGAATAATATATCATATTATTATAAAAAAAAATTATCAATGATAAAAATAGTTGTCCAATCATCACATTAGTAGTTGATAGTACACCTCAAATATTGCTCTAAAATTTAGTTTATATATTTTATTTGTCCATTGGCTTGAAGATAAAAAGACAAAGATAGCTTTATGTCTACCTTTAGAATCTTAAAAAGAATTTTCTAAAATCTTAATAAAAATTAAGTTCTTCTATTTGATATAATATCCTTGGATACTATATTAAATATCATAATATTTGATATTATATCCCTGCTAATTTATAATAGTGATAAATGTTGTCAATGAAAAACTTAGCTATTTTTTTACTTGTGATAGATTTTGTACATGATAAAAACCATGCCATGTTAGTAAAATGACTTACTATCATGAATATAAAATCATAAGAATCCAAGATTAAAAGTTTTATAATAAAGTCTATAAAAACAAAAGACCATGGTTGTTCTAAAATAGGTAATGATCAAAGAAGTCCATAAGGTTGATGATGAAGAATTTTTGATCTTGAATATATGTCACATAATTGTATAAAGTTTTTATGTACCTTCCACATTTGAGGCCATCAAAAATCTTTAGATATTAGCTCCAAAGACTTATTATATCCAAAATATCTTATTGTTGAAAAGTGGTGATGAATTTGAAAAACATATAATTATGCTTCACCTTCTAAAATATATAATTTTTTTTCAAAATAATATAGATTATTCTTGAACTTAAATTTAGAAGTATCATAAGTCTTAGATGATTTATTCTTAACATTGTAAATAAGAAGATTAAATGATATACTAAATTGAACTTGCTTGAGAAAGATTGAATCAATAGTCAATTTTATTTTTATTGATCAAAGATGAAAATACTTTGGCTGTAAGAAAATTATTTTTTCTTGATTAAAAATTACATCTTTTTCTTTTGGTAGAAGATAAGAATATTTAAAAAAAAAAAATCTAAAAAATCTTATTGTTTTTTTGATTGATAAGTGATTTTGAAATCAAATCTTTATAAAGACATGCTCTAATGGATTTGGTGACTCAAATACTCAAAGTTTTTGTTATCCATATATATAGTGATTGAATTATAAGTGCCTTAAAGATATGATGCCATTCTTAAAATGAATCTACAATTGCAAGAAGCTCTTTGTTATAGATCTTATAATTCATCTTGGTTGCTAAGAATTTCTTGGAATAAAAATTATTAGATGGAGCTTGTCATCTGCTTCCATTTTTGACAGTTTTATAGTCATAGTAAATGTTTGATGCGTTTATTTATGTAAAGAGTATCTTAAAAAAGTCACTGCAATATAAGATTGGTATTTAAATAAATTTTGTCTTTAAAGTTTAAAAGTTACTTCAGCTTCTTTATTCTACTTAAGTTTGTCTTTACATGTCAAACATGTAAAAAAAGTCACAACTTTAAAAAAAAAAAAAAAAAAAAAAAAAAAAAAATCTTAATGAAGATTCAATAATTATTTATAAATTTCAAAAAATATTATATATTTTTTATCATTTTTGGAATCTTTCAATCTATGATAGTCTAGACCTTTAAAAGATCTATTATAAGGCCATTTTTTGAAATGATGTATCTTAACACGTAAACTTGAGTAGTATAATATATTTTTTCATCGTAACATATATTCCTACATCTTTTAATTTTTATAATACACAAAAAATATAAAGTTAATATTCTTTTATGATCTTAGAGTAGATTGAAATATTATTTAAATAACAGATAAAAAAATTATCAAGAAATCTATAAGAAACATCATTTATTAGATGTTGAAAAGTAGCTAGTGCATTCATGAATCCAAAAAATATAACATTATATTCAAAATATTAATACTTAATTCAATAAATAGTTTTTTCATTTATTTTTTTTTTTAATGCATACAAGATTATATGCTCTTTATAGATTTATTTTCGTATAGATCTTTGCTTTATTGAATTGAACAAGAAGTCTTGAGATCAAAAGTAAAGGATACCTATTCTTGATAGTGATCTTGTTTAGTCCTTAATAGTCTACACTTATTTATAGAGATCCATTTTTTTTTCTTTATAAATAAATTAGAAGCTCCTATTAGAGATTTAGTATAACATATGAAGTTTTTAGCCAAATTTTTGTAATGTATTCTTTGACTATTATCAACTCAATGTGCGATAAGATATAGATTGGTCTAAATGGTGGTTGAACTCTTTCTTGAAGATTAATGGAATACTCATAGATACAATGCTTTAGAAGAATATGAATATAATTTTTCTTAATAATGTCTTGATAATCTTGATAAAAGCTTGGAATGCCACTTGAAGTCTTTTCTCTATTGTAAATAGGTATGGTGTATATAGAATAAGTTGATCCTTCTTTTATAATATGCATGAAAGTTCTTGCATCTACTAATAAGGATTTGGTTGTATTGAACTTATAGATTTCTACTTAACTAATAGAACCTTGGACTAAATCATAGAAAAAATTAAAGTTATGAAAAATCTAGTCTATTTGATGATTACATTTCTTTAACTACAAAAATCTCAAAGTAATTGAATTGAAAGGAAATCTAATGACATTAAATATTATAAAACCATTATGATCTTTGATTTCTACATCTAAAAGAACTATTTCATGAATAATATCTCCAAAAGATAATAAATAACTATCTATGACTTCTATATGTACGGATTTGATTTTCTTGATTAAAGCTATTTTTTTATTTTTTGATAAAATCTTTGTCTATAAAATAAGTTGAGGCTCTTGAATCTAATAAGAAAAAGACTTTATGATTTTTTTGGTCCAAAAAGAATTCTATTATAAAACAAGATGAAGGATTTGAAGAAAGAATAGGACCTTTAGAAAATGTTACACAAGATTTCAGCCGCACTATCTCCATTATAACTATAGAAACTTGTTTTTCAACTCATTATCCTATTTAGTAACCATACTCCTTATTTTGTGATTATGTTACTTCTTTGGACTATATTAGGTAGTATCCTTGGATTCTCTATAATATAACTATAAATCTTCTTTATAATATTGTTGTATTACAATACAACTATATGCTAAAAATATGAATAAAAATGATATTATAATTTGTATTCTATCATCTTAATTCAATAATAATTCTAGATATTTAAACAAGGCTTTTATAAAAGCCTCTTAGTTTATTTTTTTATTTTAATAGATAATTAATTAAAGGTTAATAAAAAAATTTACCTTCTAGATTGTAAATATATCTCTAGTGCTTCAAAAAGGCCATATATTGATAAAAAAGAAGTATATTAGATAAACATTTAATATAATCAACTCTAAGATGAAATTAAAGATAGGATTTTAGTAAAAGAAACCTCTAGAAAAGATCGGATTGATACTAGGGAATGACTATTTATGGGTCAAGATTAAAATTAGATCTCTAGCTACTAAAATGGATACTTAAGACAAAATAAGGGAAATTTTTTAGATTGAAGACTTGAATCAAAGAGTTGGCTTCAAGCTTATTTCAAATTTATAAAACTTATTTTCATAGGTTTTGAAATAACTTTACAATCATTGTGTAAAGCCAAGGTTTGTAATAGTAACATTAAATTTATGTAATAAAATTAGGGCTAGCACTATCGGTTGGTTTATGAGACATATATAATATCTTTAGTTCAAATTTTGTCAGTACATAGTTGAATATGTGTGCTAATTCTATGTAAATTTTTGTATTATTTTAATGGTGCAATTAAGAAATATCTAGTTATTAGTGCAAAGTGGTATCAAACTTAGTAGTTTAGACTTGGATAAGATTTTTGTAATATCTAAAGATCTACTTATTGAAACAAAAAAAAAATCTAGTGTGACTTTATTAGATTGACATATCAAGCTATATGTCAATTTGGAACTGAAGTTAATAGTTGGAGATAAAAAAAAAAAAAAAAATTGAACTTCATCATCAACCTTCAAATTAGTAGTTGAGGGATGTTAGTACAGTTTTTTTGTATTTTTTTCATAATTTATATATTTGATTGGGTTGAAATTCTTTAATCATATAAAAGATATATTATTTTATTAGTATGAAATTTTTTTTGCCAATTGAATAGTTAGAATAAGAATTAGAAGTAATTGATACTTAGTGCTTAAACTCACAATTTGGAGAGAAAATTGGAAGTTGCATAAAAAGAAAAAATAATCAAATAATTAAGATTTTTGTTTTCTTGAAGTAAATAAGAAGAGCATTTTTCAGTACTTTGCACTAGTTATAAACTCTTTTGCATTGGAATTAAAATTGCTTCCTCCTTAATAATTAAAACCTATTATGATTTCTTGAATAATTGCAACATACATGTGAGTCATCAAATTGACTCACTTATTATTTTAGGATAAAAATATGCATTTAAAATGCTTTAAATCATAATATATAGTAAGTAGTATAGAAATCCTTAGAGAAATAGAAAATTAGAATGTTAGTAGTAGAATTGGTGTCTTAATAAGTCTTGGAGGCAATTATCTACATTGGTTTAGTATTTTTATTCATTGTTGAATAGTAAGAATTATTTATTAAGACCAATATTTATATTGGTCTTCTATCTATATGTACTACTTATAAAAACTATAAATATTAGTATTTAGAAGAAGCATGAGAAAGAACCTCATATCATTTTAGTTATTGGTATTAAAAAAAATAGGATTTATAGTAGATTTAAATTGATTTTTATTATTATCAAAAATAACCAAGATAGGAAAATATAGCCTTACATGGATATTAGCATTATAGAAACATTATAGGATTTTTCAGAATTTATTTAGAATTTATTTATAATTTTTAGAAATTTTTAGAGCAATGTTTAAGATCTTAGTAAAAATGAGTTGTACCACTTCGGAAGCCATTATGAAGAAAGGGAGTAAGTTTCGAAGGCCACATCAAGTTCCCAAGCTACTTGAGTGTTTTTAAACACCATGGTGAAGTCAAAAATACAAAAAATTGAGTTTTACTAGTAGAAAATAGGAGGACCAGCAGCTAGTCTAGTCCTTATAGGAAGGAGGTGTACAAGTTCCATATGGATTGAGGCACCTTGGGTATAGGTAGGAAGATAAGTCTAAGGCCTCAAGGCCACTTTAGACATCCAATATACACTACATGTGAGCCTTGGTGAGGCTCGAATCCTTGACCTATAAGCAAGTTATTCTTGAGGTAAAACATTTTTATTTAATTTTTATTTATTTACTTGTTATTTATAAACCTTCATAACTTACTCAGAGTAATTCGAATTTACATGTTTCTTACATCATTTGAAAGCTTAAAAAATTAAATTTCTAAAAATATAATTTTTACTTTTATTTTTTACTTTTTATTAGATAAAAATTCCATGAATAGATTGTGACCAAATTTTGGAATGTGTAATTGCTTGTATACATTCTTTTTACTTATTTGTGTATCAAGGACTTGAATTTCAAAGAAAGAAAATCCTCAATACACTCTGGCATCACTAAAAATAACTAGAAAGTCATTCAAAAATAATATATTATTGAACTAAAATGGCTATTACTAAAGATAAGAAGACTAGAAAGTCTTGGAAGAAGACTAAGGACTAGAAAGGTATTGACAAGAATTAAGAAGGCTTCACTCTTGCCTCCATATATACTATCTAACTAAGAGCTACGTGGTAATGTCCTATAGGACCTCCAATATGTATTGACTTTGCTAGCCACATGTCTTATCTTACAAAACAAGTTATCTATGTATGTCCCATATAGTTAGCTTGTTCCACAAGTTACTACATGGAGATAACTTGTTCCACAAGCTACCAATACATAATTAGCTTTTTGGCTAAGTTTCTAATCTACAAACACATCTAAAGTCAAAACTGCGTCTATGAAGCTTTTAAGAAGCTACTTTAGAAGACTCTATGAAATTATTCTATATTTACTTACTTATACTTAATCATATAAGTAACTATTGATGTAAATATATATGTTTGTAATCTTTCCTCCTCTTTTAGGAATGAGTTCTATGAGGAGCAGTCTTCATATGTTGAGGAAGTTCAAGATGCAGCAAATTGTATTTGTTACATACTCCAATCTTTGCTCTCTTCGAAGATGGTTGATAGGTCCTCTCAACCATCTATAGTGTCCCATATCAAGGTAAGAAGACTACTGTGTTATTTGGTCATTGTTGAGGCCTTTATAACTTCCTTCAAATAAAACATTTGGAACATTGTCAGGAGTTTTTTTTATCTCTGATAAAATCACTAAACATTGGGAGTCTCTTCTAAGGTCGTAATACCAAATATGTTGTATCTCGCCATCTATTCCAGGAAAGATATGTCATTCTTCAGGATCTTCATGTCGATTCCATTGTCTTGAAGATTGTGACAATTGTAATGTCTCATCTGGTAAGTCCGCAAATGAAAGCTCTTGAATTGAATCTGCTTGTTGTTGGTGCTCCATCTCATCACAAATACACAAAAGCTATAATGAAAGATAGAAGGTAGAATGTTATTTTTCTTTTATAATAAAGGTTTGCTATTCTTCATCTTGGTTTTGATGGATGTTGTTGATGAAAGAATTCAACTTTTTTTGCTGCATTTGCAAGATTCTTTAATGGCTCCCATGTGCATTCACTAATATCATATCCGTGCCAATAAACAAGATATTCCAACCTATTTTGGTACTATCTTGACTCTAAAACTTCTTCCACCTCAAACTCTTGGTTATTATCTACTTCTATAGGAAGAGGTGGCATTTGTCTTCTTCCCAAGATATTCACTGTCTTATACAGCTCCAAAAGAGACACATGAAATACAGATAGATCTTCATAGACTCTGGTGTTATAAGGTGTGATTCACTATATGTGAATATACTAAGTATTTAGCTGTAGAGAGTTTAGCTTAAACCTTTATATGAATCTTGTCATAGCTTTCAAAACTCCTTTCATTTGTATAAAACTTAAAATATAACAAAATCCCTTTAAAATATATTTTTTTTGTAAAGAGTTTTCTCCTCCTAGACTTTATAAAATTCATAATTCTTGATCTAGCTATTCAATTCGTTTCAAATTTATAGAATAGGTAGAATTCACCCTTAACTTTTATTATAAAAAAAACCAATTGCAAATTCACTTTTTATCTTATGGCATCTAAGAAATCCTAGCAGATGCTCTAAACCTTATTTCAAAAGCACTCTAGCACTATTTTCTTAATATCTCAAGAATTCAATACTCAAATGTCATCAAAATTATGTAAAAAGTTTATTAACATAAATTTACACATTTTCTAAAATTTTGAGCCAAAACTTTATCAAATTGTTCAAGATATAGTTCAAGACACAACAACTAGTAAATCGGATCACTTACTATCCTTAGATTGCATGTGCTGACTTCAAAATCCAATAACTCCTTTATTCCAACTTGGATTCCAGTAAGCAGAATACAAAAAGTGTAGCCGCAAAAGTATTCTCTCTAGTTGCAATTATCAATCTTCAATCACCTTCTATATATGTGCGTTATGTCAAAAAGAGTGATAATAACTCCCAAATCAATACCTTAACTTTGAGCACCTATATTTTTTTTATATAAACTCCAAATCATACAAGATTTATACCAAAACCATAGCCAAAACCAAAAATTATTGATCCTAGCCTTCAAAGCTCAAATGGCTCCGAAAAACTAACCATAATCTCTAATATGGCCTCCGATAGCCTCTTCAAAGCCTACTTATCATGATTTTTGACCAATAAGAATAGAGATTTTTATAATTTATCTCCATTCATCTATATTGGTGCCTTAATTACTCCCTTTGCTACCAAAACCCTTCTTCAATCATTTTTCTTATAAGATTTATATAATTTATGCTCTTAATATCAAATAAAAGAACCAAAATAAGTTTTCAAAGGTCACTAATGTCTAACAAAGGTGACTCTAAATATTTAGAAGTTACTACCAACCAAAATCAATCTTAAAAGCCACTATCAAATAGGAAATTAAAGTTATACAAATTCTATAGTAATCTTTTTAAACAACCTCTTCTCAAGGTAATAATCAAATTATATTCTACAACCAACTAAAATCTACTAAACGGCTCTTACCATGTTACTTAGTAAATTATATATTAAATACATAATTATATTATTTTCATATAATAGCCGAACCACAATAAGACATCCACCTCCTCTAAATCTATTCATCCTCTAGTATGCATCAAAAAGAACCAAAGTTATGGTAAGCATCATATTACTTCCTCAATTATGTCTTGTTCAAAATCTAAGTCTTCTTTCTCATACTTAGATAGATCAAATTCTTCTTCAACATCTTCGAGGACTAGTTCTTGCTGCCATTGTTTGAAAAGTTTTATACGTTTTCTTGCAATTAGAATTTTGAATCTTGTTCCATCTAATTTCCTTAACACATATGTAGCATTATCCAAAATATGTACAACTACATAAGGTCTAAACCAATGCTTAGAGAACTTTTTAAAAGCACTATGTTGGTTATCTAAGTTGTTGTCATGTACCAAAATCCATTCACCTTCTTGAATATCTTTTGGCCTCAACTTATGTCGCTTATCAAATCTATCTTTATTCTTCTAGCGTGACTCCTTCAGCCTTATAATTACTTTTTTTACAACTTCAGGTCTTCTCTCTAGTTGACGAATTCAAAATACAAGAAGTTCTTCTTTAGATATATTGTCTTGCAAGGCAAGATACTTCAAGTAGGTATTTGCTCTTTAATCGGTATAATGGACTTTTGTCCTTACATTGACTCTGCCAACATATAACCTGTCATTGAATTGTGAATAATATGATCAATCCAAAGAGCAAATGGTAATAACCTTGGTCATTCTCTTTCTCTTCTTTTGCAAGCTTTAATAATGGCCCTTACAATAGGAGGATGACCTCGCTCACTCTTAGCATTGCCTTCTAGAGTATAAGATGTAGTAAGTGCTAGCTTGATTCTATATCTTTCAAAGAATTGTCTAGCCTCATGTGCATCCAATTCTCTAAGATCAGCAGTAATTTTTTCAATACATCCATATCTACAAATCACATGTTCTAGTAAAAATCTACAAATTCTTTTAGTGGATTTTGTTCGTAGAGCTCTTCCTTCTACTTGATTACATAAATCTTCTTGTACTAGAGCCAAGTACCAAATTTGCCATATCCTCATAAGCATAGTAACTAGGTCCACAATCCATTTGTAATGTATTGCAAATAGATATGTAGGATGCAACCTATCTCTATGTCGAATCTCCAATTATATGTGACAAGTCTGGCATGATTCTACAAACTTTACTACATCTCTATACATGTTATACCACCAATATTTTTCTTTGAGCTTATTAAAGGTGGCATAAATATCTCTAGGTCCAGCCCACAAACTATCATGGAATTCATGGATTAATTGTTCTTGCATCTCTTTCTTGCAATCTACTCTCTGTGGCATTCCACTATCTTGTTTACATTGCTTCCATAGGTAACCACCTTGTAAGAGGTAGTTGTAAGCCTTCTATCTAATCTGTTTGAAATGAGTATCACTCCATCCTGATTGTCTTGATAATGTACTTAAAATAGCATCTAATATCAATCCATTCTTCTTCATATAATTTTTCTATAAATGGTCTTGGATATTCATCCTCTCCTTATTGTGCCTTAGAATAGAAGGTAGTACCTATATCTTCAGTATCTTCAATCAAATCTTCTTCTTATTCATATCTAGCTCGAGATAGCATATCTGCTACAAAATTATCCTTGCTTGCTATATACCTAAATTCAAGATTTAAAGATTTAATATATGCAATCTATCTTAGCATAGCAATATCAAGGGTGTTAGAGTTGATAATCATTCCCAATAGTGGCAAACAATCTATTTCCACTATCATTGGTGCTTCAATTAAATAATCTCTTTTATTTTTCATAGCTATTACTATTCTCCATAGCTCCCATTACACCTATGGATAGTTTCTTTGTCGTTCATTTAATACTTTAGCTCCAAATCTAATAGCAAACTTGTTACTTTCTTCATCATTTTGTCCTAAAGTCCAACCAATAGCTATTGGACTAGTATCAACTATAAGTATCACTGATTTGCCATCCTTATAACTTATCCTTCGCAATACAATTGGAGAAGATAATAATTGCTTTAGCTTTTGAATTATTTTTGTGTGCTTCTTCTCCCATTTAAATTTCTTCTCTTTTTGTAACAAACTATAAAGAAGATTAGCTACATGTGCATAATGAAGAATCCATATACAATAAAATATACAAGCTCCTAAAATCCTCCATACTTCTATTTATGAGCTACAAATATCCTTCATTTTTTGTATGACATCCATCTTATTAGGATCAAGTTTGCGACCAAACCATCCATATAAATGTCCCACAATAACAACTTTTCAAACTCCAAAGGTAGATTTAGTTCTTGATAGTATCAAGTGAACCTCCTCAAGTTAAGATAAAATTTTGTCACAGTCTAAAATATGATTAGATACAAATTTACGGCACCCCTTCTCATCCATTGTTTCATTTTTTTCTTCTTCCATACACCTTTTTATTGGAATTTCATCCAAAAAGGGCATAGTCTTTTCTAGAATGAAATCAAGAAGAACCTTATTCATCCCATTCATCATGTAAGCTACCAAGTTTGTTGTTCCTTGTGGCAATGTACACATCTTAACCAACCCTAAAGATGTCATCATAGTAGTGATATCTTTGCCTCCTTTAGCTAGTTGAAATTGATCATATCTAGAATAGAGATCTCCAATAGAGTAAATAGCTCTACCAGCAAATGCCTCAATAAATTCTCTAACAATTGGTCTAACTCCGATATTTCTAATGGTCACTTGATTCATTGGTTGCATATCTTGAATGAACTATAGTATTCCATTTTTCTTTGGTACTGTAAACCTACGATTGGAATATGATGCAAAAGATGGTTCTAGGATCTTTATTTGCATCTTTTCTTTTAAAAGCTCCATAAGTTTAGGTAGATGCGCTTTAGGCAGTGAAATTGGTCTTAAATCCCAAGAAACATGCGGAAATATAAATATAATCATTGATGCCACAATACTTGGATCGACACATTCAATTTTTGAAGGTTCAAAAACAAAAGCCTTTCCATGCGTACTTAACATATTTCTAAATTCCATTTCTTCAACAGGTAATAGAAAATTTTTAGATCCTACTTTCAACTCTTTGAGTATATTCTTGGTAAACTTGTGACCAATTTGTTAAGGATCATATAAGCCCTTCTCCTTCAAAGCTTGTTAAACTTGATAATTGAAATCACTAGGTAATAGAATAGCTACAAGTTTTATTTTCCTCTCCACAATTTAGTACCTAATTTCAACTTTGACTTCATAATCTTGAAATGCTTGTATAGTTGAGTAGAACTGTCTTGAATATACTTGCACCACTTGATCTTCATTTTCTTATTCAACTTCTAAAAGTTCTTCCATAAAATCTTCTAAACTAGTCTCCATATATATATCTACTATCATATCATCTCTATCAAGCACATCTACTCTTTTTAGGTCTTTTTTTGTTCTTTGTACAACTTTTTTCTTCCACTTTGATAGATTATTAAGTTGTGTATAGATAACAAATTCATTCTTAGATAATTCTATAACACATGTACAAAAGGTACTTTCTTTTTTATACGAGAGTACCTTCTTTGATGTACCACTATATTTCCACTTTATAGTGGTACCCTAAAAAATCCGTAAATTCTTCACTAATCTTTGGTAATAAATCTTTTTGTAAATAATCTCCATTGCGCTTATGGTTTGTAGGTACTATTAGAAATTGCATTGTCATTTTTCCATCTTGACTTCTAATACGGGCACATGCTGATCCATCATCCAAAATCTTAGTCTCCATCCTCAGAGTTGTAATATATGGTTGACCAAGAATCACTGGGTATGAAGAAGTGTCTTGAACAAAAAAAGTTTTTTCTACAGTCACATCTCCAACTTTTATCCTCACATTGGAGCAAGTACCATAAAGATCTCCTCGTGTATTATTTGTTGTCCAAATCATCCAACCATAGTTAATATCAATGGGCCACCTTTCACGTTTGCAGACTTCTTTTGACATAATATTAATTTGAGATCCATAGTCAATGAGAGCAATTACTGATTCTACTAAGTCTTCCATTTTTACTAAAGTCTCTGTGGTGGCTTTGGCCCAATGTCCCTTGGTATAGTATCTAGGGCTCTTGTCATCATCTTTGTATTCATCCAAATCAAATTGTACCTTTTTATTGATACAACATTCTGCTAATTCATGTTCCTCTTCTTCAGTCAAGATTGTATCCAAAGCATTAGATACAATAGATTATCTTGTCAACTACATCTTTTGCTTAATAGTGTCAATTATGACATTATAAAACTCTCTCTTTACAATGCCCAAAATTTCTCGTAAAGTAAATTTAATTTTGGCATTTAGTACTCTTTCTTCCAAAACTCTTTTTAAATCTGTGGCTGCGTCAATATCTGATTGTAGCTTATAAGTAACATGCTTATTCTTCCCTTTGTCTTTATCAACTTCCATCCTTTCTTTCCATTTCTCTTTTGGCACTGGTGTATTTCCAAGGTGTGATGTCGATGGCCCAGCCCTGGATGGTCTATTAGTCTATGGTATAGGTATTTCTTTATTTTGTGTTGTTTCTACATACCTTTAAGATCTCCTCTTGTTGGTTGACTCTTCAAAATTTTCTTCTATTTCATTTCTTCTCCTTTTTACCTCCATTAGAGCTTCATCTTGGGATTTTACCAAATAAACATGTACAGACATAATATCTACAAGGTCCTTCCATCTTGTGGCATTTCTAATTATTGTGGCTATATTAAGTAATTTTTGTCTTATTATTTTTTTTTTATTCATAGTGATAATAGCATGATTTTATAGATTCTTTATATTTACATACTTGTCAAAAACATCTTCTTTCTCTCTTATAGCTTCAATTCCATAAGTAATAGCCTCCCTTCATGCCATAGCCTGTTGAGATAAATGCTCTTCCAAAACCTTCTTCATCTCTCTTTTTCCAAAATTGGTTTCAAAAAACTCACATGTATCTTGCAATGCAATTTTTCCATCTTTCTATACAGTTACTCCCTATCGTAGAATATGAGCAAAATCTCCACACTCCCTTCAAGGATGCTCCATACTATTACACCAAATACATCTTTGTATATATCTTGGCTTTGATACAGATTTGCTCTCAGATAATCCTTCTTTCTCCTCTAGCTTTGCTATTTTGATTTGTAAGTCTTTCATTCCTTTTACCAACTCATCAATCACATCTTTTTGCGATGTAATTATAGACATAGGAATTGGAATAGTATTTACTTGTATAGTAGGTTCTGATAGTTGCCTACGATGTATTGTAGTTGGTGGAGGTCTACTCTCTTGCTTTACTACCACCTTATCCCTCCGATATTCTCTTTTAGCAAGTATGCCTACACCTTTAGAAACATTCTTCCAATCAATAGTAAGTCCATTATCCTCCAATAGTAATTCCAACTCCCTTTATAAATCATTGCTAGCTAATTGAAGAAATAACTCCACCTTATCATTTTCAAGTATAAGTTTTTTCACTGGAGACAACTCAAGAAACTATCATTCAAATTCTCAGAATAACTCTATTGCAACTAATTTCTTATTGGATTAATTGATCCATTCCATAAATGATTTTCTTGTCACTCTTTTTGCATCTTTCAAAGAATACTCTTCTTTTAGCTCAAGGATAAAATCCTCCCTCTTTTCTCCATGAGTTTGAATAATCTCCCTTATATGCTCACAAAGCTGTGGTACAACTGCAAGCTCAAATGTTAGGATCATATCTTTCTCCGGCACTTTATTGAGTTCCATCTCCCAAGAATAATACTTATGATACGAGAAAATATTTCTTCTATCAAATTGATCCAATAAACCAATAACAGATTGCAAGGCTTTAATAGCCATTGCTTCCTTGTATTCCATTATTTATTGTTCTTGCAAAAAGAGCACAAATGCTTGAAACATTTGAGTTGTAGCAAGATCAAGTTGCAATAGAGATACCTTAGTGCAATCCCTACTACCACTTCTTTGCCCCCTTTCCATATTAGAAAGCCAAAATATTTCTTCAAAACTCTCTACCATGGAAATTTTTACGTAGAGTTGACCAGGTCTATCATATGGCGTGATTTGCTATCTGTGAATTTACTAGGGATCTAGCTGTAGAGAGTTTAGTTTAAACCTTTATATGAATCTTGTCATAGCTTTCAAAACTCCTTTGATTTGTATAAAACTTAAAATATAACAAAATCCCTTTAAAATGTATTTTTTCTGTAAAGGATTTTCTCCTCTTAGACTTTACAAAATTCATAATTCTTGATCTAGCTATTCAATTTGTTTCAAATTTATAGAATAGGTAGAATTCACCCTTAACTTTTATTATAAAAAAAACCAATTGCAAATTCACTTTTTATCTTATGGCATCTAAGAAATCCTAGCAGATGCTCTAAACCTTATTTCAAAAGCACTCTAGCACTATTTTCTTAATATCTCAAGAATCCAATACTCAAATATCATCAAAATTATGTAAAAAGTTTATTAACATAAATTTACATATTTTCTAAAATTTTGATCCAAAACTTTGTCAAATTGTTCAAGATATAGTTCAAGTCACAACAACTAGTAAATCGGATCACTTACTATCCTTAGATTACATGTGTTGACTTCAAAATCCAATAATTCCTTTATTCCAACTTAGATTCTAGTAAGCAGAATACAAAAAGTGTAGCCACAAAAGTATTCTCTCTAGTTGCAATTGTCGATCTTCAATCACCTTCTGTATATGTGCGTTATGTCAAAAAGAGTGATAGTAACTCCCAAATCAATACCTTAACTTTGAGCACCTATATTTCTTTTATATAAACTCCAAATCATACAAGTTTTATACCAAAACCATAGCCAAAACCAAAAATTATTGATCCTAGCCTTTAAAGCTCAAATGGCTCCGAAAAACTAACCATAATCTCTAATATGGCCTCCGGTAGCCTCTTCAAAGCCTACTCGTTATGATTTTTGACCAATAAGAATAGAGATTTTTATCATTTATCTCCATTCATCTATATTGGTGCCTTAATTACTTCCTTTGCTACCAAAACCCTTCTTCAATCCTTTTTCTTATAAGATTTATATAATTTATGCTCTAAATATCAAATAAAAGAACCAAAATAAGTTTTCAAAGGTCACCAATGTCTAACAAAGATGATTTTAAATATTTAGAAGTTACTACCAACCAAAACCAATCTTAAAAGCCACTATCAAATAGGAAATTAAAATTATACAAATTCTATAGTAATCTTTTTAAACAACCTCTTCTCAAGGTAATAATCAAATTATATTCTACAATCAACTAAAATCTACTAACATGGCTCTCACCACGTTACTTAGTAAATTATATATTAAATACATAATTATATTATTTTTATAAAGTAGCCGAACCACAATACAACACAGGTAGATGTAATCGATAAGTAACAGAATTCATTTGTTCACAAATAGGAAAGAGTCTCAGCCTATTATAATCTAATTTATCACAAAGAGGAGTATTCTTGATATTACGACAAAGTAATCATACCTTGTCACCCATATTATATTATGGTTGCTCCTTGCAATAGGCATCCACGTTGGTCTTTTTTCATTCTTGAGCTTCCTTTAATTGTATCTTTGTTGTTGTATGTAGCTTTGACAAGCAATTTGCTAAATCTTCCACTATAGGATTATCAACTTTTAAAAAGTTAAAAGTATCAAGACGTGGATGATAACCATAATTGACAAAGAAAGGTATTTGTTGAGTGGAAGAATGTACCAAATTATTATATGCAAACTCTGCTAATGATAAAAGAATTGTCCGATCATCTTGATGATAGTTGATGGTACATCTCAAATATTGCTTCAAAACTTGATTTATCCATTCTATTTATTCATCAGTTTGATGATGAAAAGCTGAAGAATGCTTTATATCCACCTTTAAAATCTTGAATAGGGTTCTCCAGAATCTTGATACAAATTGAGTCCTCCTATCCAATATAATATCCTTTGGCAATCCATAATAGCAATAGATATTGTCAATGAAAAGCTTAGCTGTTTCTTCACCTGTGATAGATTTTGTACATAGTAAAAAATATATCTTCTTAGTAAAACGATCTACTATCATGAATATAGAGTCATAAGAACTTGAGATTGGAAGATCCATGATGAAATCCATAGAAATAAAAGACCATGGTTGTTCTAGAATAGATAACGAATGAAGAAGTCTGTATGGTCAATGACGAGGAGTTTTTGATCTTGAGTAAATATCACAAGATTGTACAAAATCTTTGACTATCTTCCACATTTGCGGTGACCAAAAACCCCTAGATATTAGTTCCAAAGTTTTATTGTACCTAAAATATCCTCTTGCTCAAAAGTCATGACGAGCTTGAAGAACACGTAATCAAGCTTCACCTTTTGGAACCTATAAGCGTCCTTTGAAATATAATAGATTATTCTTGAATTCAAACTTGGAAGTATTATGAGACTTAGAGGAAGTATCCTTGATATCTTGAACAAGAGGATGAGATGACATGCTTGATTGAATTTGCTTCACAAATATTAAATCAACAATCAATGTTGATTTTATAGCTCAAAGATGAAAATGCTCGGGCTTCAAGAGAATTGATCTTTATTGATCAAAAGATGCATCTCCTTCTTTTAGTATAAGATAAGAACGTCTAGAAAGAGCGTTCGATAGACCTTATTGTTTTTTACATCAATAAGTGATGTTGAAATTGAATCGAGATAAAGACATGCTCCAACGGGCTTGACAACGATTCAAGACACATGCTGACATGAAATACTCGAGGTTCTTATGGTCTGTATACATAGTAACTAGACTTGAGGTGACTTCTAGATAATGACACTATTCTTTAAATGAATCCACGATTGCAAGGAGTTCATTTTCATAGATCTCATAATTAATCTTGCTTGCTAAAAATTTCCTCAAATGGAAAGCTATTAGGTGGAGTTTGTCATCTATTCCCATTTATGACAATATAGCACCTATAGTAAAATCTAACGCATCTGTTTCCATAAAAAATACCTTAGAAAAGTCAATGCAATATTAGATTGGTGCAAAAATAAATTCTTTCTTTAAAGCATCAAATGATGCTTCTGCTTCTTTATTCCACTCAAGTTTGTCTTTACAAATCAAACGTGTAAGTCGAGCTGCAACTTGAGAAAAATTCTTAATGAAGATTTTATAGTAATTAGCAAAGCTCTCAAAGTATTGCACATCTCGTATTATTCTTGGAATCTTCCAATCTATGATAGTTTAAACCTTCTTAGAATCCATCATAAGGCCTTTGTTGGAAATGATATACCCTAAAAAGTCAACTTGAGTAGTGTGGAATACACACTTTTCTAACTTGGCATATAATCCTATATCTTTAAGTTTCTGTAACATGTGACAAACATGAAGCTCATATTTTTCTGTGTTATTAGAGTAGATTAGAATGTTGTCTAAATAATAAACAATAAAATCATCTAAAAATTCACAAAAAATATCATTCATAAGATGTTGAAAAGTAATCGGTGCATTCATGAGTCCAAAAGGCATGACATTATATTCAAAATGTCTATATCTAGTTCAAAAAGTAGTCTTCCATTCATCTTTTTTTTTGATACGAACTAAGTTGTATACTCCTCGTAGATCTATTTTGATATAGATCTTTTCTTGATTGAGTTGGTTAAGAAGTCTTGAAATGAAAGGCAAAGGATATCTATTTTTGATGGTGATCTTGTTGAGTCTTCGATAATCCACACACATTAGTAGAGATCCGTCTTTCTTCTTTAGAAATAAGATAGAGCCCCGGTTGGAGATTTAGAATGGCATATGAAGTTCTTTGCCAAATTCTCATCAATGTATTCCTTTAATGCAGCCAATTCATTTTGGGATAAGCTATAGATTGGTCTGAATGGTGGTTGAGCTCTTTCTTATGGATCAATTGAAGAATCATAAGGTCGATGCTCAGAGAGAATATCTACATTTTTCTTTTCAAAAACATCTTAGAATTCTTGATATTGCTTAAGAATATCACTTGACATTGTTTCACCATTAGAAATGGATGTAGCATATATAGCAAAAGATGATCCTTCTTTTGTAGTATGCATAAAAGCTTTTATACCTACTAGTAAAGGTTTGGACTTACTGAACTTATATATTTCTACTTTACTAATTTAATCTTGGATTATACTATCAAGAAAGTTAAGGTTACGAGAAATCCAATCAATTTGAGGGTTATATTTTTCTAGCCATGATAATCCTAAAATAACTGGATTAGAGGGAGATTTTATTACATTAAATACTACTACGTTGTTATGATCTTTAATTGCTATATCTAAAGGAATAGTTTCATGGGTAACATTTTCAAAGGACAACAAACGACCATCTATGACTTCTATATGTATGGATTTAACTTTCTTTACTAAAGGTATTTTTTGATTTTTGATAAAATCTTCGTCTATAAAACATATTGAGGCTCCTGCATCTAATAAGGTAAAGACTTTGTGATTATTAGGTCCTAAATATATTTCTATTATAAAACAAGGTGAAGGATCTGAGTAGAGGATAGGACCTTTACTAGGTGTTGCACATAATTTGAGCTGCATGGTCCCTATTATAGCTGGAGAAACTCATTTTTTGACACATTATGTTCTTTGGTAATTAAGCTCTTCATTTTGTAATTGTGTTGCTTCTTTGAATAATATTGAGTAGTGTACTTAGCTTCTCTATAATATAAATACAACTCCTCTTGGCGACGTCGAGTCTTTTCTTGCTTTGTGAGAAGTTTAAAACATATCATATCAATTTGTATTGGTTCCAGCTTTGACAAATATGTTTTAAAAAACTTGAGAACTGCCGCCATTACTTGACTTATTCTTCTCTAACCAAATCTTTGTTCTTGATGCCTTTCAAATATACAATTGTCGCATGCAATGGCTTCAGTAATAAATTATTTTAAAGATTCTACTTTTGATGTTATTAATAACAAATCTTTGATGCTATCCTTCAATCCATATCGAAATTGGTTGAAAAGAGCTTTATTGTTTCAATCCACGTTACACGGAAGGTTTTGGAATTTGGTAGCATATGTAGTGGCTGATCGTGATCCTTATCGTTAGGATAAAAGCTTGGTCTCTGCTACTCATTCTTGATCACTTTCTCCGAATGTAGCAATAAACACTTCTGAGAGTGAATATAAATCATGAAAGAGTTGTGAATCTTTTTCTATTAAAGGTGCAAATCAAGAGAGAGTATTTCTTGATAGTAGTGTGCTTATGAATCCAACTTGGGTAAATCCATCAGGATATTATCTAAGGTACAACCTTAGATAGAACTTGAATTATTGCAAAAATCCTCAAAATTTTGATCTTATTCCATCAAACTTCTTAGGCATACTAATCCTTGTCCCTATCATACTTGTATAAGCAAAACTCCTTAGATTTGGTTGTAACGTTGATTTACTTGCTTCTTTCAATTGAATAACTACTTACCGTAGACTTTGAACTTCTTTCCTAGGCGTAGGCATAGTACTTCCATCATTCATGTTAGAAATACATGAGATTTCTACTCTTAGAGTGTTGACAAGCTCATGAAAATCTGCCATAGTAGCAAATTAATTCTCACTTCTATTGAGAGTAGTATCCATAATCTTTTCTTCGATAGACAATTCAAACAAATTCAAAAGTTAAATTAGAAGAGGGTAATCTGCAACCTCTCAAAACAAATCTTATAAGAGGGGTAATCTACTCTCTTTAAGGAAAAGATCACTGTTAGAAAATAAGATTTTTTGTTTAAAGGTGGATAGTCTGTAACCTTCAAAATGTAATAATAGAAGTGGGATAATCCACTCATTCCTAAAACAAGACAAAAATAATATGTTAGGACTCTTGTCAAACTGTCGAAGAGATGAATCTCAAAGAAAGAATATCCTCAATGCACTCTAGTAGCACTAAAGAGAATTAGAAAGTCACTCAAAAATGATATATCATTGAATTAGAATGGCTATTGCGAAAGACAAGAAGATTAGAAAATCTTAGAATAAGACTAAAGACTAGGAATGTGTTGTCGGGGTAGAGAGAATTTGCCTCAAGAAAGTGTTGGATTTCTAGCTGCCACTAAATGCTCAATCAAGTCTAAGATATAAAAGTACTAAATTTATATATATAATATTTTCTTTTTTAGGGCAATTACATCAATACATAAGTCCAAATATCAAAACAAAATCCAAATGTATGATAAAGTATCTTAAAACCTTATAAATCCTTATGAGAAATATTTTTTGAACTTCAACAGCTCATATCTCACGATTGGACTATCCAAAAAATCTAAATTTTTATATGAAGCACTGATATACTTTCCAAAACTACCACAAAAAAATTCAACTACAATTTCACTACGAAACTTGAGATATCTTCAAAACCCTACTAGTAACTTTAAACCCTAGTTTACATAAAACTACATGCTATTTTCTTCATATCTCACAAATTAAGTATTTAAATAGCATAAAACTTTAATCTATAGCTTCTTAACCTAATAACTCACACTTACAAAAATTTAGAGCCAAAAATTTATCCAAAAACTCAAGATATGGCTCCAACCATTACTATCAACAAAATGACTTACTTACTGCCTTTGAATTACATGTGATGTCTTCAATGGTATGTGCCACATATTACTCTTCTTCATCCTCTTGAGATTTCTTTGAATTACTCATTGACACTTCTTCTTCATCTTCTTAGTTCAAATATTGACGTAAGAATTCTTGAAGGTCTTCTATTTGAAACAATCCATCTCTTTTTTTGAAAGTCTTCACCTTCTTCCCTGCTATTGGAATCCTTATGATAGCTCTATCTAATTCACCTAAAATAAATGTGGCATTATCATACACTATTACCACCATATATGGTCCAAACTATTTTTTTGCAAATTTCTTTATAGTACTAGGTTGATGCTCAAGGCTGCTATTATAAACTAGAATCCAGTCTTCAATCTCTATAGGCTTAGACCTCAATCTATGAGTCTTATCAAGTCTTTCTTTATTTTTTAATCTTACTTTCTTTCTATTATATCATCTTTTCAAGATAAAAATATCCATATAAGATAAGTTTCTTTAGCTGGCATCATAGGTTTTTGTCTTAACATGAACTCCATGGGCATATAACCAATGACAATACTGTGAGTAGTTCTATCAGTCCATAAAGTAAATAGAAGTAGTTTAGGTCATTGAATCGACTTACCGTTACATACCTTAACCAAGGCATAAATTACAGGAGGATGATCCCTCTCACTCTTTCCATTGGCTTCAAGATTATAAGAAGTAGTCAGCTTCAATTGAACTCTGTACCTATTAAAAAATTCTCTTGCTTCAACGACATCCAATTCTCCTCTATCAACTCTCATCTTTCTAATGCTACCATATTTGCTAAAGATGTCTTCCAATATAAATCTTCATATTGCCTTTGTAGTCTTGGTTCTCAAAGCCCTCCCTTCAACATAATTTGACAGCTCTTTTCTTGTCAAAATCAAATATTTCATATTCCAAAGTCCTGATGGCATAGCTACCAAATCAATCACCTATTGAAAATGTATTGAAGGTAGATAAGTAGGATGTAATCCATCTCTATATCTAACTTTAGATTATAGTTGGCATTCTAAACAAGAGCTCACAAAATCTTCTACATCCTTGTATAAACCCTTCTACCAATACCTTTTCTTGATCTTGGTATATGTAGCCAAACTCCTCTTTGCCCTGCCAAAAATGTATCATGATATTCTCTTAAAACCTTAAACTTAGTTTCAAGATTTCCTACTATCTTCAATGGAATTTTATCACCCCATTTTGGCCTCTTCCATAGAAATCCATCTCTAAACAAATAACCATAGGATTGATGTCTAATATCTTTGAAGGATTTATCCATCCACCCTTCTTGTTTCTTCATTGTACTTAAATAAATTCCAATATCCTTCAATCTGCCTTCATACAAACCTTCATAGAATTTTTGAACCTTATCACCAAAATCCATTTTACCAGTAGCAAATGAATTTTCATAACTCTTCTCTTCTTGATCTTCACCTCCTTCATGTGCCATCATTTTTTCTTCAAAGGTATATCTATCTCTAAACAACATATCTGCCACCAAGTTTTTTTTGCCAATAATATGTACTAAAAAAGGATTCAATATTCTTATGTAGGCTATCTATCTTAACATGACAATGTTTGGAGTAGTACAGTTAATTATCATTCCAAGTAATGACAAACAATCTGTTTCCAAAACTATACTTGCTCCAATCAAATAATTCTTCTCGGCCTTTAAAGTGATGATTACTCTCCAAAGCTCTCTTTCAACTTGTGGATAAGCCCTTTGCCTCTTTGTAATAATCCTAGTTCCAAACCTTATAGCAAACCTTCTCCCTTCTACATCATCTTGTCCAATAGCCCATCCAATTGCTATGGAGCTTATATCCATTGATAATCCACTTGTCTAAGCATAGGTGGTGAACTCAATATCTTTTTTAGATTTTCTATAGCTATTTATTATTCTTTTTTCCAAACAAATCTCTTACCCTTCCTTAATAACTTATATAGTGGCTCTAAGATATGGGCAATGTGAGGCATTCAAATGTGATAGAATATACATGCTCCTAAAAACCTTCTGGCTTCTATAACATTTTTACAAGCCTTCATTCTAACTATAGCATCAATTTTATCAGGGTTTGATTTCCTACCATACTTGCCACACATGTGTCTCACCACTAGAATCTCATCAACTCCAAAGCTTGATTTCTTCAAAGATAATGTGAGATTAACTGAATCCAATTTCTCCAATATTTGAGCCACATCTTCAATATACATCTTAACAAACTTTTTACAACCTTCAACCTCCATAGTTTCATCCTTGTCTTTTTTTTTATCTCTCTTTATAGGTATATTATCTAAAAATAGTATATTCTTTTTAGAAATAAATTCTTTCAATATTTGGTTCATAGCATTTTACATATGAGCCACTGAGTAGGTTGCACCTTGAGGTAAGGTACACATCCTCATTAAATCTAAAGGAGTCTTCATGGTAGTTAAGTCCCTACTCTCTTTAATGAATTGAAATTGGTCATATCCATAATATAAGTCTCTAATAGAATAGATGGTATGACTTGCAAATTGTTCAGCCACTTCATCTACTATAGGACCTCATCCCATCTTCCAAATAATTATTCTATTTGCAAGTTGCATATCCTGAATAAATCTTAATGCCCCTCACTTCTTGGGTACTGTGAACCATCTATTAGAATAAGTAGCAATTGAAGGTTCTAAAATACCCATCTTCACCTTCTCTTTTAGTAATTCTATCAACTTTGGAAGTAAAGCTTTGGGCATAGGTATAGGCTTTAAATCCCATGGAACATGTGGCACAATAAAGATTACTATAGATATTACAACATTCAGATCCATACATCCAATTTCATCAGAAGTTAAAACAAATGCCTAATCATGCCTAATAAGCATTTCTTGAAACATAATTTTCTCTATTGATGTCAAGAAATCACCCCCTCCAATCTTTAATTTAGCCAATGATTTTTGAGTAAATTCATGTCTAATTCTACATCATTCTCTTAGACTTGGCTCTTTAATTGCTTGGTTGATATATTCCATAGTATCAATTGGTAATTAGATAGCTATAGGCTTTACCTTTCTTACCACAACTTTATATTTAGTTTGTACTCTAGCCTCATGTTTCAATCCATAGCTTGTAGCAAGTCCACCAATTACTTCTATCTTTTCTAACTCTTCATAAGTCTCTCTTAAACATATTTCTAGTATAGCATTTCTATCTATGCTTATAGCTAAATTCTCCAAAACCTTTATCAAATCATCTTCCGAACCTATTTCTTCTATTACTCCAATTATGGCTTCACCACTTGAAACTAAATCCACTCTTTTTAAGTTTTTCTCTTGTTTCTTCATCCTTCTTCTATATACCAAATCTTAATCTTTAATCTTTCAAATACTCACAAATCCATTACTAGTCAAGTTTAAAAATCCAAAACTCATATTATCTACAATGAGATTTACAAATGACTTATTTGCAGCCATGTGTCCCCATTCTATAAGGATGCTTTTTAGAAATCCACAAAGTTGTTTCTTGGCTCCAAAGGCATCCCTCTTAATTTTTCTCTATGCCTCTCATGAATAGGTTTTACAATAATAAATTACATAGCTTTTCTTCCATCCCAACTACGAATCCTAACATAATATAAACCATCATCTAAGACTCTAGTTTCCATTCTAGTAGTTGTAATATAGGGTTGATCAAGTATTACCGGATATGTATCAGAGTTTTGCATGAAGAAATTTTGCTCGACTTCCACATCTCCAATCCTAATCCTTACAGCTAAACAAGCTCTCTATAAATCACCTTGTTAATTTTTTGCAGCTCTAATTACCTAACCATGATTGGTATCAATTGGCTACTTATTTTTCTCATATATCTGCCTTGACATGATATTGATTTCAAATCCATGATCAATTAAGGCCAAAATTGGATCTTTAGAGTCTCCCAACCTCACATATGTCTCCGTAGTAGCTCTAGCACAATAAGGAACTAAATAGCTACTACTTTCCATTCCATCATTATCACATTTAGAACAAGTGTTTACACATACTTCTTGTGCATTCTTCTTTATCTCAATAATTCTCATAGATGCATATTTCATCTGATACTCTTTTATAGACTCTTCATATTTATTTAAAGTCTCATTTTTCATATCAATCTTAATTCCAGCTTCTGGTATTGCAAATTATGCAAATACCTATCCTATCTCTTCTTCTTCATCTATAGTTATCCAAGTATCCAATGCTTCTACCATAATAGCTTTAGCTATCATTTACCTCTTTCTCTTTATCACATTGATGATCAACTCATGAAAATCTTTTTTAGCTTTACCAAGAGCCTCTCTCAAAGTGAATTCAATTTTTGCATCTAAGATCTTCTCCTCTAAAATGCTCATCATATCTGTAGATGTTTCAATGTTAGATTGAAGCTTATAAGCAAGATTTTTACCTTTAGGTTTACTTGCATCATCTTTCTTCTTCTCTTTATTCTTCTCTCACCACTCTTTTGGTAATAGTGCACCACTAGGATGAGTAGAAGAAGGCATTTTCTTCAATTTTTGCTCTTTAAAAGCTTCTTTGTTTCTTGGAGACCTCCTCTTGTTTTTAGGCTCAATAACATCCTCTTCATGAATAGCTCTACTTCTTTTTTCTTCAACTATAGCATCATGTAAATCATCATCATATTTGTCTCTACATAAATATGCTTTAATACTAATAGCATCAACTAGATCATTCCACCTAGTCATTTTTTTGATAGCTTTAGCTCCTCTGATCATGACTTCTGTAGTTGGTAGAGAACTAATCTTAAGTGCTTTTTGTTCAACTATAATAGAGTAAGACTCAGCTCCTTCTCCTTGTATGACATTATTCCTTGATATTTACTCTTCTACCAATTTTTTCATGCCACTCTTTCTAAAATTTGTCTTTAAAGGCTCATCTGACCTTGTGAGTCTTATCCTACCCTCTTTGAAATATATAATACCATCTTTGATTGCACCTTTGTAGCTGTCATATTCACCATGCTTGTGGTTTGGATTGTCACACCACATATATCTCTCTACAAATCCCTTTGAGCCTTCAATTATCTTTGATGAATTTATAATGTGGGATTTCTTCAACTCAATCATTTCTACCTTCAAATCTTGTATGCCCTTGATCAATTCTTCAAGAGTACCATCATTAACAGTTCTAATCATCCTTTGAGATAGTCTTTGATTCTGAAATGTAGGCATTGGTTTCAATCTCGATATTAAACCATGAGTCTTAAACTTCTGTTCTTTAGCCAAAAGTCCCACTATTTCTTTTAGTAGCTTCTAATTATTTATAAAATCACTCTCAAATGTCTTATCTATTAGATAAAAGAGAAGCTTGTCTTCCAAATATTCATCAGCTGTTCATACAAATAATCCAATTTTTCTTATTTCCAAGAGCTGCCTCTCTTGCCGTGGTAATTATCCAAACTTGGTCTCAAATTCCTTGAATAATTTATTTGGAGCCAATTGATTCCCTGGCCTTTGCTCAATCCACTCCAAAAAAGTCTATTTTGTCATTTTTTTTGAATCTTTCTCAAAAAATTTATCTTTCAAGAGTTCTTCAAATTTCTTCTATAATATAGTTTTAGTATGCAACTCTTGTATCCTTTCTCTAATTTCTAGTACCAGTGCCAAATCAAAGATGGTAATCATCTTCATTTCTAAAACCTGATGTACCTCTATTTCACATGTATAAACCTTCAGAAACTTAATGATGTTCCCTCCATCAAACCTTCTAATTTTATCCACCACTACTTATAAAGCTTTGGTGGTATTCCTATCCTCTCCATGCACCTGTTATCTTTCTTCCATAAATTGGACAAATGCCCTAAATAAATCATAGGTACCTACTCCACCTGGTAATGCAAATCTAGGGATTTCATCTCCCATCTTAACTTATTGAGATATTTAGTGCCTTAAAGCTCTCTAAGTGGAAGCACCAATATGTCGGGATAAAGAGGATTTGCTTCAAAAAAGTGCTGGGCTTCTCGCTACTACTAAATGCTCAATCAAGTCTAAGATATAAAGTACCAAGTTTAAATAGACTTGTAATTTGTCAAAAATTATATGTAAAGTGTGGCCAAGAAAGTTTCCTCTCTAATTCCATTCGCCGATCTTTCATTGCTCTCCGTACACATATGTTATGCTTCAAAGAGTGATAGTAGGTACAAATTTGATACCTTAACTTTGAACACCTATATCTCCTTCAAAAAAACTTGAAATCATACAAACTTTTCATCCAAATTATACCCAAAATCTTGAACTTGCTGACCTTAGCCTCAAAAGCTCGAATGAATTCAAAAGAGAAATCCTAATCCCTAATAAGGTCTCGGGCAGCTTCCTTGAAGTCCATTAGGCATGGCCTTCGACCAATAGGAATGAAGTTTCCTATTCTTTGCCTTCATCCAACCATACCTTACTTTCATCCCATCCAATAAGCCTCTTATTAGTTAAAATTTTCTTCTTTAGGCCCCAACCTTCTCTTAAGCTTTATACTGAATATCGAAATTCTACATAATATAAACACTATAATCAAAATAGATAAATCTCCAAATAAATTTTCTTATATCAATTCTTTTTAAATTTATTTACTAATCACTCTAATCTACATGAAGACTTACATACAATAATAGTCACATGTCCAATGCATTTTCAAAGAAGAAGACACATATTATCACAATATCGAGTCTTTTCTTATTTAATAAGAGGTTTAAAAAATATGTTTCCATAAATCCTTCTAGAAATAAATTTAAATCATAGAATAATTATAAATTCTTTTTTATTAAAGATGCAAACCAAGAAAAAATACTTCTAAATAAAAGTGCACTTATGAATTTGACTTGAATAAATCCATCATGATACAATCTTAGATAGAACTTCATTTGTTATAGAAACCTTCAAAACTTTGATCTTGTTTGATTAAGTTTTTTTGATATATTTATCCTTGCTTCTTTTATATTTATAATATCAAAGCTTCTTGAATTTGATTGTGAACTTAATCTACTTGCTTCTCTCAATTGCACAATTTTTAGACATAGTCTTTGAATTTCATTGTTGACTTATTTTATAGGCATAAAAATAGTACCTTTATGATTCACATTGGAAATTTTTGAGATTTCTATTCTAAAAATATTGATAAGCTCATGAAGATATACAATAGTTACAAATTGATTCTTATTTCCATCAAGAGTAGCATTCGTAATTTTTTTCTTTCAAAGACAATTCAAACAAATTAAAAAATCAAAGTAAAGGAGGATAATCCAAAACTTCTAATACCAAATAAAAATTTAAACAAGAAGATTAATCATCTTTGTTTAAGGAAAAAAATTAATATTAAAAAACTAAATATTAATTTAAAGATAGATAATTAATAACCTTCAAAATATAAGATTAAAAGTGAGCTATTTTATTCACTTTTAAAAAAAATAATAATACTGAATTAGCATTCTTATCAAATTATTAAAAATATGAATCTTAGAAAATTAAAAGATCAATATATTCTTATATCACTCAAAAAGTATAAAGAATCACTCAAAGATGGCATAATATTCAACTAGAATAGCTATTACCAAAGGTAAGAAGACTAAAAAGTCTTGAAACAAGAATAAAAAATGATAAGAATAAAAAAGCCTTTACTCTTGTATCTATATATATTATCTAACTAGAAGTTATGTGGCAATGTTCTATAGGATCTCCAATATGTGTTCAATTTGCAAGATTCATATCTTAACTTGCAAGATAAGTTTCTTATATGTGCACCACATTATTAACTTGTATCTCAAACTATCCATATATGCGACATGTGGCTAACTTATTCGCCAAGTTTCTAACCTATCAATCAACTATAAATATGCATAAAGACAAATATGCATCTATAAAGCTTTTAAGTTTTGCCACAAGATAATATCAAATCTACTTACATTTATCTTTTACTTTGTATTTTTTATCTAGATAAATATCTATATTTATAACAACATGTGTCTAACTTATAAGACAAGTTTTCTACATATGCACCACATGGCTAATTTGTATCATAAGTTACTAACATATACAACTCATCGTTAATTTATTAGATAAGTTTTAAACTTATCAATCACCTAAAAACATGTTGTATTACATGAAGTCTTGCTTGAAAATGTACAAGATATTTGGTAATAAAAATAAATTGAAAATTACACCAACATGGTCTTGACAACTCAAATAGAATCCTAAATAAATTCTAATAAAATAATCTTAATCAAACTTTAATTAAATCCAAAAAAATCTTAAAGAAAAAATAAAATAAATATTAAATAAAATCTTAAAGAAGTTCTAAAGAAATTATTAAAAAAATTATAAAAATCCTTAAAATATCAAAATTAGAAATTTTAAATAATTATTAAAAATATAAATCCTACATATATCTTTAAAAATTCTAATCAAATTCTAATAAAATTCTAAACTAAATTCTATTTAATCCTAATCAAATCTCAAATTTTAAATCAAACCATGATTAAACTCAAAATCTTAAATCAAATATTAATGAAATCCTATTTAAATCTTAAATCCTAAATAAACTCTTGATCAATCTTATAACATATTAAAAATTTAATAATTAATAATACAAAAATAGATTTTAATTCAAAATTTGCATACATATTAAATACTTAATTGGAAATATATACAAAAAACTTTAAAAAAATTAAACTTACAAAATAGAAAATAAATTCTATAATTTGCTCAAGTATTGGCCAATATCTTACTCCAATCTTGATGCCGATCTCTTAGCACCAATATCTCTTGATTTCACTATCCAATGGTTCTCAAACTTAGCAAAATTGTTGAAAATCAAATTTACTATTAATATTAAAAAAATTAATTCAATAAGTAGATTACTACAAATCTTAAAAATCTTTATTGATCTTATATACTCCAATTCTTAAGGTAATAATTCTTTCAAATATAATAACCTTCAAATAAAAAAAATTGTCAAGCTTAAACTTACGATACAAATTTAACACAATAATAGTCACACATTCACAAAATTTTATCTATAGATCATCTATTAAAATCACACAATTCTCCAAAATATAAATTCTTTATATTTGTAAAACTTCAAAGTCAATCCAAAACAACCATAACTTTGCAAAGCCTTTACACAGTCATTAAAAGTCAAATCATTCCAAATCAATGTTCAAAAAATCTTTTTTTAATTTGTTTTCAAATCCCACTCTTCAATCAACTAAACAACCCTTGAATTATTGTAAGTGTATGGTTTTGTATCTTAGAATTTGAATTTAATCCTCTTCCACAACCGATCTTCTTTGGGTATTAATTTATGATTTCTTAATGTACTTTTTACCACAAATTATTCCCAATTCCTTCTTAAAGATGTCTATATTAGTTATTTTCTTAGCTGTTTTCATTTGCCTCATTTATGACCTTGCAAAGTAAGTAGAAGCCCATTTTGCAAAGAAGTAACATTAGTATTGACTAGTTTTACTACCTCCATACCTATTATCTATACTTTTAAAGTAATTTGCTACAAAATTTTCAATTAAGTTCTTCTATAATATATATATATATATATATATATATATATATTTTTTCTATTTTTCACAATAGTTGTATTATAATACAACAATGTTTAAAGTCAAATCTGCATCTATTAAGCTTCCACACAAAATATTATCAAATTTACTTACTTCTACTTACTTCTATTTTATTTCTTTAATCTAAGTAAATACATATGTCCATGATGACTAGTTGTCTATAAAGAGGTCATATGAAATGTAGCAATATTAATTGGGGATGTAGCATTAATAATTCTCTAAATTTATTTGTTAATAAATTAAAATAACTCCTACATAGTTGTATGCTGATCATATTATTTTTTTCAAATCAACATTAAGTATATTTATGTTTAACTATAATTTCTAGTTCACTGCTTTATCATTTTTAGAATAAGGAGCACTTCAAATTAAATAAATAAATAAAGACAGACTATTTCAAAATTTTATTCCTTCTAAGCATATTATATTTTTGCAAATGTGATCAAAATTTATTATGTGCTTGTTTCAATGTAGTAATCAACCACAATTTTTTATCATGAAAGTCAATGTTTAATATTGCTCCAAAGATATTCAATCAGAACATGCAAAGTCTTAATAAAATTTGCATGGATAAAATAATTATTGAGTGATTTTGAATGATACTAGTAAAAATACTGAATTCAATCACAAAAAAGAAAAAAAGAAAAAAAGATATGATGAGAGAGAAAAAAACAACAAAACAAGAAGAAGAAGGAAAAATTCAAAGATTTGATTCTTTTTTTCTTTTTCTTTTTTTTCAAAGTAAATTTTGACATACAAAATACAACAGCAAAAAGACAATAAAAAATAAAAAAAATAAAAGGGTATCAAACCTAGATCACACTGAAAGCAAAAATAGAAAACCCACAAGCATTACATGAGTGGAGTAAAGTAAAAAACATGATGCATGACACCTCCCCCATCAACAGAAAGCAGGATATTGCCCCCACATGGACTGCACTCCAATTCCACTCCATTCCAGTCCAACAATCAATTCATGCAAAACCAACTCTCTAATCCAAATCAACCATTCATTACCACAAGATCATCAACCCCAATCCCAACCATTCAGCAACAGACCAATAAAGTCAAATTCTCCAAACACCACCCATCAGAAACACGAAACTGCAACAGAAACACCTGCTTTTATAAAATGCATGCATACTATGATTTTGCATGGTGGAATCATACATGGTGGAATCATGCCCAGCACTATCACCATCCAAGGAAAAAGGAAGATCTTGTGGGGAAAGTGTGAGAGTGAGTCACAGAGTTGACACAGAAAGGGAAGAAAACCAAAGGAGTAGCAGAGAGAGAGAGCGTAAGAGGGGGTGAGGGAAGGTGAGAGAGTGAGGAAAGGGGAAGGGGAAGGTGAAGTTGGAGTGGCGATAGGTCGTGCCAGCGCGAAGTAACACGAGTTTTCATCGTGGATTGTGAGTCGGGATGAGCAGAAGAAGCTAAACGTGGCTACAGAGGCAAGCCCATGTCACAATGCGGCTGCGTGACAGCCACGACGGTCATCCCTGTGGAATAATGCACCCCTCTGTGCAGTAGGGCATTAATTCCAGTAGGTTTGTTGGTTGCACAACTTGTGTACTGAATGGTTGCGACTCACCGCTCGTCATTCATACAACTTGCGACCGAAAGATCAAAATAAACGACAAAATAAAAAATAAAAACATATTGGACAAAGAGAGAAGGTCTGGGTTTGGGAAGCGGAGTCCGCGCCTTGTCGCATGTGGCCAGTGGTCATGAGTCAGAGGTAAGTCGCTTCGGAAGTGTTTACAGTCCAAGCATGCGTCGCGGTTTCTCAGGTTCCGCGATTGACAAGGTTCAATCGATTGAAGGGATTCAGGTATTGGTGTGTGTTTTGTGCTGGGATAGGCGCAAGTCGCGACTTCGCTACTACATTCTGACATTGCCTGTGGGTTGTCGATTTGGTTCCCGCGTCGGTGTGGAACTGCACCGGAGTGTGCGATTCCGTAAGCTTCCGTGACAAGTGTTGCCGTGCAGTTTGTAATTTGGTCCAGTTCGTTGCACCTGCAACTAGTTCCGAAAATTCCGAGCATGCTGACAACAGTGCTCACGCTATCCGAGGCGATTCCTCTCGGTCGACTAGTGCAACCCATTCAGTTGTGTGTGAAAACCTCACAAGCTCCGATCAGCATTGTTATCCTAGATCTCTAACCTAGCACCTTCCAGCTAGATTGGATATGCTATGTATACCATTTCCGGCGAGGTTTTTGTCTTTTTCCTGCAGTAAACCTCTATCTTGACTCAGCTCTATATTTTCGTGGATTGATATAAAGCTAAGTTCGCTTGGCGTCTAGATTTAAGATTTAAAGTCGCCTAGATATGTTAAACGTTCTAAAAGTTTACACACCGTTATTTGTATTCTATCATGTGCCGTGAAAACTGGTCTTCCTCGTGATTGTGATTCTTCCTATTTTTAGCAAATAAATCGGCCACCCACATGTCTGAATGAGGAAGGGATTGTTTAGCGACACTGAATAGCGACTCCTTATTTTAGTGAGCAGATTCCTTCATGCTTCAGCATTCTCAGGTTGCGTAGATATCAGACGTACTGCGCAGAAGTGAGCAACTTTTTGGTGCGCCTGGAGTGCGGAGTCCGCAAGAGATGGGAATTGGTAATGGCGCCGGGATTGATGAGAAAAAGATAGCCAAGCTAGTACTTCACGCTCACCCCTCGCTTTTAAGATGGGCGCCTCCTTGCAAACACAACTTCACTCCAGCTCAATTCGAAGCTCTGAAAGCGGTTTGCGATACCATTGTACCCTCTCTGCCTCCGCCTTTCAAAGACGGTGAAGCATTCGAGCTTATGCGAGGAGTGACGGCGGAGGATGTCGCGAGGTTTTACGAAGCGAACGCTTCAGATGAGGGAGTAGCTGAAGTTGTACGTTTTCTTAACTGCATGTATTGCGTGTTCCCTCCTCCATAGTTTTAGCTAATTTGATTTGTGCACTCAATTGCGGAAGTTCTGCATCTGGTCCTGCGTGTAAAATTTCCTGTGGAACGTGTTGATTGAAGTCACAATTCCCCAACGCCCCTTTCTAGGTTTTGCTAAAACCTGGATTTCCCGAAGCATGGTCATAACCAGCTCCTCTTGTGCTTGTCGCCGCATATTAGAAATCCATGATACAGATTCCATGCCATACAAGTACTTTTGAAGTGCGTAAATGGTTTCGGTTTCAGGGAAGTGGAGTAAGTCGTCGGGATTTCGCTCTTATAACTGGTTCTTCTCGGTGTTTGGCTCTGCAGTACACCCTCAATATGCGTGACGTTGCATATGTACAGCTTGTCTACCATGTGGCATAGCCTAGTCATGGGTTTTTTTGGCAGGTTGTAGTCTATGATTTCTAGGTAGGTTGTTGAGGAGCGCGTGTTAATGCAGGGTGATCAAATCAAATACGCAGCCTCTATAATTTTGAAACTCTTGGACCTCGTGAAGTCGGATGGGACTCGATTCAAAGTCTCGGTCTAAATTTTATTTGGACTGAACCCGTCGATTCAGGATTTAACTGGGTACAGTAGCAACAGTGATGTCTGACACCGTTTGATTGTCGCAAATTACCAATACAGTAGTAAGTTGCACATTGCATCAGATTGTTAATTCGTAGTCTGAACAGGTTGTATACCAGCAGAGCTGTGCCCGCATTTATCATAATGGAAGTTTCCCTCGGCATTTTGATTAAGCTTTAGACAAGCATCCATCATCTAAATCTGTAACAGCAGCACGTTTCGAGGATCCTGGTTCTTACACATTGTTATGTTGGCAATTTAGAAACTGCGAACATCACAAATACGGATAAACTGACTTGAATCGATCATAAAGACTGCCTCGAAATTGTGTAGTGCGCAATAAAGATTGAGGGATTGACGTACCTTGTGTGATTGATGCAGGTAGCTGCTTCTCTGGAGGTTTTGGTAAGACCCGTGGTATTGAAGACTATGCTACAGGTTCTAAGCCTTCTCAGTACAGGGTGGGGTACTGCTTTGCTTGCCGTCGTGGGGAGGGTGAACATCCTCACTTTCAAGTATCCCGTATTCAGAAAGTTTTCACGTCTGCCGCTCAGAGACCAAGAAAAGGTGTTGCGGGGATGGTCGACCAGCCCTCTCCCTCAGTTCCGACTATTGTTCAAGGCCTTCAAGAGTGTGGGTGGATGGGCCTTTTACTCTAAGGTTTGCTTCAGGCGATTTTGGACTTGGAGATTGCCTTCTTTCAACGTTGCCACATTTGAGCAAAGTTTCACGTCACAGCCATTTTTTTTTATTAACAAAACATAACTTTTACTGTTAATTAATCCTAATACTCTACACATTTGCGTGATTAGGTTAATGAATACGGATATAATGTGTCCTGGAAGGCAATTGGGTACCCTGGTGTGGCTCCAGAGGTTAGAAATCGGACCGAGGCTGATTACAAGCAGCCCAGGCCACTCGGAGATGCTCACGTTGACGCCAAGGAAGCAGGGGCAGGGCTGAAGTCGATCCTTGCCAGTAAGGGCTTTGTTGTAGAAGAAGTTGAGAGCTTCAGATCGCAATCGGAGAAATTGGGCTTCTCGAAGAACGACAATGATGTTTATCTGCAGTGTGATGCGGTTGTTGTGGGTTCTGGATCTGGAGGCGGGGTAATGGCAGCTGCTCTTGCAAAACAAGGCTTCAAGGTTGTGGTCCTAGAGAAAGGCCAATACTTCGCTGCTCAAGATATGTCAACGTTAGAAGGGCCTACTCTACTAAATATGTTCGAGAAAATGGGAGCTATGGCCACCGATGACGGAGGAGTGGCCCTCATAGCCGGAAAGTCGGTGGGCGGAGGCACGACAATTAACTGGTCTGTGTCTTTGAAAACTCCTCAGAATGTGCGCGACGAGTGGGCTAATGAACATGGTTTGGATATGTTCAACAGTGAGAGATACGACAAGGCCACACAAGCAGTGTGCGACCGCATCTCGGTACAACCAAATGTTGATAAACACAGCATACAAAATATAATTTTGCGAGAAGGCTGCAAGAAACTAGGGTATCATCATGGAACATTGTCGAGAAACTGTGCCTCCGATCACTACTGTGGCTGGTGCACCTATGGTTGTCCTACTGGAAAGAAGCAGTCCACAGCTCAGACATGGCTGGTCGATGCTGTCAACACCGGCAATGCTTTGATTCTGTCAAATTGTACAGCAGACTATGTTTTCCATGGTGCCAACCCAGGTGGTGTTAAGGGAAGCAAAGCTCAGGGAGTAGCAGCCACTATTGTAGGTGGGCCTAATCGGGTATATATCAAGGCAAATGCAACGGTCGTGTCATGCGGGGCACTCATGACTCCTGTTCTGCTTCTCAAAAGTGGATTAAAAAATCCAAACATCGGAAAGTATCTTCGGTTGCATCCCGCTAGTACATGCTATGGCTACTTCCCTGAAGGAACTGGACCTGAGGGAAGGCCATACGAAGGAGGTATCATGACGGAATACGCGCCTGTGAATTTTAGGAAACCCACCGAGTATGGAGGTCTTCTCGAAACTGGAGTGTTTCATCCTGGAGCGTTTTCAGCATTCCACGCATGGGGCTCCGGTAATAAAATCCTTAGTATTCCGGGTTGAAGTCGATACTTGAGATGAGTGAGGTTCTTTTCTCTACCTCTGAGAATGTAATTGCGTTATAAATCATGACCTTGGAAGTGATTGAACACAGGTGCTGATAACAAGGAGCGTTTGCTGCGTCACGGCCGCACTTCACACATAACAGTCGTCGTCCGTGACAAAGGGTTTGGAACTGTGGAAATAGACAAAGGAAGAAACCCAAAAATCAGTTACAAAATGTCAAAATATGATCAGGAGACCACTGTGGCTGGCATGGTTCAAAGTTTGAGGGTGCTTGTAGCAGCTGGGGCTGTTGAAGTTGGCTCACAACAATTGGGTGCAGAGCGATTTAATGCGAAGGGTAAGTTTGCATCAACATTCCTAGCTGAAATCTAATTTTAGAAAAGTCTTACATTTAGACAGGTCGTGTCATTGTATGTCATGCCCCCGACTCCTGTTAAGACGTGGAACTGTGACTTGTGTTGCCTGGCAGGGGCATCTCCTTCGGATATCGAAGCCTATTTGAACAGGGTGGAGCGCCGAGGTGCAAGCGAAACCACAGCCCAGATAATTTCAGCTCACCAGCTAGGAAGTTGCCGAATGGGCACAAGCCCCTCTACCTCAGCAGCTGATCCAAGAGGGGAGATCTGGGAAGTAGAGGGCCTCTTTGTTGGAGATGGCAGTGTGCTGCCAACGGCACCAGGTGTTAACCCAATGGTGACAATTCAGTCTGTAGCATTTTGCACGGCAGAGCATATTGTGCAATATTTGAACAAGTTCAAAATTTAATTATATATAAATAAATAAATAAATACATGTTGAACTGTAAAACCTGCGTAGAAGAGGGATATGTATTATATTTAATGTTGTACTTTTATCAAAAGCTACATAACATGTTCGCCAATTGAGAAAGTTGTGACAACTTGTGGATGTTTCTGTGCCTATTCTGCAAGCTCGACTAAAATCAATGGACGATCAATTTTCTTTCGATCAGTTCCTGATTCTAGTTGGACTAGATCCTCTGTATAAATCAAGTACATTAAAGGTAAAGTATTGCTATATCAACCACCAACACCTCAGCATTTATGTGTCCGACATTACCATGTTTTAGCACATTACTATTACCTGCTAGTTGTTTAAAGTCATCTTCAATTCGTTCGAATATGGCACAGGAAACGGTGGCGACCACTCGTGAAACTTCGCAAGGTCTCGGTTTACAATAGAAGCATTATGCAGCCAGAAAGTGTGATGATATTGATGAAATGCTCGAACTTTCCTTTGGAGTTCCCAGAGGATGCCGGTCATTGCAGTGCATCCTTCACTATCAGGGGCATAAGTGAATAAACATCGAATATTGCGGCCAAGCACCAGCATACGCTCAATCTCAAACTCTGCAAACAACACCAAAAGTAAAGATTTATATGTAAGTACAGAGCCTCATCTTTGATATCAATTCTTATGTATTTAACCCAACCTTTATTACAGTATATGAAGTCCGACCACAAATGGCTCAAGAATAGAATACTTAGTTGAAGTCGGCCTAAATCTTCCGCTTCGCAAGTTGGAAGGGGTGTGGGTCCAAGAATATACCAGGAATGGAACGGAGATATCTAAGAAGCTCCTCATTTGTGCGGCTGCTAGGCCACTTTATGGAAAAACCACTATAGTCGAGCACATTCTGATATGGCAGCTCAATCTCATCCGACAATATCACCGGAACACATTCCTGCAACAAAAGAGCACTTCAACTTTATTTTGAAAGATTGGTTTGATAATCACGAAGAATTACATGAAACGCAACAATTCAAACCACCAGCTTAGAATCGCCATTCATCGATTAATAGCTACCAGGAATAGTAGATTTACCACGAAAAAGGCTTCGTAAAAGCGGAGAGTCCACGAGGATTCACCGCGCGGAGCTAGGCAGAACTTGGCATTTCGAAGGCGATTGTAGTACTCAATCCGTCCCAGTTTTGCTGAACCTTGAAACGCCAGCTCAGGTGCATCCAACTGTACAAAATCCCAACGTTTAGGTTTACGGGTTAGGCTAAACCCCTTCCTCTGAAGCTTCTGGTCATCCTTAATTTGAGATTTTCAAAGATTTCAGTGGAAGGGAAGGAAAATAAGGAAACCTCAGCAGGAAACTGCTTGGCGAGCTCAATGAGCTGGAGCCGGCCCTTCTTGCCCTGCGCTCGTCCCAAGTAATTGGCCACATACTTCCGCTTCGACAATGGTAAAGGAGACGTGGCTGAATTTGAAGGATGGTTTATGATGTCAACATTTCCAGGTATGATAATATCCTTCCATGTGTTGAATGAGCTGAAGGCCTTCTTGTCTGTCCTATCACCCTGCACACCAGTGGATCGCACTGACACGTTCTGAGATTAGGGCTACAGAAAATTTACATGAAATAGGCGTATGATGCGATTTCATCACGATAGGGATTAGAAATGAGAAAAGGCTACCTCTGGAGTGAGAAATATGGATCTATTGAGAAAATTAGGCCAGCCTTTCACTAAATGCGCTCCTGCTCCGCTGCATAAGCATACCACAACTAATCTAAGCCGTCTTCTTTCCTGGTTGAACTATGAAGCCTAAAATTCCTTCAATGAATGAAGTTTCCGAATAGCGGAAATCAACAGCTTATACTTGTATGATGGGGAAGCGCAAAAACCTTGGAAACACAAATATATGGTCCCGGCCACCTGAGCGATGGAAGTAAGGCATTTGCCTAAGAATCTGCAGAAAAGCAAGAAACATTGTGACTAGACAGGTTACTTTCAATGAATGTACTTTAAATACAAGCCAATAGAGAAAAAAAAGTATGTTTGTTCTGCGAATCATAGCTTACAACAAAAAATATATATATCACCAGTTCATCACTTACCTTAAGAAAGTGCTCATTGACTTCTTTCTCGTTCAAACCCCCAAATATTCGTACACATTTCACGTATACAGGAACGAAGAAAAAATTAGCCCGGCTTTTGTCCAATGTCCGGTACCTTGATTTCATCAGCAATTTGTGGATCTTCACCTAATAGCAAAGAAGAAACAGTCATCGATATTGCAAATGTATGTGGGCAAAGAGCGTTCACGCACTGTCACCACAGCTAGAATATCACTTCACATACAGCTTCTTCTTCTCCCGATTATTGGGGTAATGTTCCATAAATGGTAACCCACGACAAAACCAAGAGTGAACACCCAGAGGCAGGTACCTGAGTCCCCCATTGGCCCCTCACACAAGCTGAGGATGCAATTGAATGATCTCTGCCACTGAGAAGTTCACGCAATCCGTCAATCTCATCGACATCGTAGATGTAAATCTGCAAATTGAGTCGTGAGCCATAACCACGCTCTGGCCATCTAAACCCCCCCCAAAAAAAATTGACCTCCCTGTGGTCTTCGCCGCAGCCACTACTTTCTTTAGACAATACGTCTCGGGAGCTCAAGTCGCAACGGCACGCCTGCTTTGGCACCTCGAGAGCGAATCTTGTACCTGGCTTGAAAGAACATATTTATCAACAACATAGAACAATTGCAGAAATCATGAAGTGGATATCACGTGAGCACAATCAAAACAGAACGATCATCAATTAATTTCGGAAGAATTAGGGCAAGAAACGTACAAGAATACGTGATAATTACAAGCACAGTCGCGACCACAAACTCCAACGGCCTGCAAAACCCTGCACCTGACGAGTTCCGGGGCTTGCCATTCCACATCGTTGCTTTCTGCATTTCCGATCGGGACTGAAATTCATTCCCCAAGTGCCATTGCTTCCCACTTCCTGAAATCCCCTCGACAAAACCACGCAGATTGAGGCGATTCACACCCAAGGGACATCAGATCGCTGCAGGAAACACGGTCTGCTCTGACATCGATAGCCTGATGCAACGACAATGCAACGCCGTCTATCGCTCCGACGATGGAAATTCTCGAGCACCTGAGAAATCATTACACCGACAGCCGACGGATTCCTCATCAGCGTCGACTCAATCGAGAAACTCAGCCAGGCATCCACAAGATTTTCTGATTGCTGCGACATCTGCACACACTCTGCCTCCTCGAAGCGAGGCGCTTCAGGCTTCGACTTTGTTGGCTCACCACACCACAACCACTTGGCTTTCACTTTTTACTTTTTCCTCTTCTTTTTTCTTTTTACTTTATCAGGAATCTGAAGTTTGGGTAAAGAAATGGGTGACGATGATTGGTTCATTTATATACAAACTCAAGTTCATTGGGAAAATAAGTGAATGGAAAGAAGTGAATAAAATATAAATAAAAAATAAAAAAAAGACAAGAGGTTGTATCACATTGTGACCTATTTTCCATGATATTGGTAGGAAATTAGTATTTTGTTATTTTCAAAATGACATAATAGTCAAAGGTTGGCAAAAGTTGCAATTAGTGTCATCATATGTGAAAATCAACCTAGGAACACATTAGGCATTTGATTGTGGAAGGGTTTAATCTTATGTTGAAGTTGGATTTACAACCTAAAGACAATGCATAAGGTGTTTAGAAACACTTTCTTAGCAATTTTAAATGACCTAATTAAGCTTCTAATATGCTAAGTATTCTTTATCAACCTTAAAAAAAATCTATAAAAATCTTGTTACACTCTAATGAACTCCAAATAAATCTTAAACAATTTTAAATAATCTTAGTTAAATCCTAAAGAAATTTTAATTAATCCTAAAGAAATCATCAAGGAATTATAAAGAAACCTTAAAGAAATTTTGAAGAAATCATTTAAAAATCTTCAAGAAATTATAAATAAATCTTAGTCTATTATAAAGAAATCTTAAATAAACCTTCTATCAAAACCTAACCAAACCTTAAGAAAACCCTATCAAACCTTAATCAAACCTTGAGTAGATTCTAAAGAAAATTTTAATTTTTAATAATTTTTAGTTTAATTGTTGATTTTGATTCAAATATTTTACACTTTTCAATCTATTAATTGATAACAAGCAAAAAAAAAAATAGAATAAAAATCAAAATTACAGATTCAATAAATAAAAATAAAAATGGACAAACTAATTTTATTGTAGTCTTTAAAATATATTTTTTTATAAAAAAAAATTAACTACATATATGCCTTGATTCATGAAAAATCGTTACACTTATGAATATTAAAAGTATGGCAATTTGGATTGAAATCAAATTAGTTCTAAATTATTTTTGAGTTATTTGCAAATTACTTCTAACTTACTTATATCATTTTTATTATGACAAGATTAAAGAAATTCTATAATTAAGAAAAGATAATAATAAAATAAATTAAAACTAAATCATCTAATGATCTATTATTTATGCTCAGACAAATATCTACACCTAAATAAAAAAACTATTATACAACAAAGAAAATCCAAAGTATTATCTTTAAAATCCAATATTAAGATATTTTACAACTTAGTATAACAATACTTACAATTATTATATACAAAGAAAATATAACCACTATACTAAAATAATAAGAAAAAAAATTTAAATCTCTAAAAATTAAGAAAATATAATATATAATTCCATCCATATAAATATGACTTGTCTATATATTCACCTATGAATGTAATTTTATGAAAACTATAAATATAAATAATGAAATTAACATAATACAAGAATATATAATCCATGCATATAAAAAAATTTGACAACACATCATTAATATTTTAATTTGCATAATAAAATGGCCATTGAATCAATACCATGAAGCAAATTCAATCTATAAGATTTTAAATAGCTACTTCAAAACTTTAAAATAAAAATTTTATAATTATATCAAAGTTATGAATATAGATTTTAAAAAACGGACTTACTTAAATTTGAACATCACTTTTTAATACTACTATTACTTGATTCAATTATAAATATATTAAAAATAATCCATTCTTATTTCTTATCTCTTATTACTTATTCAACTATGCTAAAAACACTATCATTCACCTTTTGTAAGAAATGTAATATTAGAATCACTTAGAGATATATTTCTAAATAAATGAAGTGGTATTGGTTATGCCCACTCTATCCCTATATACCTTAAATAAGCAATACACTTGATAAGATATGTATCAAAAGAAGGTCCATCAACTATAATTATTATAATTAATCAAGATACAAATTGGTATTATAATACTACTACAGACACCACAAAATTCAAAGATACATATATTATATCATGCTACTTATCTAATATATTAAATTACTATAAACCTTCAATACTACTTAAAATAAATAAATCCAAAATAGACCTTCAAGCAATATAAATACTATGTGTAGACCACAAAAATAACACAATACACAACTTCAATATATTATTAAGATTTGCGGCTATATCAATCTCATGTGATATATCAATATATTTCATATGAAATGTACTATCCATACCACTGCATATTAAAGTTAAAAACATAAAAGAACTAAAATAATCTTATATATCTTATCTATCCAAATAATATTAATACTCCACCTTCTCTCTTATCAAACTATAAAAAAAAATTCTTCTTTAAAATTTCTTCTAAAGTATAGTTACTACATCAATGAATAATTCTATCTCTCAAAAATATTTAGTGAAAACGTTTAGAAAGAAGAAATTGCTTCATACAAAATCTACAATTTAATATAAGACATACAAATTTTAAAATACCTCTTGAGACTATAAAATATCTTAGAGGTAAAAATAATGTCACTCTATACTTTATCCAATTTAATATAAGAGATTATTAAGATGAATTAATACACATATTTATAAAAAATAAAAAATAAAAAATAAATAAAACTCCATATATAATATCAATACTCAAATTAAACATCCAACATCATACAACTATCATCTATACAAAATACTACTCTCTAAAATAATTAGTATGCTATAATAAAGAATATAATTTTAATTTATATATAAAGTTCTAAAATAATTATTATGCTATAATAAAGAATATAATTTTAATTTATATATAAAATAAGAGTCCATGCAAACATAGATTATAACAAAGTGGCAAATATACCTACCAAAAAAAGTTGCAACAAACAAAATCTACTACCATTCTTTCTATACAAACATACATACTATACACCTTATTTATTTGATAGAGATAGATAGATAGAAATGCAACAATTATTTTAGAAAGTCTCCATGAGAAATTGTTAATGCTACTTAATGAAACATGTTGATGAAAATTTTGTAAAAGAATTAGCAAAAAACTTTTCAAATGCTAATAAATAGATAAGAAATCAAAATATAGACAATATTATTTTTAATAAATTTGAAAAAAATCCACAAATCATTAATGTTAGAAAAAATATTCTTCTTTAGCATTAAAAGATATTCAAACATTAACCATTTAATATGTAATATTAATAAAATTGATACCTAAAAACTTATCCTATTCAATTTTAGATAAATCACTAGCCTCATTTCTACTATTAAGATGATATATACTAATGAATCTCAACAAATTTAATAATCATCTTTCCAACAACACAATTCTAGAATGATCATTACTATATACTTCTTTCATACAAAGATATTATTGTAATCTAAGACTTAGACCAAAATATTGAAGAAAAGAAGTCTAAAACCTACAAACACTTAGCATCAGAAGGTTTGCACACAAAGAGAAGTGTGGAATAAGATGACTCTTACTTCCAACACCCTTTACTTATAGATGGTGGTTGCTAACCAATGAGGCAACTTCCATCCTTTTGATACTTCATTTATTTCTACTTCATCCAACTAAATTCTAAGTTCTTTCTTAATTTAGTTGCCACATACAAATCCCAACTACCACCATAGTAACTTCGTTTAACTCTTTGCTGCCTTTAGAATATTAGCAACATACTATGCTTAATTTCTATGTGGTTGTAACTAAGCAAGTACTTATTGATCTTCAACACTATTACTTTGTTAATTTTCAAAAGACTTTCAATCTTAATTTTTGTATCAACTTGTAATGTCTATCCTTCAATAATGCCTTTGTAAGCATATCAGCAAGCATTTTACTTGTACCACAATACTTTATACCTATTATTCCATTTTCAATCTTCTTTCATATAAAATGATATTGAATATCAATGTGTTTGGTTTTTGAATGTTATTTTGTGTTCTTGGCAAATACAAGACATCCTTGATTGTCACACATAATTAGAGTTGTTACTAATTGCACTAGTCTAATGTCTTTTAAAAATTGCCTTATCCAACACGTCTCTATTGCACAATGATTTGCTGCCATGTACTTTGCCTCTATCGTTGATCTTGCAATAGTAGGTTGTCTCTTGCAATTCCATGAAATAGCTCCTACTCCAATGAAGAAGACATATCCCATTGTGGATCTTCTATCATTTGCATCTTTTTTTAGTCCTAAATATCCACTTACAATCAACACTAGATTGATTTGCTGGAAGAGGTATCAATTCCCATGTATTATTGTCCATAAGAGATTGATACTCTTCTTTCATAGCCTTCTCCCACTTGATTGCATCTTAGGACTTTAATGTATCATACAAAGATAACGGATCAGCAAGAAGAACAACATTTGCATGTTCTTTACTTATTTGAAGAAAGATGTGATCCTTCCACCATTCACCATGTTGCCTTTTTTCTTTCAAAAGATATCTCCTTTCATTTATAGAAGAAGATTCACCTTGTTGCACCCTATGTTCCTTTTCAACCTTCTTTTCTCTTAAATCTTGTTGTTTTTCAGTCAATGGATGGTACTCCTCATCATCAACATCATCATTATAATCTTTAATATCTTCATTTCCTTCATTGTTGTTTCTAGCAATTATAGGAGCTTTCATCTTTTCAATCTTCTTTGGCTTTTCATCTTCATCATCTTCATTATCTTCATGTTCTTGTTTTTTTGCTCAATTCAAAGATGTATCCACAAATACATCATTACTTCCACTTCGACACATTTTAAAGTACTTATAAGTACTCTTGTGCTCCAAAAACTCAACATCACGACTTTTGATGATTTTTTTGGTTTCCAAGTACATTAATCTATATGCCTTAGTACCTTCACAATAATCAAGAAACACACACTTTGTACCTTTTGCATCAAGTTTGGACCTCATACAATTTGGTGTTTTTGCATATGCAATACAACCAAAGATCCTTACATAGAAAATGCAAGTCTGTCTCATACTCCAAGCTTCTTGTGGTGTCATTCATGTAAGAGCACTTGTTGGATATCTATTTCTTGTATATACTGTATTCACTACAGCTTCCGTCCATAACTCATAACCAAGGTTTTGAGTATGAAGCATGCTCCTTACTATCTCTACAATGGTTCAATTTATCCTTTCAGAAACACCATTTTGTTGTGGAATGTATGGAGTTGTGGTTTGTCTAGCAATTCCTTCATTCTTTATATAAACATCAAATTGCTTAGACATATACTCACCTCCATTGTCTGTATGCAATACATTGATCTTGCATTCACTTTGTTTCTCAATAAGTGCTATAAACTCCATAAACCTCCAAAAGCATTTACTCTTGGCTTTAAAAATATAGATCCAAAACTTTCTTGAATAATCATCAATGAAAGTGAGAAAATACCTTGATCCTCCAATATTTGTATTCTTCATAGATCTATATACATCAGAATAGACAGTCTCCAGCAACTTGGTAGTACATATTGCTACATTACTTGGAAATGAGGCCTTTTGTTGTTTGCCTTGTATGCATCATTCGTATGCAAGTTGTTTTATATTTTAGCTTGTATTGCAAAGATATAAGCTACTTACTATAGACTTAAATTCTCTCATGTTCTTCACATTCAAATGGCTAAGGCAATGATGCCATATATTCAACTTGTCCTAGTTTGATGTAAACTCAGCAAATGCGGCTACTTCGACTCCATTCACCTTCTTATAAATGAAATAGTAAAAAATTTCCTCTCTAAAGGCTTTGAAGACCTTGTCACAATTAAGCTTAATAGACTCCAATGCCACAATAAGGTAGTTGTAGGATTTTGGAAGGCTCATCAGCAAAGTTATGACAATATCACTTTCTTCTTAAGGCTTGTCAACAATTACTTGTTTATTTGTAAGAGCCTTTACCTTATTGAGATGAGCCATGAGGTCTTCACCTTCTTCTATATTGCAAGTGAAAAACTTCCTTCTTATATAGATGATGTTGGGTAAGTTCTTCCTCTTATAGATATTGCAAAGAGTCTTCCATACTTCCTTTCTAAGAGATAATATGGGAGAAGTTGGCTTCATCTACATTGGTTGCAAACAATCCAAAAGCCTTCTTTTCATGACTTTTGAACTCCTTTTCTTCTTCATATCAGCATCTATGTTTGGAGCCTCTTCAATTTCATCTACAATATCCCAAAGATCCAAAGACACCAACAAAAGCTCCATTTTTACCTTCCAATAGTAGAAATTCTCACCTTTGAACTTCTCAATTATTCTCAATCTTTCACCCTCACTTGAAGCCATATTGAAGGGAGAGATTTATTAAAAAAGATTCAAAGAAGTCCTAATGCTTTTAAAATTAGGAAGAAAGTATTACTACCTTAGAATCACAGAATCCTTCTTTGTGAACAAACTAGTATTCTTATTCTCAAAAACACTCTCAACTTCACTTTTAAGACATCTCACAAGTCTAATGACCTATCTAAATGTCTCAAATCTGATTTACCACTCAAATATCACTTTTATGCTCACAAATCACCTCTATACACCATAAGAGGCTTTTTAATTATAATCAACATCTTTAGGACATGAAATTATAAAGTTAGACAACCAAGGATCTATCTCAGCAAAAATACAATGCAAGTATTGTATAACTTTGCTTTAAGGTGAAAAATCAAACACCAACATCAAAATGCTCTTAACCACAAGTAAGAATAACCAAGATCTAAATCTACATCTGAATATGGAAGTTAGATACTTCTAAACCCTAACATAAGCAACAACAACTTGATCTATTCCACACATCAACAACTACTTCAAAGAACTTCAAAACACTCAAGCAAATGTGTGTAGGTCCATAACCTATTGAAGAAAAGAAGTCTAAAAGCTACAAACACTTAGCATCAGCAAGGTTTCTACACAATGAGAAGTGTGGAGTAAGATGACTCTTACTTCCAACACCCTTTACTTATAGGTAGTGGTTACTAACTAACAAGGCAATTTCCATCCTTTTGATATTACATTCATTTCTACTTCATCCAACTAAATCCTAGATTCTTTCTTAATCTAGCCACCACCTACAAATCCTAGCTGCCACTATAATAACTTCTTTTAACTCTTTGCTGCCTTTTTACTATTAGCAATATACTATGTTTAATCTCTATGTGGTTGTAACTAAGCAAATACTTGCTAATCTTCAGCACAAACATCTTATACTTAATTGGATAACCTCACTATAGTTTCTTACTAAATGACTTACTTTCAAAAATCATAGTATAATTCATTAAATTTACCTACATCAATAAAAAATTTCTTTCCAAATCAATTTAAAGAAAAAATTGACAAATATCAATCTTTAATTGTTAACATTAAAAATAAAAACTATGCAATAGCTCCAAACATGGTTTTTTTAGCTTGTGGCACCACACACATTCTATTTATTAAAATCCTATAAGAAAACTTTTATATCAAAAAATCAATCATTAAAATAAGATCAATAAAAATTAATATTATTATAATATTAAATTATAATATTATTACATTAATATTATTAAGTGTCTCATCCACATTATTCTTCATTAAAGGAGAATATAAAATAATCAAGCAATACCAATCCATACTAATCTGTAGATTTGCACACTGTTTTTTATCTTCTCTTTCATCTCTAAAAATGGCCTTCTGTTGAAAGAAGAAATTATCTTTGCTTTCTAATCCTTGGCTTTTGTTTAAGACTTAGGGATAAAGAAAAATTGGCACTTTATTTATAAAGAACTTTTAAGGACCTTTTTCTTCTTCTTCTTCTTCTTCTTCTTCTTTTTCATCACTTTTAATTTTTCAAACCATTGTTTGTACAAGTCATTAAAAATTTGATTAGGTAATTTATGTTTTGTTTGATATAAATTACTCTGTAATATAAGAATCACATTGCATAAGTATAACTAAGTGACAACATATAAGAATGCTTAATTTGATGAACATTAAAAAATTTCTATGTTCACAATTAATGTAAATGCAAATAAATATATCAATGTGGGTATAACACTGACTAGAGTGTAAAAAAAGGAGAGCATTTGGAAAGCAAATCCTGTTGAGTTGTTGAGTGCCGCGGCGTGTGGATCACAAGAGCAAATATTTTGCTTGATCTTGTGCGGAAGAAGGGAATGGGAGACTTGGGTGCGAGAGAATGGCTATCGCCTTGAGGATGAGACACCAGGACGAGGCAGTGCACGATTCATAGAATAAACAAACAGTAATTGATATGGTATTTGATTCCGAATACGGGGTTTGTTAGTGCATCTTTGTTAGTTTAGCTGATTGCGCATAAGCAGCAACAATCTTTCTTTACCTCTGAAACGACGAAGTACATTTTGTAGCTTCGTTTTGAACCTACAAAGCCCTTATTTGTATCAATCCCGCCAGCGCAGTGTGTGCAGATATGGTGAATGCCGCGTTTGTCGTTTGGTGGAGAGCTCGCAGCGCGATGTTAGAAGCTTGCCGCAATTTTGAGGTAATTTTCAGTCTGTTGACGTCCTTGCAGTTGACTTTCTTCCTTTGCGTTGTAGTTTGAGGTTTTATGGGTGATTGAGCATGTCCCGCGCTCTGTTAGTCTATGGGAAAGAGCTGCGCGTCTTTACTTGTGAAATTTTGAAATGGAGAAGTATCGTGATGGGTAGTCGAAGAATGGCGATCTTTATGGGTTGAGTTCCTATGATCCAAACTGTTAGGTTAATTCACATCCCTGCGCGCTCTGTTTCTTGAACAGGGTTTTGGTTGCCTGATTGCCGGACCAGTGGCCACGATGGGTCTCCAGTGCAATGCCTTCAACCTCATTAACGAAGCCCTAAATCTGGGACTGGAGGCGTAAGGCTACGCGTGAGAACCCTTGCATTTGATCGGGTTTCCGCAGCGCAAGAGAGCTTCAAGACATTTTTTTTCCTTTCAAGGTATAGCTCTGCGGTTGAATTTTGTGGTAATTTCCCATCTAGGATTCCTACACCACCTTGAATATCAACTTTTTGGCGATGGCCAAATTGCGCAGACCCATCAAAATTAACAACGGTGTTCAATGGGTTGAGGTCTATCAGTCAGCATGTGCAATGTTCCTGGGCTTTTATGTTCTAAACAGCGGCGTCAGGGATCGTTTATTGACTCCGCTGAAGATGCTTTTGGTGGTCTAGAAAATCTACACGGCATAATGCGGGTGTCAACTCGCATCGCAGCTAATATCGCAGTTGTTAGGAGGAGATGGTTTGGGTCTCTTCAACTGCCTGTTCCAAGTGCAAGGTTTCGGAGCACCTTTACTCGACGGGTTGGAGCAAATGATGTTTTGCAAAGACTGGGTGAAGGTGGCAATCATATAGATTCCCGAACCTATGTGAAACTCTTCCAGCGGTGCACGGAGCTGCGAGACGCAGCGTTAGGCAAGCAGGTTCGTGATCATATCATTCAAGGTGGACGGCAGCTGAACATTTACGAACTCAACACCCTCATCAAATTGTACTCCATTTGTGGGAATGTGACAGAGGCGAGGCAGATTTTCGACAGCGTTGAGAATAAGACAGTAGTCACGTGGAACGCATTAATTGCAGGGTACGCTCAGGTCGGTCATGTCAAGGAAGCCTTTGCCCTGTTTCGTCAAATGGTTGACGAAGGTCTGGAGCCTAGCATCATCACGTTTCTAAGTGTTCTGGATGCTTGTTCCAGCCCAGCAGGTTTGAATTGGGGTAAAGAAGTTCACGCGCAAGTCGTAACCGCTGGCTTTGTGTCGGATTTCCGCATCGGAACTGCGCTTGTGAGTATGTATGTCAAGGGGGGAAGTATGGACGATGCCCGCCAAGTTTTTGACGGATTGCACATACGAGATGTTAGTACATTCAATGTGATGGTCGGAGGGTATGCCAAGAGCGGTGATTGGGAGAAGGCTTTTGAATTGTTCTACAGGATGCAACAAGTAGGTTTGAAACCAAACAAAATTTCATTCTTGAGCATCTTAGATGGGTGTTGGACCCCTGAAGCTTTAGCGTGGGGGAAGGCAGTCCATGCTCAATGCATGAACGCAGGACTTGTGGATGATATTCGCGTTGCGACCTCTCTCATCCGCATGTACACGACTTGCGGCAGTATTGAGGGCGCACGTAGAGTTTTCGATAATATGAAAGTTCGTGATGTTGTATCGTGGACAGTCATGATCGAGGGATACGCTGAGAATGGTAATATTGAGGATGCTTTCGGTCTCTTCGCCACAATGCAAGAAGAAGGCATTCAGCCTGACAGAATTACGTACATGCACATTATGAACGCATGTGCAATTTCTGCAAATTTGAACCATGCGAGGGAGATTCATTCCCAGGTAGACATTGCCGGGTTTGGGACTGATCTTCTTGTGAGCACCGCTCTCGTTCATATGTATGCCAAGTGTGGTGCTATCAAGGACGCACGTCAAGTCTTCGATGCCATGCCGAGACGAGATGTTGTGTCATGGAGTGCTATGATCGGGGCTTACGTTGAGAATGGTTACGGTACAGAGGCCTTCGAGACTTTTCATCTAATGAAACGTAGTAATATAGAGCCGGATGGGGTTACGTACATCAATCTCTTGAATGCCTGTGGGCATCTAGGAGCATTGGATGTGGGTATGGAGATTTACACTCAAGCGATAAAAGCAGATTTAGTATCCCATGTCCCTTTAGGAAATGCTTTGATCATCATGAACGCCAAGCATGGCAGCGTTGAACGCGCTCGTTACATTTTTGACACTATGGTTAGACGAGACGTTATTACGTGGAATGCAATGATCGGAGGATACTCGCTACATGGGAACGCACGAGAAGCGCTATATCTCTTCGATCGAATGTTGAAAGAAAGGTTCAGGCCAAATTCGGTGACGTTCGTTGGCGTGCTGTCTGCGTGCAGCCGCGCAGGATTTGTCGACGAGGGCCGCCGATTCTTCACTTACTTACTTGAAGGTCGCGGGATTGTGCCCACAGTAAAGCTTTATGGCTGCATGGTGGACCTCCTTGGACGTGCAGGAGAGTTGGACGAAGCAGAGCTGCTGATCAAAAGTATGCCAGTAAAACCAACTTCTTCAATCTGGAGTAGTTTGCTGGTTGCTTGCAGGATTCATGGGAATTTAGATGTAGCGGAGCGCGCTGCTGAGAGGTGTCTCATGATTGATCCATATGATGGTGCAGTCTATGTGCAGCTCTCACACATGTATGCTGCGGCTGGTATGTGGGAAAATGTTGCGAAAGTGAGGAAAGTGATGGAGAGCAGGGGTATTAGGAAGGAGCAGGGTTGTACGTGGATCGAGGTCGCGGGGAAGGTACACACTTTTGTTGTAGAAGATAGATCACACCCTCTAGTGGGAGAAATTTATGCCGAGCTAGCGAGATTGATGAACGCTATCAAAAGAGAAGGCTACATCCCAATTACTCAAAATGTGTTGCACGATGTGGGTGAGCAGCAGAAGGAAGAAGCCATCAGCTACCATAGTGAGAAGCTGGCCATTGCGTATGGGGTACTCAGTTTACCCTCTGGTACCCCAATCCGTATCTACAAGAATTTACGTGTGTGTAGTGATTGTCATTCTGCCTCCAAATTTATTTCCAAGGTCACTGGTCGAGAGATAATTGCACGGGATGCTAGTCGCTTTCATCACTTCAAGGATGGCGTGTGCTCTTGCGGCGATTACTGGTGAAGGCAAATATCGCCCTAACAGTATCCGTGACGTTTAAGTCACCGATTGAATATTTTTTCGACTTGAACTAGCTAGAGAGGGTCCAATTTTCAAATTGGCAATGTTACAGGTTTCTCGCTCAGCATCAAATTCACGAGGTGAACTTGAGTTCAATAGCCTTTCAGTCCCTTTGGTATCCATCATATGACATTTGTGGAAACTTCTAGCAGCCTGCAGGTACTGTATCGTTTCTCATTCCTGTATGCATTGCTCACGTGTATTCTGGACTCTTTGACGTGTGCATTCCTTATCTTTAGTAACACTACTCTGTCTGTTTCTGTAAAGGTGTCTTTCCTCGGCTTTGCTGTAAGTGTTATTGAATCGATATTTTCATTATATGTGCAGCCATTATTTTTGCGAACAGTACAAACTGGTGTTGGTAGATTCGTCGCGGATAAGGAAGCCACACGTCAGATGCTATAGCCTTTGATTACGCATTCTCCGTGGACACTACGTAAGATTTACTACACACGGTTAGGTAGAATTTGTTCACCATGGAACTATTCAGTTACCTATCATAATGGTCCATTTTTTATTCACTAGGGTGATGGTTGGCGGTTGAAACCTGGGGGAAGGACATGCATGGGATCTAATGGACGATCTTTTCTCCTTGTCCTGACTCGTGGACGTTGTCTTTACATCGGCTTACTTCCTAAGGTGGCAGTGTATCCATCATCAAGCTGGAACTTAGAATGAAAATCCGGTCGATTACTTGAGTCAGAGTCTCAAAAGAATTTAGCGAGTCCCAGATCTTCTTTCAAGTAGGTTGGAGTTGACTCTGCAGTATGACCCTTCTTGTCAATATCTGGTACTACGCAGTGAAACTGAATACATTTGCTGCGTTGGTTTGCCCTACAAATCATCATGTCATCATGCCTGACTTTTATTAGAGTAGCAACAAGAGGTTTCCTTCACCGAGGTTTCATCAAGAGGTTATCATATTAATATTTGGTGAAAGATGTAAATATATGTATATGTGTGTATGTGTATACATATCTATTTTTATTAGACACAAGTTTACATGGGGTACACTTACAGATATTTACAATTACAGATATTTACGAAGTTGAAGAAATATTCAAATGGAGTGCACATAGAAATGTAAAGGTTTTCAAATTAAGAATAAAGTTTAGAAGAGATTTGCATATCTTGTCTTTTACTTTATTTTTTTACTTGTAAACTACAAAGCTAATGATAGTACAAAACTTTAATCAATATTAATTTACACTCTTGTTTGCAAAGTTTGGAGAATATTTGCCAAGAGTTTTAATGAGATGACTTTTTGCTTCTACATTATTGTTTTCAAAACGGGATTGAGAGTCTGGTCTTTGACGTCTCAAAGTAGAGCTTAATTGAGTAGCTCATGTCTCTTGCATAACAATTGGTAATCATATACTCAATCAAAGCAAGATCCATTAAGCAAAAGTCCAACAGTCTATGATTTGGACCTTGCAAGTAGCAGTGACACAGGCAAGGTCCTACTTCAAGTACAATTTGTCCATTTATAATGAGTCATGGGAGCGAGCTCACCCTTGTGGCAAAAGGCAGGAATCAACACTACCTCTATTATGGGTGTAGATAAAGATCTAACCTTGCCCTCTCTAATGAATGGATGTGGAGTAGAACGTTGACTTGCTCTTGTCTTCATATCACATTAAGTAGATATATAGTAAGTTTTTGCCAATTTAATAAATATATCCAAATAGGATCCAATTTGTTTTGAGTCTATATAAATTAATCTAACTCAAAAGAAATTCTTTATTTTTATTTGAAATTAGAATTTAAAATTATGATTCTAAACAAATTAAATTGAAATATATATATATATATATATATAATTTTTTTTAATATAACATATTTACTACACATGTTATATCAATATAAAGTATATGATAATAAATATTATATATAATATATTATATTATTATAAATATAATTTAAATTTAATCTATGTGTGTATATATATGTGTATATATATATATATATATATATATCTATATCATTGTACTAAATTAAATTAAATTATACTAAATTTATATTATATGTTTAATTTAGATTTTATATATTTAATATATATGGTTTTTTAAAGTAAATATTTATAAATACATAAATCTATGTATATTATTTTATATTACTTTTTTGAATTTATATATATATATATATATATATATATATATAAAAGTGATGATAAAAATTATAAAATATTATATTTACCAATCTATTTTATATTTTTTTACCTTCAAAATATTTTTTAAAGAAATTCTTTAATATTCTATAATAAAATTTAATACTATTATTATCTTAATTTTACATAAGGTAGTATTATGGACATCTATATTTAATATTATATTTACTTGGATAAATAATAATGAATAGATTTGAGTAGGAATAAATAAAAATTGATAATATAATATTGAATAGGTTTTTAGCAACTATGTAGCTTGCAAGTTTGACTTTACGAATGTTTGTAAGTTAAAAAATTTGATCAACAAGTTTGGCATGTGGCACATATGTTATAAACTTGCTTTAAAAGTTTAGTAGTGTGAAGGACATGATTCTAAAAGAAAGAGAATCCTCAATACACTCTTTTATCACTGAAGAGATTTAAAAAGTTACTCAAAAGTTGATATAATATTAACTAGAATGGCTATTGCCAAAAACAAGAAGACCAGAAAGTCTTGAAACAAGACTAAGACTAGAAAGGCGTTAACAAAAGTGAAGAAGGCTTCATTCTTATCTCAATATATACTATCTAACTAAGAGCTACATAGCAATGTCTTATAAAACCTCCAACATGTATTGACTTTGCTAGCCACATGTCTTATCTTACAGGGCAAGTTATCTATGTATGCGCCACGTAGTTGGCTTGTTCCACAAGCTACTACACAGAGATAACTTATTCTACAAGCTATGAATATATGATTAGCTTTTTGGCTAAGTTTCTAATCTACAAACACATCTAAAGTCAACCACATTTATGAAGCTTCTAGGAAGCTTTTCTAGAAGACTTTATGAAATTATTCTATATTTACCTACTTCTACTTAATCATATAAGTAACTATTGAGGTAAATATATATGTCTATGACATTACCTCCCCTTCTAGAGACGAGTTCTATGAGGATCAGTCTTCATATGTTGAGAAAGTCCAAGATGTGGCAAATTGTATTTGCTACATACTCCGATCTTTGCTCTCTTTGAAGATGGTTGATAGGTCCTCTCAAACATCTATAGTGTCCCATACTAGGGTGAGAAGACTATCCTATTATTTGATCATTGTTGAGGCCTTCATAACTTCCTTTAAATAAAATATTTAGAACATTGTCAAGAGTTCTTCCTACCTCTAATAAAATCACTAAACATCGGAAGTCTCTTCCAAGGTTGTGATACCAAACACGTTGTATCTTGCTATCTATTCCAAAAAAGATATTTCGTTCTTCAGGATCTTCATCTCGATTCTGTCATCTTGAAGGTTGTGACAATTGCAATGTCTTGTCTGGTAAGTCTACAAATAAAAGCTCTTGATTTGAATCTGCTAGTTGTTGGTACTCCATCTCATCACAAATACACAGAAGCTATAATGAAAGATAGAAGGGAGAATGTTATTTTCCTTTGATCTTATTTCTTTTATAGCAAAGGTTTGCTATTATTCATCTTGGTTTTGATAGATGTCGTTGATGAAAGACTTCAACTTTCTTTGCTACATTTGTAAGATTCTTTGATGGCTCCCATGTATGTTCACTAATATCATATCCGTACAAATGAATAAGATATTCCAACCTATTTCGGTGCCACCTTAAGTCTAAGACTTCTTCCACTTCAAACTTTTGGTTATTATCTACTTCTATAGGAGAAATATAGATAACTTTTGAATTTGTTTGGTTGTGATGTTGATTTACTTGCTTCTTTCAACTGAACAACTTCTTGCCGCAGACTCTGAACTTCTTCTATAGGCATAGGCATAGTACTTCTATGATTTACATTGAAAATACTTGAGATTTGTATTCTTAGAGTGTTGACAAGCTCATGAAGATCTGCCATAGTTGCAAATTTATTCTCACTTTCATAGAGAGAAGCATCTATAATCTTCCTTTGATAGATAACTCAAACAAATTCAAAAGTTAAATTAGAGGACGGTAATCTGCAACCTCTAAAAATAATTCCTACAAAGAGAGATAATCCACTCTCTTTAAGGAAAAGATCAATATTAGAAAATAAGTTTTTTTTGTTTAAAGGTGGGTAGTCCGCAACCTTTAAAATACAACAATAGAAGTGGAGTAATCCACTCACTTTTAAAATAAGACAAAAATAATATATTTGCACTCTTATCAAACTGTCAAGGACATGAATCTTAAAGAAAGAGAATCGTCAATATACTCTTCTATTACTAAAGAGAACTAGAAAGTCACTCAAAAGGTGATGTAATATTAACTAGAATGGCTATTGCCAAAAATAAGAAGACTAGAAAGTCTTGAAATAAGACTATATTGAAGATCAACAAGTACTTGCTTAGTTACAACCACATAAAGATTAAGCATAGTATGTTGCTAATAGTAAAAAGGTACCAAAGAGTTAAAGTAAGTTATTGTGGTGGCATCAAGGATTTAGTTAGATGAGGTAGAAATGGATGTAATATCAAAAGAATGGAAGTTGCCTCGTTGGTGAAGAAACCACCACCTATAAGTAAAGACTGTTGGAAGTAAGAATTATCTTTCTCCACACTTCTCTTAGACTATAATCCTTCCTGATGCTAAGTGTTTGTAGCTTTTAGACTTCTTTTCTTCAATAAAGTATGGGCCCTCTCACATTTGCTTAAGTAATTTTTGAAGTTCTTTGAAGTTGCTTTATAAGTGTGGAGTAGATCAAGTTGTTGTTACTGATGTTGGGCTTTGGAAGAACCTAACTTTCAGATTCAGATCTAGATCTAGATCATGGTTTGATCTTACTTGTGGTTAAGAGCATTTTGGTGTTAGTATCTTATTTTTCACTTATAGACAAAGTTTACATTGTGCTTTTGTTGAAATAGATCCTTGGTAATCTAACTTTATGATTTTATGTCCTAAAGTTGCTGATTGTGCTTAAAAGGCTTCATATGGCGTATAGAGGTGATTTGTGAGTATAAGAAAGATATTAGAATGGCAAATCAGATTTGAGACACTTAGATAAGTCATCAGACTTGTGACAAGTTTTGAAAGTGAAGTTGAGAGAATTTTTGGGAGTTAAAATACTAGTTTGTTCACATAGAACGATTTTAGGATTCTAAGGCAACAAAACCTTCTTACTCATTTTTGAGAGCATTAGGACTTCTTCTTACAATTTTTTTGATACAACTCTTCCTTAGACATGGCTTCAAGTAAGGGTGAAGGATTGAGAGTTATTGAGAAGTTTAGAGGTGACAATTTCTACCATTGGAAGGTAAAAATGGAACTTTTGTTGATATCTTTGGATCTTTGGGATATTGTAGATGAAAGTGAAGAGGCTCTAAGCAAAACTGCTGATATGAACGAGAAGAAGGAGTTCAAATGTCGTAAAGAGAAGGCTTTTGGATTGATTGCAACAAATGTGGATGAAGCCAACTTCTCCCACATTATCTCTTGCAAAGGACCAGCGGAAGCATGGAAGACTCTTTGCAACATCTATGAGAGCAAAGACTTATCCAACATCATCTATACAAGGAGGAAGTTCTTTACTTACAAGATGGAAGAAGGTGAAGACCTCATGGCTCATGTCAATAAGGTAAAGGCTCTTACAAATCAACTAGCAATTGTTGACAAGCCTTCAGAAGAAAGTGATATTGTCATAACCTTGCTAATGAGCCTTCTCAAATCCTACAACTATCTTATTGTAGCATTGAAATCCATCAATCTAAAAGAGCTTATAATGGATTATGTGACGACAAGACTTGCCCATGAAGTAACCAAGAAGAAAGAAAAGGAGCCTCAAAGTGGAGATTCAGCACTCTACTCACGTTAAGGCAAGGAAAACTATTCAAATCAACGAGGTAATGTCAAATCTTGCTTCATTTGTGGCAAAGTGGGCCATTTTGCTCGAAATTACTACAAAGGCAAAAAGATGAAGAAGGAGAATGTAAATAGTGTATAAGATGAGTTTGGAGGACAAGATTATGCATTCATGGCAACAAATGGGACCTCTATAGCTGCCATGTCAAGATGGATTGTAGATTCAGATTGTTCCAAGCATATGACACCTTATAAGTGTTCATTTGATACTTATGAGGCTATTCTAGCATCAAACATGGTGTTGGCAGATATTGGTACATGTGAAGCCATTGGAATTGGTTCTATTATGGTGGAGGTGGTTGTGAATGGACAAACCAATAGGATCAAATTCAAAAACATCCTTCATGTGCCGAAGATGAAGCAAAACCTACTTTTGATGAGTAAACTTGTAATAGAAGGTTTTAAAGTACAATTTGACAAGAATGGATGTTTTTTAAGAACATTGAGTGGAGATAAGGTCTTCAAAGGCTTAAAAGAATGAAATTTGTACTACTTCATTTGTAAGAAGGTAAATGGAGTGGAAGTAGCCGCATTTGCTGAGTTTACATCAAACCAAGACAAGTTGAATATATGACATCATCGCCTTGGCCATTTGAATGTGAAGAGCATGAGAGATCTCAAGACCATGGTAATTGGCTTAGATCTTGGCAATATAAGCCATAATGTAAAATAACTTTCATGTGAAGGATGCATACAAGCCAAACAACAAAGGGCCTCATTTCCAAAGAGTGTAGCAACATGTGCTATCAAGTTACTGGAGATTGTTCATTCTGATGTATGTGGACCTATGAAGAACACAAATATTGGAGGATCAAGATATTTTCTTACTTTCATTGATGATTATTCAAGAAAGATTTAGATCTGTATTCTTAAAGCCAAGAATAAATGCTTTTAGAGATTTAAGGAATTTAAAGCACTCGTTGAGAAACAAAGTGAATGCAAGATCAAGGTGCTGCATACGGATAATGGAGGTGAGTACATGTCTAAGAAATTTGTTGTTTATTTGAAGAATGAAGGAATTGCTAGATAAACCACAACTCCATATACTCCACAATAAAATGGTGTTGCTGAAAGGACAAATCGAACCATTATAGAGATGGCAAGGAGCATGCTTCATACTCAAAATCTTGGCTATGAGTTTTGGGTGGAAGCTGTGGTGAATGTAGTGTATACAAGAAATAGGTGTCCAACAAGTGCACTTGCATGAATGACACTACAAGAAGCTTGGAGTGGGAGACAGCCTTGCATTTCCCATATGATGACCTTTGATTACATTGTATGAGGTCCAAACTTCATGCAAAAGGTACAAAGTGTGTGTTTCTTGGTTATTGCGAAGGTAATAAGGCATATAGGCTAATGTGCTTGGAAACCAAGAAGATCATCAAAAGTCGTGATGTTGAGTTTTTGGAGTAGAAGAGTGCTTATGAACAAGTGGAGATGTGTCCAAGTGGGAGTAATGGTGTATTTATGGACACATCTTTGAATTTAGCAAAGAAACAAGAAGATGAAGATAATGAAGATGAAAAGCCAAAGAAGGTTGAAAAGATGAAGGCTCTTATAATTACTAGGACCAGCAATGAAGGAAATGAAGATGTTGAAGATTGGAATGATGATAATGATGAAGAGTACCAACCATTGAGTGAAAAACGACAAGATTTAAGAATTAGAAAAGAACAAGGAGTGCAAGAAGGCGAATGTTCTTCTATAGGTGAAAGGAGATATCCTTTAAGAGAAAGAAGGCAACGTGGCGAATGGTGGAAGGATTACATCCTTCCTCAAAGTAAAGAACATGCAAATGTTGCTCTTCTTGCTGATCTATTATCTTTGTGTAATGGTATGAAGTATGAAGATGCAATCAAGTGGGAGAAGACTATGGAAAAAGAGTACCAATTTCTTATAGACAATGATATATGAGAATTGCAAAAAATCCAAAACATCACTCAACGACCAAGCATATTGATATTCAACATCATTTCATACGAGAGAAGATTGAAGATGGTTAATAGGTATGAAGTATTGTGCTACAAATGACATGCTTGTTGATGCGCTTACAAAGGCATTAGTGAAGGATAGACATCATGATTTGATTAAGAAATTAGGATTAAAAGCCTTTTGACTATTAGTAAAGTGGGAGTATTAAAGATCAGCAAGTACTTCCTTAGTTACAACTACATAGAGATTAAACATAGTATGTTGCTAATAGTAAAAATGTAGCAAAGAGTTAAAGTAAGTTATTGTGGTGGCATCAAGGGTTTAGTTGGATGAGGTAGAAATGGATGTAATATCAAAAGGATGGAAGTTACGTTGTTGGTGAAGAAACCACCACCTATAAGTAAAGAGTGTTGGAAGTAAGAATTATCTTTCTCTACACTTCTCTTAGACTACAATCCTTGCTGATACTAAGTGTTTGTAGCTTTTAGACTTCTTTTCTTCAATAGACTAAGACTAGAAAGATGTTGAGAAGAGTAAAGAAGGCTTCACTCTTGCCTCCATATATACTCGCTAACTAAGAGCTACGTGGTGATGTCCTATAGGACTTCCAACATGTGTTGACTTTGTTAGCCACATGTCTTATCTTGCAAGGCAAGTTATCTATATATGCGCCACATAGTTGGCTTGTTCCACAAGCTACTATACAAAGATAACTTATTCTACAAGCTACGAATACATGGTTAGCTTTTTGGCCAAGTTTCTAACTTACAAACACATCTAAAGTCAAAACCATGTCTATGAAGCTTCTAAGAAGCTTTTCTAAAAGACTTTATGAAATTATTATATATTTACCTACTTCTACTTAATCATATATATAACTATTGAGGTAAATGTATATGTCTGTGATAAGTAGTAACCTACAAATTAAATACTTGTTATGTGGCTTTTTAGATATTGCTACATATCTCGTTAATTAAATAGAACTTATAGAATTAGAAGTGAGGTCTTTCCCATTCTGATCAATACTTTTCTTGCTTCTAATTTAATTTGAAGAGTTTCTAATCTTTTTGTCTTTGGCAATAGCCACCTTAGTTTCTTCTTGAATATATATATTTCCTCATTTTTTTTTGTCAACATTCTTTAATTTACATCTTGCTTTGTTTAATTACATTTTATAAGTCTTTATCATCAAGAATTAGTTTTTGTAATTCTATTAATCATGTTTGTATAATATATAAATTTATATGATAAAAAATAATCTATTTATAGTAATCATAAAAATAAAAATTTAATTTTGATAAAATTTTATAAATTTAGTATATTTGATCAATATTTATTAATATTTAATTAATTTCTATATTTAATATAATTCCAAATTCATTCAAAATTTTGATAAAAAAACAAAGATTTTTATTCATCATAATTATGAATAATATTTATGAAAAGATTCTTTTATAGTTTCAACATCATATTCTTGAGAAGAAATCTATTATTTCTTATCTTGCATCTGAAATATAAAGATAAAATATGATTTAAGATAATTAAATTTTCCAGTGTCTATTTAATGTAAAATTTGATAGATATGTTTTTAGTAGATCTATAAATAAATATGCAAAATTTTATAGAAAAATAAGTTATAGTTTGTGAGAAATAGAGATTTAAAAGAATGACAAGAAGTGGAGCAACATGCTTATAGGGAGAAGAACTAAGGCTTTGGACATCAAGTGGTGACTTGGAGCTTGTGAAGGTGGATGGATGATAAGGTGCTTGGGTGGCACCTAAGAGGTTTCGAGTTTGAATTTCCATGGTTGCACATGAAAGAGAAGAAAAAAGAATATTTTTTAAAATTCTTCAATTAATTTATCGATGATATCTAGAAGATTGGTTCCACAATGCTTGCATTAAGAGATTATGTTGAGTGCCAAGGGTACTTGTCACCTATGAGTAGGAGCAAAGAATCTCCCTTAATAGTAGCATGATGTATGATCTTTGCTTTTGATCTTCTTATTGTTGCCAAGATTAGAGAAAGAGTGAAAGAGTTGCATTAAGACTCCATTTCTTGGAATAAATTTATGGAACAACTCAAAGATGAATTTTTTGAAGTAGATTCAGAAAGAATGACCAATAAGTTATTTTTAAAGTGGATTGAACAAAGCCTCGATATCAAATGGACCCAAGCAAGGTAATTAAGGATTCCAAGAAAAAAATTGGCCAATTAAGAAGGTATAAAAGGCAATTGCTTGATAGAAGGAAAATTGAGTTATTTTTGCAAGCATCAAATATTATTTGGAGAACAAATTACTCTTTCATTTAGCAAATATGGCATTTAAAAATTACTTTATTAATGATTGAAAAAAAATAAAGGAGGCAATTGGACTTTTAGCTAAGCAATAAAAGCTTAAGATTCAGAGTTAACCGGCACAATTAGATCTAGTATCCATTGTCCTAACTTCTTCATTGACTCAAAAGATGAGAAAATATTATTCATAATAAAGCACTAGAGAAATTAATCAAAGATATGGGAGATTTGATAGTGGAAATGACAAAATTGAAAAGATCTTAAAAACCTAGTGTATCAAATTCTTTACAAAGACCTAGAAGATATATTAAAAGATGTATGTGATATGATAGTCTAAGCCACAAGTATGGTGTTGTAATGTAATACAACTATATAGGTGAAACTATAATCAAAATTTAATTTCTAATTAATATCTAATTATCTTGATTCAATAATAATTCAAGGTATCTAAACATGGCTTTTATAAAAGCATCTTAATTTATTTTCTTATCTTAATAGTTAGTAGGTTGAAGGTTGGTTAGTACTTTTACCTTCTAAGCTCTAGAGATTCTTTTATTATCTTAGAAAGACTATAAATTGATAAAATCAGATTAGAAGAGATAAATAATTAGTATAATTAATACTAGGATTAAGTTGAAGGTAGGATTGGACTAAAAAATCCTTAGGATAGATTAGATTGATATTCAAGGATCGATCGTTTATAAGACATGGTTGAAATCAGACCTCTAGCCACTAAAATGATTGCCTAGGAAAAAATAGGATTTCATTTGAAGATTGGAGATTAGGATTTGAGAGCTAGGTTAGAGCTTATTCCAAAGATATAAGGTTGGTTTTGGTAGGATTTATTTGGACTTTGTAATTGTTGTTAAAAGATAACTTTTGTATTGGCAACTTAGGATTTATGCAATTCAATTAGGGCTAGCACTCTCAGCTAGTTTATAAAATTGGTATCACATCTACAATTCAAATTTTGAAAGTACTTGGTTAATTAGGTGTACTAAGTTTATAAGAAATTTTGTAATAATCTAATGGTGCAGTTGAGAGATATCTGGATTTTGGTATAAGAATAAACTAAAAGTTGGCAATTTAGAATTTCAAGTTGGTGGCCAAGTAATATTAGTCACAATCTATAAGTTGGATTGGAGTGAATTCTTGTTAAGCACATAGAGGACTTATGGTAGCATTTGTGTGAAATTTTTTGTTCGAAGTGAATGGTTAAATCATAAGCTATAATTTACTAAAGCTTGCTAATTAGGATTAAGGTTTACATAGAAAGTTTAAAATTATCTAATTATTGAAGTAATAACGAAATTAGAATTTATATAGGATTGAAATTACTAAAAAGAGTATTTTTGAGTACTTTGTATTAGATTTAAGCACTTTTGAATTAAAATTCAAATTACATTCTTCTTATAAGGATGAAACATATTAGGATTTTTTGGATATTTGTAAAACACAATCTCACCTTCTACAGCCAAATGTTTTGGTGTATTTTCAAATAAAATAATATGTAATATAACATAAGTAGTGAATTGGACATAAAAGTTTAGGATAAAAGGTATTAGATTATATTTGTGGTTATTTGGAATTGATGGCGCAAGAAGGTAAGAAGGTTGAATTTGGTGTCTTTGATGGATCTTTGGATAGAGATACAAATAGAACTTCAAGTAGAGCTTCAAGTGGATTTTCTATCGATGAAGAAGGTATGTATTTTGATCCAAATACTGCAAAAATGTTTCAAGCATTTACATTATTTATGCAACAGTAACATGGGAATGATTGCAAAGAGGCTTTAACCACCAAAGCATTGTAAGTGGTGGTTAACAAGATTGACCAATTTGATAGAAGGGATATTTCTAATTATTTAAGATGTTATATGTAAAAAATAGAATTAAATCATATTTCTAAGAAGAAAATGATTCAATTATTTGAGCTTACTATGGTACTAGAAATAAAAGAGCATATAAGATCTATTATGGAGCAAGTTAGAAGTTCATGGAAGGTATTTTTACATGCCTTGAAGGATGAGTATTTTTTAGAGGACACTGATTGAGTTACCAAGAAATCATTCATGGAATGGATTGAATGACCTAAGAATAATTTACAAGCAATAAAATTTGTCAAAGCTATAGACAACAATAAAGGCATAGTTAAAGAAAGCTCAAAAATAACAAAAGATCAATGCAGATGCTTATTGCAAGAAAAAACCACAATTCAATATGAGTAACAAAGTATAGTTATTTTGTCACAATATCAAGATTACTCATCCTTGTGACAAGTTGGACTATCATAGGTTTAAACTTTTTTTTATTTGTAAACAAATCAATCTTATTACTTATTGATTATATCTACCAGAGTCTATGAAGATCCATCTCATATTCCATGTATATCTTATAGAGCTATATAAGATAGTAAGTATCTAGAGAAGAAAAAAAAAATGCCACCTCTTCCTATAAAAAAAGATAAGAATCAAGAATTTGAGGTGGAAGAAGTCTTAGATTCAAGGTGGCATCAAAATAAGTTGGAATATCTTCATTGATACAAATCTGATATTAGTGAATGCACACAAGAACCAACAACGAATCTAGTAAATGCAACAAAGAGGATTGAAGCTTTTTATCAATGACATCAATCAAAATCAAGATGAAGATTTGTAAGATCTATGAAAGATGATGACCACTTCTCATGGAATTTGTCCGTAGAAAGGAGGATAATATCACAGACATATACATTTATTCCAATAGTTACTTATATCATTAAGTAGAAGTAGATAAATATAAATTAATTTCATAATATCTTCTAAAGAAGCTTCCTAGAAGCTCCATAGATTTATTTTTGACTTTACACATGTTTGTAGTTGATTGCTAAATTAAAAACTTAATCAAAAAGTTAATCACATACCACATGTATTGGTAGCTTATCAAACAAGCTAATTATGTGATACACATATAGATAACTTGTCTTACAAATTAAGACATATATCTAACAAAGTCAATACATGTTGGAGATCTTATAGAAGATTGTTATATAACTCTTAGTTAGAAAGTATATATGGAGGTAAGAGTGAAGTCTTCTTCACTCTTATTAATGCCTTTCTAGTCCTTAATCTTGTTTCAAGACTTTCTAGTCTTCTTAACTTTAGTAATATCCATTCTAATTCAATATATTATCATCTTTGAGTGATTTCTTAGTCTTTTCAAGCAACACAAGAGGATATTGAAATTTTCTTTCTTTCAAATTTATATCCTTGACAAATGATTAATTATCTAGTCTTTCATTTCATTACTAATTTATAGACCTACTTTGATTCTTATTTTTAAAAAATGAATGTGTATACATGTATATGTAATATCACCATTTTTTTTATATTGGTTACTATGGAAATAAATCACTTTGCTAATATGTCAATATAATACCCCTAATGAATGGCAAACCAAGTAAGACATCTTTTCTTTAAATTTTTTGAATAATTAACATCTTTCAATCATCATGTGGCTTATGTGTATAGTAATATTTAGATAACTTTACGTGAAGTTATGATTATTGTAAGATTCCGATTTGTACATCATCTAATATAATTTAAAATTTGAAGTGAAAAAAAAAAAAATGATATATCCTATTTGTATCAATGAATAATTCAATTAAAGGCATTTAAAATTAAGATTTATTTTTTAAGTATGATCAATGAACTAAGATACATGAGATCCATCTCCTATTATTTATATCTTTATAAAATCATTGATTCTCTCCTACAAAATATAAGTTGTAATAAGAATTATTATCATAGATTTATTTTGAATTTTTAAAATTCTAAAGTAAATATCAAATTTTTATTTCAAATAGGGCCAAGAAGCTCATTTTATGTGCATTGAAAAATCTTAGGCCTTCCTTTGATAATTTTTACAAATTTTCAATTTAAAATTAATTGGTAATAATTTAAAAAATTAAAAATTAATATCATATTTTATTAAATGATAAAAATACAAATGAAAAAATAAATATAATAAAATAATAATTATTTTTTAAATAAAAAAATTCTATATAAAATAATAAACTTTATAAGAATTTAAAATTATTCATAATTTAGGTTATTTTTTAATATGCAAGATTATATAAATTTTTCAAAAAATATATATTAAAATCATTGAATTATTAATTTTAATTATTTTTAAATTTAAAATATAAATACATCAAAATAAGTATCTTCAGATCACACACAAGTATTGATTATATTTATTTATTTGTTTATTTATTTATTTTAAAATTAAACTATCAATTTTTTTATTAAGCTTATATTTTAAAGCATTATCTTATTAATTTATTTTTACTCAAAAAGCCACATTTCTTAGAGAAGAATAAATAAAACTTTATTCATCTATTACAAGTGAAAGACAACCATTATTTATACAAGGGTCATTGATGCACAAGCACAATCCTTTTAGGCTGTGGCGACGATGGTCATCTACCGACCGGTGAACTCCCAACGACATTCATCTACTCAATAACGAGCATATCATATATTCATCTAAAAATCAACCACGAATCCACTCGACATTCATCGAAAAGAATCTCCCTCGCCAACAAATAAAACGTCGTTAGCATCAAACCACCCCATCGGCTCACCGCCACCGTGTCACAGTGGCCCAGATGCGAGAAAGGATCTGATACGGGGCAATCCACTTGGATAGAGTACGATCACACGTGGTTCCCGAGGGGCGCTCCCGAGGGGCGTTCAATTGAAGAGAACCATGAGAACGCCGAAGGAGTGGGGTGCTATTTGGAAGTATCTTATGGATCACTGCATTATCCGGTGGTTTTGATAACTCGTGTGAACAGAACCCTAGACGGAATAGCTCACTGCCCTTGCTCCGACTTTGCTACTGTCTCGCCCAGCTACCGAATTAGTATTACACGGTTTCGCTTGTTGCCTAGTTTTCGATCGGGGTCGGTGTGACGCCTTTCGGAGGGAAGAATCGGTCCTCTGCTGCTGATGCGGCTTCGAGGCTGAATCCTCAAGCCTGGAGCCACTTATTGCGCATTTCCACATACAATACTGTGTAGCAATCGGAGAGAAAGGTTTCGTCTTTCTTCTGTGAGTGTGCGTTTTCTGGGAGGTGGATTTGGCGTGCAAGTGCAGAGGGTGAGTTGCGTGAGTCCTCGTGATGGATGGGTTTTTCAACGCCTTCAAGAGCTCGGGACTTGTGAAAGTGGTGCAGGATGTGGCTGAGGATGCTCTTCACGTGAACCGTGACGGGAAAGGTAGTGTATTGGGCGATCCATTTTTCCACATTTGTATCGGAAGGGTAGTTTCGCGTTTGTTGCGGTTTCTTTTCTTCGATGGAGTTGGGGTTTGATGTTTTTGGTAGGCGGCATCCTGATCGTCTTGATTCTTGAATGCCTCACTCGCGAAATATCACTTGGATTTTGAGCAGCTTTGTCGGATTTAGCCCTTTTTAGAGCACTATGCTTCCTTTCGGTTGATAGATGTGTTTGCTTGTAAGGATAGCAAGGTAGAACTTTCGCTTAAACTGAGAGTTTTTTCTGAAAAGGGTATCAAGCACGAGCATGTGTAGTTCGCATTTGTGAATTTCTTTCATAACAATTTGGTCTGCTGATCTAGATTTGATACTTTATAGCCTCTCTCACGTTTACCGACGCGGTTTGCGCTATGGCTTGCACTCAGCTTTGAGTGCTATGAAGGACATTCAACTCTTCAAGCTGATATGAATCAGGCCGTTAATTGAGGATTTCAGAGTGATATTGTTTGGAGATGGTCATGAGAGTGCGGACAAGCCATCTCTTGAGTTGCTGAGAAATATACCACGGGTTTTCTTGTGTCGAAAACAGAACCTTGCTTGTTGGGAGATTTGAAGTGGTGTGGCTGAGTGGTGGGGCGATTGTGTTGTGCAGTAGGGAATGTTGACTCAAAGTCACGTTCCTACGATTCTTCCTCCACGGATTGGCCAACTCCAGGAGAATCTGAAGCTGATGAAACCCGCTATTCCCGTCATTCACGCAATGATGATGACCAGTCTTCGCAATCATCATGGGGACAGCCGGCTCGCAACGGACAAGACGAGTCATCGGAATCTAATTGGCAGCGTCCACGTCCAACTCGCAACGAAGAGGACGAGACTTCTCAACCTGAGTGGCGCCGCCCACGTCCAGGAAGGGACGAAGAGGATCAAGAAACGCAACCTAAGTGGGGCTCTTCTCGTCCAGAACGTGAGGACAACCGGCCTTCTGAAGGCAGCTGGGCTAAGGTGATAGTCTTTTTGTGTGCTTAGTGTCAAGTTGAGCTCGACATGTCTTTTCTCTACACTACAAATCAATCTTTTCACCATGTTTGTGTTGGTCATGCCAGGCGACGCTTGTTGTGTCGATAGGATAGCAAAATACCACTCCAATGTGAATTCAAAATCGCAGACGGAGAGCGCAAGTTATGTGGTTTGTGATCCAAAATGCAACGTTTTATTGACATCACCTCTTTTATGTGTAGGTTGCATCTACTCACGGAGATGACAACCAAGACGACGGCTGGCAGACTGCAGGTCGCACACGTGCCGGAGGGCGTCAACATCGTCCTCACATACGACCAAGTGAGGAGCAATTTAACGAGTATCAGCGCGATCCCAGTGAGCAGAATTACGCCGAGGAAGCTTCTGTTGACATCGAGCCAACGGAAGAGGAATTGAACGACCTCTCAGTTGCTGCAAACCGTCTCTGGGATCTTGATCTCAACAGACTAGTACCTGGCCAAGACTACGAGATTGATTGTGGGGAAGGAAAGAAGTTGTACAACAAGGAAGACATGAGCGTAAATTCACTGTTCAAGTTTATGGACAAGGGTGTGTTCAAGCGTCCCACATTTGCCCGTTTCTACCAACTCTTGGATAACTACAACTCCGATGAGTCGAAGCGCGAGGAGATGTCTGCAGCAGAGGAGCGAGAGCAGATGGTCTTCCTTGAAGAGATCAGTCGTACCGCTCCTATCAAGTATCTGTTGCGCTACCTCGCCGAAAAGAGGATTGTGTCTAACAGTATGGAGGAATTCAAGCAGATATTCCGCAACCTGTGGTTTGAATTCTATAACCGCGGTGGCACACAAGATTCTTCTTCTGCTTTCGAGCATGTGTTCGTAGGAGAAGTCAAACGCCGAGGAGAAGTCTCAGGATTCCACAACTGGATTCAGGTGCATAACCCAACTACCGCCTATTTCCTTTCGTTTCTCTTTTCTCTTTTCCCCTTTTTTCTTTCTTGGCCTGCTTGCAATTTCTCTCTTGCTGTGCCCAATTTAACCTTTAAGAGTGTTATTCTTGTCAGTTTTATATGAAGGAGGCCAAGGGAACTGTAGATTACCAAGGGTATATTTTTCCGCGGCGGCGTGGAGGAGATTTGGTAAGTCTCTGCAGGGAATGCATCTTCTCCAATTGCTCTTGATCTTTGTCTATACGTACTGCAGAAATGGTTTTCTGATTGGATTTTTATGGTTGATTTGTGCAGCCGGACTCACAATCACAACTGATGACGATCCAATTTGACTGGAACGGTGTGCGGAAGGAACAAAGCAGTGTCATGATCGGCGTCAGCCCAGAATTCGAGCTGGCGTTGTATACTTTGTGCTTCTTCTGTGGGCAGGAAGAAAATCACGTAAACTTGGGGCCTTACAGAGTTAACGTTAAGTGCTACCACATAGGCGAAGACAGGATTGGTTCCGTCTTCCCGATTGCTCTAGACTAAGTCTTCTGTCTTTGCAGTTTGTATGTAGAGTCTGTTTGCAGAGGAGCTGCTGGTTGCTCTTTCCTTTTTCACTGATTTTCACGTTTCTGGAAGGGCCTTTAAGAGTGTAGATTTTGTTGGCCAAGAGTATGATCAAGAAGTTGAACCAACACTGATGCCCCACAAGAAGGAACTTGCTTTTTGGCATCAGAGTCGTCTCGCCAAAAATGTAGAAAACTCAGGGTCGCTCTGTAAAAGACTGGTATCCAGATTGTCAGAGTTATTGACATTCATAAACTTCAAATGCTTGTTTCTTCAATTGAAGAAACAACAAAACTTGAAGAGCTTCACTCAATTTTATTTATCACATATTCCCCAACACCTTCAAGGCGTACAATTTCCCAATGAATTTAATCATCTATCAGTCTTCTACGCTAGTTGTATGGGCGCAGAAGAGTTTCTGACTGCTTTAAGAATTGAATATCAACTTAATGATTTTTGGATCTCTCTATTCACTGTTTTCGTGGTCTTGCCAGCTTTACATATCCTTGGCCCCAGGCAATGTGCAGTCACTTCAATGAACTTCCCTCCCACAAGTTATCTAGAATGACTACGTCACTTTTCCCTCAAAAGCTCGTTCCATAGTTGTTCATTTTACCACACCCCTTTTTGGTAATCATTGAATGTTCGCTCTGTGCCATTCTGAATCCAGCTCGAGACATTTATGAGCCCCTTGTTTTATGTGCTCAAGTCAAGATCGACCTTATCGGTACAAGTCATGAACTTTAACCAGGGGTCACAGCAACTCCATACACATAATCAGAAGTGTCAAGGGAAAATATCATATATATCCTTCAAATATGCTGAAATGTCAAGCATACCTTGTATTCTTGATAATAGCAAATATACCCCTCAAGTTTGTGATTATAGCAAATGTACCTTTGTTGGTGATAAGTTATCACCAATGTTCCTTGTTTAGTTGTCATCTAGGGCCGAAACAAGAATGTTCTCAATGCGATTCAAACCTTAGTTCTTCAGAGAGTAGCTAGTTTAAATATACTTTGAATTTGAAACAACAAAATATTTTGGCACCAATTTATGTAAACAATGGTGCTCTTTGCCTAAACCCTATGTAAGAGTGCTTGTTTGTTGTGCACCCTAGCCTAATCCTATATCCAAAGCTTTAGTTCCAGCTTCAAGAAGAAAACCCTTATTAGATTAATTGCACATTTTTTTTTCCTTTGCACAATTCATGTTGTTGCCACACATCACTTCTTCTGAACAATATATATTGTAAGAATAATATTGTAAGTAGGAGCTCATAGCCTATTTATAATGCACAACTTATCATTATTTAAAAAATGTAATGAGGCATATAAGATTTCTTCCTCCTCAATGTCAATTTCCAAAATATCAATAGAACATGTTAAGAAGAAGACCTTGGTTATAATTACTTACTTTGCTGCTTTGCAAACATACTCTTTCTTGAGACAACAAAATCACAACAAAATTCATTGACATATTCAATTAGATAATAAACAAGGAATGTTGGTAGAAACTTATCATAAATAGGATACATTTACTATTATCACAAATTTGAGGGATATATTTGTTATTATCAAGAATACAATAGTATTCTAAATATTTTAGAATATTTGAGGGATATATATAATATTTTTTCTACTATCAACTATACTTGGAATAAAAATGCTTCTTCCATCTTGATCTTTTCAATGATACAACAATTATTTTGCTTTTAGTACTATTAGAAATACATTACAATGGTGAAATTAGAGATTATTAAATTTTATTTAATACCCTCCAATTTAATTTACAAATTACAATACTTATGTAATTTTTTTAAAATGCATTCTTAACAATTAAAATGTGATTTTAAAAAATTTAAAAGAAGCATTAAAAAAATAAGAATAATCTCATATCATTCAAAGATTAAATCTCAATCTTATTTCTAAATTTGACAATTTTTTTAAAATATATATAATCATATGTTAAACTTATTTGAAATCTAAAAATGTGGAATACAATAAATAAAGGACAAATCTTACTTCAACCACCCACTATAGAAAGAACTAGTATAAGACCACAAGCTTTACTTGTTTGTAAAACAAAAAATGCTTGTTAATGATAAAATAAAGTTTTTCTTTGTTTAAATTTTATAATTTGTTGTTGAAAATAAAATGAGCTTACATGTTTAATATTTTTAACATCAATATATTAATATTAGATAGATTTTATAAAAGCATTTAAATTTAAATTTAAAATAATAAACCAGCTATTTATATATTAAAAACAACAAGATACAAAATACCACAAAACATGAATACATCATAAAAGCTTATTTAGAACATTATTTGGCCAGAAAATATCCAATTCCAAGTAAAAAAAATACTAATTTTGTTAATGAGAAGATTATTACAAAGTTATAAAATATATTTTAGTTTATTAATAAGAAAATCCAATAGTCAATTTTAATCTTTAATAAAAAAAATTTAAAAAAAAAAAAAAAAAAAAAAACAAATCGATTTGACTTTTAATAAAAATTAAAATTTAAACTTTTATTATGTAATATATATATATATATATATATATATATCCAAATTTTGTGCTAACACTCTAAATATTTATAAAAAACATAAAAATACATGATTCCAATGTAAAGCTCTCATCTTTACTATGATTGCACATACTAGAAAAGTTTCTAATATAAGTGAAGAATATTTTCAAAAAAATTCTACACATCAAAATTTACATAAATCAATAAAAGTTTTAGCGTACGAAATAATTCCAAATCTAAATAGTGTAGATATTTAAAAAAAAATGTAATATTTGAGATGCATCAAAGATACTTAATTTTAGTTTTTTACAGATTCTATGGCTAAATATTTTCCATTAACTATTGATAAAGTTACTAATTCTCTAATCTAAAGAAAAAAGAATGAAAAATATCATTTTAGCAATTCTTTTCTAATTATTTTTTTCAACTTATATTATAAGATTTTTATTAAATATTTTAATTAAAGATTTGAACCATACTTTTTAATGTTACTATTCAAAATAAATTATCTTTTCTATCTTAATATGTTTTGAAAAATACACTATTAGCATATTAAATATTGTAACAAATACGATGTTTACAAATATATTTACAAGCCTTATGTTTCATTCTTTAATTTAAATATATGATTAAATTGCTATTTGTAAAAGAAAAACATTAGTTAATATCAAAAAAAATCTTTCAAACAAATTTATACCTAAAGAAAAGTACGTCAATGTTTACTTTTGGCTCCTTACATCTTTTTGTTAAAAACAAAATTAAAAATAAAAATAAAAAACTTTATTTTTTAACCTATTAGCAACCTAATAGTTATAACTCAAAAGTCTATCTCTCTTTAAGAGTAAACATGAACAAAGAAGAGAAATTTAGATTCATGGCAAAGAATTAAAAATACTTACATAAGAATTAGATTCCAAAATATGACAAAATATGTTTAAAGTATAGAAGGTATTAATCAAATATTCATAAATAAACTCTAATTCTCAACTTTTATATTATATTGAATATTTTATTTAAAAAATAAGAATCTCTAGTAATTGCTACTACTATTTCTCTATGTATTAATATTTAACTAGCTACAACAAGGTTATACTAGATAAAATATTTATATTATATTCAAACCTAAAAGATATTAAATAAATAATTAGCAATCATCAATTACAACTTTTCACCCTAAGATCAACTTAATTAGAAAATTTAACTTTCTATATATTCCTAATTTTTCATGACATACCATCTCAAGTTCTTTTCAATATTGAAATAAAAGATCGGTTTCTTTTAATTTACCATAATAAATTAGATCGACCAAGTTTTATTATTTAGATTCCAAAAAATGTAAAATAAAGAAAGTGATTTTTCAAATAAAGGCATAATAATCGTAGTATATAAATTAAAAAAATAAAGCATTTACAGAAAAGAAGCATGTATATGAAACAACACTGAATAATCTAGACATATAGGGGAGTAAAATAACAAGAACTACAATCACTACAAACAAAACCCTTTATTTTATTCTTTTACTTCATAAATCTCGGCTGCAACCAACATAATAAAAAAAAAGGTACTACCAATGTAACTTAAATGAATAAAAGCCAAAAACAAATATTTACGATAAAATATAATTGACAAAAAAATAAAAATCGTAAAATAGCACAGGTTATAACTTCCAAATTTTTGCATAATTTATAAATCTATTTAACAAAATAAAAGCAAAGTTCAAAATGTACTAAGTAAAATTCAAGTCGCATAAAACAATACTCATTCAGACAAGGTAGAAGAGAATAAATAAATGCATAAAACACACTTAACTATAAATAAAAGTTAATTCTATGCATGCTCAAAAAAACACTAAATATCTTATATGTTAATACTTACGATTGATATTAATTTAAACACAATTGTTCTAAAATTTCAAATGAGTATACTAATTTTTTAAAAATAAATCAAGATAATAAGATTAAATATAAAATCTAACCTTTAATTTTTTTAGTCCTATGAACATCAAATAAAAAATATATATTATCATGTAATATTTTGCATTGACATATGTATCTAAAACATAATAAAGAACCAAATATATGTATAAATTGTACTAAATACTATCACTTTGCTCTATATAAATATAAATGTCTAAAATACCACAATATATTCTTCATATATAATCATAAGCAATGAAACCACTTTGTAGTCTAACTCAACTTTGATAAGTAATACTTCTTTTGTCCCAACATATCATCACCAGATCCAAATTAAATACATAACAAGCAATGTCTTAACAGTAATATAAACAAAATTACATTATATTTACATATCATATATTGAACATTTAAGATACTGATATACAACATTATTAACCCTACTAAAAGTAACATCCATTGCATAGATCATATCCACTACATCATAATTTGCTCTAACCACTCACCAACTTTAAAAAAAATGTGATCAATCCACAACAGTGAAATAACATTCAAGTTCTACAACACCTCAAAAACAGACCAATCCAACCGACGATTGCCCTACCTAAACCATATGTAAGTATCCTACAACACTAACAATAACATGCAAGCCATAAAACCCCACAAAAGTCCATCAATTCTAATGATAGATATATACCTCTTTAAATGGAGAACCAACAGCCAACTCTAGAACACATTACATGTTAAAAACAATCATTACAAACCTAAAGGCAACTCACTATCACCTCTTCAATTACAAAAACACTTGGAACTAAACTCTCAAATGGTATACCCTAAGCAATGCAAACGTACCATCCATATAGAAATCAACCAATGCAAAAATACCAACCAAATTCAAATCAATACACCAACATTCTACACATAGTGCCCCCCACTCATACAGCATATGTCAACTTTAAATTTCTTTTAAAAAACTCGTCACTTAATGTCAGATACTACTTGGATGCCGTAAAAGAATATAAACCAAAAATACTCAACCAATTGAATCCAGTCGTTACCAAAGAATTTCCTTAAAACACACATATTAAAACCACAACACATCCGCTTTATAAAACCAATCACACAAATGTAAAAATCTAAAAACTAGTGCACACCATAACATGCTTCATTCACGTCCCATCCCCATACTCTCTAACAATGGACACTCTAGCACAGAACCCAAACCCACAAGTCATTCATCCATACACACCATCAACAAAACTGACCGAAATTCCCAATCGAGACCATTACCCGCACGATTTTAGTCTGCGCTGTTCGTAAATGAAGAGTTTCGAATTGCACCCATCATCCCCCCAACCCAACCTATTATTCAAATCCAACCATAACAACACCACAGAAATGCATATCAAACACCACAAAGACATGCAGGACCACACGCCCACAAGCACCCATGCTCTTCTTTTCGCCACTTTCATCCGTTCATCATCAACCCCCTAATCAATACCCTTCCACACAACTCTACAACGGCTTCCCTTAACGTACCCATTCACTCTCCGCAATTTATCCATAACTCTCATCACACCATTCCTAAACCACTCACCACCTGGTAGCTCAACGCCTGTTCACATAACATTCAAACCCCCCCCCCATGCCGTTATGACCATCATTGCCCAACGCAAGTACGCTCGGCCACCCCAGACCACCCTTAAAAGCCCAGATGCATTCAACCTCCTCGGCGTAGAATCCAAGTAAAGCCACAGCCAGTCCCATAATCACGCATGCCCCGCCTCTGCATGCAACCCCCCCCCCCCGTACGTCATCACCATGCGTCAACCCCTCAATCCCGGCTTTTCTCTGCCTATCCTCTGGCCTGTAAATACTCTCTGAATCCCCTGTTGCTGCAAAGACAACGTCCATCCACCATTCTCACGCCCAGACCCACTTCCCACACGCCATGTCCCCTCATTCACTCCACCATATCCCACTCCCCTCCTCCCGGATCCCAACGTCGTTCTCCACATCTTCCAAGCCTCTCAACACTCCAATCCCCACAACCACATGCACGCCCCCTCGCCCCACCCCATCCCATGCTTCAATCCCAACACGCTCCACTCATCGTCGTCAATGTGCTGTGCAAAGCCATGCCATGCCCAACCCACATTCACAAACCTCCCTTACGCCCATACACCATCACATCCCCCACCCCTACCCCGTCTACGCTCTTCAACAGCACCCCCACCCCATCCATTCATTCCGACGGAGACGCACAATTCTAAACTAAGTTAGCCCGCAACCCCTCACACCACAGCACCATACGCCCATTTACTGCCCACACCATTCACCCCCACTCGCATTATTCATTTTCATCGCCCGTACGCGCCACTAACCCCCTGACATTTCACCGCCGTTCAGCTTGTCAGCCGGAACTGAAGACGATGCAGTTATTCTGCGCGCGTGAATGAATGACACCTCTCAAGAGTCCTCACTATCGGCTTCAGTACGCCTTGCGAATCCCGCATTCTCACGCTCGCCATCCCACCCCCCAACACCTGAACCAACCACACGCCTGCCCATTGCGCACCATTCCTTCTTCTCGGTACCTGCACCGCATCCTGTCTGCTGCATCACCAATCCCACCCTCACAACCGCTTCGCAACTGCTGTGCGGCGCACGCCCCACCACACGCCACCCTCCTCGCCGCCTCTCGTCCCTACCACCACTCTCGACTTCCACACACTCCGCCACTACGTGCAACCTGCTCATACCTCTTCGCCGCTCCTGTCACCCGCCTCTGCCTCCCCGACGCACACTGCCCTCCTCCCTCCGTAACCCTCACCCCACATCCTACACTGCTGGCCCGACCTCCAAGCCTCGCCACAACCCCGCCCACCCTGCCGTTCCCCACTTCCGCCCCCACCTCTCCAAACCCACCCATCCATTCCCCACACATCCAACACTGCCCCGCGCATCACATCCACGCTTGTCACACCGCACCACACCACTGCACACCCACCTTCCCCCACTCCCAACCCCCCAAACCACCTCTCCACCCCTTTCTCACGCCTGCCGCACACCCACCCAGTCACCGCTACATATCCTGGACACTCCGACCCACACATCGCCGCCTCCCACCCCTACCGACGCGCCCTCGACATGAACAAATCAACACATGAAGCACAAGAAGAAGGATACATCAAAAAAATTAAGCACCAAGACGACGACAACGACAACAACAAAAACAAAAAAACAAAAAACAAAGGAAAGAAAAGAAGCACACATCATCCATTTCATAAGTTCTCATATATGTGTGCGTCTCCATATCCATCTATCTACCTATATATGTCCCCTACCTATATAAAAATATGTATCCATGTCTACAGTCCATCCCATCTCAAAGGATGCGATATCCACCGCCGCCGCGCATGAACCATCCATCCAGGGAGATGGCACGTCACCTCACTTCCCTCCCCCTACGCCCGCACCTCTACTCCGCATCCGCATCCGCTGCCCACCTCCTAACCGCCCTCCTTCGCACCCTCACAAGGCTCACAGGCTCAGCACCTGCCGTGTCGCAGCTTCGCCCTCGTTCTCTGCATCCTCTGCTACCACAGGACGCAGCGGGGCCGCGCGCGCCATCACAGCCGACCGCAGCACTACGGGCATCGCCGCCCTGCTCCCCACCCTCGCCATCGTCACCGCCTGCATGCTGCTCCACCAACTGCTCGCCCCAGTCCCTGACCAAGACATGGGATTGTACGACCCCTGCACCCCGCACGCTCCGTGCTCCTTCTCCACGGAATCGCCCCGCAGCTCGCCGTCCCTGCTAGCCTTCGAACTGTCCCCGCACAGCCACTCGTCCTCGTCCCGCCGATGGTCGTCGTAAGGCACTGCCACCTCGTGCCTCTCCCTCCGCATCGCCGCCACCGGCCGGACGTTCACGGGACTGTGTCGCCCCACAAAACCGCCCCCCATCGCCCTCTCCACCGCTCTCTTCGCCATCGCCGCATCCCGCATCGCCGCCGCGTCCCGGGCCCCCGCACTGTCCCGCTGCCCTGCAACGTCCCGGATAATCACCGACGGACCTACTCGCGACGGCCCCACGCCACGGTACCCGCCACCGCCCACGGCCCCCACCCCCGCATGCCCCTGATTCCGCATGTGCCGCTGCTGCTGCTCCATCGACAGCTCGCCCACCCAAGCCCCCGAGTGGCCCTGGCTCAGCCGCGGCGACCCGGGCTGCAACCCCTCCCTACTGCTCAAACACCTCACCCTGATCGGCATCACGCCCCCCGACGCACCAGAGCACACCTGCGGCATCTGCTGCGCCTCTTTCCCGTAATGCTGCGCCAACGCTCTCGCGATCGTGTTCTGCTCCTGCTCCTCGCTCACCTCGGTATCCGTTGCCACCGCCGCTACGCCTCTCCCTGGATTCGCAACTGTCACCCAACACACAACCCCACAATCTCATTCTCGCCTCCATACACCATTCCCAACCCTCCCCACATCCTCCACCACCAATTCCTCCCCGTACCGCAACCACCCATCCCTGCATCCCGTCTCCACCACGATCCTCCCACTGCTACTACCACCTTCCCTCGCCACCGCCCCATCCCCCTCACCAATTCCCTCCCCTGCACTCGCCTCCCCAACATTCCCACCGCCCACCCTCCCATTTCACTCCACTCACATTCAAATTCACACTCACACTCACATTCCCCGGAACTCCACTCACATTGCTTCAGTGCAGACCATGCAGCCATCGCTGCATTCTTCTCCGCCTGCTTCTTCGTCTTCGCAGCTTCCCCGCTAAAAGTCATGCTAGCCACCTCCACTGTGCATGTGAACACTGGTAGATGCCCCGGACCCGATCGAGTCGTCGCGTACACCGGGAGCGACACCCCCGCCCTTTGGGCAGTCTCCTGCAGCAGGTTCTTGCACACGCCCGTCTCGTCCTGCATACCATCCACCGCACACGTCAGCCCGCCAACACCGACACCCACACCCACACCCTCATCCCCTGCTCCTCCCATCCCATCCCACCATTCATTCCACCACACCCCGCTCCGATGACTGCCCCACTCACAAGGATCCGTGCTGCCAACGACTGAGACGGCCCTCGCCGCGATAGCGTGTTCAGAGCCACCTCCGCTGCGGCGTGCTCCGCCTGCCGCAACGTGTTGCAGTAATTAGGGCTTTCGAACACCTCCCCATTGAAGTTCACCGTCGCCTTGAACCGCGGTGCATGGTCCGGGCCCTCTCTGATGCATGCATACGCAGGCAGATTGAAGCAGCTCCTCTGAGCAAGCTCTTGAAGCTGGTTCTTGTACATACCTGCCACCACTCTCTGCATCAGCTCCATCACACCATGCTGTCGCAAACAAACCCTATCCCCGACCCTTCGCCCGCTCTCAAATCCACTCCTCCCCCCACCGCCTCCGCACCGCGCGTGCGCCCATCCATGCCACGCCGTCCCACCCTACCCTCCAAACCCCCTCTCTCCCTCTCCCTCCCGACGGATTCCGCTCCCCGTCTCCCACCTCACCGCACCTCACCACAGCGCACGCGATGACCCGCCCCTCTCAACCTCCTCTCGCGCACCACCCAAACCCCGCAGCTCAAACCGCCGCCCAGAGCGCCAAAATGCCCTACTCTCACTCCACCATCCTCCAATCTGCCCAACCCACACCAACCCAAACCCCCCTGTCCTCCACTCACTTACCTCTGGGGCAGACACACGGCACCTCGGTGCGCTGCGGCCTTCACCACATAAGCAGGCCCCGCTTCCCGCCTCTACCACCATGAACAGCACACCCCTGCCACCGCAACACGCTTCACACGGACCGCTCCTCGCAACCCTTCCCAACCGGCCTTACAACCAATAAAAACTCCACCACTAGCACTATCCTGTGCTCCTCTGCCTCACTGCGCACGCACACCCGAACTGCCCACCTCCACAAAAACACCGATGCGCTCCTTCCGCGACCCAAACACAAACGCCACACGCCACCCTCGCCGCAACCCCAAGCGACCGCCCGCCGGCCCGCCCAGGACGTCGGCCTCTCGACACCCGCACTAGCTTCTCGCGCTCGCACACACGGATGGCGTACAACCCAGCGCCTGCAAGGTGCACCTCACATGGCAGTGACGAGCGGGGGGAGGGGGGTGGGGGGGAGAAAGGATTTGCAAAGCTGCACGAGACCAGAATCCTTCCTGCAATGAGAGCCTAGGCGAGCGGACGGAGGGGCTGACGGGCAGACGGGCGGCTCGGGGGGTGGGGCAGGCGGGGGCGGGAGGGGAGGGGAGGGCGCCCAGGCAGGGAGGGCTCGAACGCCACAGCAGCAATGGCACGCACGCACGCACGCTGCTCCGGCTCCACCCCATATTTGGTGCTTCCCTTTTGGCTTTGGTCATCGCCGCGCCTGCTGGGAGCCTTCCCCGCTCGCGGAGGTTTTTGTTGCCTTCTCGGCGACCCCGTTGGTTGGTGCGGCAGCTAGCTGCCTGCAGTCCAATAGGTGTGGGCTTGTGGTTCCGCATGCTCACCTGCTTGTTGCTTTCTGCTCCTTCTGTTGTTTCTTCTTCTTCCTGAGTAGATCTTCCCGGATGATGGCCCGTGGAGCCTGGCTCGGATGCGCACCGTGGTGTCCTCGCTCCTTCGTTCCATGAGGCTTCCGTGTTGTTTCTGACTTCAATGTGCCAAAAAGGGCGCTAGCTTTTTGGCCACTCTGCATTCCTCTCGTCTTTACCTTTGTCACAATCAGAATGAGGGCTGCGTTGTTCTTCGTTTGCATGGCGTTTTCTGTGTATGTGCTTTTCATTTGCATCGTATTTTAGGAATTCTTTTGAAATGCAAGTTATTCTATGTTAGATTGATCATTGTTACGGTGGTTTGTTTATTGTGTTTTCCTGAGTCCTTTTTGTTTCAAATTGTTAGAAGAAAAGTCTTTTAATGTAATTTTATGATATGTAATGAATAATTATTCTATTGTTGATTTTTGTTTTTTTTGTAATATAGAATATTTTTATTTACCTAACAATGCTTATGATTTGAACTTTGGTGGTGTTGTTGTTGTTAGTACATTGTTAAAAATAGTATGTTGTTGTAGTTATGGTGTAAGAACTAGCACTTTTGAATGTGTAGAATGTGAGGAGAAAGATAAAGTAATGATGTGCTATTTAAATATATGTGAATTTGGACTAGACATAGCAATGGAAAGTAAAAATTTAAGGATTTAAGAGACACTTTTGTACTCTACTTTTTATGGAGATGCTATGCTACCTAAGAATAGTCTATAACTTTTAGAAGTTTTGGATTTAAGTAGTGTGATAACAATCTTGTATTATGATGACCATGCCTAATCAAAATGGATTAATAAAGCAATAATAGTTTGTTATGAGTATTGAGTGGTTTGGTAGCTTTCCAACGAAGTGCATTTAGATTGTATTTAGAATTGTAGATGTATGTTGATGAAATAGGGACATATACAAAATTACTTCAAATTATTTGCCTTTAAAAGAGGTATGGAGCTTATATATCTTATTGAAGAGTAAGTTGGCATTAATTGACATAAATGTCATTTAGAAATTTTAAATTAATGATCTTAAAAATATTGATAATAATATATAAAATAATAACTTGTGTTTGTATTTTTTTTGAATTTATGTTTTATTACTAATTTCTATCAATATTAGTTAGATATTTTTTGCAACTATATCATATAAGAAAATATATCATATGCTTAAAACATTAATTAAGTAAATATATATATATATATATATATATATATATATATTTGTATATGGCAAATAAAATTCATCAATTGCAAAATATTGATACTAAATCAAAGATTGTGAAGGATTTGATGTTGTATAAATTTTAATGCTTTTATAAAATAAAAATAAAATTAGAGATTTAAGTAGATTGTAAAAATAAGAATCATTAGAACTTGCAAGATTTGTATATATTTTATACACCAATTCCTATATTTTTTATGCACTAATTACTACACCCATTTTTTTTGTATTCTAAAGTCTTAGATTGCAATAAGGTTTGTATAAAGTAGAATACTAAAGCATATAATATATTTTTAATAATTTAATATAGGTATTATTTATTTATTTTAGAAAAAATAGATTACTATATTTTTTTGTTGTTTATTAAAGGTTGTGGATTATTTGTATTTATACTATAATTTTTAAATTTTTTACATCGATTTTTTCTTTTATAAAAGTGAACCATCAAGCTTTATAGAGATTTCATTTAATATTAAAGATTGTAGATGACTATTGTCTATTTTACTTTTGGATTTGTTAAAGTCATCTATTATAGAGATGAAAGGTAATATTATAGATGTTATATTTGACAAGAGTAAAAAAATGATTTGCAACTACTGTAAAACTTCACAAACTTGTAAATACTCTTAAGGTAGAAGTTTCACGTATCATCAACGTCAACCATAGATGTATTATTCTTATGTCTATAGAAGAAGTTAATAATGAGGTTTAATGTTTATACAAAGATGTTGTACAGTTAAGAGAAAAAAGTAGATCAACCTTACAATTCAATTCTAAAGGTCTTGCTACTATAAATATAAGTGAGGCATGGATTAATATGTTGGAGAAGCTTAATAGAATAAGCAAAAAAATTCCACAAATTTATACAATAAATCAAGCCTTATATAAGAATATATTATTTTTTTTTATTTTTTTTTATTTTTATTGATTTACTCAAGTAAGATTTGTAAGTGCACTTTTACTTGTAAGTAATCTCTTTTGGTTTGCACCTTTTATGGAAAAGAAATTAAATTCCTATATTATTCAAATTTATTCTTATAAAATTTTATGGCCAGATTTGACAAAAGTAATTGAGAGAGGGTAGTAGAAACATAACATCTTTATTTATAAAAAAGATCATCAATTACAATATATGTTGTTGAATTCCAAAACCTTACTTACAATATGGATTGGATTGATAAAGCCCTTATTAACCAATTTTCATATAAGTTAGAGAATAATGTCAAAGTTTTAGTATTAACAATGTCAAAAGTTGACTTCATAGAAAAATGTATTGCTCAAGCTATTGCATGCAATAATTAAAATTTTGAAAGATGCAAAGAACAAAGATTTGGAAAGAGAAGAATAAGTCAAGTTGTGACAACAATTCATAATTTTTCAAAATCTTATTTATTAAGATTATAATTAATTCAAATTAATTAAATATATTTTAAACTTTTCACTAAATAAAAAAAGACTTCATTTTGTCAAGAATAATTGTGCTTATATTGTGGAGAACCTAAGCACACTTCTCAACATTTTTCAAAGTAGCAACGCAACCATAAAATGAGGAGCATGTTTGCCAAAAAGAATAAAGTCTTGGAAAACAAGTTTGTCTAGCTACAATAGGAATTGTGAGAATAATATCTTGTGCAATATCTATAAAGATCTTATTCTCTCCTTAGATCCATCACCTTGCTTTATAATAGATGTTAGTTTGGAACCAAAAAATCATAAAGCCTTTGTCTAATTAGATTTAAGAGCCTCAATTTTTTTTATAGGCAAATGTTTGCTATAAAAACATAAAATATTTTTAATTAAAAAAACTAAGTTTGTGCATGTAGAAGTCATAAATGGTTGTTTATAGATGTTTGTTTATAGAATTCATAGATAATTTGTATCTCTATGTAATTTGATGTTTTTATAGTCTTATTCAAATTTGTTTATATTGAATTTACTACTTATACAAGCATTTATGAAGCTTTGATAATATTTATAATATAAGATAAAGAAGAAAATATGGCTATAAAAAGACTTATTGGATTTAATGCATTTTAAAGTCTTATATATTTAAGAAATTGGTATTAAAAAGCATTCAATAAAATTATAAAAAAATATATAAAATGAAGTTATTATTATTTGTTTTACAATAGATAAAAACACATTACAAGATATCTTTATTTTATTTTATCTAAATTTTTATAGAACTATTTTTAATTAATTTAAAATAATTATATTCAAATTATTTTTAAATGCTTTATTAAAAATAAATTTTAATAATAAATAGTTTAACATATTTTGATTTTTTTTGTATATATTTAAAAATCCAATACTTTGGATGAATATTTTGTCAAATAAATCTATTGAAATTCAAATTGTAAAAATGAATGGATTATGAATTAAACAGTTCTATATATATAGACATACACATATAAGATAAAGTGTTAGAAATAGTTGAACTAATTTGTTTAAATAGAATTAAGATAAAATAACAATATTTTTATCAAATTAAAGAAATATAGGTACAAAAGAATATATATATATATAGAGAGAGAGAGAGAGAGGGAGAGAGAGAGAGAGAGAGAATAAAAATCTAATAAAAATGCATTTCCATGATTAAAATGTGTAATCATAAAATTGTCTTTTAATTTTATTTTCTATAGGTGCATGAATGTTAAGGATGTTAGGTAATGCGTAATGTCTTATTTTATTTTTCTCAAAGAATGAAATCAAAATTTCGAGATCGCTAGTCATGTGAGGGGAAGATACTTGTGTGTGGATGGTTTTGTTTGTGACATGGGGGAAATCTGTTTGCACATCCCCACGAACGCCATCCTCGTGAATGGCGCAGACGCAAATCACATGTGAGAGCCCTCGTCAGTGCCCGCAGCCGAATCCAATCGAACGTGACACACAAATTTCTGCTTCGCACGATCACATGCACAACGGAGTCTCAAAATGGAGGAGGAACTGGCCTCGAGGTGTGCTGCATACACACAGAGATGAAGGATTCTGAAAACCTCTTGTTGGGCTTCATCGGAGCAATTGCTTGAACGAAGAAGACGTGGAATGAGGGATTTGCGCATCGCTCTGTGCATGACCAGTGAATACGAATCCTGTGACAGCGATGTAAGATGATAAACAAATGCATTCAGAAAACGTAGATCGTGAAAGGGGTGAAAAAGCGGTGTTGTGATGTGCCGTGTTTCGAGCATTGGATCGATGCTGTCGGTCACAACAATCCGCCTCCGATTTGCCACGTAGCAAACGACAGCAACAACATTCATTAAGAAGAGGTATCACTGCAAGGTCCAGCAGAAATCCATGACTAAGCATTGGCAAAACAACAGCACTAGAAACAAAATCACAGCTACCCAATTACAGTTTCTGACACACTTTCAATTCCCCGAAGTCTCTCGGAACCACAGCAAGATCATTAAAAATAGACACCCACTGTTTCAGAACTTCGAAAAAAAGGTGATGACGGGCCTTTACATTTCCAACACCATCGATACAAGTTACATTTCAAACTGCAGAAAAACTTCTTGTTTGTTTATATATATTTGAAACAACAAATTTGCTCAACTGAAACTTATATTCTCAATTTTCTTGATGCATATCACTAATTTTGTTGGTACTAATCGTCATACTTAGTATTTTGGAATGAGAGTGTACAAAGATTTCAAATAATATTTTAGTATTTTGTTATCCTTACTTCACTTCTTACTTGTACTAGTAGCCATAGTTATTATTTCTTTTTAGTAAAAATGGGATAAAATCATAGCTTGGACTAAGAAAGAGGTGGAGCAAACATCTAATGTCTTAATATCTCTTTGGAATATGTCGATTTAGAAACATGATATGTTACAAGGACCAATAAAAATAATTAACTTTTAGTTTGGTTTTTGTTGCTTTGCATCTTATATTTGCATGATAAAACTATAGTTTGAAACTCTAATGTGCCATTGAATTATTATTATTTTTTAATTTTGATAATTTTGTTGGCCATTAAGAATCTATTTGGTCTTGTTAAAAATATTTTATTTTAACTTTAAGAGTTTTTAACAAATGTCTCTTGTCATAAGATGTTATTATGCTTTCATGGTTTCAACTATACCATTTGCTTAATTAACTTGTTATTTTTTATTTTTTATTTTTTAAAAATCCTATATCATTTTTTAGATTTATATTGTTTCTACTTATATTTTTTAAAACAATGTCTATATGATTGAAAATATTTAAAATTTAAGATTGCAAAGATAAATTATTTTCATATTAAAAAAAATCAATAGTTCCTACTTATATGGATTTGTAGCCAAGTTATAAAATAAGTATGTTTTTTTAATCTTATAGCTTCTATGTTTTAATATAAATTTGAATTTAAAAAAATCACATTTTGGATGTTTTAAAATTTTAAATATATAAAGATATTAAAAAGATAGTATATTCATGTAAAAATAGAAAATAAATATAATATATATATATAGATAGTATATTCATGTACAACTAGAAAATAAATATAATATATATATATATATATTCTAAAAATATATCAAGGACATGAATCACAAACAACCAAAATTTCAATACTTTCTTGTGTTATTGGAATAAATAGATATTCACTCAAAAATAGTATAATATTTGAAATAGAATGGCTATTGCCAAAAAAAATAAAAATAAAAAATAGACTCTTAAAACAAGACTAAGAAAAAAAAAAGTCATTAATAAGAGTGAAGAAGGCCTAATTCTTGCCTTTATATATACTATCTAAGAGCTATGTGATAACATTTTATAAGACCTCTAATACATGTCCAACTTGCAAATCACATGTTTAACTTTCAAAATAAGTTTCTTATATGAACGCCACATAATCAACTTATTGGCCAAATTTTCAACCTATATATTACATATAAAAATATATAAAGTCAAATCCAAGTCTATAAAGCTTCTAAAAAGCTTTCTCATAAGATATTATCAAATTTACCTACTTTTACTTATTTCTAAGTAATTCTTCTTATCTAAGGAATTATCGATGTTGATTATATCTGTAACAATGTCTTTCTTTCTAAAGATAAGTTTCTTAAGGATTGATAATTCTATCTTGACTTTTTATCTTAATTTTGATGAATGTTGTAGATAAAAAAATATCAACCCTTTTTATTACATTTGCAAGATTCTAAGTTGGCTTCTATGTGCATTTATTAATATTATATCCGCTTCAATCTATAAGATATTTAAACTTATTTTGGCACCACCTTGAATCTAAGACTTCTTCTATTTCAAATTTTTGATTTTTATCCACTTTTATAAGAAGAAGTGATATTGATCTTTGTCTTGGTATATCTACTAACTTCTATGGCTTAAACATAGATACATAGAACATAAAATAAATCTTAATAAACTTTGTTAGGTATAAATGATATACAACTAGATTGATTTGTTCACAAATAAGAAATGGTTCTAATCTATAATAATTTAATTTGTCACAAAATCAAATAATTTTAATACTATGATAAAGTAACCATATTTTATTACCAATTTAAAATTGAGGTTATTCCTTGTAATATATATCTACATTAATCTTTTGTTGTTTTTAAGATTTTTTTAATTGTGTCTTAATTATTGCATGTAGCTATAATAAACAATTCACCAAATCTTTTTTTACAAGCTAATCAACTTTTGAGAAGTCAAAAATATGAAATTATGGATGATAACCATGACTAGTAAAATATATATATATATATATATATATATATATATATATATATTCAGTAGAAGAATGTGTTGTATTATTGTAGACAAGCTTTAAGTATAATAAAAGAGTTTTTCAATTATTGTAATAGTAATTGATGATATAACTCAAACATTGATTCAAAACTTGATTCATTTGTTTTATTTGTCTATCAATTTGAAGATAAAAAGCAAAATATAGTTTTATGTCTACATTTAATATCTTAAAAAAAATCTTTCAAATTTTAATACAAATTATGTCCATCTATTTGATATTATATCTCTTTCTAATCTATGATAGCAATAAATATTTGAATATATATATATATATATATATATATATATATATATATATATATATACATATGATAGATACTATATATAACATAAAATATACCATCTTGGTGAAACGATCTAATATCACAAATATAAGATCATAAAAACTTAAGATTAAAAGATTTGTCATAAAATCCATAGAAAAAAAAACCATAATTATTTTAATATAGATAATGGTTGAAAAAATATATAAGACTAATAACAAGGAATTTTTAATCTTGAACAAATATTATATGACCGTACAAAGTTTTTAATTGCCTTTCACATTCAAGGCCATAAAATACCTCTTGATATTAACATCTAAGGTCTTGTTGTATTCAAAATATTGTATAGTTGGAAAATTGTGATATACTTAAAAAACACTTAATTATGTTTTATTTTTTGGAACATATGAGCATCTCTTGCAATAAAATAGATTATCTTTGAATTCAAACTTGAAAATATAATAAAATTTACATAGATTATTCTTAATATCATCAAAAAAAAGATCTAAGAATATACTTGATTGAACTTAATTAAAAATATTAAATTAATAGTTAATATTGATTTTATAGCTTATAAATTAATTTTAAAAAATTCTAAACGACTTATTTATTATTGATCATAAGCTGCATGTTTTTTCTTTTGGTAGAAGATAAAAACATCTAAAAAGGACGTCTAACAAACCCTGTTGTTTTTTTAGTCAATAAGTGAACTTGAATTTAAATCTTGAAAAATACATGCTCCAATATACTTTGTAATAATTTAATACATATGTTGAGATAAAATATTGAAGATTCTTATGATTTATATAAGTAATCATTTGTTTAGAAGTGTTTTCCAAATAATGATGTTATATTTGAAATGAAGCTTTAATTGCAAGAAATTCTTTATCATGGTTTTCATAATTGATCTTATTTGCTGATTTTTTTTTTCTTTTTTTTTTTCTTTTTTTTTTTTAATATCAAAGGCTACATAGTGAAGTTCATCAATTGCTCCTACTTGTGAAAATATTACATCTAAGACAAAGTTTAATACAAATATTTATATAAAAAATATCCTAAACAAATCAATACAAAATAAGATTGATGTTGTAATAAAAGTTGTCTTTAAAGCTTCAAATGATGTTTTAACTTATTTGTTCTACTCAAGTTTGTCTTTACAAGTCAAATGTGTCAATAGAACTACAACTTAAGAAAATTTCTTCATAATGGTTTGATAGTAAGTCTCTTGAATCTACATTAAGTATTGTTAAGTCATTGATAAATGTGAAGAATGCTTCAATCTTTTTTTTTTATATATACTATTTTATTATATATATTTATTGTTTTAGAAGTTTTTAGAAATTTTTAGAATATTTTCAAAATCTTCATTGCTAGATGTTTATAACGTTATTTTTCTTTGACTTTCAACTGCTTTGAAGAGCATCAATTTGACATCTATAAGAATTGAAAGATTTGTTGGATAGTAATTGTAATATGTTTTTTCTTTTTGATTACTCTTTATATGTTGGTGTAGTTGATTTAGATAGAAATAATGGCAACCATCATATACTTGTAGAAGATCTATTTATTGAACTTGGTTAATATTAAGACCTTCAAAAAATCCAAAAAGTTGATTGCAAGTCCATCAAATTCTATTGTATTAAGTTATAATATAATGATCAAAGCTCGAGCATCATTCTGAACATTTTTCTATTTGAATTGACTGTAATATGGATATTTTCGGTCTTAAAAAGATGTAACTTTATTTGAAGGATAATCTTGTGAAAGTAACAAGAGTTGGTATAGATGATCTAATAGTTGTGATAAAGAAAGCTCTAACTTGAGATTGTCATGGACATACAAATGTAAGCCAATAATTACATGTATAAATAGAGAAAAGTAAGTAAAAGTAGGTAAAAATAAGTTAATTCTATAGTATATTATTTGGAAGCTTTCTAGAAGCTTTATAGACGATGCTTTGACTTTATAGGTGTCTTTAATTGACTTTTTGGATTAGAAACGTGGTCAACAAGTTGACCATGTGCCACACATGTTGTTAGCTTGAAGACCAAGCTAACAATGTGGCCCACACGTAGAAAAACTTGCCTTGTAAGTCAAGGCATGTATCCTACAAAGTCAACACATATAGGAGGTCTTATAGAATGTCACCACGTAGCCTCTAGTTAGATAGTATATATAGAGACAAGAGTGAAGGCTTCTTCACTCTTGTCAACTCTTTTCTTGCTTCCAGTCTAGGTTCAAGGGTCTCTAGTTTTCTTAACTTTTGGCAATAGCCATTCTAGTTTCTTTCTTAATATATATATCAAGTTATTTCTATTTTTTCATCTTTCTATGAAAGAAGTCTCACTTGCTATTTTTATTTATTATGTTCTTCTCTTTGATAGATTGACCAGAGTACACCTTTATTATCAGAGTTTTGTCTAATCTTGATTAAGAGTGGATTACCTCTTTTTCTTGATAAGACACAAGCATATTAGAAGTTGCGGATAACCCTCTTTTAAACTGATATTGTCCTTAGTATTTTCTTTGTTCTCAAGTCCTCTCTTCTATTTGTATTGAGCGATATTAGACATCTTCTCTTTTTTAAGTGTTATTATGGCAGAACAAGCTGAAATGAAGAATGCAATGGCACAAATGTAAGAATAATTGAGAAAATTAATGCTTGCGATGTATCAACTCAATTTACAACGACAAGGAGCAACAAGATTGGCAGGAAGTGAAGATATAGAAATGATTGGAGCTGCTTCAGTATCTACACCAAATCAAGTCTCTTTTTTTATGGTAGAACGCCCTTTCAGTGTTATAGAACCAAGAATTGTCCTACCCGAGAAGATTGATGGCACCAGATCCTAGTTTCAAGGATTTATCAATTAAGTGCAACTTATGATTGAACTTCAACCCCAAAGGTATCCAATTCTAGGATCTCAAGTTAGATTAATTGGTACGCTTCTTTCAGGTTCAGCACTATCGTGATTTTCATCTTTTCTTGAACGATGAGATCCAATATTAGATAATCTAGTAATTTTTCTGGCAGAGTTTCAATTCATGTATGGAGAACATGATGCAATTCCTGTTGCAACCAGTAAGATCATCATTTTACGAGAAGATAATCAATCAGTAATATTTTATGCTTTATAATTTTGACAACTTGCAATTGATATCAAGCGGGATGATGCTGCACTTATTAGCCAATTTTTCTATGGATTACAATATGAGGTAAAAAAATTAATGCTCAACTTACCTGATCTTCAAACATTGAGTCAAGCAATTGACTTTGCTGTGAAGTACAACAATCACCTTTTTGAGTTCCGATCTGAGAATCATATAAGTAGACCTCAATATAACTATAATTCAATAGCAACACCAACATCTCTTCAACATATATATTTGGAAGTAGAGGATATGCAAATTGATGCAATACGTTTCAAACCTCTTACTGAGAAAGAAAAGACTCGTCATCGTCAAGAAGGATTGTGCTTATATTATGGAGAGCCTAAGCACATTGCTCAATATTGCCCAAAGAAGCGACGTAACCATAAAATGAAGACTACGGTAATCAAAAAAGATAGCATGTTGAAAAACAAATTTATCAAGCTACAATAGGGATCGTGCGGCTGGAAACTTGTATAATGCCTAGTAAAGGTCCTATTCTCTCCTCAGAACCTTCTCCATGTTTTACGATAAATGTTATTTTAGGACCTAAAGATCTCAAAGCCTCTGCCTTGCTAGATTCAAGAGTCTCCACTTGTTTCTTAGATGAAAAATTTGCTAAAAGACATAGCATATTTTGAGTAAAGAAAACTAAACATATTCATGTAGAAGTCATAAATGGTAGTCCGTTGTTTTCAGAAGATGTTACTCATGAAATCCTTCCTATAGAAATTATAATTAATAGTCATAGTAGCTTTATAATATTTAATATCATTAGATCTCCTTCTAATCCAAATATTTTAGCTTTATCATGGCTAGAAAAATATAACCCTAAAATTGATTGGACTTCTTGTAGTCTTGACTTTTTTGAAAGTATAACTAAAAGTGTAGTTAATCAAGTAAAAAGTCATAAGTCTAGTATAATTAAAGCTATATTTGTAGGTGCAAGTGCTTTCTTGCATGTTGCAAAAGAAAGATCGCCTTCTGTCATTTATGCCACTCCTGTTTCTACTGGTGGAAAGACTTCAAATGGCATTCCAAGCCAATATCAAGATTTTCAAGATGTATTTGACAAAAAGAATGCGGATACTCTTCCAGAACATCGTTCCTATGACTGCTCAATTGACCTTCAAGAATGAGCACAACCGCCATTTGGACCAATCTAAAATTTATCTCAAAATGAATTAGTTGCACTCAAGGAGTATATTGAAGAGAATTTGGCCAAAAACTTCATATGCCATTTCAAATCTCTAGGAGGGGCTCTATTTTTTTTGTGAAGAATAAAGATAGATCATTACGGATGTGTGTTGATTATCGAGGACTCAACAAAATCACTATGAAAAATATGTACCTGTGTCAAGGACAAGAACTCGATAAAAATAATAATTCAGACAAGTGAGCCTTCACTCAAAAAGAGGTAACAAAATATATATAAATAAGTATATATATTGAAAGAGGAACTGAAATGCCTATTACCAAAAGACAAGAAAACTAGAGACCCTTGAAACTAGACTAGAAGCAAGAAAGGAGTTGACAAGAGTGAAGAAGCCTTCACTCTTGTCTCTATATATACTATTTAATTATGGGCTACGTGGCGACGTTCTATAGGACCTCTAATATATGTTGACTTTGTAGGACACATGCCTTGACTTACAAGGCAAGTTTTTCTACGTGTGGGCCACATAGTTAGCTTGATTTTCAAGCTAACAACATGTGTGGCACATGGCCAACTTGTTGACCACGTTTCTAATCCAAAAAGTCAATTAAAGACACCTATGAAGTCAAAGCAGCGTCTAGGAAGTTTCTAAGAAGCTTCCATATTAAATATTATAGAATTAACTTACTTTTATCTACTTTTACTTACTTCTACCTATTTCTATATGTAATTATTAGCTTACATGATTATGGCCATGACATTATCCCCCTTTCTAGGGACGAGTTCCACGAGGAGCGGTCATCATGTGTTGAGGAAATCTATGATGCGACGAATTGTATTCGCCACAAACTCTGATCTCTGTTCTCTTCGAAGATGATTGATAGGGCCTCTCAACCATCGGTAGTGTCCCATACCAGGGCGGGAAGACCACTCAATTATTTGATCATTGTAGAGGCCTTCGTAACTTCCTTCGAATAGAATATTTGGAACACCATCAGGAGTTGTTCCTACCTCTAGCAAAATCACCAAACATCGGGAGTCCCTTCCCAAATCGTGATACCAAACGCGTTGTATCTCACCATCTATTCGAGGAAGAACATGTCGTTTTCAAAGATCTTCATCTCGATTGCGTCGTCTTGAAGGTTGTGACAATCGTAATGTCTCGTCCTGCAGGTCAGCAAATGAAGGCTCTTGAGTTGAATCTGCTGGTTGTTGGTTTTCCATCTCATGAGCGCCACTACTACAATGAAGCTACGAATAAGAATTGAAAGTAGAATGTTATCTTGCCTAGATGTTGTTTCTTTTATAAAGAAGGTGTTCATCTTGATTTTGATGGATGTCGTCGATGAAAAGCCTCCACCGCCTTTGCTACATTTGCAAGATTTTTTAATGGCTCCCATGTGCGTTCACTAATACCATATCCGCACCAATGGAGAAGATATTGTAATTTATTTCGGCACCGCCTTCAATCTAAGATTTCTTCTACTTCAAACTCTTCATTATTGTCCACTTCTATAGGATGAGGTGGAGCTTGTCGTCTTCTTGGTATGTCCACTGTCTTGTATGGTTCAAGAAGAGACACGTCGAATACTGGATGGATTTTCATTGACTCTGGTAGATCTAAATGATATGCAATTTGATTGATTTGTGCAGAAATAGAAAATGGTCCCAGCCTTCGATAGTCTAACTTGTCACAAGGACGAGTGGTCTTGATATTGCGACGAAGTAGCCATACCTTATCACCCAAGATGAATGATGGTTGTTCCTTTCGATAGACATCCGCATTGGCCTTTTGTTGTTCTTGAGCCTCTTTTAACTGCGCCTTCATCGTTGCATGTAGCTCTGATAAATGAATTGCCAAATCTTTCGCAGCAGGCTTATCAACTTTTGAAAAGTCAAAAGTATCAAGTCGTGGATGATAACCATAATTAGCAAAGAAAGGTGTTTGTTTTGTAGAAGAGTGTACCGTGTTATTGTAAGCAAACTCTGCCAATGGCAAAAGAGTTGTCCAATCATCTTGTTGGTAATTAATGGTACATCTTAAATATTGCTCCAAAACTTGATTAACACGCTCCGTTTGTCTATCAGTTTGAGGATGGAATGCCGAAGATAGTTTTATATCCACTTTAAGAATCTTGAAAAGAGTCCGCCAAAATTTTGATACAAATTGAGTTCTCCTATCTGATATAATATCCTTGGGTAATCCATGATAGCGATAGATATTGTCAAGAAAGAGCTTAGCTGTTTCTTCACCTGTGATAGATTTTGTACATGGTACAAAATGTGCCATCTTGGTAAAACGATCTACTATCACGAATATAGAGTCATAAGAACTTGAAATTGGAAGATCCGTGATGAAGTCTATAGAAACAGAAGATCATGGTTGTTCTGGAATGGGTAATGGCTGAAGAAGTCCAAAACGTCGATGACGAGGAGTTTTCGATCTTGAGCAAACATCACTTGATTGTACAAAATCTTTAACTACCTATCATATTTGAGGCCACCAAAAATCTCTAGATATCAGCTCCAAAGTCTTATAATATCCAAAATGTCCTACTGGTGGGAAGTCGTGACGAGCTTGAAGAACACGTAAACGTGCTTCTCCTTCTGGAACATATCGGCGTCCTTCGAAATAGAGTAGGTTGTTTTTGAATTCAAATTTAGATGCATCATGAGATTTAGAAGAATTGTTCTTGATATCATGAACAAGAGGGTCTGAAGACATACTTAACTGGACTTGCTTAAGAAAAGTTAAATCAACAGTCAATGTTGATTTTATTGCTCGAAGATGAAATTATTTCGGCTTCAAGAGAACCGTTCTTTATTACTTAAAAGCTGCATCTCCTTCTTTTGGTGCAAAATAAGAATGTCTAGATAAGGCATCAGATAAACCTTGTTGTTTTCTTGGCCGATAAGTGATGATGAACTCGAATCTTGATAAAGACATGCTCCAACGAGCTTGGCGACGATTTAATACGCATGCTGACATAAAATATTCGAGATTCTTGTGATCCATATACACACTGACTGGACTAGAAGCGCCTTCTAGATAATGACACCATTCTTGAAAAGAATCCACAATTGCAAGAAGTTCTTTGTCGTGGATCTTATAATTGATTTCTGCTGCTGAGAATTTTCTTGAATGAAAGGCTACTGGATGAAGTTTGTCATCTGTTCCCATTTGTGATAAAACCGCACCCAGAGCTAAGTCCGATGCATCTGTTTCTCTAAAGAATGCTTTGGAAAAATCAACATGATACAAGATTGGTGTAGAAACAAATGTTGTCTTCAAAGATTCAAAAGCAACTTCCGCTTCTTGATTCAATTGGAGTTTGTCTTTACAAGTCAAACGTGTAAGTGGAGTTGCAACTCGAGAGAAGTCTTTGATGAAGATCCGATAGTAGTTGGCAAATCCCAAAAAACATTGGACATCTCTTACCGTTTCGGGGATCTTCCAGTCTATAATAGTTTGAACTTTCTTAGGATCCATCATAAGTCCATCATTTGAAATGATGTAACCTAAGAAATCGACTTGAGTAGTGTGGAATACACACTTTTGTATCTTGGCATAGAGTCCTGCATCTCTTAATTTTTGTAATTCAAAATCGTCCAAAAACTCTCAAAAAACATCATTCATTAGATGTTGAAAAGCTGCTGGTGCATTTGTAAGTCCAAAAGGCATGACGTTGTATTCAAAATGTCCATACCTAGTTCGAAACGTAGTCTTCCATTCATCTCTTTCTTTGATGCGTACTAGATTGTATGCTCCCTGAAGATCTATTTTTGTATAGATCTTAGCTTAATTCAGCTGATCAAGAAGTCCGGATATTAAAGGTAGTGGATACCTGTTTTTGATGGTAATCTTGTTGAGTCCTCGATAATCAACACACATCCGCAATGATCCATCTTTTTTCTTCACAAATAGAATTGGAGCTCCTGCTGGAGATTAAGAATGGCATATGAAATTCTTGGCTAGTTTTTCTTCAATATACTCCTTGAGTTCAGCCAACTCATTTTGTGATAAACTATAGATTGGTCCGAATGGCGGTTGTGCTCCTTCTTGAAGGTCAATTGAACAATCATAGGGACGATGTTCTGGGAGTGTATCCACATTCTTTTTTTCAAATACATCTTGAAATTCTTGATATTGGCTTGGAATGCCAGTTGAAGTCTTTTCACCAATAGAAACGGGTGTAGCATAAATAATGTATGGTGATTCTTTCATAGCAGCATGCAAGAAAGCTTTTGCACCTATAAATACAGGTTTAATTGAATTAGACTTATGACTCTCTACTTGCTTTACTACACTGTTAGTTATACTTTTAGAGAAAGTAAGAGTTCGAGAAATCCAATCTATTTGAGGGTTGTATTTTTCTAACCACGATAAACCTAAAATGACTGGATTAGAAGGAGATCTAATGATATTAAATACTACAAAACTATTATGACCATTGATTATTACTTCTATAGGAAAGGTTTCATGAGTAATATCTCCAGAAGACCATGGACGACCATCTATGACTTCTACATGAACAGGTTTAGTTTTCTTTACTAAAGATATGCTATGTCTTTTAGTAAATTCTTCATCTAAAAAATACGCTGAGGCTCCTGAATCTAACAAGGCAGAGACTTTGTAATGTTTAGGTCCTAAAATAACATTTAATGTAAAACAAGGAGAGGGCTTTGAGGAGAGAATAGGACCTTTACTAGAAGTTGTGCAAGGTTGCAACCGCACGGTCCCTATTGTAGCTGGACAAACTCGTTTTCCGACACATTATCTTCTTTCACAGCCATACTCCTCATTTTGTGATTTTGTCGTTTCTTTGGACAATGCTGAGCAGTGTGCTTTGGTTCTCCATAATATAAGCATAATCCTTCTTGACGACGACGAGTCTTTTGTTTCTCAGTAAGAGGTTTGAAACGTACTGCATCAATTTGCATATCCTCTACTTCCGAATGTATGTGTTGAAGAGGTGTTGGTGTTGCCATTTAATTATAGTAACGTTGAGGTCCACTTGTACGGTTCTGAGATCGGAATTCAAAAAGGTGATTGTTGCACTTCACAGCAAAGTCAATTGCTTGACTCAATGTTTGAGAATCAAGTAAGTTGAGCATTAATTTTTTTACCTCATATTGTAATCCGTAGAAAAATTGCCTAATAAGTGCAGCATCATCCCACTTGATATCAGTTGCAAGTTGTCGAAATTATGAAGCATATAACATTACTGATCGATTGCCTTGTCATAAAATACAGATCTTATTGGTTGCAACACGAATTGCATCATGTTCTCCATACATGGATCGAAACTCCGCCAAAAAAACCTCTAGATTATCTAATATTGGATCTCGTCGTTCAAGAAAAGATGAAAACCACGATAGTGCCGAACCTGAAAGAAGCGTACCAATGAATGTAACTTGTGATCCTGGAGTTGGATAGCTTTGGGGTTGAAGTTCAATCACAAGTTGCACTTGATTGATAAATCCTCGAAACTTGGATCTGGTGCCATCAAACTTCTCGAGTAGGGCAATTCTTGGTTTTCTAACATTTGAAGGACATTCCACTATAGGAGAAAGGACATGGTTTGGTGCAGATGTTGAAGTTGCTCCAACCATTTCTATATCTTCACTTCTTGCCAATCTTGTTGCTCCTTGTGGTGGTAAATTGAGTTGATGCATTGCAAGCATTAACTCCCTCAATTGCTCTTGCATTTGTACCATTGCACTCTTCATTTCAAGAAGTTCTGCTATGATAACACTTAGAAGAGAGAAGATGTCTAATAACGCTCAAGACAACTACAAAAGAGGACTTGCGGACAAAGAAAATACTAAGGACAATATCAGTTTAGAAGAAGGTAATCCGCAACTTCTAATACGTTTATATCTTATCAAGAAAAAGGGGTAATCCACTCTTAATCAAGATTAGACAAAGCTTTGATATTGTAGGTGTACTCTTGTCAATTTGTCAAGGACAAGAACTCGATGAAAAAAACTATTCAGTCAAATGAGCCTTCACTCAAAAAGAGGTAACAAAATATATATAAATAAGTATATATATTAAAAGAGGAACTGAAATGGCTATTGCCAAAAGACAAGAAAACTAGAGACCCTTGAAACTAGACTAGAAGCAAGAAAGGAGTTGACAAGAGTGAAGAAGCCTTCACTCTTGTCTCTATATATACTATTTAATTATGGGCTACGTGGCGACGTTCTATAGGACCTCTAATATATGTTGACTTTGTAGGACACATGCCTTGACTTACAAGGCAAGTTTTTCTACGTGTGGGCCACATAGTTAGCTTGATTTTCAAGCTAACAACATGTGTGGCACATGGCCAACTTGTTGACCACGTTTCTAATCCAAAAAGTCAATTAAAGACACCTATGAAGTCAAAGCAGCGTCTAGGAAGTTTCTAGGAAGCTTTCATATTAAATATTATAGAATTAATTTACTTTTATCTATTTTTACTTACTTCTACCTATTTCTGTATGTAATTATTAGCTTACATGATTATGTCCGTGACAACCTGCTACCTTTGATATCTGGATTTCTTGATCAATTGAATCAAGTAAAGATCTATATAAAAATAGATCTATGAGGAGCATACAATTTGGTCCACATTAAAGAAGGAGATGAATGGAAGACTGTGTTTCGAGCAAGATATGGACATTTTAAATACAACGTCATGCCTTTTGGACTTATAAATGCACTAGCAGCGTTTCAACATTTAATGAATGATGTCTTTTGGGAGTTTTTAGATGATTTTGTTGTCTATTACCTAGACGACATTTTAATCTATTATAAGAATCCAGAAGAATATGAACTTCATGTTCGCCAAGTATTACAAAAACTAAGAGATAAATGACTCTATGCCAAGATAGAAAAGTGTGTATTTTATACTACTCAAGTCGATTTCTTAGGATACATCATTTCAAATGATAGACTCATGATAGATCCTAAGAAAGTTCAAACTATTATGGATTGGAAGATCCCAAAAATGGTAAGAGATGTCCAATCCTTTTTGAGATTTGCCAACTACTATCGGATCTTCATCAAAGACTTCTCTTAAGTTGCAGCTCCACTTCCACATTTGACTTGCAAAGACAAACTTCAATGGAATCAAGAAGCAGAAGTAGTATTTGAAGCTTTGAAGAGAGCCTTTGTTTCTGCACCAATCTTGTATCGCATCAATTTTTCTCAGCCATTTTTTATGAAAACAAACACATCAGACTTTGCTTTGTGTACCGTATTGTCACAAATGGGAAAAAATGATAAACTTCACCCAATAGCTTTTCATTCCAGAAAATTTTCAGCAATTGAGATCAACTACGAGATCTACAACAAAGAACTTCTTGTAATCGTGGATTTGTTTTAAGAATGGTGCTATTATCTAGAAGGTGCTTCTAGCCGAGTCACGTTGTATACGGATCACAAGAATCTTAAATATTTGATATCAACACATGTTTTGAATCATTGTCAAGCCCGTTAGAGTATGTCTTTGTTAAGATTCGAATTCAAGATCACTTATCGACCAGGAAAACAACAAGGTTTGTCAGATGTACTCTCTAGATGATCGTATCTTACATTAAAAGAAAGAGATGTTGCTTTTGATCAATAACGGACAATTCTCTTGAAACTAGTGCATCTTCATCTTTGAGCAATGAAATCAACACTAACTGTTGATTCAACTTTCATTAAGTAAATTCAGTCAAGTATGTCTTCTGATCCTCTTATTCGTGATATGAAGAAAAATCCTTCAAAGTCTCATGATACTTCCAAGTTTGAATTCAAGAAGAATCTACTATATTTTGAGGGACGCCTATATGTTTCAGAAGGTGAAGCTCGATTACGTGTTCTTCAAGTTCGTCATGACTTTCCAGTAGCAGGATATTTTGGGTACAACAAATCTTTGGAATTAATATCCAAGGACTTTTGGTAGCCACAAATGTGGAAAGAAGTTAAAGATTTTGTACAATCTTGTGATGTTTGCTCGAGATCAAAAATTCCTCATCATCGACCTTTTAGACTTTTTTAGCCATTATCCATTCCAGAACAACTATGGTCTTCTATTTCTATGGATTTCATCATAGATCTTCCAATCTCAGGTTTTTATGACTCTATATTCGTGATAGTAGATCGTTTTACCAAAATGGCAGATTTTGTACCATGTATAAAATCTATCACAGGTGAAGAAATAGCTAAGTTCTTTCTTGACAATATCTATCGCTATCATGGATTATCCAAGGATAATATATCAGATAAGGGAACTCAATTTGTATCAAGATTTTGGCGGACTCTTTTCAAGATTCTAAAAGTGGATATAAAACTATCTTCAACATTCCATCCTCATACTGATGGACAAATGGAATGTATTAATCAAGTTTTGGAGCAGTATTTAAAATATACCATTAACTACTAACAAGATGATTGGACAACTCTTTTGCCATTATCAGAGTTTGCTTACAATAATATAGTACATTCTTCTACAAAACAAACACCTTTCTTCGCTAATTATGGTTATCATCTATGACTTGATATTTTTGACTTTTTAAAAGTTGATAATCTTGCTGCAAAAGGTTTCGCAATTCATTTGTCAAAGCTACATGCAACGATGAAGGCACATATAAAAGAAGCTCAAGAACAACAAAAAGTCAATGCGGATGTCTATCGAAAGAAACAACTACCATTCTACATGAGTGATAAGGTATGGTTACTTCGTCGCAATATCAAGACCACTCGTCCTCTAATTAGATAGTATATATAGAGACAAGAGTGAAGCCTTCTTCACTCTTGTCAACTCTTTTCTTGCTTCCACTCTAGGTTCAAGGGTCTCTAGTTTTCTTGGCTTTTGGCAATAGCCATTCCAGTTTCTTTCTTAATATATATATACATATCAAATTATTTCTATTTTTTCATCTTTCTATGAGAGAAGTCTCACTTGTTTATTTTTCTTTATTATATTTTTATCCTTGATAGAGATTCATGATTTACAAATTTTTTATATACTCTTTAATTCAATATATTGGATTATAAATTAGATACATTAAATCAAAGGTTGTTGTAAGTAATATCTACCTCTTCTTTGTATATAACATCTTAGTAGAAATTTTATAAAAAAAATCATCTCAAAAGAGGTTTAGATTTTTGAAGATTGCATCAATGAAACTATTATATCATTTGTAATACATTAACTAGATTTTTTGTTCATTTCCATATATACTTATTGATATACTAGCTATGCTCATGAATAAAATACTTCAACTTATCTCTTTTTTATCAAAAATCAAAGATTTTTTTCACTTCATATTCTATATGGTTATCTATTTTAATGCAAGGTATTGATGGTTGCATTTTTTTTAGAATAGATGATTCTATATAAGCGTCTAAAAAAATATATGAAAAACTAAATATACCTTCATGGATGTAGATAGTTCTAATCCATGAGTCATTGAATTGATTTGCTTTTGAATATAAAATGGCCTTAGTCTTTGATAATCTAACTTATCACAAGACCAATTGGTCTTAATTTTTGGCAAAGAAGCCATACTTTATCTCTAACTTGAAAGGGAAGAACTTTTTTTGAAAATTTGTCTAAAGATGCTTTGTAAGAATCTTAAGTTGATTATAAATGAAATTTTAAAGATTCTTATTTTTTCTTCTTCAAAAATTAATTTTTTTCATAAAATAAAATATTCCATCTTTGTAAGTCAATCCACAACAACATAAATAGCATCAAATATAATTGATGGCAGCAGGTCAATGATAAAGTCTATTGATACTGAAGACTATGGTCGCTTTGAATTTGATAGTGGCTACAGAAGTCCATAAAGACAACGTTGAAAATTCAAAGATATTGAACAAATGTCACACAAAAAGAGAAAGTTCTTTATGGCTTTTTATATTTGAAGCTGCCAAAAATTTTAATAGATAAATTTTAATATTTTGTTAAATCCAAATTATCCTACAATTAAAAAATCATGGTAAGATAAAAAAAAATACAAAGATGTATTGGTCTTTTAGGAATATATAATGATCTTAAAAATATAAAATATTTTTTACAAATTTAAACTTTTTATTATTATAACACTACTTAATATTATAAATTAATGAATTCTTAATTAAAACTATACGGATTTATTCAAGAAAACTTGAATGAATAAGTGTAACCATAGAAGTAATTCAAAGAAAAAACTATTTCGGCTTTAAGAAAGTTACATATTACCAATAGAATTCTACTTTTTTAACCTTTAGAACAAGATATAATCTCCTTGATAAAGCATTTAATAGTCTTTACTACTTTTTTGGTTGATATATAATCACAAAATCAAAATAAAGTAATGACATATTTCAATGAACTTGGCAAAGATTCAAAATCCAAGTTGATATGAAATATTTCAAATTTTTGTGATTTGCATATACATTCACAAGATGTATAGTACCTTCTATTAAGTAACACCATTATTAAAAAGAATCTATAATTGCAAGAAGTTCTTTATTGTTAATTTCATAATTGATATCTACAATTGAAAACTTTTTAGAATAGAATACAATTTGATGAAGCTTTCTATTATTTTTCATCTATAATAGTATAATTCCTAATACAAAGTTGGAAGCATCAATCTCCAAATAGAAAGCCTTTGTGAAATTTTGATGTAATAAAATTTGGATATAATAAAATTAAAGCGGTAATAAAAATTACCTTCAAATCTTCAAAAGCTCTTTTGGCTTAAGGTTCATATTTCTCACTTATAAAGGCCTTTTATTTGGCCACTTATTGAGTATATCAGCCATCTAGCCATATGTCACGGCCATAATCATGTAAGCTAATAATTACATATAGAAATAGGTAGAAGTAAGTAAAAGTAGATAAAAGTAAGTTAATTGTATAATATTTAATATAGAAGCTTCTTAGAAACTTCCTAGACGCTGCTTTGACTTCATAGGTGTCTTTGATTGACTTTTTGGATTAGAAACGTGGTCAACAAGTTGGCCATGTGCCACACATGTTGTTAGCTTGAAGATCAAGCTAACTATGTGGCCCACACGTAGAAAAACTTGCCTTGTAAGTCAAGGCATGTGTCCTACAAAGTCAACACATATTGGAGGTCCTATAGAACGTCGCCACGTAGCCCCTAGTTAGATAGTATATATAGAGACAAGAGTGAAGGCTTCTTCACTCTTGTCAACTCCTTTCTTGCTTCTAGTCTAGTTTCAAGGGTCTCTAGTTTTCTTGTATTTTGGCAATAGCCATTCCAGTTTCTTTCTTAATATACATATTTCTATTTTGTCCTATTTCTTTTTGAGAAAAGTCTCACTTACTCTTTAGCTTTCATCGAGTTCTTGTCCTTGACAGATTGACAAGAGTACACTTACAATATCAGAGCTTTGTCTTTTCTTGATTAAGAGTGGATTACCCCTTTTTCTTGATAAGACATAAGCGCATTAGAAGTTACGGATTACCCTCTTTTAAACTGATATTGTTCTTAGTATTTTCTTTGTTATCAATTCCTCTCTTCTATTTGTTTTGAGCGTTACTAGACATCTTCTCTTTTCTAAGTGCTACTATGACAGAGCTTGTTGAAATGAAGAGTGCAATGGCACAGATGCAAGAACAATTGAGGGAGTTAATGCTTGCGATGCATCAACTCAATTTACCACCACAAGGAGCAACAAGAATGGTAGGAAGTGAAGATATAGAGATGATTGGAGCTGCTTCAACATCTGCACCAAACCATGTCCCTTCTCCCAGAATGGAACACCCTTCGAGTGTTAGAGAACCGAGAGTTGCCTTGCCCGAGAAGTTTGATGGTACCAGATCCAAGTTTCGAGGATTCATCAATCAGGTCCAACTAGTGATTGAACTTCAACCCCAGAGCTATCCAACTCCAGGATCACAAGTTACATTCATTGGTACACTTCTTTCAGGTTCAGCATTGTCATGGTTTTCATCTTTTCTTGAACGACGAGATCCAATATTGGATAATCTGGAGGCTTTTTTGGCGGAGTTTCGATCCATGTTTGGAGAACATGATGCAATTCGTGTTGCAACCAACAAGATCCGTATTTTGCGACAAGGCAATCGATCAGTAACATTATATGCTTCGCAATTTCGACAACTTGCAACTGATATCAAGTGGGATGATGCCGCACTTGTGAGTCAATTTCTCTACGGATTACAATATGAGGTAAAGAAATTGATGCTTAATTTACCTGATCCTCAAACATTGAGTCAAGCAATTGACTTTGCTGTGAAGTGCGACAATCGACTTTTTGAATTTCGATCCGAGAGTCGCACAAGTGGGCCTCAACATTACTACAATTCAATGGCAACACCGACGTCTCCTCAACACATACCTTCAGAAGTAGAGGATATGCAAATTGATGCGGTACGTTTCAAACCTCTTACTGAGCAAGAAAAGTCTCGTCGTCGACAAGAAGGATTGTGCTTATATTGTGGAGAACCTAAGCACACTGCTCAACATTGTCCAAAGAAGCGACGCAACTACAAAATGAGGAGTACGGCTGTCAAAGAAGACAGTATGTCGGAAAACGAGTACGTCTAGCTACAATAGGGACCGTGCGGCTGGAATCTTGTACAACTTCTAATGAAGGTCCTATCCTCTCCTCAGAACCATCTCCTTGTTTTATAATAGATGTGCGTTTAGGACCTAATAATTACAAAGCCTCTGCCTTGGTAGATTCAGGAGCCTCATCTTGTTTTTTAGATGAAGAATTTGCTAGATGTCATAGAATATCATTAATACAAAAAACTAAACCTGTACACGTAGAAGTCATAGATGGTCGTCCGTTGTCTTCTGGAGATGTAACTCACGAAACACTTCCTGTAGATGTAGTAATAAATGGTCATAGTAGTTGCGTAATTTTTAATATAATTAGATCTCCCTCTAATCCAGTAATTTTAGGCTTATCATGGTTAGAAAAGTATAATCCTCGAATAGATTGGATTTCTCGTAAACTTGATTTTCCTCAGAGCATTAGTAACAGTTCTATTAATCAAGTAAAAAACCATGAGTCTAGTATAGTAAAACCCGCACTTATAGGTGCAAAAGCATTTATACACGCAGCAAAAGAAGGATCAACTTTTGCTATTTATGGTGCACCTATTTCTGAAAGCGTAAAGACTTCAAGTGGCATTCCAAGTCAACATCAGGATTATCAAGACGTTTTTGAGAAAAAAAATGCAGATATTCTTCCTGAGCATCGCCCATACGATTGTTCAATCGATCTCAAGGAAGGAACTCTGCCACCATTTGGACCAATTTATAGTTTATCGCAAGATGAGTTGGCTGAACTCAAGACATATATTGACGAGAATTTAGCAAAGAATTTCATACGCCATTCAAAATCTCCAGCAGGAGCTCCAATTTTATTCGTAAAGAAAAAAGATGGATCTTTACGAATGTGTGTTGACTATCGAGGACTCAACAAGATCACAATCAAGAACAGGTATCCATTACCTTTGATATCAGGACTCCTTGACCAGTTAAATCAAGCTAAGATCTATACAAAAATAGATCTAAGAGGAGCATATAATCTAGTATGGATCAAAGAAGGAGATGAATGGAAGACTGCGTTTCGAACCAGGTACGGGCATTTTGAATATAATGTCATGCCTTTTGGACTCACGAATGCACCAGCTACTTTTCAACATCTCATGAATGATGTATTTCGTGAATTCTTAGACAATTTTGTCGTCTGCTACCTAGACGATATCCTGATTTATTCTAAGAATGTTGAAGAATATGAAATACATGTTCGTCAAGTATTACAAAAACTCAGAGATGCAGGATTGTACGCCAAGATGGAAAAGTGTGTATTTCACACTACTCAAGTTGACTTTTTAGGATACATCATTTCAAATGATGGTCTTATGATGGATTCTAAGAAAGTCCAAACAATCATGGATTGGAAGATTCCAAAGACTGTAAGAGATGTCCAATGTTTCTTGGGATTTGCCAATTACTATCGGATCTTCATCAAAGATTTCTCACGAGTTGCAGCTCCACTTACACGCTTGACTAGTAAAGATAAATTCCAATGGAATCAAGAAGCGGAAGCAGCATTTGAAGCCTTGAAGACATCGTTTGTCTCTGCACCAGTCTTATATCGTGTTGACTTTTCCAAGGTATTTTTTATGGAAACAGATGCATCGGATTTTGCCTTGGGTGCACTTTTATCACAAATGGGAACAGATGACAAACTTCATCCGATAGCTTTTCATTCAAGAAAATTCTCAGCAGCCGAGATCAATTATGAGATCCACGATAAAGAACTTCTTACAATCGTGGATTCCTTTTAAGAATGGCGTCATTATTTAGAAGGTGCTTCTAGTCCAGTCACTGTGTATACAGATCACAAGAACCTCGAGTATTTCATGTCAGCACGCGTGTTGAATCGTCGTCAAGCTCGTTGGAGTATGTCTTTGTCAAGATTCGACTTCATTATCACTTATCGGCCAGGAAAACAACAAGGTTTGTCCGATGCCCTGTCTAGACGTTCTTATTTTGCACCAAAAGAAGGAGATGCAGCTTTTGAGTAACAAAGAACGGTTCTCTTGAAACCGGAGCAATTTCATCTCCGAGCAGTGAAATCAACATTGACTGTTGATTCAACTTTTCTCAAGCAAATCCAGTCCAGTATGTCCTCAGATCCTCTTGTTCATGATATCGAGAATAATTCTTCCAAGTCTCATGATTCTTCTAAGTTCGAGTTCAAGAATAATCTATTATATTTTAAAGGACGCCTATATGTTCCAGAAGGAAAAGCACGTTTGCGTGTTCTTCAAGCACGTCATGACTTTCCAGCAGCAGGGCACTTTGGATATAATAAGACTCTGGAACTCATATCAAGAGATTTTTGGTGGCCACAAATGTGGAAGTCAGTCAAAGACTTTGTACAATCATGTGATATTTGTTCAAGATCAAAAATTCCTCGACATCGACCTTACGGACTTCTTCAGCCATTACCTATACCAGAACAACCATGGTCTTCTGTTTCTATGGATTTCATCACAGATCTTCCAAACTCAAGATCTTATGATTCTATATTTGTGATAGTAGATCGTTTCACCAAGATGGCACATTTTATGCCATGTACAAAATCTATCACAGGTGAAGAAACAGCTAAGCTTTTCATTGATAATATCTATCGCTATCATGGATTACCTAAAGATATCATATCGGATAGGGGAACTCAATTTGTGTCGAGATTCTGGAGGACTCTTTTCAAGATTTTAAAAGTGGACATAAAGCTATCTTTAGCTTTCCATCCTCAAACTGATGGACAAACAGAGCGCGTAAACCAAGTCTTGGAACAATATTTAAGGTGTACCATCAACTACCAACAAGATGATTGGACAAACCTTCTGCCATTGGCAGAGTTTGCTTATAATAATACGGTACATTCCTCCACGCAACAAACACCTTTCTTTGCCAATTATGGCTATCATCCACGACTTGATACTTTTGATTTTTCAAAAGTTGATAATCCTGCAGTAGAAGATATGACAAATCGGTTGTCAGAGTTACATGCAATAATGAAGGCGCAGTTGAAGAAAGCTCAAGAACGACAAAAGATAAATGCAGATGTATATCGTAAGGAGCAACCACAGATCAACGTCGGTGATAAGGTATGGCTACTTCGTCGCAATATCAAGACTACTCGACCTTGTGACAAGTTGGACTATCGTAGGCTTGGCCCCTTTTCTGTTTCTGAACAGATCAACCCAGTTGCATATCGGTTACATCTACCAGAGTTGATGAAGATCCATCTTGTATTCCACGTATCTCTTCTTGAACCATATAAGACAGTGGATATACAAGGAAGAAGACAAATGCCATCGCCTCCTATAGAAGTAGATAATAATGAAGAATTTGAGGTGGAAGAGATATTAGACTCAAGGCGGCGCCGAAATAAGCTGGAATATCTTGTTCATTGGCGCGGATATGATATTAGTGAACGCACATGGGAGCCATCCAGGAATCTAGCAAATGCATCAACTAAAGTCAAAGTTTTTCATCAACGACATCCATCAAAACCAAGATGAAAATCTCTCTTATAAAAGAGACAAGATTGAGGCAAGATAACATTCAATTTCCTATCCTTGTTTGTAACTTCTTTGCATTTGTGACGCTAATTAGATGGAAAGCCAACAACCAGCAGATTCAACTCAAGAACCTTCGTTTGCTGACCTGCCGGACGAGACATTACGATTGTCACAACCTTCAAGACGACGCAATCGAGATGAAGATCTTCAAGAATGACATGTTCTTCCTCGAACAGATGGTGAGATACAACGCGTTTGGTATCACGATTTGGGAAGGGACTCCCGATGTTTGGTGATTTTGCTAGAGGTAGGAACAACTCCTGATGGTGTTCCGAATATTCTATTCGAAGGAAGTTATGAAGGCCTCAATAATGATCAAATAACTGGGTGGTCTTCCCGCCCTGGTATGGGACACTACCGATGGTTGAGAGGCCCTATCAATCATCTTCGAAGAGAACAGAGATCAGTGTATGTGGCGAATACAATTCGTCGCATCATAGATTTCCTCAACATATGATGACCGCTCCTCGTGGAACTCGTCTCTAGAAGGGGGGGTAATGTCACGGCCATAATCATGTAAGCTAATAATTACATATAGAAATAGGTAGAAGTAAGTAAAAGTAGATAAAAGTAAGTTAATTGTATAATATTTAATATAGAAGCTTCTTAGAAACTTCCTAGACGCTGCTTTGACTTCATAGGTGTCTTTGATTGACTTTTTGGATTAGAAACGTGGTCAACAAGTTGGCCATGTACCACACATGTTGTTAGCTTGAAGATCAAGCTAACTATGTGGCCCACACGTAGAAAAACTTGCCTTGTAAGTCAAGGCATGTGTCCTACAAAGTCAACACATATTGGAGGTCCTATAGAACGTCGCCACGTAGCCCCTAGTTAGATAGTATATATAGAGACAAGAGTGAAGGCTTCTTCACTCTTGTCAACTCCTTTCTTGCTTCTAGTCTAGTTTCAAGGGTCTCTAGTTTTCTTGTATTTTGGCAATAGCCATTCCAGTTTCTTTCTTAATATACATATTTCTATTTTGTCCTATTTCTTTTTGAGAAAAGTCTCACTTACTCTTTAGCTTTCATCGAGTTCTTGTCCTTGACACCATAGTACGATTCCACCGCCTCCCCTAGGATCATTTTGCTATTCATTAATCTCTTTCAAAGGCGGTTCTCAAAACCAATTGGCCAAAAATGGCTTAAAAATGTATTGTTCAATGCTTCTCAATTTGAAAATTGACCCACTAGTTAGCACTTATACCATTCAAATACCGTGTCCTTTAAGGTTGCTGGCAACCATTCTAATCAAATATCTTTGGTTCTTCCATTATTGGCTATACATGCTGTCAGAAATTGAGACAAATATTGATTGGGATTTACATCCAAAAAGTCCCTAAAAATAGATAATAGAGCCACTCTTATTGTACAATCGTTCATGTCATCCATTTGTATTGCTATTGGAACTGTTGGACCACCCATTGCCATTAAAAAGAACAATGTATCATTTAATCTTTTTATTAAAATAACCGGTGCCTTTTCCAATTGTTTGTTTTAAACTTTCAAGTTTTCTCAATTTGCTATTATTATCCTCAAAGAAGTTATTCGATCAAATTGAGGGTAAAAATGATAGATTTTGAAATACACTGAATTGGCCTTTATTGACTAATAATTTATGTCACTCTACGTAACCAGTTTTGACGGAATTGACAGCTTCTATTATTAAAAACATACCTAATGGAGTATCCAGTTCTTTTGTGATTCCTCCACTCGCAATTAATAGCCTCAAGGAAAATACTGGACTATTGATCAAATTTTTTGCGAGTACTCTTGGTAATTTCTCTAACGATATATACTTCTAAAATATTAGATGTCGATCAGCTTTTAGATATACTCGGATATGCCGACAGACATATAACCATGGCTTAATCCAACTTTATTGATGATTCCTTTTTAACTTTTGTGCTTGCTTCTTACGCAACAAATTTCTTGCTTGCAATCTCTCTATTCTTTCTTTTGACTGTCGTATTCTCTTTACTTTTAAGTTCTTATTTTTAATAACCATACTCTTTCATTATATTCTACTGATTTTGATTCCTATTTTCCATCTATTCATCCGGCAGTTAATTCCTAACACTCAATGCTATTATCAATCCCCGACAGTGGTACCAATATAAAATTATCATTTTATTTATTCTAAAAATTTCTTTGAGAATAAACCTGTAGAAGGAGATTTGAATGCTGGGAAAGATTAAGCAAATAAGTTCTACTTGTTATGGTCACACAATTAACCATATTCCGAACCACTGAAAATATCAAAGAATACCACAATGTTTTCCACTTCCTAATAGTACTCCGCACTATCCTAAAAGATAATATATAATCATTTCATAATCCAAACATTAAAATCCTTCACTACTAGCGGTCCTTCTTAACACACTTTTTCACAAAATTCCAAACTCTATAGACTCCTTCTGATAAATCACTCTCAATTCTCAATACTCAATGTATTATAATCCTTCCATTCATATCCAATATTAACAAATATTTCTAACTAATCTCTTTCAATTCACCACTGTATAACTCAATATTCAATAAATCAAAGTCTTCCTTTGATAATATCGAATCTATTTTCATTCCAGAACATTACTTCACATTTTTGAGAAACTATTCATAACTCTTCTTCTACAAAGAAAAAAAAATCCAAGAAATAAACAAAGAAAGAGATAGCACCAAGCTTACTCCGACTCATGACTATCACAGTCTGGCCCTTAAACTAACTTCTACAACTCTTTTATATTTTCCTTTAATTTTTCAAATTCTAACTATAATTCTGTAATTAACTGCTTTTAAAAACTAAATCAATCATCCATCTTCTTGAATTGCATATTCTATAGACTATTAGTATATTTTACCAATATCTTTTAAAAAAAAATTAATATCTATTCTACAACAATATCAAGAGCAGATTCATTAAAGAAATTTATAACTTAAGCCATTGTATGCAACAATCGACCCTTTGAAAGATAACAAGAATAAAGATTTGGTTGAAGAAATATAAGTCAAGCCATGGCAAAATTTCCTAAGTTTTTAGAAGCTTATTTGTATAAGCTAAAGCCTATGTAAATTGACATGGTGTCAAGAAGATGAACCTTTGTAAAAGTAATTTGGGATCCTTAATTGCAAATGATTTGTAAGAATGACAATTTTGTTCCAAAAGAATTCAAGTATAAAAAGGATTTCTAAATATTAAATACAATTTTTTGATTAATTCCTTTCTTGTGGTAAAATGCATCCAATCTCTAATTTTAATTTCAAATTCAAACTTTTTTACTAAAATATCTATAATTAACTTATTACTAATTTAATTTAAATAAATTTTAGTTCATTAAATTAATTAAAGCTAAAAAAATTAAATTTTCAAAATTAATAAACAAATTTCAAAAAAAATGAGAACCAAATGATAGAAAAAATTGGCCGCTTGCTATAACCACAATCTTCAAAATCCTCGTCTACAAATTAGATTAGATCTCTCTTATCACAACTATTTTGTCTTGCATATTAAGGCGTATTGAAAAGCTAATGATAAGATCTAGCTTTATTCAAAATCTCAACATAAAAAGATGAAAATATAGCAAATGATATAGAAAATCTTCCACCTACTAATTTATATAGATTTCTTTTGTTACAACTTCTCTTCTTATATGCTAAGGCTGGCTAAAAATCTAAAAAATAAGATCTAGCTTCTCTCAAAATATTCTTAACAAAAAAAAAAAAAAAAAAAAAAAAAAAAATTGAGTTAATGGTAGTCTTGAAGCTTACCACCCAAAAATTCCAGCAATCTCCTTCTCACAAATATACATGGATTTCATTTGTTACAACTTCTTTTCTTGTATGCTAAGACTTGTTGAAAAGCTAATGACAAGATCTAGCTTCTTTCAAAATGTCAATACAAAAAAATAAAAATATATTAGATGGCATAGAAAAATCCGAACTAATCTTAAATCTTGTCACTTCAAAAATATTAGCAATCTTCCACCCACTAATTTGCATGGATCTCCCTTGTCATAAATTTTCTTCTTGCATATTAAAACAATATCTAACTTCTCTCAAAATCTCAATATAAAAAGATGAAAATATAGCATAGGATAAGAAAAATCCCAAATCAATCTTTAATCTCGTCACCTGAAAACTCTAGTGACCCTCTATCCACTAATTTTCATGGATATCCGTTATTATAGCTCTTCTTTTTGCATGTCAAGGCTTGTTGGAAAGCTAACAATAAGATCTTGCTTTACTAAAAGTCTTAATGTAAAAATATAAAAATATAGAAAAAAAATAAAAAAAATCCAAATTAATCTTGAATCTTGTCATTCAAAAATTTCAGCAACCTCCCCTCCCCTCATCACACTAGTCCAAGGGAAAAAAATAAAATCCCACTTGATGCCATAATCTCCACCTTAGCCTTCTTTTAATATTTGATTTGAATTCCTATAGAGCTAGGTATATATCTTAAAAGGCAATATCTTCAAGGCTTGAACAATTGATCCAAGGCGATAATTTCTTATCTTAATTTTTATTCAAATTGATACATATATTAGCATTATATTCCTTCTTTCCTAAAAATAAATTTAATTACATTTTAAATAACTTCAATGCAATTAAATTAAGTGCATTACAACAAAAATATATTTTAAATCTCTTTTTAAGCAAAAGAATACTTGACATTGTCAAGAAGATTTGCATTTATATTGGGAGAATCCAAGTACACTACTTAAAATTATCCAAAAAAGCAATGCCATCAAAAATGATGAATATGGTTACCAAAGACAACAATGTATCAAAAAACGAATTTCTCTAGCTAGAATAGAGATTAAGCAATTAGAATTTTGCATAAAACTTAGTAAAGGTCATATTTTCTCCTCAAATTCCTCATCTTATTTCATAATAGAAGTTTACTGAAGAACAAAAAAATCACAAAATTTTAGCCTTGTTAGAATCAAGAGCCTCAACCTATTTTATAGATAAAGATTTTATCAAAAAACAAAAAATATCTTTACTTATAAAAACCAAACTTATGCATGTAGAAATAACAAATAGTTTTTCTTTGTCTTCTTGAGATGTTAATTATCAAAATCTTCCAATAGATAAAGCAATAAGTGGTCTAAAGAATTTGATAATAATAAATGTGATAAGATCAAATCAAATTATTTTAGGATTAGCATAGATAAAAAAAGTATAATTATAAAATAGACTAAAATTCTCATAACTTTATTCTTTTTAGTAGTTTAGCCTAAAAATTTGCTAGACTAGAAGAAATCCAAATAACCAATAATTCGGAACTATTATTGGCACATGTAAGAGTACTCATACATGTTGCAAAAAAAAATCAAATAAAGATAATAATTCTTGAGTTTTTAGAAACTTATTCATTAAGATCAAAATCCATGTAAGTTAATTAAATATAATTTATATTTCTTACAAATAAAGAAAAATATTAATTTTATCAAAAATAATTATATTTATATTGTAAAGATCCTAAACACACTACTAAACATTATTCAAAGAATCAATGCAATTATAAAATAAGGAGCATAGTTGCCAAAGAAGACAAAGTGTTGAAACATAAGTTTATCTATCTACTATACAAATCATGTGGCTAATTTCTTTTACAAGATCTAATAAAGGTCTTATTATCTCCTTAGGTCTCTCATCTTGCTTCATAATAGATGTGATTTAGAACCAAAAAATAATAAAACCTTTATCTTATTAGATTTAAGAGCCTTAACTTTTTTTGTAGATAAATGTTTTATTAAAAAATAATAAATATCTTCAATAAAGAAAATTAAGTCTGTACATATAGAAATCATAGATGGTTGTTCATTGTATTTTAAAGATGTTATCTATGAAATTTTTCTTATAGATATAGTAATTAAAATTTATAATAACTTAATAATATATAATTTTATAAAATTTCTTTTTAATTCAATTATTTTAAGTTTATTATAGATAGAAAAGTATAATCTTTAAATAAATAAGATTTCTTAAAACCTTAATTTTTTCTACAACAAAATTCAAATTTATATGGTCTAAGTAGAAAGACATAGATCTAGGACAACCAAAATCTTATTAATATGTACAAGAGCTTTCATGCTTGCTGCAAAAATAAATAAATAAATAAATAAAAATCTATCTTTTATTATTAATGCTACATCCATTTTGATGATAAAAAGACTTCAAGACAACATTCAAATCTATAATAAAGATTATTAAAATGTATTATAGAAGAAAAATAGATATATTCTTTTAAATATTATCTTAATTATTGCTTAATTGATTTTTAAAAAAGGAATTCAAGAGCTATTTGAACTATCTTATTACAAAAAATATTGGCTACATTTAAAGAGCACATTGATTAAAACTTAGCTATTAATTTCATATACCATTTAAATTTTTTTAATAGGAATTCCAATCTTATTTGGAACAAAAAAAGATGGATTATTATGGATGTGTGTGGATTATTAAAGACACAATAAGATTACTATTAAGAATATGTACACTCTATCTTTGATATAAGAACTTCTTGATCAATTAAATCAAACAAATGATTATACCAAAAGAAATCTATGATGAACATATAATATGATATGCATTAAAAATAAGCAAGTAAATAGAATATTAGATTCAAACAATGTATGAGCATTTTTAAAATAATTGTTAGGCTTTTTGAACTTATAAATATACCATCTACTTTTCAACATCTATTTAAATGATATATTTAATGATTTTTTGGATGATTTTGTCTTTTATTAGTAAAATTGTTTTTTATCTAAGCTTAAAACAAAAAAAATACGAACTTTATGCTTGTGTATTACAAAAACTTAGAAATGCATGCTTCTATGTCAAAAAAAAGAAATATATATTTTATACAATTCAAGTTATATTTTTAATATATATTATCTCAAATAATGATTTTATAATATAAATTAAGAAGTTTCAAGATATCATAGATTAAAAGATCTTAAAAACAATGAAACAAATGCAATATCTTTTAAAATTAGCTTCTTACCATCAAACCATTAAGAAGAAATTTTCTTAAGTTGTAGTTCTACTGACACATTTGACTTGTAAAGACAAACTTGAGTAGAACAAATAAGTTAAAACATCATTTGAAGCTTTAAAGACAACTTTTATTACAACGTCAATCTTATTTTGTATTGATTTGTTTAGGATATTTTTTATATAAATATTTGTATTAAACTTTGTCTTAGATGTAATATTTTCACAAGTAGGAGCAATTGATAAACTTCACTATGTAGCCTTTGATATTAAAAAAAAAAAGAAAAAAAAAAAGAAAAAAAAAATCAGCAAATAAGATCAATTATGAAAACCATGATAAAGAATTTCTTGCAATTAAAGCTTCATTTCAAATATAACATCATTATTTGGAAAACACTTCTAAACAAATGATTACTTATATAAATCATAAGAATCTTCAATATTTTATCTCAACATATGTATTAAATTATTACAAAGTATATTGGAGCATGTATTTTTCAAGATTTAAATTCAAGTTCACTTATTGACTAAAAAAACAACAGGGTTTGTTAGACGTCCTTTTTAGATGTTTTTATCTTCTACCAAAAGAAAAAACATGCAGCTTATGATCAATAATAAATAAGTCGTTTAGAATTTTTTAAAATTAATTTATAAGCTATAAAATCAATATTAACTATTAATTTAATATTTTTAATTAAGTTCAATCAAGTATATTCTTAGATCTTTTTTTTTATGATATTAAGAATAATCTATGTAAATTTTATTATATTTTCAAGTTTGAATTCAAAGATAATCTATTTTATTGCAAGAGATGCTCATATGTTCCAAAAAATAAAACATAATTAAGTGTTTTTTAAGTATATCACAATTTTCCAACTATACAATATTTTGAATACAACAAGACCTTAGATGTTAATATCAAGAGGTATTTTATGGCCTTGAATGTGAAAGGCAATTAAAAACTTTGTACGGTCATATAATATTTGTTCAAGATTAAAAATTCCTTGTTATTAGTCTTATATATTTTTTCAACCATTATCTATATTAAAATAATTATGGTTTTTTTTTCTATGGATTTTATGACAAATCTTTTAATCTTAAGTTTTTATGATCTTATATTTGTGATATTAGATCGTTTCACCAAGATGGTATATTTTATGTTATATATAGTATCTATCATATGTATATATATATATATATATATATATATATATATATATATATATATTCAAATATTTATTGCTATCATAGATTAGAAAGAGATATAATATCAAATAGATGGACATAATTTGTATTAAAATTTGAAAGATTTTTTTTAAGATATTAAATGTAGACATAAAACTATATTTTGCTTTTTATCTTCAAATTGATAGACAAATAAAACAAATGAATCAAGTTTTGAATCAATGTTTGAGTTATATCATCAATTACTATTACAATAATTGAAAAACTCTTTTATTATACTTAAAGCTTGTCTACAATAATACAACACATTCTTCTACTGAATATATATATATATATATATATATATATATATATATATTTTACTAGTCATGGTTATCATCCATAATTTCATATTTTTGACTTCTCAAAAGTTGATTAGCTTGTAAAAAAAGATTTGGTGAATTGTTTATTATAGCTACATGCAATAATTAAGACACAATTAAAAAAATCTTAAAAACAACAAAAGATTAATGTAGATATATATTACAAGGAATAACCTCAATTTTAAATTGGTAATAAAATATGGTTACTTTATCATAGTATTAAAATTATTTGATTTTGTGACAAATTAAATTATTATAGATTAGAACCATTTCTTATTTGTGAACAAATCAATCTAGTTGTATATCATTTATACCTAACAAAGTTTATTAAGATTTATTTTATGTTCTATGTATCTATGTTTAAGCCATAGAAGTTAGTAGATATACCAAGACAAAGATCAATATCACTTCTTCTTATAAAAGTGGATAAAAATCAAAAATTTGAAATAGAAGAAGTCTTAGATTCAAGGTGGTGCCAAAATAAGTTTAAATATCTTATAGATTGAAGCGGATATAATATTAATAAATGCACATAGAAGCCAACTTAGAATCTTGCAAATGTAATAAAAAGGGTTGATATTTTTTTATCTACAACATTCATCAAAATTAAGATAAAAAGTCAAGATAGAATTATCAATCCTTAAGAAACTTATCTTTAGAAAGAAAGACATTGTTACAGATATAATCAACATCGATAATTCCTTAGATAAGAAGAATTACTTAGAAATAAGTAAAAGTAGGTAAATTTGATAATATCTTATGAGAAAGCTTTTTAGAAGCTTTATAGACTTGGATTTGACTTTATATATTTTTATATGTAATATATAGGTTGAAAATTTGGCCAATAAGTTGATTATGTGGCGTTCATATAAGAAACTTATTTTGAAAGTTAAACATGTGATTTGCAAGTTGGACATGTATTAGAGGTCTTATAAAATGTTATCACATAGCTCTTAGATAGTATATATAAAGGCAAGAATTAGGCCTTCTTCACTCTTATTAATGACTTTTTTTTTTCTTAGTCTTGTTTTAAGAGTCTATTTTTTATTTTTATTTTTTTTGGCAATAGCCATTCTATTTCAAATATTATACTATTTTTGAGTGAATATCTATTTATTCCAATAACACAAGAAAGTATTGAAATTTTGGTTGTTTGTGATTCATGTCCTTGATATATTTTTAGAATATATATATATATATATTATATTTATTTTCTAGTTGTACATGAATATACTATCTATATATATATATTATATTTATTTTCTATTTTTACATGAATATACTATCTTTTTAATATCTTTATATATTTAAAATTTTAAAACATCCAAAATGTGATTTTTTTAAATTCAAATTTATATTAAAACATAGAAGCTATAAGATTAAAAAAACATACTTATTTTATAACTTGGCTACAAATCCATATAAGTAGGAACTATTGATTTTTTTTAATATGAAAATAATTTATCTTTGCAATCTTAAATTTTAAATATTTTCAATCATATAGACATTGTTTTAAAAAATATAAGTAGAAACAATATAAATCTAAAAAATGATATAGGATTTTTAAAAAATAAAAAATAAAAAATAACAAGTTAATTAAGCAAATGGTATAGTTGAAACCATGAAAGCATAATAACATCTTATGACAAGAGACATTTGTTAAAAACTCTTAAAGTTAAAATAAAATATTTTTAACAAGACCAAATAGATTCTTAATGGCCAACAAAATTATCAAAATTAAAAAATAATAATAATTCAATGGCACATTAGAGTTTCAAACTATAGTTTTATCATGCAAATATAAGATGCAAAGCAACAAAAACCAAACTAAAAGTTAATTATTTTTATTGGTCCTCGTAACATATCATGTTTCTAAATCGACATATTCCAAAGAGATATTAAGACATTAGATGTTTGCTCCACCTCTTTCTTAGTCCAAGCTATGATTTTATCCCATTTTTACTAAAAAGAAATAATAACTATGGCTACTAGTACAAGTAAGAAGTGAAGTAAGGATAACAAAATACTAAAATATTATTTGAAATCTTTGTACACTCTCATTCCAAAATACTAAGTATGACGATTAGTACCAACAAAATTAGTGATATGCATCAAGAAAATTGAGAATATAAGTTTCAGTTGAGCAAATTTGTTGTTTCAAATATATATAAACAAACAAGAAGTTTTTCTGCAGTTTGAAATGTAACTTGTATCGATGGTGTTGGAAATGTAAAGGCCCGTCATCACCTTTTTTTCGAAGTTCTGAAACAGTGGGTGTCTATTTTTAATGATCTTGCTGTGGTTCCGAGAGACTTCGGGGAATTGAAAGTGTGTCAGAAACTGTAATTGGGTAGCTGTGATTTTGTTTCTAGTGCTGTTGTTTTGCCAATGCTTAGTCATGGATTTCTGCTGGACCTTGCAGTGATACCTCTTCTTAATGAATGTTGTTGCTGTCGTTTGCTACGTGGCAAATCGGAGGCGGATTGTTGTGACCGACAGCATCGATCCAATGCTCGAAACACGGCACATCACAACACCGCTTTTTCACCCCTTTCACGATCTACGTTTTCTGAATGCATTTGTTTATCATCTTACATCGCTGTCACAGGATTCGTATTCACTGGTCATGCACAGAGCGATGCGCAAATCCCTCATTCCACGTCTTCTTCGTTCAAGCAATTGCTCCGATGAAGCCCAACAAGAGGTTTTCAGAATCCTTCATCTCTGTGTGTATGCAGCACACCTCGAGGCCAGTTCCTCCTCCATTTTGAGACTCCGTTGTGCATGTGATCGTGCGAAGCAGAAATTTGTGTGTCACGTTCGATTGGATTCGGCTGCGGGCACTGACGAGGGCTCTCACATGTGATTTGCGTCTGCGCCATTCACGAGGATGGCGTTCGTGGGGATGTGCAAACAGATTTCCCCCATGTCACAAACAAAACCATCCACACACAAGTATCTTCCCCTCACATGACTAGCGATCTCGAAATTTTGATTTCATTCTTTGAGAAAAATAAAATAAGACATTACGCATTACCTAACATCCTTAACATTCATGCACCTATAGAAAATAAAATTAAAAGACAATTTTATGATTACACATTTTAATCATGGAAATGCATTTTTATTAGATTTTTATTCTCTCTCTCTCTCTCTCTCCCTCTCTCTCTCTCTCTCTATATATATATATATTCTTTTGTACCTATATTTCTTTAATTTGATAAAAATATTGTTATTTTATCTTAATTCTATTTAAACAAATTAGTTCAACTATTTCTAACACTTTATCTTATATGTGTATGTCTATATATATAGAACTGTTTAATTCATAATCCATTCATTTTTACAATTTGAATTTCAATAGATTTATTTGACAAAATATTCATCCAAAGTATTGGATTTTTAAATATATACAAAAAAAATCAAAATATGTTAAACTATTTATTATTAAAATTTATTTTTAATAAAGCATTTAAAAATAATTTGAATATAATTATTTTAAATTAATTAAAAATAGTTCTATAAAAATTTAGATAAAATAAAATAAAGATATCTTGTAATGTGTTTTTATCTATTGTAAAACAAATAATAATAACTTCATTTTATATATTTTTTTATAATTTTATTGAATGCTTTTTAATACCAATTTCTTAAATATATAAGACTTTAAAATGCATTAAATCCAATAAGTCTTTTTATAGCCATATTTTCTTCTTTATCTTATATTATAAATATTATCAAAGCTTCATAAATGCTTGTATAAGTAGTAAATTCAATATAAACAAATTTGAATAAGACTATAAAAACATCAAATTACATAGAGATACAAATTATCTATGAATTCTATAAACAAACATCTATAAACAACCATTTATGACTTCTACATGCACAAACTTAGTTTTTTTAATTAAAAATATTTTATGTTTTTATAGCAAACATTTGCCTATAAAAAAAATTGAGGCTCTTAAATCTAATTAGACAAAGGCTTTATGATTTTTTGGTTCCAAACTAACATCTATTATAAAGCAAGGTGATGGATCTAAGGAGAGAATAAGATCTTTATAGATATTGCACAAGATATTATTCTCACAATTCCTATTGTAGCTAGACAAACTTGTTTTCCAAGACTTTATTCTTTTTGGCAAACATGCTCCTCATTTTATGGTTGCGTTGCTACTTTGAAAAATGTTGAGAAGTGTGCTTAGGTTCTCCACAATATAAGCACAATTATTCTTGACAAAATGAAGTCTTTTTTTATTTAGTGAAAAGTTTAAAATATATTTAATTAATTTGAATTAATTATAATCTTAATAAATAAGATTTTGAAAAATTATGAATTGTTGTCACAACTTGACTTATTCTTCTCTTTCCAAATCTTTGTTCTTTGCATCTTTCAAAATTTTAATTATTGCATGCAATAGCTTGAGCAATACATTTTTCTATGAAGTCAACTTTTGACATTGTTAATACTAAAACTTTGACATTATTCTCTAACTTATATGAAAATTGGTTAATAAGGGCTTTATCAATCCAATCCATATTGTAAGTAAGGTTTTGGAATTCAACAACATATATTGTAATTGATGATCTTTTTTATAAATAAAGATGTTATGTTTCTACTACCCTCTCTCAATTACTTTTGTCAAATCTGGCCATAAAATTTTATAAGAATAAATTTGAATAATATAGGAATTTAATTTCTTTTCCATAAAAGGTGCAAACCAAAAGAGATTACTTACAAGTAAAAGTGCACTTACAAATCTTACTTGAGTAAATCAATAAAAATAAAAAAAAATAAAAAAAAATAATATATTCTTATATAAGGCTTGATTTATTGTATAAATTTGTGGAATTTTTTTGCTTATTCTATTAAGCTTCTCCAACATATTAATCCATGCCTCACTTATATTTATAGTAGCAAGACCTTTAGAATTGAATTGTAAGGTTGATCTACTTTTTTCTCTTAACTGTACAACATCTTTGTATAAACATTAAACCTCATTATTAACTTCTTCTATAGACATAAGAATAATACATCTATGGTTGACGTTGATGATACGTGAAACTTCTACCTTAAGAGTATTTACAAGTTTGTGAAGTTTTACAGTAGTTGCAAATCATTTTTTTACTCTTGTCAAATATAACATCTATAATATTACCTTTCATCTCTATAATAGATGACTTTAACAAATCCAAAAGTAAAATAGACAATAGTCATCTACAATCTTTAATATTAAATGAAATCTCTATAAAGCTTGATGGTTCACTTTTATAAAAGAAAAAATCGATGTAAAAAATTTAAAAATTATAGTATAAATACAAATAATCCACAACCTTTAATAAACAACAAAAAAATATAGTAATCTATTTTTTCTAAAATAAATAAATAATACCTATATTAAATTATTAAAAATATATTATATGCTTTAGTATTCTACTTTATACAAACCTTATTGCAATCTAAGACTTTAGAATACAAAAAAAATGGGTGTAGTAATTAGTGCATAAAAAATATAGGAATTGGTGTATAAAATATATACAAATCTTGCAAGTTCTAATGATTCTTATTTTTACAATCTACTTAAATCTCTAATTTTATTTTTATTTTATAAAAGCATTAAAATTTATACAACATCAAATCCTTCACAATCTTTGATTTAGTATCAATATTTTGCAATTGATGAATTTTATTTGCCATATACAAATATATATATATATATATATATATATATATATATATTTACTTAATTAATGTTTTAAGCATATGATATATTTTCTTATATGATATAGTTGCAAAAAATATCTAACTAATATTGATAGAAATTAGTAATAAAACATAAATTCAAAAAAAATACAAACACAAGTTATTATTTTATATATTATTATCAATATTTTTAAGATCATTAATTTAAAATTTCTAAATGACATTTATGTCAATTAATGCCAACTTACTCTTCAATAAGATATATAAGCTCCATACCTCTTTTAAAGGCAAATAATTTGAAGTAATTTTGTATATGTCCCTATTTCATCAACATACATCTACAATTCTAAATACAATCTAAATGCACTTCGTTGGAAAGCTACCAAACCACTCAATACTCATAACAAACTATTATTGCTTTATTAATCCATTTTGATTAGGCATGGTCATCATAATACAAGATTGTTATCACACTACTTAAATCCAAAACTTCTAAAAGTTATAGACTATTCTTAGGTAGCATAGCATCTCCATAAAAAGTAGAGTACAAAAGTGTCTCTTAAATCCTTAAATTTTTACTTTCCATTGCTATGTCTAGTCCAAATTCACATATATTTAAATAGCACATCATTACTTTATCTTTCTCCTCACATTCTACACATTCAAAAGTGCTAGTTCTTACACCATAACTACAACAACATACTATTTTTAACAATGTACTAACAACAACAACACCACCAAAGTTCAAATCATAAGCATTGTTAGGTAAATAAAAATATTCTATATTACAAAAAAAACAAAAATCAACAATAGAATAATTATTCATTACATATCATAAAATTACATTAAAAGACTTTTCTTCTAACAATTTGAAACAAAAAGGACTCAGGAAAACACAATAAACAAACCACCGTAACAATGATCAATCTAACATAGAATAACTTGCATTTCAAAAGAATTCCTAAAATACGATGCAAATGAAAAGCACATACACAGAAAACGCCATGCAAACGAAGAACAACGCAGCCCTCATTCTGATTGTGACAAAGGTAAAGACGAGAGGAATGCAGAGTGGCCAAAAAGCTAGCGCCCTTTTTGGCACATTGAAGTCAGAAACAACACGGAAGCCTCATGGAACGAAGGAGCGAGGACACCACGGTGCGCATCCGAGCCAGGCTCCACGGGCCATCATCCGGGAAGATCTACTCAGGAAGAAGAAGAAACAACAGAAGGAGCAGAAAGCAACAAGCAGGTGAGCATGCGGAACCACAAGCCCACACCTATTGGACTGCAGGCAGCTAGCTGCCGCACCAACCAACGGGGTCGCCGAGAAGGCAACAAAAACCTCCGCGAGCGGGGAAGGCTCCCAGCAGGCGCGGCGATGACCAAAGCCAAAAGGGAAGCACCAAATATGGGGTGGAGCCGGAGCAGCGTGCGTGCGTGCGTGCCATTGCTGCTGTGGCGTTCGAGCCCTCCCTGCCTGGGCGCCCTCCCCTCCCCTCCCGCCCCCGCCTGCCCCACCCCCCGAGCCGCCCGTCTGCCCGTCAGCCCCTCCGTCCGCTCGCCTAGGCTCTCATTGCAGGAAGGATTCTGGTCTCGTGCAGCTTTGCAAATCCTTTCTCCCCCCCACCCCCCTCCCCCCGCTCGTCACTGCCATGTGAGGTGCACCTTGCAGGCGCTGGGTTGTACGCCATCCGTGTGTGCGAGCGCGAGAAGCTAGTGCGGGTGTCGAGAGGCCGACGTCCTGGGCGGGCCGGCGGGCGGTCGCTTGGGGTTGCGGCGAGGGTGGCGTGTGGCGTTTGTGTTTGGGTCGCGGAAGGAGCGCATCGGTGTTTTTGTGGAGGTGGGCAGTTCGGGTGTGCGTGCGCAGTGAGGCAGAGGAGCACAGGATAGTGCTAGTGGTGGAGTTTTTATTGGTTGTAAGGCCGGTTGGGAAGGGTTGCGAGGAGCGGTCCGTGTGAAGCGTGTTGCGGTGGCAGGGGTGTGCTGTTCATGGTGGTAGAGGCGGGAAGCGGGGCCTGCTTATGTGGTGAAGGCCGCAGCGCACCGAGGTGCCGTGTGTCTGCCCCAGAGGTAAGTGAGTGGAGGACAGGGGGGTTTGGGTTGGTGTGGGTTGGGCAGATTGGAGGATGGTGGAGTGAGAGTAGGGCATTTTGGCGCTCTGGGCGGCGGTTTGAGCTGCGGGGTTTGGGTGGTGCGCGAGAGGAGGTTGAGAGGGGCGGGTCATCGCGTGCGCTGTGGTGCGGTGAGGTGGGAGACGGGGAGCGGAATCCGTCGGGAGGGAGAGGGAGAGAGGGGGTTTGGAGGGTAGGGTGGGACGGCGTGGCATGGATGGGCGCACGCGCGGTGCGGAGGCGGTGGGGGGAGGAGTGGATTTGAGAGCGGGCGAAGGGTCGGGGATAGGGTTTGTTTGCGACAGCATGGTGTGATGGAGCTGATGCAGAGAGTGGTGGCAGGTATGTACAAGAACCAGCTTCAAGAGCTTGCTCAGAGGAGCTGCTTCAATCTGCCTGCGTATGCATGCATCAGAGAGGGCCCGGACCATGCACCGCGGTTCAAGGCGACGGTGAACTTCAATGGGGAGGTGTTCGAAAGCCCTAATTACTGCAACACGTTGCGGCAGGCGGAGCACGCCGCAGCGGAGGTGGCTCTGAACACGCTATCGCGGCGAGGGCCGTCTCAGTCGTTGGCAGCACGGATCCTTGTGAGTGGGGCAGTCATCGGAGCGGGGTGTGGTGGAATGAATGGTGGGATGGGATGGGAGGAGCAGGGGATGAGGGTGTGGGTGTGGGTGTCGGTGTTGGCGGGCTGACGTGTGCGGTGGATGGTATGCAGGACGAGACGGGCGTGTGCAAGAACCTGCTGCAGGAGACTGCCCAAAGGGCGGGGGTGTCGCTCCCGGTGTACGCGACGACTCGATCGGGTCCGGGGCATCTACCAGTGTTCACATGCACAGTGGAGGTGGCTAGCATGACTTTTAGCGGGGAAGCTGCGAAGACGAAGAAGCAGGCGGAGAAGAATGCAGCGATGGCTGCATGGTCTGCACTGAAGCAATGTGAGTGGAGTTCCGGGGAATGTGAGTGTGAGTGTGAATTTGAATGTGAGTGGAGTGAAATGGGAGGGTGGGCGGTGGGAATGTTGGGGAGGCGAGTGCAGGGGAGGGAATTGGTGAGGGGGATGGGGCGGTGGCGAGGGAAGGTGGTAGTAGCAGTGGGAGGATCGTGGTGGAGACGGGATGCAGGGATGGGTGGTTGCGGTACGGGGAGGAATTGGTGGTGGAGGATGTGGGGAGGGTTGGGAATGGTGTATGGAGGCGAGAATGAGATTGTGGGGTTGTGTGTTGGGTGACAGTTGCGAATCCAGGGAGAGGCGTAGCGGCGGTGGCAACGGATACCGAGGTGAGCGAGGAGCAGGAGCAGAACACGATCGCGAGAGCGTTGGCGCAGCATTACGGGAAAGAGGCGCAGCAGATGCCGCAGGTGTGCTCTGGTGCGTCGGGGGGCGTGATGCCGATCAGGGTGAGGTGTTTGAGCAGTAGGGAGGGGTTGCAGCCCGGGTCGCCGCGGCTGAGCCAGGGCCACTCGGGGGCTTGGGTGGGCGAGCTGTCGATGGAGCAGCAGCAGCGGCACATGCGGAATCAGGGGCATGCGGGGGTGGGGGCCGTGGGCGGTGGCGGGTACCGTGGCGTGGGGCCGTCGCGAGTAGGTCCGTCGGTGATTATCCGGGACGTTGCAGGGCAGCGGGACAGTGCGGGGGCCCGGGACGCGGCGGCGATGCGGGATGCGGCGATGGCGAAGAGAGCGGTGGAGAGGGCGATGGGGGGCGGTTTTGTGGGGCGACACAGTCCCGTGAACGTCCGGCCGGTGGCGGCGATGCGGAGGGAGAGGCACGAGGTGGCAGTGCCTTACGACGACCATCGGCGGGACGAGGACGAGTGGCTGTGCGGGGACAGTTCGAAGGCTAGCAGGGACGGCGAGCTGCGGGGCGATTCCGTGGAGAAGGAGCACGGAGCGTGCGGGGTGCAGGGGTCGTACAATCCCATGTCTTGGTCAGGGACTGGGGCGAGCAGTTGGTGGAGCAGCATGCAGGCGGTGACGATGGCGAGGGTGGGGAGCAGGGCGGCGATGCCCGTAGTGCTGCGGTCGGCTGTGATGGCGCGCGCGGCCCCGCTGCGTCCTGTGGTAGCAGAGGATGCAGAGAACGAGGGCGAAGCTGCGACACGGCAGGTGCTGAGCCTGTGAGCCTTGTGAGGGTGCGAAGGAGGGCGGTTAGGAGGTGGGCAGCGGATGCGGATGCGGAGTAGAGGTGCGGGCGTAGGGGGAGGGAAGTGAGGTGACGTGCCATCTCCCTGGATGGATGGTTCATGCGCGGCGGCGGTGGATATCGCATCCTTTGAGATGGGATGGACTGTAGACATGGATACATATTTTTATATAGGTAGGGGACATATATAGGTAGATAGATGGATATGGAGACGCACACATATATGAGAACTTATGAAATGGATGATGTGTGCTTCTTTTCTTTCCTTTGTTTTTTGTTTTTTTGTTTTTGTTGTTGTCGTTGTCGTCGTCTTGGTGCTTAATTTTTTTGATGTATCCTTCTTCTTGTGCTTCATGTGTTGATTTGTTCATGTCGAGGGCGCGTCGGTAGGGGTGGGAGGCGGCGATGTGTGGGTCGGAGTGTCCAGGATATGTAGCGGTGACTGGGTGGGTGTGCGGCAGGCGTGAGAAAGGGGTGGAGAGGTGGTTTGGGGGGTTGGGAGTGGGGGAAGGTGGGTGTGCAGTGGTGTGGTGCGGTGTGACAAGCGTGGATGTGATGCGCGGGGCAGTGTTGGATGTGTGGGGAATGGATGGGTGGGTTTGGAGAGGTGGGGGCGGAAGTGGGGAACGGCAGGGTGGGCGGGGTTGTGGCGAGGCTTGGAGGTCGGGCCAGCAGTGTAGGATGTGGGGTGAGGGTTACGGAGGGAGGAGGGCAGTGTGCGTCGGGGAGGCAGAGGCGGGTGACAGGAGCGGCGAAGAGGTATGAGCAGGTTGCACGTAGTGGCGGAGTGTGTGGAAGTCGAGAGTGGTGGTAGGGACGAGAGGCGGCGAGGAGGGTGGCGTGTGGTGGGGCGTGCGCCGCACAGCAGTTGCGAAGCGGTTGTGAGGGTGGGATTGGTGATGCAGCAGACAGGATGCGGTGCAGGTACCGAGAAGAAGGAATGGTGCGCAATGGGCAGGCGTGTGGTTGGTTCAGGTGTTGGGGGGTGGGATGGCGAGCGTGAGAATGCGGGATTCGCAAGGCGTACTGAAGCCGATAGTGAGGACTCTTGAGAGGTGTCATTCATTCACGCGCGCAGAATAACTGCATCGTCTTCAGTTCCGGCTGACAAGCTGAACGGCGGTGAAATGTCAGGGGGTTAGTGGCGCGTACGGGCGATGAAAATGAATAATGCGAGTGGGGGTGAATGGTGTGGGCAGTAAATGGGCGTATGGTGCTGTGGTGTGAGGGGTTGCGGGCTAACTTAGTTTAGAATTGTGCGTCTCCGTCGGAATGAATGGATGGGGTGGGGGTGCTGTTGAAGAGCGTAGACGGGGTAGGGGTGGGGGATGTGATGGTGTATGGGCGTAAGGGAGGTTTGTGAATGTGGGTTGGGCATGGCATGGCTTTGCACAGCACATTGACGACGATGAGTGGAGCGTGTTGGGATTGAAGCATGGGATGGGGTGGGGCGAGGGGGCGTGCATGTGGTTGTGGGGATTGGAGTGTTGAGAGGCTTGGAAGATGTGGAGAACGACGTTGGGATCCGGGAGGAGGGGAGTGGGATATGGTGGAGTGAATGAGGGGACATGGCGTGTGGGAAGTGGGTCTGGGCGTGAGAATGGTGGATGGACGTTGTCTTTGCAGCAACAGGGGATTCAGAGAGTATTTACAGGCCAGAGGATAGGGAGAGAAAAGCCGGGATTGAGGGGTTGACGCATGGTGATGACGTACGGGGGGGGGGGGGTTGCATGCAGAGGCGGGGCATGCGTGATTATGGGACTGGCTGTGGCTTTACTTGGATTCTACGCCGAGGAGGTTGAATGCATCTGGGCTTTTAAGGGTGGTCTGGGGTGGCCGAGCGTACTTGCGTTGGGCAATGATGGTCATAACGGCATGGGGGGGGGGGTTTGAATGTTATGTGAACAGGCGTTGAGCTACCAGGTGGTGAGTGGTTTAGGAATGGTGTGATGAGAGTTATGGATAAATTGCGGAGAGTGAATGGGTACGTTAAGGGAAGCCGTTGTAGAGTTGTGTGGAAGGGTATTGATTAGGGGGTTGATGATGAACGGATGAAAGTGGCGAAAAGAAGAGCATGGGTGCTTGTGGGCGTGTGGTCCTGCATGTCTTTGTGGTGTTTGATATGCATTTCTGTGGTGTTGTTATGGTTGGATTTGAATAATAGGTTGGGTTGGGGGGATGATGGGTGCAATTCGAAACTCTTCATTTACGAACAGCGCAGACTAAAATCGTGCGGGTAATGGTCTCGATTGGGAATTTCGGTCAGTTTTGTTGATGGTGTGTATGGATGAATGACTTGTGGGTTTGGGTTCTGTGCTAGAGTGTCCATTGTTAGAGAGTATGGGGATGGGACGTGAATGAAGCATGTTATGGTGTGCACTAGTTTTTAGATTTTTACATTTGTGTGATTGGTTTTATAAAGCGGATGTGTTGTGGTTTTAATATGTGTGTTTTAAGGAAATTCTTTGGTAACGACTGGATTCAATTGGTTGAGTATTTTTGGTTTATATTCTTTTACGGCATCCAAGTAGTATCTGACATTAAGTGACGAGTTTTTTAAAAGAAATTTAAAGTTGACATATGCTGTATGAGTGGGGGGCACTATGTGTAGAATGTTGGTGTATTGATTTGAATTTGGTTGGTATTTTTGCATTGGTTGATTTCTATATGGATGGTACGTTTGCATTGCTTAGGGTATACCATTTGAGAGTTTAGTTCCAAGTGTTTTTGTAATTGAAGAGGTGATAGTGAGTTGCCTTTAGGTTTGTAATGATTGTTTTTAACATGTAATGTGTTCTAGAGTTGGCTGTTGGTTCTCCATTTAAAGAGGTATATATCTATCATTAGAATTGATGGACTTTTGTGGGGTTTTATGGCTTGCATGTTATTGTTAGTGTTGTAGGATACTTACATATGGTTTAGGTAGGGCAATCGTCGGTTGGATTGGTCTGTTTTTGAGGTGTTGTAGAACTTGAATGTTATTTCACTGTTGTGGATTGATCACATTTTTTTTAAAGTTGGTGAGTGGTTAGAGCAAATTATGATGTAGTGGATATGATCTATGCAATGGATGTTACTTTTAGTAGGGTTAATAATGTTGTATATCAGTATCTTAAATGTTCAATATATGATATGTAAATATAATGTAATTTTGTTTATATTACTGTTAAGACATTGCTTGTTATGTATTTAATTTGGATCTGGTGATGATATGTTGGGACAAAAGAAGTATTACTTATCAAAGTTGAGTTAGACTACAAAGTGGTTTCATTGCTTATGATTATATATGAAGAATATATTGTGGTATTTTAGACATTTATATTTATATAGAGCAAAGTGATAGTATTTAGTACAATTTATACATATATTTGGTTCTTTATTATGTTTTAGATACATATGTCAATGCAAAATATTACATGATAATATATATTTTTTATTTGATGTTCATAGGACTAAAAAAATTAAAGGTTAGATTTTATATTTAATCTTATTATCTTGATTTATTTTTAAAAAATTAGTATACTCATTTGAAATTTTAGAACAATTGTGTTTAAATTAATATCAATCGTAAGTATTAACATATAAGATATTTAGTGTTTTTTTGAGCAAGCGTAGAAATAGCTTTTATTTGTTTATATGAATGATTATGATAAGCATAATTAGTTCAAGGCATATAAAAGATGTTTTTATCAAAATCTATATTTGATATAAAGTCTTTTGTGAAGTTATAGACATTGGTTCTTTTCATATATATATATATATATGTAGATTTTAATTTTAGATTATTACTTTCATCTTTAATAATATAGAAATATTCATAGAAATTCTTTGTTTGTTCTTTCTCATGAGGACATTTTGTTTTTGGGATTGGTTATATTTATTAATAATATTAAGTTCCAACAAAACATATAGTATTTTTTATTTATTTGGCTCTTTTTTATTTTTATTTTTATCATAGTTTGTTCTAGAATTATATGATGCATTCAATCTTATTTACAAATTATTAAGGTTCAAAATGTTTCTTATATTTTGTACTACTTATTGCATAATATGAAACATATTTGTCTGTTTGTCTTTCATTAAATCATTTAATGATTGTTTACTTGTGACTAGTTTTAGAAAGATTGTTTATATGTAAGAGTTTATTAATTGATCACATCATGCACTTTGGTATTTGGATGTATTTTTTTCTTTTTTTCTTTTTTCTTAATCACATTCCATACATGAATATGTCATGATGTTATTTAGTTATATACTTATCATTAAAGAGAGTATTATTTAAGAACTATATTCTCATTGTTTTTCAAATATTTTGAATTTTTACATTGAATTAGTTTTTCTTAAAATATTACACATAATATTATATATATGGATAATTTTATTCCAAAATAAAATTTTAATATTTATTGAATTATTTTTATATTACTAAATATAAAATTTTGGTTTATTTTTTGAGATTATTTTTGGTTGTAGTTTCTAAGTTTTGGTGAACTCCTTAACATGATATGGAAGAAGATGAGAGTGTATTACTAGTATTTTTTCAAATTTTGTAAGTTTGCACACAACATGGTTGTCTTTTATCTAAAGAAGATGAGTATTGCAAAAATAAAGGAACTTTGGCTCAAATCAATTGCATAATCATTAATTAAGCATATATATTATTGCATTACAAAACAATTAGTAATATTGCCATAGTTGTTCAAACTTATTATTTGCAATATATGATTGTCCTTCATGTATTGTAAAACTTCTATAATTATCAAAAACTTCTCAATGTTTTGAATGCAAACTATTGGAGATGGGTCAAAATTCCTTTTGCAGATTAGACTTTTTGTAAATAGTTAAATAGAATTTTTTGATAATAAAATTTATTTTAAATTTTTATTAGCATGATCTGTAAATTTCAATATATGTAGATTTAAGAATTTTTATTTTAAAATTTTAAATTGATATATATGTATAAACATATATATAAAATAACATTGATGGTTATTTTTCTAAACTTAAATATGTTTTTAATGAATCTTCTATATCAATTGTATTTTATAATTAGAATATGTTTTGTATCCAATTTTGTATTAAGATCACTAACATTGTTATATAACAATGTTTGATTTATGAAAAAAATATGTATTAGTTTAAATTTAATGTAGATTTTGTATTAATTATTATATTAATTTTTTTAATAAAGTGCATAGATTATACAAATTGAAACATTTAAGACATTTACTATGAAATCATTAGGGATTTTTTTGTACATTAAGAGAGTAAGGAGATTTATTTTACTTTCATAGTTATAAGACTACAATTTCAAGACGGCATGAAGCAGTTTTTGGACTTCACATGCAAAGCTGGCCTTTTTGTGTTTCACATTCTCCATTCACTATTATGTGTGTCCTATATTACATCATGTAGGACAAAATTTCCAATGTCCTATATAAGAAGGGCCTGCATATGAGCTTGAATTTCAACCCATGAATTTATATTTAAAATATTTAAACTTTTAAATAACTAGATGTACATTAAGCATTAAAATTTACCTTAGTAGTTAATGATATTGTATCCAATTACAAAGCTTTATACTATAGAGGAAAATATATTTATATTTATAAGTAACGATTGACTATTACATCACAAATCATATTCAGCTCTGCAGTGGTACACCCGAGCAATGTAACCCACTGAACACAGAAACATCATAAGGGTATAAGTTACAGATCGTTCTATATTCTTCCTAAAAACTTAGAAACTTCGTTGGATGGAAAATTCGGTTTAAATTTGGACATATCAAGTAGACTACATCAAGTAACCAGTTTGTAGGAATCTCATTTCCTTCCGTTAGACGTGCATTAAACAACAATTGGCTGAGTTCGTTACTAATAACCAAGTGATTCACACAACACGGACTTAAATTTCGCACGGCTTTTATGACTGAAAGAATAACACAACTTGTGTATCTCCTATCATAGTTTCTCCAAAAACTTTTTGTAGAATGCAACTCCATTTGCCGCGTTTCAGAAACTGTGACACTTATCAGTAACACGACGTGTCAATCTGTGATGGAGTTGCAGCACCATGGCTTCAAGTAACAGGGCTGATGAGAAAAATAGATTCAAACCCAGCAAAGCCAGAGCATGGGAAGTTAAATACATTGCATGGAAGAGGTGATTACAGGGTCCAAAATCCATAGAGCTGTCGATGACAGGATCAGATGAGCAACGTTGAATGTTGCAGTGAGAAATGAAAGAGGAGGGTTGAAGGTAAGTCAATACCCGAACCACTACCCTTGCTACGTGGTGCGGCACCTGCACGGAGGAAGCTATGCAAGTTGATGATGCCAGCGCCAACTGCAGGAGCGGGGCCTCGAGAGGACCGCGCGCGCGCGTGTCTAGGCTATTAATCCTTGAGCTACTTCAAAATGACATTTTTCTTCCATGAAGAGAGAGCCATTTCAGGCTTTTTCTTCGCAGTAGCACCAAAGGCTAAGGACTACACCATGAACCACGCAGAGAGGGCCATCAGTGGTGGTTCGCTCTTGACTCATTTCCTACCCCTATGCCGTGTCTGTATATTCCGTGTGTGCCAATGAATCGCTAAAATGGCGTCCAGTCGTGTTTTTTGTTGTTCCGTTTCGTCCAATTCGGTGTCGACCTGCTGCTCACCTCCTTCTCCCCCCCTGAGGAGCGCTCAAGACCACGCTCAATGTGAGTCTACACACAGTCTTGAAGGCTCCTCAATTGTACCCACCGAATCCTGCCGTTCGCACTATCTGCCTTGCTTCGTCCATCACCCAAGTGAAATACTGATGATCCGCCATCGTCGTCTCATTTCCAGCAGACCCACAGCAATTCGATTCTCACTACGCGTGGTGGCCCAGCAGAGGCGCCCACCCATACATCACCTCCGAGAGGGAAAAGACCGCGCTGATACTGACCATCCGTGGCTCCCTATGCGTCCTCCACGAGCAACGCTGACTTGATCCGCTGCACAGTGCACGATATCAAATTGTTCACCGTCGCCACTGATTCCAGAGACAGCCGCGCTGATGGAATGCTGCTTACAAGAATCTGGAAAGCCACTGTCAATAACGACCCAGTTCCGCGACTGCTTTCCGTCAGTTGACTGCCCTGGTCGACTCCCAAAGATCCTCTTTCACCTCCCGGTCCGTCAGGAAGGATTGCGAACCCGGAAGGCAGCAGCGCAACGTACGCGGGATCCCCTCCTTGCAACACCAAGTTCATCGCTGGGATATCAACCGGCGCGTAGATCACCAGCGAACCCGACACATCTGTGCAGCTCTCTTGCAATATCAACATGTTGCTCTGATTAGAGTTCATCGCGTTAACCCGCAGCAGCGACACGCTGTTGCCAGGATCCTGGCCCTTCGCAATGTGCGCCATCTCTGTCACTATCCCACCGTTCGACAGGATGTCCCACTCACTCCTCAATCGCTCGTCCCGGAGGAACTGGAACACTCGCGCCGGAGACACCGGTAACCACATCGATGTCGCCGCGCTAAGCACGATGCCGTGAGGCTCTCCAGGATTGTCCACACTCTTTCGGGTCATCACGCGCACGTCGTCGTCCCCGCTACCAGACAATGTCGTCCATGTGTGCACCGTTGACGCACTCACTCCCGCGCAGAAGTTGTTCGTCATCCTCTGGGCCAGCTTGAGCATACTCCGCCGCCCGCTCGCACTTGGCACGCCGCCCAAATCCCGGGATGCGATGTTGCTCGCCAGAAGACTAGCCAGCCTCTCGCACTGCCGCTGAAGAGTGGCGAGCCACCTTTGAGCACCAAATGCCATGCCGGTGTTCACTAGCTCCCGGTACATCCGATGCACCGCACGATCATCATACTCCATGTGCTCCACGCACGTCACCTTCGCATACCCGTTCGGAGTGTCCTGGATAAGCACCCCAGATGGCCTACGCCGGCATCTCATCAGCGACGGAGGTGGATTGTCTCGCAGCGAGTCCACCGACACATCTACCACTGCCCACACGCCCTCCGCGTGCTGCTTACAGTACCGCAAGAAGTATATCTCTCGCGTTGGCACGAGCGGCGATAGCACCTGCAGCTCCGCGTACATCAGCTGCAAAGCGCCGTTTCGATTGCCTGTTACACCCGTCGACAGCACGTCCACCGTCAATGCCCGCGAAACCATGCACGGGAACATATCCATCCACTGCGTCGCGTCCATTAGCGTCTCTACCAAATTCACACCATTCATCATCACCAGCGCAGTCTCGCGGGTCGCCTCCGGTTTGAGACCTGAAGGCCGCATCCCAATGCCCCGTGGAAACTGCCGCATGTATTCGTCGTAGTTCAGCTGCGCCTTGCCGCTATCCATACTCAACCACAGAGGCTCCTCTGCCTGTGCCATTCGCACCAGCTCTTCCATCGCCATCATCGCGAGTTCCACCACCATAGGCTTCTCAGCCTCCGTCAATCCCCCGGGCCTCGTCGCCACATCTGCAACACTTGGCCCCGCTACCAGATCAAGGTTACCAGGCGTTGGGTGCATCCCGCCAAAGCTGCTCCCACCTCCCACCTGGAGATCCAGGGACGAGCTCGGCAGTGCTAGAGGAGCCATGGGAGTGATTGGCCGGCCTAGGTATTTGGCTGCAAGAGCCGATACTCGATCAAGCTCCTCTTTCAGCCTCACGTTCTCAATACGGAGCTGCTGCTCGTCGAAGGTCATCTCGCCTACAGTAGCCGGACCACCGCAATGAGGGCACTGGGGATTCTTCAGAGCTTCCCGCATGATCAAATTCTCGGACCGCACTTTCTCGTTTTCGGCACGCAACATTGAGTTCTCTGCTCGCTCCGTCTGTGCCTTCATCTGCGTGCGTCTATTTTGGAACCAGAACTTGACCTGCCTGGGCTCCAGGCCCAAATCCTTGCTAAGCTGCTGGCGCTGCTTGTCGTCAGGATGCGGACACTCTTTGAATAACATCTCCATTTCCTGAATCTGTCGAGGTGTATGCCGATGGTATCTTTTCTTGCGAGGGTGATTGTTATCAGGATCCTCGTCGCCTGACCCTCCCTCCATGTTGTCACTGCCCGAGCGAGACTCATACTCCTCCTCCTTGTTTTTCTGCTGCTGCTCGTTGTCTGCAGTCTGACTAACTTCTCGCTGTCCATCTAGACCCGTGGGTGGTCCTAGCGACAAGGATGGGGACGAGTAGTGCTTTGGAGGCGGACGAGGCATGGCCAAAGGAGGAATCTGACGAGGGGGTGCCATCGCTCCAGTGGGCATGCCACCCAGTTCCCCAAAGCTACGCCCCAGATTGCCCAGATTGCCGTTAGGAGGTACTTGCACGGTAACGCCTCCAAGCCTCATCCGGCTTCCACAACGTGAACTTCCTAAAGCCCTTCTACCCTAGTATCAAATGTTGAATCTCTGGCTTACTCTCATTTTAGTCTCTCTCCAAGATATATTGGGAGTTTGAGAGGTTTACCTCAACATTCACTACTTGAAAGTGGCCCTGTAAAAGATGGCGCCTTCTGGGATGTTTGGTCAATTGCGGAAGGTCGTCACTGGCAGATGATTGTTTGCGAAGGGTTGAAGATCGCTCAAATACTTGAATCCACAATCTGTGGAACTTTCCGTTCAAAGTTTTACCATCAAGTAGCTGCCAAGACCGAACTACATACTCCACTCCCAGAAATCCTGTTGACTTTAACAAAGATGTGCTGGACTTGAGACACTGTGCATGCGCCGCACTTGCAAAAGACTGGCGCAAGCTTCGACGTCAACCTCACCGGGACCTACTTCGTGAGAACGTGGCTCTTTATGGACGGGTGTGTCCACTAGTAGAAGTACTGCTCAGCGGTAGAGGGCCGACGACCTACGTCACCAGATGCAACATAAAAGGCAACAACCCATCTACCAAAGTCCCCCCCCCAAGTCTTCACCCCAAGAAGCCCCTTTCCTCCTTTCAGCTATCACTTCAAACTGGAACACAGACTCATACGAGACAGTTCAGGTGCTTCCGGGTACAAATGATGCTAGTCGGGAAATATCGTATGTGTGAAAAGGTATGTATACTAAGCGTACTTAGAAAGTGAATACTTTACTAAAGACAGGAGTAAAATGTCAACCGGAAACGGACACGAAACAAATTGGCACCGAGAGCAAAGGAACTAGAGAGAAGAGGGAGGCAATGTCAAGTGACGAAGAAGCCACTGTGGATCTCTGCCTCCCGTCCTCTCTCCTGCCGTCCGAAGAAAAGGAGGGAGAGAGAAGCAGCAACTGCGTGCTGAATCTCCCCTCTCACTCGTTCTCTCCCTCCCGAAAAATAATAAGACCTACTTAGCCACCTCGTCCACCTGCAAGACCCACAGCTGATGCCGCAAACGAAGCCTGATCGATCAAAAGCTTTAAGCTGGCTTCAGCCCTTGTACCTCCCACTTCCAAACTTAGCTCAGACCGCGAGGCCGCTGGCGCCTTCCTCCGAGACCCACGCACTGAAACGGTGCTGGTGCTAGCGTAGATGCATAAGCAAGTTAAGCTCCAACCACGTAACTCAAACTGAGTGAACTGCGCACCCCTGAGAAGCATAAGTAACAACAACTTGCTGAGACTTCACAAAGCAAAATAAATAAATATATAAAGACAGTCAGACATCCTAGGAATTGCCCAACACGCAATGCCCACATGCACTAGTATACAATGTGTGCAAACCCACCCTTTGAACTCAAGCAAAATCAGTCGCCATCCAAAACGCATCACAGTGTAAAGTTCATCACACAACGTCCCAGCTGCGACCCAGGCCCATGGGTGCGTATTACTTATCCACACGACCCCAAAGCTCCCAAATGCAACAGCTGCAAACACCAAACTAGCTGGAGCCGCCAAAGTAGTAACAACCCACCTTGCACTAGCAAAATGTACTTCTTGACCAGACTAACGCAGATCCCACACTGGCGCACAACTTTAATATATACACACACTACAAGGTCCAGCTTAGAGAACTCACCAGCCGCGACGGAAAGAAAACTCGACTCACGACTACTACACTTTGCAGCACAGTGCCAGTGGTGGTGCTAGTGGTGGTAGTGTATGTTCCGAGGGCTGATTTCAGTCTGGACTGGTGGGGCTTTGTCGCGCGCGGGCTCCAGTGGCTCCGTCCACAAAGCTATGCAACGCAGTGTGCTGGAGGAGAGAGGAAAGGGGTGGGAGGGGAGAGGAGGGGTGAGAAAGGAGGACACTGGCAATGTGCTAGCTATCGACGACGACGGAACCAGGCAACAACGAAGCCCTGGGAAAGTGGGGGAAATAGCTGGTCAGTCTGGGGGTATATGGCGCATTCAATGCGGGTGTGGAAGTCTGGAAAGGTCCGAAAACTGCTAAGGCGCAAAGGTAAAGACCGAAGAGCAGGAGAAAGCGGAGGCCGCAGTATAAGTTTAGCGGCCCACCGGAGCCTCCAGCCACCAACCTTCAAACTAACGCTCTCCCCCCCTCCCGCCTTGGCTCACTCCCTCCCACCCACCCTCCATGCGCCACCTACAAGAGGAGGGTAGCAGGGTAGCATAGCAGCGTAGCAACAGTAGGAGCAGTAGAAGCAGGCTACTCTCCTGGTGTGTGTGTCTATACCGTACCCCGCGGTCCTCGATCCGTCGATCAGATCTTCCTCTCGGCTCCGTTGCTGGCCTTCACTGCTATTTAGGCCCTGTAATGATGAAGCTCATAAAGAGCTTACTATTTGATAAGGAGGTTGCCCAAACACAATTATTAACCCGACCTCAATCAATGCCCTTGCAATTCTGCTATCACACCCCCCCCCCTTCCCTTCCCTCCCTCCCTCCCTGTGCCTTTATTTGGCCCTCTGCTTGCTGAGTGCCGTGCCTGGTGCCCTTGTGATTAAGTCAAGCTGCGTCGCTGCAATTGAGGCTGGAGCCCAGTTCTCATCCCCCCCCCCCTCCATCTGTGAGTGCTTGCTTGCTTGTGACCGTATGTGAGCTCATTTCCCATGGAAACGGGAAGTAAGGGGGGGTGGGCAAAAAAAAAGACTTCTGCTGCTGCTGCAGCAACTGATCTGTTTCAATCAATTCAATCATCATAAGTGTTAAAATAATTTTTGAAATCAAAACCCAAACAAAACAAAATATAACTTTTTTTGCAGAACTGAGAACAGCAGAGTTCATAAAAAAGCTTGGATGACACATGGTTCACTGATATTCAAACCAAGGTCAATACAATAAACAAAGCAACATGCTGAAGAGTGTGAATTTGGGAAGTCAAGAGAGACAAATCAGATAACCACAAGTTTGAACTGTTTTTTGCATTTTAAGGCCCTGGTTTGACAGGCATGGATTTTAATGTTCAACAAGGCTCGTTTTTCGAAAAAACTCATTTGGGCTTTGGATTGTTTATGTATGACAATAAACTATTTTATGTTCTTTTGAATGCCATTGAAACTATTGTTGTTATGGTCACCAGCTTGGATGTTATTTTAGTTGTGTATTTAGATGTTGACAAGTGAGGCTCTTCAAGAATGCAAGAGAAAAGCATCAAATTAGTTGGATCATTCCTGCTGGCTGCATTAGCTTTATATTTTTACCACTTCTATGTTACTTCTTTGGTGATTTATCTTTAAATCTATTTGTTTTTAATATTCTGAATTTACTTAAAGGGCTTCGTCCATGTCTATGCTCATTGTCAAAATTTTAAATGCTACTTTTTGAAAAAAACAAAATAAACATGTAGATTGGGTTTTTTAAGCATTTTTATACTAAAATTATAGTTACTAAGAAAACAAAGTGTCTAAAAATCAGCTGGGTTGCCTCCAACAAAAACAACTACTGTGCTATACTCTTTATGGTTATTGAAATTTTAGGCAAACAACCCATAGAAGGAGAAATGCACAAAGGGCCACTTGAACCTCAAATCTTGTTGTAGTTTCAAAAAAAAGTCAGTATGTACATTTGAGAAACCATGATTGACTTGCAACTTACAATCTTGCAAAAAGCCATCAATTCTAAAAGAGTGTGAAACACGTATATCCTCAACCTCCTTCAACAAAATGAAAAGAAAAGAAACAATACCCATTAAAAATTACCGAAATACATATTTTTTAAAAAATTAAAAAATGTATAAAAAAACTGGAAAAGAGAGATAAAGGTTTATCCTCAACAACCAATGTGGAAGCATTTCACACAGTGGATTTCCACATCTGTATTATTTTGGTTCAGAATTGTGGTCTAAAGTGTAACTTAACCATAGAGAAGTATTGACACCCTGATGTACAAAGACAAAACCCTAATCTCTACTCACTCATTGTACAATTCCGTGTAGTTTTTTTTATTTCCTTTTTTCCTTTTAACCAATGGTGTTGTTGCATATGGAATTTGCTTTGCTTCCCACATGACCTTTGAATCTGGAACCAGCAATCACAGAGCATGCCTAAAAGGTGGCTTGTTGCTTTAAAGACATGATCCCAGATATGATATTAACTTGGAGGCTACTGTCAAAGGCCAAAGCCCAATTGCTATTTTATTTTATCATTTTTATTTTTATTTTCCATGGTGCATTGATGGCAGCCTTGAGTTAGTACTGAGACCTTTTGGCCTTTTGATGATTCAGCAATTTGGAGCACTCATCCTCTTCATTGAGTTATTTATAAAAAAAAAACCTGGTGCCATGTCTCTGAATGACTCACCTCATAAATGCACCACAGCAGCAATTTCTCTGTTGTCTTCACTTTGAAATTGTTAACAAATGTAAAAAATGTAAGAATTTAAAATGGGTCCCTCTTGTAAAAACCATATTTGTTTGAAACAAGCATAGAAACAACTAATAGATTTGTTGATGGGCTATTGAATGGACTTCAAAAAAACACAATTTTTAAATAATATGCACACATGGGATGCTTTCATTGAGAAAAAACAGATTCTGCATAGTGTGGGCTGTGCTACATAGATGACGCTTTTCTATCAATGCTTTCCAATGCAACAGATTTTCATCAAGGAAGCAAATAGAGGGGAAATTAATCAAATTCCATAGGCATTAAGTTTCTACACAAGAAGATGCCAAGTGAATAGAATATACACAAATAGACCACATGGAAGGTATCCTTTTATTTGGACATCTTGGACATCAGTCCAGTTCCATGCATGGACAGATTTTAGCAAGTCATGAGGAACTTTTGTATTGAATTGAGAATAATTTAAGTATGTGTTTAAAAATTTGGGAGGATTTGGTGCAGCTTTAGGAATTGATTAGAAGGCCTCACATAGATTTGTGGATTCAAAAGGCTTATTGATGATTCAAAGCAGTATCTGAATTGATTGCATTTGGAATTTAAACAAAAAGGTGAAGATGGATAGAAGATAAATGAAACTGTGGAGCCATCCCAAAGATCAGATTTTTACTGTAACATTTTACGATAAATCATCTCAGATGTTATTTTATTTTTGTTAAACGTACAATCCTCTACAACTGAAATTCACTGTGGATCATAATTTCTCTATAAAACAACATATTCATATTAATAGAAAATCATAAAACAAACAAAAAAAATCACGGCATTTGAGATGATGCTTTGTTCCAGAACAAAAAAGCATGTATGAAGTATTTGACAAAATAGGATAGTAATGCTAAACCAGGTCTCTCTGCATATGGCATAATGCACATCAATAATAATAATCATCCCTAATTAGGGCTGAGGGCAGCATCTGCTTTTCTTTTTAAGGGTTTCGAATTTATTACAGGTTGACTTGTATACAAAGATAGGAAAGGAACAACAACTCCTTTGGTATCAAAAAGTGAATAAGATCCATAATGTTTCCAAATCGAAAGACTCTCTCTGCAGAGGTAAATGAACTTGTGAGCTTTTTCGTTAAAAGCATGCCCCATTTATTACCATCTCATGTGTTAAAAAAAGAAGAAAGAGAAAAGTCCACAATATGAAACTCCACACACACTCTCAAATATAGAAGTAGTACTGTAAGTAATGGCCCAATTCATTCATTCATTCACTCTCTCACTCACTCACTCACTCACTTTTCCTATTGAAAGCCTTTTGGCTCTGGATCCATGAAAGTTGGAACAATAAAAACATCCTCTGGGTTCCCCTACAAAAATCAAGCATACGGATGAATGTCGTTCCATTTCCACGTGGATGTAAAACGAAGTGGATGTACAGATGTGTCTTGGTGGTTGCTCCAGTTCGAAATTTTCAAACCTGCTGGAAACTAGTGACTGTCCCCTCCCTCCCTCACTTCCCACACTCTCCACACACAACTCAGCCCAGCCAACACTTTAGACCACAATGGGCTGAAGCGGAGGAGCAGGTATTTATGAGGGTTGTTGAGCCAAGCTGGAAATCCAAGCGGGCAGTCCAAGCTGGCAACCCACCCCCTTCACTCTTCTGAAGTTGTGGCTCCACTATCTCATGCTGTGGAATGAGAACAATGGCAACCCCCAAAGGCCCTTTTTCACTGTGTGTTACTGCCTGAACAAGGCTCTTCACAAGTCAGATTCTAACATCTCCTACAGTGAAATGAAAAATGGTTTTATAAAGTGTGTATGGTGTGCACAGCACAAGACACTGGATAAGGTTCTAATGTTGATTGACTGTGTTGCTTGAATCCAGCAGCAAGCTCCCTCTTGCTTGCAGCTCTTCTGGTCTGGAATTGTAATTAATTCCCCCAAAAAAGCAAGTGGGCTTAAGATGTTTGCTGTTGCTACATTATTAGTGTAGCATTCTCCTTTTTTTCTTACCCAAGTTACCCACCAAGGCTGTGAGTATAATGTTGTATTTTTTGAATTTTGATTTCCCACTTCAACTTAAGCATGCAACTATTTGTTTGTATGTGTACGTGTATGCTTATATATACATACATACATTTGTGTGTGTGTGTGTGTGTGTTGGCCACTGCCTCTATATTTTAAGCGACAGAACTGGAGTTGTCGTCCTGAGGTTTCGAAAGAATATGTGAAAATGTGTATATAGCACATTGTCTACAACTAAGCCCATAATCATCAATTGGAATCTTTGAATCCGAGAATCATTCCTAAATGCAAAATGGGATGCTGCTTTGGATCCAACCCATTGTTGGTTTGATTCCATATTTAAACAGAATATGAAAGTGAATACTTGGATGAGGAGCATTGAACAAAATCACCTAAATAAAAACTTAATAAATGAACGTAACGAGAAGAAAAATACTACAGCAGATGCAGAAGTAGAAGAAGTGGAAAATGAAATTTTATGGCTTAAAAACTGTGCTGAGCAATGGAAGTGAAAAACCTTGCAATTTTTTAGATTTTTCGTAAGTTTTTTTTTTGTTTTGTTTTTTTTTACCACTTCACTAACTTTCGTGCAGTGGATGAAGAATGGTTCAAAGGGAGGGGAACAGGTGTAGTTTCCCTGCAGTGGTAAGATGAGGCTCATCCATCCAGGGTGCAGCAATAAATGATAGGTGGCGGTGGCTTTGTGTGTGTGTTGGCACCTTCATGAAGTGCTGCTGGGTCAATGAAATATGCTCTCGGCTGTGCAATGGCAAAGAATCTGTCTCGAGCTTCTAAAAAAGCATGGGAGAAGATTGCATTGGTTGAATTGCCCCACATCCAATGGAAGATGACCCAACACATACATACATACATATATATATATACAGATGTGTGTGTGTGTGTGAGTACAGACACACACACACACACATATCAATGGAGAATCACCCATATTACATACATGTTATAAGTTGCACAACATGACATTTGTGGGTCTATGTATTCTATGCTCATTAACACTTCAAGTTTTATATTTGTGTATGTAGATATGAATTGTTGATGGTTGAAATTTAAAAAGCAACCATGAGTGTTAATATCAATCCCTAGTGAGAAATGCATTGTTATGCTGAATACAACTATTATCCCATAACAGCTGGTTAATCCATATAGGTGTTCTGTTTTTCTTTGATCTGTTCCTACATTAGAAAAAAAATAAAAAGTAAATGTTATTTTGTAGTATTTGTTGCATTTCCAAATAATGGAGCAATGTATCCTGATTTTGGGGTATGTTTTCTTACTGCAAAAAAATGTTCTCTTGATATTATTATGTTTAGAAATTTTATTTTTGTTATGTTATTTTCTTTTTCTTTTTCTTTTTCTTTCTTCTTATTGTTTGGGCTCCCTTCTTTGATAGTGAGACCCACTTCCATTAAGTATTCTCATGAGAATCTTGTAATGTGGTTTGGGACCAAATTGAAAGCATGGGGGTACCACTTGTGCCTGGCTGGCCTCATATTTGGAAAGGACAACTCATTGCTTTCACAAACAAATGCAGTTGTGGCCCCCCTCATTAATTCCACAAAATTGACTGCACTCCACCTCCCCTCTCTTCAGGCACCAAGAGCAGGAAGAGGAAGCATTTTGACAGGACACTGTGCATCCAGCACCAAAAGTTACACAACCCATACTAAAACACTTCCAAAAGCAAAATAAATAATAAAAAAACATAAAAACAAACTGAAGGTAAAAACAAACTTTCTGCAGATGGTTTCAAGAGGGTCAAGCACGAATGAGTGCTGACATCACAGTGAGCTCAGACAACTGAAAAATATTCAAAAAACCAATTCCTTTTTTTTCAGTTGATAGTGGGGAAAACATCAACCATTACGAGTTTTGTACATGTAAAATTGCTGACACATTGGAACCTTGCACTTGTGTGTAGCCCTCCAACTGGCCAACCCTTTCACAGCCAATCCCTCAAGCTCCAGACAGTAAGTAGAATGAAACTGCTTGGCTTGAGTTGTGGGTCCTGACAAAGCACTGAAGTTTCAACAAAGCCCCAGGTATTTATTAAAACCCCAAGTCCTAACCCTAATTTGCTCTCTTGGGTGGGGATGGGTTTTCAGCTCCAGGCCTTTAAGAGGAGGAGGAGACCTTTTGGTTGACCTTGGCCCCGCCCCTCCCAACCTTCAATAACATTTTATTTATTTATTTATTTTGCTTGCTTGCTTTGCTTTGTTTTGGGGTTGGTTCTGTCGTCATAGATCAAAATCCAAGGGTGTCAGATGCCCTTTTGCATGCATTCTGTTGTGGATTCATAAGTGGGAATTGGGAAACCCTATTTAGGGTTCATGTGGTGGTGATGATCAAAATTACTCCCCCTCTTTTAATGCCCCTCCATTTAATGGGTTTGGAGGTTCAAGCCCCTACATTATAAATGTGTGTCAGATTGGTGTGATGCATTGATTTTTATTTGCTTCTCATACTTTTTTGTTTGTTGTCTTCCAATGAAGAAAGTAGACTTTTACTGTGACAATGGGGTTTTAAAACATGTTATACATATAACATGTTTTTGTTACCTATAATTAAAATATCATTAATAATGGTATACTATATTAATTTATTAATAAGCAAGTTAAAATCAGAAACCTAGACATTATTCTGCCTGCTTGAAGACACATAGCATTCTCCCTAACATTGAATACTGCATGGCATGTTATTCTAAATTGTTTATGTTCCTCATATTTTATTTCCATGTTATCCCAATCTGCAGATCCCCACAAGCCACACTTGGATATGATCATGTCATTAACAAATACCATTAAGTCTTTTTTCTTTTCTCTCTCTTATTTTTTTTATTAATTTGAACACATAAATGGATACACCAGTAATGTCCACAATCAAATAAATTTGCAAGGAAGAAAATTGAAAAATGACATGATTTCTAAGCCAATGCTTGATGCAATAGGGGAAAACTCCAACTTTCTTCTTTTTCTTCTCATCACTACATTCATTCTTATTGATATGATATCTATAATTAAACAAAAGACAAAGGGGCTCGACAGACAAAGTAAGAGGGCTAATTAAATATAGCAAGAGAGTAACATACCTTCAGCATCCAGTGTCACCAAGCCAGGAATAATATTCCCTCTAATTTAAGAAACCAAGTTCATTGGAGATTGGAAAATGATATCTTTATGTACATAACACACACCAAAGTAAAGAATTTTTTCATGTTAGGCCACGGAATTAAATGCTCATACTTTAAATGGGTAGTGAAGCCAAAGCATCCAAGGCAAAGGCTATGGCTAATCCTCCTTGAAGTAGCAAGCCCTCTTGCAACCCTGAGCCCCTCTCATTCCCTTTATTATCATCCCAATTAAGGGAATTAATAGATCTCACATTATGCTTACTTTGTCTTACTATTGTCACCCTAAGTGAGATGCCCTTTGGTTCTGGGCAATCCCCATTCCAAAGGCAAAATTGACCTTCATTTCGTAGCCTTCCCATCTGATGTTTGTTGAAGAATAAGACTCAACTCATGTTTGCTTCTCATTGCTCTATATTTAAGCAATTTTTTACTTTTGAAGGAAAACAACAAATTCCACTAGAAATGACTTTGTTTCATGTGGGAGTATCTTTCTCATGAGGGCCATATTTAGAGGGAGTGTTATGTGGAAGAGCACACTCTGGCTACCCACAAAAGTGTTGGGCTAGCCTTCAACTTTTCCTTTTCTTTCTAGCCTCCTTTTCTTTTTCTCTTTTCCTCATCTAGCATTGGGTATTCTAGGCTTGGCTTATGCAATACCATGCTTTCTGGCTCCAGTGCCAACTAGTTGCCCATGTGATCCCCACACAAACAGGGCTCCAGATTTGGAACTTTTGGAACATTATTTTCAAATTTTGTAAAATTACTCTAAAGTTGAGGAAAAAACCGAAAGCCAAAGAGGAGCATTGTGATTTTCAGAAACCTCTGTTCACATTGTCCATTTAAAGGGGAGAATTCCCCCACCCAATCACTGTCTAAAGGCGATTTTGAAACCCCCATTTAGCTTTTTGGGCTCTATCCTTTTCCCAAATGGGAACCCTAATTTCCAGTGGGGGGGGGAACCAACTTATTAAATGAGGTTTAAAGCACAAAGTTCCATTGTCAACCCATCCCATGGGAAGAGCTTAATGGGGTTCATTTAGATGATGTGCTAATCATACAATCTCCAAGCTTCTTAAAACCCACTACATGCCAACAACAGTTCAGGACTTTTGCCTTCAGTTTTTATGTGTAATGCATGTGTGTGAGAGAGAGAGAGTATGTGTGTTTAATCTGCTATTGTGGTGAATGAGTTAAATGGATGTATAGAATATGAACTCACCAGATTTGAGGAGAGCATATATTATCCATGTGCACACTCCAAATAGATACTTTGGATAGGATCTTTGAATTCTCCAAAATAGCCTTAGTTTAAATTTAGGGATACTTGTGCACTGATTACCCTCATTGGTCTGTAAAGCCTTGTTTCTCTGAAATGGATAGGCCTACTATTTTATTAATGAAATTGAATCCCACACACTGCTTTTCACTTCATTTTCCCCTTTGAACATCATAAACAAATCTCATCATCAAATGTATAGAAGATTTAAATGGGAGGCTATTTTATTGCCAAATTATGGTTCAGAGCTACCATCAAAGTTGTGTAATATTGTTACAATTCCCAAAAGGAGCCATCAACTCAGCCCAAGAAATATTTCCCATGTTACAGAAGAACGAATAGGTTTGAACTTTGCTTTACTAGTTGTGGAAGTAGTTTCCTTTCTTCATTAGATTATTGTCACAAATAAGAAAAATACAAAATAAAATAATTTATGTGTGTGTGTGTGTATATATATATATATATATATATATAAATATATGGGTGCTTCACAAACTTAAGGGATCCAAAGCCATGAAGATATTAGATGGAAATAGCAGTGGTGTTGAAATGGTACACATAGGTACCTGAAGTAGGGCACTAGCCTCACAATTGTAGTAGCGTGTGGTTTTATAATGCCTTTCCCACAAAGTAATGTGGGTGGTACACAAATCTATTTGAGGGTTGTACTAAAGTTAGCTGATCTACAATGTATAGTGGAGCTACCACATGGGAATATTTGGATGTTGATGATGCACCCAAGGAATCAAATTGATGTTGCCTTCAAATAGTAAATAGAATATGAATGGAGAAGGGAAGAAATGTAAAGGAGCCCCCTTAGTTTTAAGAAGGATTTATGTATTATAAGCAATTGTTTAAAACTGTTGGATCCTCAAAGTTGAATCTGGGTGATACTCATACTGATATTAAATAATATGTTGTTATGGATGGAAGAAGCTTTTAGTTGAGGGAATCATATCTACGTGGACGAATTGAAGAAAATAGCTGAAAAATTGTTACTAGCTATAGTGGCATCTTTGGTGTTCAAATTTGCTTCATGGTTTAATCCATCTCGATTGTGACAAATGAACTGCATGAATATGCATTTTTTTTTTTATTTTCTTTAATTGGAAAGTATCAAATTTTATGTGTATTGATGACAAATAAGATTAAATTTTGTTGCATCTGATCATAAGTTGCCATTAGAAAATCAACCGATTTGAGTGTCAAGGAAGTGCTAACAATTGCAAATTCTGTAAGTGAACAAGGTGTGCACTATGAACTATGAACTGAAAGTTTATAGTAAATTTTAAATGGTTTAAAAGGTATGATTGACTCATATATATATATATATATATATATATAGTGACATCAAAGAGTCAAACAACATTTCCTAAATTCAAGATCCAATAATATGGCTTTTGAATTGTGAAGTATATCATATAGAAAATGTCATCAAACTTTACAGAAATAAATAATGTTTAAATTTTCTAATAAAGTTTATAAACTGAAATAAAAATGTGAAATTAGTAAAGACAGAATATTACGTATTAAAGAGAGGAATTTCTTCTAAAATACAATAAGAAAAGTACCATTAAAATTCGGACAATATTGGTTAAGATTTTGTTTTTAATTCTTTGATTCTTTCTTTATTTTTATCGCTGTATTTTATTCAAAGATATAAAACTTTTGTTACTATAAAAAAATCAGTTATTAAATCAAAAATTCTGTTAAGAAACTCTCCAGATACATACTAATATCAATTCTAGAGAAAAGAAGCAATACATTGATAGAACACATTTCTATTATTATATTGCAAGCACAATTAATTTTGATGTTTCTGATAATTTTATCACTAAATGTTTAATTGCACATAACATTACATATATCACTACTTTGTCAAATTTGTTGTAAGTAAATTGATAATCATAATTAATGTGTTTTGGTCAACAACATTGTTTGAAATGTTCTGCAACCACAATACACTTTTGGTTGGTACCTGTGGTAAATACCTTTTCTTCTTTATCAAATTTAACAAATTCGATAAGTTTGCAAAAGGTAGCTTTTAAATTGATGTCTTCAATTATTATTGTTTTTATATGTTTTTCTCAGATGGTCAATTTTGCTATTTTCTAATATCTGTTGTTATTACATGGGATGTCTAAAAGTTGATGAAATATAAGTGTAGATAATATCAAGTTTTTAAGATTTGTTCTTAGTTGTTCACTAAAATTTCAATTTAGATAAAAATGGATTCATAATTTTCATTTTAAAAAAAATCTTCACAAAAAACTTGGGTGTCTCTCTCTCTCTCTCTTTGGCCATGGAGGTATTTAATCACTGTTTTTTTTTAAGTGCATCATAATATTCAATAGAAAAGCAAACCCAATCAATGTATCTAACATTGCATACATCAAGTATCCTAAGGCTGCTTTGAATTGTGAATTGAACCCTTGGAACTATTTATTTTTAATCTTCACTGATTTGATGGTCACAAAAATAGGTGTTTTTAGTAGTTTTGATTTTTTGTTAGAAAGTGTTTGGATAACTTTTGAATGTGCTTCCATTCATTTACAGGAATATTGTATGATTACTCAAAGTTAAAAGTGAAATTTGTTGAGTTTATACATTTCAAATGCCTCCTTAACTTTTGCATTGTCATTCTATATAACTTGTGTGGCTTATTAAAGAAATCCTTTGTGAATAAAACCATAATAATTAAGTACTAGTTTGCTTGCAAAACACAGTTGAAGTTTTCATCATTATTAACATCTGTTAATTAAAAAATTGATGATGCTTTTAATTTTTTTGCTTACATATATATATATATATATATATATGTATTGTACATAATTCCTTAAGTTGGTCTGAATATACATAAATTATGAACTACAAAACATATGGACGTTTTTGTGTAAAAAACCATTTGAAAATGTCTTTGTTAGTTTTTTCAAAAAGAATTAAATTGAAATACTCTTGCAAAATTAAGTATATATATAAATATATACTTAAAAAATAATTTTCTAATTCCAGTGTCTGATGTTAATGCATATGCTAGAAAAAATACGTTCCTATATTTTTTTAATAAGTTTTTGCTATTTTACTTAAAATGTCATTATAAATTTCTAAAAATATAATTATAAATTGAAAAAAAACCAAATGATATTAAAAATGTTAAGAAAAAATTACAGTATCTAGAACATTCATATAAAGCTGGACATTTTTAAAACCTCAAATCATGTTGAACTGATGAATAATGTGATATATTCCTGGTCCAGTACTTGCTATGGTAAACTCACGCAGCTAATGCCATGAAGTAAATCATTGTTCAAATGCAAAGTCAATATATTAAATTGATATAAAAAAACAAAAATAAAAATTATAATGTTTCAATATCACACCAAGAAGAAGATTCTTCTACACTGCCAAGTTTAGAACAATATGATAAAGTTGCACAAATTTGATGTCAAGTCTACAAACCATTTGAAATGTTTGGATGCAGTTTAAATAGACATTATAAAACTAAGTGCAAAGACTTAAATAGGCAAAGATGTACAATTTCAATAAATTCATTTAGAAGGTGTCTATCACAATTGAAAACCAACTTATTGTAAACGGAAGTGCATACCTTGTATCAGTTCCAAGTTATGAGTTGCAATTTTTTTGCATTATATATATATATATATATATTGGATGCAACTTTTATATTTTATATTCATGTTTTAGATATCATCATAAAAAAAAAAAAAAAAAAACATATTTATGTACCTGAATTTAGCTACTAATTGATCTAAATAATATAAATTTATTTTATAAAATTGAAAAGATTAATAAATAATTAATTTATATATTTCAAATTAAAATTTTGAATGAAGACTTCATTCAAGGGTGGTTAAATATTTGTTAAAGTGTATTTTGAAATCATTAAATGTAACAATTGTATAAATATTATATATGAAATTTAATTTCTCTATGCATTTTATTAAAGCTACAAAAGACACCAAATTTTAACATAGTAATAATATAAGAATGTCTTTCTAGCTTGTAATTTTACAAGTAAAATGTAAAAAAATTGAATTATCATATATATATATATATATATATATATATATCTTATTTTATATATACTTTCAATTGGCTAATATACATTTCTTTTTAAAATTATTTATTCAACCATTCATTATTATGTGTATTTTATATATGACCAATTATATCATCATTAGTTTTGGCTTTCTTTTTTAATATTTAAAATCTTATTTATCAATAAAATAGAAAGATTGAAGTAATAGATCTTTTCTTGATAAATATTTTTTAGAATTCAATAAATATTTTTGGTTAAAAGTGTAAAATAATTATTTCAATTGCCATCTAATGTTTTTTTTGGTTTAAAATTACTTTAATTTATGATGTTAATAGTATATGAAAAATTATACTTTATACCTTAAATATATATTTTTCCCATATATTTATTATATCATTTAAAATAATTTTTTCTTCTAATTGATGTTTATATATATATATATATATATATATATTTGGAGAGAGAATTGTTGACTCTATATCTCTAATTGATATTGCTAGGTCTGACATGACCTCTTTGTAGACAACTAACTAATAACATACTTCTTTTTTTGTGCAATTTTTTCTTTCATTGCTTTAAGAAAGGGTGGTGGTTGAAAGGGGGACATTGAATATTTCATAAAAAAACTAGTTGTGAGCTATCTTCTTAAAAAAATTGAATATCTGCCTAATTAGTTTTTTATTTTGAAATTCAAATATTCTTTTATGTAAGTGCCGAAAATAAAGAAAATTAATTTTTGATTTATTCTAATTTTGGGTCAACATTGGAGTTAAATATTTGATTGCCAAATATGCCCTACATGTAGAAGTACACTGTTTAGTCAATTTAAGCCATATAGAAGTCATGAAATCATATAGAAGTCAATTTAAGTAGTGATATAAATTAGAAATGTAGCATAAACAATTGGCTCTCTTTCTCACTTTATATATATATGCATTTATACATAAATAAATTTTATCCACAAGCTCAAATTGACCTATAATATTTGACTTAATTTTATAATTTTAAATTAAGTTACCTATCATTTTAATTCTTTTGTGATATTATTTTATCCTCAATTCATATATTACATTATAAGTTAAGATAAAAGTAGCTTCTGTCTCCAAATTTTATTATTTTTATTATTTATATATTTATAATTTTAGCTTTAAATATCTAACTAATGAATTTAAAATTTTAGTATTTTTTAGATTTAAATAATTTATTAAAAAAGTTGTATATTTTTTAAAATATTATTATTAAAATTTAAAATATAAAATAAATATTTATGAACTTACTTTTTAGTTGTCATTGTTGCTTGTAGCTCTTCTCAAGTACATTCTTAGTACCGAGTTAATTTAAATTTGTTATATTTTAGGTCTAAAATTACATTAAGCCAAAAAAACTTTTGAAAATGTGATTGTCATTTTGATTTTTTTATATAATTTATTTACTTTTATAAAATAAATAAAATCTAAATATTACTAAAAGATTATAAAACTTGTTTTATATATTTTTGTTAATTTTACTATTTCAAGAGTAACCAAATGAAGGATAAATTTTTTTTCTTATTGGAAAAGAAATACCAAAGTTGAGAATTTAACTAAACAAACAGGTTGGAAATAATTATACTATCTTAAGATTAGTTGATAAAAAAGCCTTGTAGTTTCTACAAATGCAATAGAAAATAATGTTTTATGAAGTTTTATTCAAGGCATATTTATATTTTTTAGAACAAAATGTATATGAGTAAGTCCATATTAAACTTTATGTAAAAGTTAATCATTGCAAATATAGCTTTAAAGTATAAGAAGGTTAATATTAAAGTTTATTGGTTCAAAAGAAAATATTAAAACTTCTAAATAATTAGATTATTAGAAAATTTTCTATATATATATATATATATATATATATATGTAAGCATATTTTTATTTTTAATTTATATTTTTATAAATTTTTATAAAAATATCTTAGAACTTCTAATCTCTACCATCTTTAGATGCAAACAAATAAGTCATAATTGAATATATTTTGTAAATATTGGTAATAACTAAGGTATTGATCTGTACAATAATAATAATAATAATAATAATAAATTATATTTGATAGATATATACAAAATACTTAAAATAAATGTTAATTTAATTATAAAATAAACCAAAAAAACTCTTCAAATACCAGAAGTATAAATACAAGTTTTTAACTCAAATTCATATCATAGAATTTACAATATATAATTTATGTAAAATTTATTTTTTTTTAAAGGAGAATAATAATCATGAATAGTCTTAATTTTTTTAATTATTAAGTGATAATTATAATTGTTTTATAATTTAAATTTATTTCTTTCATTTAAGGTAATACTTGGTTTTAAAATCAGATTTTAAATTATTTAATTATAAATTTATAATACATAATAATTTAAGAGTAAATTAATGATATCAAATCAAAATCTAAATGCATGAAAAATGTCTTGTGACTAATTTTTACTTTAAAAAGTTAAAGATCTCCACAAAGATGTCTTATGGTTGGAATTTTCTAATATTGTAGGTATTTTAATTGCAAAGTGAGATAAAGGGTAAAAATACTTTAATATGTTTATTTTCCATATTTTGCCCAATTGTTATGCAACTTTTGTGGACATATCTGTATATATATATATATATATATATATATAATTTTAATGCATACTATATATGGTGGAATAGACCACTTTGCTAATTACTATAAGATGTAATCATAGATTACATTTTAAACGTTTCAGATGCGACAAAAAATATTTTTTTATGCACAATTTTATAATACATGTTTAAAGTGATGATGATACCATTATATACCATTATTGTTACTTTGGTAGGGATATGATGGCATTTTAGTTCTCACCTTGTAAATTGTACCTTGGCATAAGTGTTGCCTTAATAATGTCTTATGTCTTATTAACTTCAAATTTACTCTGCATATCACAATATTTTGTTTGTTTAATATGTATCTTCATAAAAAAACATAACACTATTGATGTTAATACAAATGAGGTCCCATGTTATATATTTTTATTAATTTAAGATGGTTTTGAATCAAGAAGTCTGTCCAATACTAAATTATTGCTAATTCATTAAGACAATTGCTCATAAATTTTATACTCAATAGTTCTAAATGTTTAAAGAGAGTTTTGTTAAAAAAATATTACATAATAATTTTAAAAAATCAAGAAAATAAAACTTGCAATTTTTTTTTATGATTCAATAGTATTAATAAGTGCAATTAACTCAAATATAAAATTATGTATATATATGTATATTTTTTTTAAATAGTATTTTTATTATTACTAGTAATATTTCGTATTTATTAAAAATATATTTTATAATATGATTAACTATTATCTATTTTTATCCTACATACAAAAATAAAAATATAATATTAATCACATAGACTTTTATTTTTGATTTTAATAAATAAAATCTCACTTTTTTATTTTTTTATAATTTAAAATTATAGATAATAAAAATTGAAATTAATAAAAAAATATTTTTAGAATCTTGCAATAAAATAATTAATCATTTAATGTCCTTAAATTAATTTCATAAACTAAAAAATAAACTTCAAATTTTAAAACTATAATAACTAGCAATATTATTCTAATTTAAAATTTATAAATAAAAACTTCTATGTAGAATCATTCAACTATGAAAAAATAAAGAGAAAGTGTATTGCTAAGATAGAAGTTTTATGAAGCAAATACAAAAGAATTTTCTACCCTACTATCAAGGATTGAAGAGGATAAATGCTTAAAATGAACTTCTACTTCTACTCCTTATATAACACAAGTCCATGGTCTAACTATATAGACTTTCTAGCGTAAATACACATACCTAGCCTAATCAATAATGTCTAATTAACATGTGGACACTTGTCTTATTAGACCGTATGATGGCTTGGTAGGCTATAGCAGCTAAATGGTATTACCACCAATAAATGGTGGTTACAACTTATTAATCAATAAAGTAGTGTCAACTACCCATTCTACTTTATGTCTAATAGGAATTACTTACTCTATTAACACTCCTACTTTATGACATATTAGACTAACTTAATTTGATGATGCCCATCATCTCCTTGAATTTAAAATGTTTCTCACAAGTTAGATCTTTGGTCAAAATATCTGCAACCATGTCTTGAGTCTCGCAAAAAACTAAGTTGATGTTGCTACTTTCAATCTTCTCACAAACAAAGTAATGCTGAATTTCAATATGCTTAGTACTAGCATAGATTATAGGATACTTTGAAAGAAAAATGCAACTTTGATTATCATTGAAAATAGTCAAAAGACCATCTTGTGAAAACCCAATGTCTTTAAAAAATCTTTAAAGCCAAACTGCTTCTTTTGTAGCATGTATAGCTGCCATACACTCTACTTTGGTAGTTGATAATGTGATTATTATTTGCTTCTTGCTATTTCAACTAATTGCACCATCAACCAACAAGAATGTATAACTAGTGGTCGAACGTCATGTATTAATATCTCTTACATAGTCTGCATTACAGTAACCAATCATTTACAAACTCAAAGAGCTTCCACTATATTATAACACATGATCTGATGTGCCTTGAAGATATTGCAAAATGTGTTCTATTGCTATTCAATATTGTGGACTAAGATTTGCCATGTATTGGCTAACAACTTCTACTAGACATAAAATATTGGTTTGAGTGCCTATTATTACATAAACTAAACTGTCCATTGTATTTTTGTATAGAATCTCCTTCATTGATTCAACCTCCTTAGGAATGTGTGGACTCATGTCTATTAACAATTTACTATTAGAATCCAATGGTGTAGTCAAAGATTTACAATCTTTCATGCCAAAGCTTTTAAAGATATTTTCTACATACTTTTACTAACTCAGGTAGATTTTATGAATCTTTCAATTCTTCATAATCTACACATCTAAAATATAGTGGATTTCTTTTAAATCCTTCATTTTAAACATCTCAGCTAAATTTTTCTTTATTTCTAAGAGAAGTTCTCTGTTATTGGAAAAAAATATCAAATCATCTATATAGAGTGCAATGATGATGAAGAATCCATTAGTTATCTACAACACATAAATGTTAGGATTATCATGGCTTCTTTATAAACTTTATGAAACAAAATAATCATCTATCTTCTTGCATCATGCCCTAGGAGATTGTTTGAGTCCATAGAAAGTTTTAAAGAGTTTATACACTAATCATTCTTCATCCTCTGATATATAGTCTTCTAAATGGTCTATATATATCTCCTCTTCAAGATCTCCATTCAAAAATGCTATCTTGACATCCATTTAATGAACTTCCAAATCTTCAATTATAGCTAGTACAAAAATAGTACAAATTGAGGTCATTTTTATAATTGAAGCAAAAGTCTTATTGGAATAAATACCTTCTTTTTGAGCATAACCTTTTGTAATGATTCTTGCCTTGTAGTGCTCCACTGAATCATTTACATTATATTTGATCTTAAAAATCTATTTTCAATCAATTAGTTTTTTATTTGCTAATAATGGTGTCAAAATCCAAGTCTTGTTGTCAATGAGATTTTAGTACTTTGAATCCATTACTTCTTTCCACTTCCAAATATCATTCCTTTCCATAGTTTCAGTGATAGTAGTTAATTCTTCAGTGCTTGTATGAAAAGCATGTGCCATACATACTAAGGATATGAATAATTTAGAAGGAATCCAAGTCAATGTTGATTCATCAGCTACTTATTGTGCCAAAAGTCAAGCTCTTGCATACATCATTATAGGTGAAGGTGGAGGTGGAGGTGGAATTGGAGGTAGATTTAAAGATGTACATTGTTGTTCAAGTATTCAAGCTTATATTTGAATATCTCCAATAGATGATGAATGTCCTTTACAAGTATCTAAATCTTCTATTGTATCTCTTGTGTCACTTTTTGAATTTGATGAACATTTCATAGGCTCAATTTTAATTCTTGTTTTTTGAGGTTTATCAATAGAAACCTCCAAAGTCTCTTTGATTTACTTAGAGTCTTCACACTTAATAAACTTAACATCATAATTCTTAATTATGGAGCTATTTTTAACATCATACAAATAATAGTACTTAGTATAGTCTAAAAATATAGTCCAAAATTCCTTAATATAGTCAAAAATATATATTTTTTACTTTTGAGGTCAAGTTTTGTACATTTTTTATCTGAAATATGGACATAGGCATTACATCTAAAGACATGAAGGTGTTGTACTAAAGGTTTTATACCTGACCAAATTTCTTTGGATATTTTTCTATCTACAATTGTAATAGGAGCTAAATTAAGGACATATATTGCAATATTAATGGATTTTGCATACCATGCATTTGAAAGTTGTTTATACTATAATATGCACCTCGCATTCTCAAATAATGTTTGATTCTTCCATTCTATAATTCCATTTTATTAAGGCATATAAGGTGTTGAAAATAGTCTTTCAATGCCATGTTGCTCACAAAATTGTTTGAAGGCCTTCGATGTATACTCTCTACCATTTTCACTATGCACATTTTGAATCTCTAAGCCCATTTGTTTCTCAACTAGAGCCTTAAAAATCCTAAAGTTATCCAAGACTTCAAACTTTTGTTTCATAAAATATATAAAAGTTTTTCTTGAAAAATCATCAATAAAACTAACAAATTATTTTGCTTCTCCATGAGATGTTATCTTCATAGGACCATTTACATCAAAATGTATCAATTTCAAGAGTTTTGTTGCATGAGTACCATATTTGGTTGAAAAAACATCATAATATTATTTTTTTATAAATGTATTGTTAGCAAAATTCTAACTTTGTGTCCTTGCTTATGTTCAAATGAGTGACCATATCACCTGCTTGTAGTTTCTTTAAGCCCAAAATGCAAAGATGACGATATTGTTGATACCAAAGATCAATCTTATTCAAAGTTTGTTTTGTCTCAGCAATTAAAGAAGTCTTTTTATCTTCATCTAAAGATCCCAATAGCTTCTACAAGCTACTATGTCTAACATCTTTGATGGTTGTATTGTCTCATTTCATGAGACATGTATTAGCATTAAAATTGACTATATAACCTTAATTTGTTATTTTGCTAACAAAAAGCAAATTCTTAGCCAATCATTTAATATATAAGATATCATGTACATCCTTGCAAATTTTTTTGAAATTAAAAAGAGATCTTATTCTCCCTTTTGATGGCAAATCCAGTATTATTGCCTAAATAGACTTTAGAGCCTTGTGGTAGATTTTCATAACTTAAAAACCAACTTCAATTTCTTGTCATATCTTGAGAAGTACCAAAATTGAAGTACCATTTTTAGTCACTTATAGTGATAGATAACACAACTACAGAGATAAATTCATCATCGTTTCAATTTTTCTTGTCTATTGTATTAGCCTGTTCTTTTTGATTTTTTTTTTTTTTTAACTTTCTTAACTTCTTCTCCTTCTCGTTGGTCCAAATTTTTCTCTCATAGTGACCTTTCTTGCCACAATATTTGCATTTGATATTCTTCTTGTGATCATATGAAGATCCTACATAAGTATGAGTATGAGAATATAACTTGGATTTTCTTTCCACAGCCAATGCCTCCTTGAAGGTTGATCCCACATTCTTGTCATGAGACTCTTATTGTAATAGTTGAGTTGTAACCATTTGTAATATTAGTTCTACTAGAGGTCTTATTTCTAGTGTCACTACTAATGTTTGGTATGACTCCAAGAGACTATCTAGTAATACCATTATAAAGTATGTATAAAAAACCTTTTCACCAATAGAGGAAAGTTGATCATTCATCTACCATAGCTTATCTATATGTATGACAATATTCTCACCTTCACTCATTTGTATGGTGAAGAACTTGTAAATCAAGTATAATAGACTCAAAGTATATTTTACCTTTTATGTTGCTTCTACACCTTGCCTTGTTGCTTGTGCGCTTTCTGCCTTATTCATGGTCAAAAATTATATACTTGTAAGATGTAGGTAAATTTCAGATAATGCTCTCTAGTTTATATCCTCCTATTTTACTAACTCTTTTAGATCTACGAGTGATCTAGTAGATTTCTTATATTTTCCACACACAACCTTCTATAAATCCTTGTCAATGAAGACAAACCAAATTTTTTCCTTCCATAAGTATCAATTGTCTCCATCAAAATTTTCTATAATATAGTATTTTATTGCCACCTTGTAAGAAATATGCCTTAAATAGAAAAAATTGGAGAAATAGAAAAAAATAGAAAGTGAATAGAAAAGAGACCAAAGTAAGATTTCACACCTACTTATAGATATTTTGAGTATTAATAAAAAATATTAAAAAAAAATTAAAATTTTCTAAAATATTCTTAGAATGTGTGAAATTGTATCGCTATTCTTTTTTAAAAATTTTAATCCAAAATTCCAAAAATTGTGATTTTTAGAGTTTTTTATGTGAAACTCTATCCAAAAACTTAAAAAAAATCAAATTTGGAGCTCTTTCGTCTTATTAGAGTTTTTTGGATTGTATTGGATCTGCTTCATCTATCGAGTCCTACCATTGTTGCTGCCAAGTCCCATTATTATTGCTAGGACCCGCATCTATTGTTGGATTCTATCATTGATAGTGGATCCTACTACTGATCTGATCAAATCAGCAGTTGCAAGCTCCAACACCTATTGCTTATAGCACTGAAATTTGAAAATCCTCATTATCCTTTAAAATTAATGCCTTATTGCTTCAATTATGACCTACCAAAAACATTAGTGGCTTGAATTTTAGGCTCACTAGAAGTTCAATTCCTCTCAAGCTATTACAAAAATTAAAACATCCTCAAAATTGATCGAAAGATCAAGTCTCGTAAAAAAACCTCAATTGATTCACTCAAACCCATCAAAGGATAAATGTGGAGTACCAAGGCTCAAATATCATGTGAAAAAATAAAGAAGTACATTGTTAAGATAAAAGTTTTATGAAGCAAATACAAAAGAGCTTTCCACCTTACTATCAAGGATTCAAGAGAACAAATGCTTAAAATGAACTTCTACTTCTACTCCTTATATAACACAAGTCTATGGTCTAATTACATGGACTTTCTGGTGTGAATACCCAAACAAGTAGCCTAGTCAACAATGTCCAATAAATATATAGACACTCGTCTTATTAGGCCGTATGATGGCTTAGTAAGCTATAGCAACTAATGGTATTACCATCAATAAATGGTAGCTACAACTTGTTAACTAGCAAAGCGGTGTCAATGGCACATTCTATCCTATGTTTAATTGGAGTTACACTTTCTATTAATATCAACAAGCACTTAAACAACCTTAACATTTACAAAATAAAATTATTACAAGATATTTTTGAGATTGTTGAACAAATAAATCTACATAGTCATTTTTTCAAAATAGCATATGTATTAGTTGTAGTTTTTTTTTTTTTTTTTTTTTTTTTTTTTTCTCTCTCTCTTTTTTTCTTTACATATACATACACAGACACACATACACACACACACACACACACACATATATCTATATATATATATATATATATATATATATATATATATCATTTAAATAAAAATAGGTAAAACTATTTATAAACTTATTAATGGTTCACTTTAATTATAAATATATATATATATATATATATATATATAAAGAAAATAATTATTACTTCAAAATTAAAATAAATAATAAAAATAAATTAAATATAATTTAATTTAATTATTAAATTTTTATAGATTAGATTAATTATTAATCAATTATATAATTAATCTAATTTTTTTACAATTTTAGATACAACAAACTTAATGTTACATATAAAGAATTGAATTCACTAATATATACTAATGTATGATAGGCTCTACAACACTAATATCATATAGTTATAGAAAAAATACCTTCAAAATTTATATTTAGAGAGGATAAATTTTTGCAATAGATGTCTATCCAAATTAATGATTTAGAAAAGACTAAGGTTCTTTGATATGTCTCATTATCCTAATAGCCCAATCAAAACGAGGGTTGTGAGTGAAACCATAGCCATGAGTGATGAACGTAATGAGTCTATATGAAGAATGTAAGGCATAAAACAATGTAACACATCTACTAATTTATACTCAAGACAATATTTTTAATCAATTGTTGGTATTTTGAATTAAATCCAAAATCTTATATGTGCAAGGACTTATTTCTACTAAACTAACTATAGTTTCTATTTTTATTTTTTATTGATTAATTTAGAAGTATATAAGTAAAGAAAAATTTAGTCTAAATGTCACTATATGGATATCAATCTACAATTAAAATTATGGAATGTTAAATAGACCCAAGTTTTTACTTAATCAACATGAATATGGTAGTCATGATGAATGTGGTTGGATTTCATTGGTTTCCAATCTATTAATAGAGAAATGAATCTAAAGACAATTAATTTTTTTCTTTCATGATGGTTAAGATGGATGGATTAATTTAGTAAAAGCTTGGATCAAAATATCATTCTTCTTAATATTTATCTATGACAAACAAGTTTGGAAATAATTTTTTCAAAACATTATTATTTTAAATTATACATTACATCAAAAAATCGAAGTTCTAAAAAGAAAAAAGAAAAAACTCTTATTAAACCAATTTCATTTCCATGTAAAAGAATAATAAATGATCAAATTATACTAAAGTCAAGGAAGACTTTTTTAAAATAAGCATAATTCATGTTGATTTATACCCTCAAATCGGAGCTAGTTGTTTTTATTTTATTCCTTTCAATTTATTTATTGTTGAAATTTTAAATTTTGAATAAAAAAATCACGCCTATTTCTATTATCTTTTGAGCTTAGTAACTTGACATCTACAGGGGAAACCCTAATTTCCGCCCCACAAATTCCGAGCATTTGAATTTGTTGTCTCTTATCAACGTTGCTTGGAAATTTTGGCACACTCTTGCAAACTTTCGTGCAACCGCAAGCACCTACAAACTTAGCAATTTGAACAAAACCCATTTCAAATGTTTGTGAAGGCGTTCATTGAATCGTCGAGGCTCTGCTAAAAACTTTTGAATCGCCAAATGCAGAAGTTGTTGCAATCCCCGCGCATGGACTTCACTCTCCTGGTGGACGCAAGCGTCAATATTACATCCTCCACTGCTTCATTATTCAACCGCAAGTCCACAGATCGTCAGCATTCTATCACCTTGACCTTCGATTCCTTCGTCTTTGCCACTTTTTTCAACCCACAATTATCTCATCGTTAACGCCTCCCTCCTTTCGTTCCAATTTGTAGGTCGTTGATCCAGCCCTTGTCACTCTGAGGGTTTTGCATTTCCTCGCCTAAGGTTTGCACCAACTTGAAGAGGTTGCGATGCCGTGACCGCTCTGTGCATTCCGTCGTTGGTCTTCCAGCGGCGCCTGCTCTGCTGCAACTTCGCTATCCGCAATCCGAGCGCAAAACATTCCAGTTGCAATTGGATAACAATGTGTCAAAAAACAAATACTGAAACCCTCATCCAACATTGACCACTGTAAAACAAATTGCAGAATCACACTAAATTCCCTTCTTCCACTAAAATGTGGATCGTAGAGAAGGGACACTTACTTAGCAAAGACAAGATAAGAAGGGGTTGGAGAATCTTGTATGCCAGAGCATTGTTGCTCCACAAAACAGTTTTTAATTTTATTTTGAATTGATCAACTTTTTTGATTTTTTGTATCTATCTTTGTTACACATGGTTTTAAAAAGTCTATCAAAGTGATTGTATTTGTAACTATCAAAGTTTGTTTTGCTCATAAATTCTTTCATCAATATTAGAGTTTTCTTTAAAAGATTGTTATTTATTTATTTATTTATTTTTTACAACATGTGTGTAAAAAGATGATCCATCATCTAACTTATTAGTATTCAACCCTTGTATCAAGCTGTTAGACTTGGCAGTTTTGTGAATATGATTTCTTTTATTATTTTATCAAAAAAATTAGTAAGTCTTAATAAAGGATCTTTATGGACTTTTAAGAACTTTGGAATGAGTTTTTTGTATCTCAGTTGTTAGACCAACTAGAGTAGTTTTTGCACTATTTTTTAAGAAAATAAATATTTTCACCCATCATTGTATTGCATCCACGACATAGTTGTTGTTGTTATTTTGTAGCAAGGTCCAACACTTGTGCCCTCACTACAACTCCCTGGGTAGGGGTCGTAAGAGAGCACAATTTTTTCTTCCTTAACACCTAATTGAAGTTGCTGCTAAAATAAAATAAGTCACAACACTAGAGCAACAATAATAATGGTAATATGGTAGATGCAACAAGATGCAACATAGAAATATCAATTCCTTCTTTTTAGTATAAAAAAGTCTTTGAAATGAATCAAAAGTTTTTACAAGTTCAATACAATCTTTTTACAAAATATATTAATATTGAAGTCTTTTATAAATTGTGTAAATTTTTATAAACTTATTATAAGTTGGAAGTATAGAACATGGTAAAAGATTAAATGAATTTTAAGAATCAGATTTAAATTAAGTTGTAGATATCAATTTGTTGTAATAAATAATTGTGACAATACTCATATGTTAATTATAGATATTTAGGTTAATTTTAAGATTTAAGTCATGTCCAAGACAAGGTTTCAGCATGATTCTATTTGGAATTGAATTGATATATGCTAAACTAAAATTGCTATTTGACCAACATTTCTAGTTGAGTCAACCATAAGCACGTGCTATTCCAAATTCTTCACCGTAGACTACTGATTATTAAAGAGTTTTTATAGTATTTTTGTAGAATGTCACAATCTGTATCCACTTAAATCAATATTAAATCATTTACAATCAATGGAAACATCACCAAGTGCAATCTAATATGGTGATAAAATAATTTATAATTTTTTGATACTAATATTTCCTTGACACCGCCTTACACATGACTTTTATTTCAAAAAGTTTTATTGTAGTATCAATGACCGGCTTTTGTCACAACCTTTACAAATGGTTTTATCCTTTTTTTTGTAACATAAAATATAACAGAAATCTTTGATGTTGCTTGTATTCCAAAAATGAATATATATATATATATATATATATATATTTATATAGCCCTTTTATAAAGAGATAATTTATGGAATTGCAAGTCATAAAAAATATTGTTTCAATATAATTAATTTTATTATAATCTAAATCAAGTTTTAATTTGATATTTGTTAAAAAATTATTTTTGTGTCTAAATAAGGTATGTTTCTACAAATTTGTATGTTCTTTAGATTAGGATTTTATTTTTATTTTTATTTAATAAATCATGATAAACCAAGTTTTTAAAATAATTACAAATTATTTCAGTTACACTTTTAAAGAAAAATTTGCCATTTATAAATCTTTAGCTTTCAAACCCTAATAACCATGATTAATTTTTTTGAGATAAAAAACATACTAAATCCTTATAAAATAAAATAAATTTAGTTTAATTTTTTTTAATATTAAATTTCTCAACAAGCTATACTGTTTTTTAAGCAGACTGTATTTCAGATCCAAAAAAAAAAAAAAAAATCAAAGATTAGCTAAACATGTGCATATTAAATAATTTCAAAATTGTGTATGTTTTTACAAATATGATGCAATTTAATGGATGTTACATCAAAGATTATACAATTAATATGGCATTAGAGACATGAAATCTTTTGCTAGATGTAAAAGTTATTTTCAAATAATTTAATTATGTTATGAAAAAAAAAAAAAAATATATATATATATATATATATATAGACTATTTGATTAAATAAAAAAGTTTTATATTTACTCAAATGCATCAAACATTGCAGTTTAACTAAGATTTGTCTGAAATTTTATCAACTAAATACACCTACCACTGTTGTCTATTTTCTACCTACTATTAGAAACAACTATAAATTAATTACCACTGCTAATTGCAAAGATTGGCAATCGTATCCATCTTTCATGAGCATAGGCACTATCCAATAAAAAACTTGTTTATTCTTTTTTGAGGACAACAAATCCATTAGTACCTAATCCACAAATCATGTGCTTCAGGATGCTTAAAAAAATGAAGATTATTCTTTAAAAAAAATAACTCCCCAAATATCAATAAATTAAGAAAAAATAATAAAAATAATAAAATTTGATTCCAATATTCTAAAGAAATTTTTGTACATAAGATGTAGGACTTTTGGTTAAGATATTTGTGTGTTCAAAATACAACCTATTTAGATTCATTCACATGAGGTTTATCTGAAACCTAATGTACGTGTATCTAATTAAACCTTTTTTTAAAAAATGGACATAATTCTATTTTTCAAAGTAATAAAAAAAATTGAAGGAAGAAAAGGATTGAATAAATAACATTTTTTAATATATCTCAAAGCAAGTATATATATATATATATATATGTATATATATATGTTCCTTAAATCTTAAGTAAATATTTTTTAAAAATTACTTAAAAAAAAACTCGTCTACGAAAACTTCTTAAAATCCCCTAAAGACAGTCAAAGTGCCTAGACACTTGGCATGGCCACACCATGGGGCACAGCGTTCCAAGGGGAGAACTCTCGCAGGGAACCACGATCACAGGTCGGGGAACCTCCTTCAGTGTCCTGGTTATTGTTATTATTAGTGCGACTGATTATTAGTGGAGCCATGCCATGCCATGTCAGCCCTAAGCATTCCAAGCCCCATTGGCAACCAATATTACAGGGCCATAGGCTATTTAAGGAGGGGGGGGGGTAATGAGAGTGTCCACTTTTGTGTCTCTTCCCTTCATCCAAGTCAGAACAGAGTCATATCTAGATATGCCAATTTCTCATTCATTAAATCATTCATTCATTCATCCATCCATTCGCTATTTCAGGAGGCTGTGAATCCGATCCACTTTTACTTTTCGAATGGGCAGTTTATTTTATATGCTTTTATCTGTTCGTTGTTTTTCTTGAACTGGTTGTGGATGATGACACACATTCTTCCACTGTTTTCTATCTGTACTCCCAGAAGGGATAAGCACACATCAGACAAGGATTCTGGAAAGCCATTGTCTCTGTGCTTAACGAACAGACGAAGGGACGAACGAATTCATCCATCCATATGTACTGACTCTGCTCCTTTGGGAAGAAGAAGAAGAAGCTTAGGAGCATCTTCCCGACATTAAGGCTTCTCGGAACTTCTGTAAAGAGAGAGAGAGACTGAAACAGACCCCCTGGAGTAGGGTTGGGTTCCGAGGCTAAGGAGGCTTGGGCTTGGATCCATACCTGGGGAGGAGGCCATGACTGACTTTGTGAGGGTTTTGACCGCCGGACCTCTAGCTTTGGTACCAAAGGGCTTGGTAGATTTTGGAGCCTCGCAGACTGTAAGCCCCATGTACATACTAAGCTCCTGGGATCACAAAAGACATCTTTTTTGTGGTTGGAAAACATTGCCCTTATCTTTATCTTGATGCAATAGTTTAATAGTGGATGGTATGATTCAACATTACAACAAAGTTTCAAATAAAGAACTTGATAATTGGATTCATAGTGTGTTTTCTTTTTAAAAGAAGCTGTAGTTCACATTTCAATATCAATTATTATTATTATTATTAACATTTCATTAATGGCATCAATAACATTTAAATAAAAAACTATACCATATATATATATATATATATATATACACACACACACACACACATATATATATATATATATATATATATATATATATACACACACACATATATATATATATATATATATATATATATATATATACATATATATATACATATATATATACCATGGACAGTCAATCATAATTTAAAAATTTATGATAAAGTCTTAATTACTTTTATTTTTTCTTCAATTGAAAGCATGAATTTTCTTGTTTTTTTTTGTTATATATTTTATTTTCATTTATTTATTTTCATTCCATGATGTATTTGATTGTAAGATTCAATATTACCCAATCTTTTAGAAGAAGATAATGATTGATTTGGAAATTGCAAATCCATCTCAAAAGGTCAAAGAAAGAGAACTGGAGTAGTTTCAGAACACAATCTGTTCAAAGGATAAACTCTTTTGCCTCTTTTTAGTTCAATGAACACAACCATGATAGATATATTTTGTTTTTCTTTCTTTTTTATTTTTTCTTTAATTCATATATATATATATATATATATATATGAAGTGGTACATTTAACCAAAATAAGTAAATAAAATTGAGCATTTCATATACAATCCAAAGTTCAAATAAATTGTTACAAAGAATAATATTCAAATGTAGTAACAATGTTTGATGCATTAGATTTTTTAAATGTTTATTTCTTAAATTTTATATTAGGTTATTTTAAAAGATAAGATTTTATTCTTTGAAATAATAATAATTATTAAGTTAATTTATTAAAAATGGTGCTTTGTTATATGTCTTAAAAATATTTTTTATATTTTCAAGTTGTAATGTAATGTGGCATTGGGTACCAAATCTCATTAGATGTAAGTAATTTAGTTTGATTTAGTGGTTTTTTCATCTGTTAGTTTTTTTTTTTTTTTTTTAATTGACTTTGTTAATGTCAACTAGGATTTCTATTGAAGTAAAAATGAAAGTAGAATAAATTACCTTGCAGAGGATATTATCTAAGGTAAGTTATTAATGGTCAAAGGGTTGATTCTTGGTATATAAAAAGAGCATCCTATAGGATGAGGTCAAGGATCAAGAATCAAAGTCAAGAGGACAAAGTATGAATTAGAGAATATTCATAAACAATGTATAAGTGATTAGTGTTTGGCATACGAGACCTTTGTGGTTAGTAAGATGCCAAAGGATTCAAGGACCATAGGATACCTTTGAGGTACGTTAGATACCAAAGGATCCTAGGACGAAAGATTATGTGTGTAAAAGTCAATGAGTGGAAGTTGTCTTGTAGGACAGCAACCACAACCTATAAATAATGGGTGTTAGAAGTGAGAGACATCTTACTCCATACTCTCTTTATGTACAACCTTGCTAATGCTATGTGTTGTGACTTCGAAGTTTTATTTCTTCAATAGGTTATGGGCCCACTCACCTTTATTTGTGAGTTTTGAAGTTCTTTGAAGTTGTTTTGTTGTTATGAGGAGTAGATCTTATGGTTGTTGCTGATGTTAGAGTTTGGTATCTTCTAAATCTCTTTTTGCATCTAGTTCTTGATGTAGTTATGCACTTACTTGTTGTTAAGTGCATTCATGGTCTTGGAGATTGTTTTACACTTCAGAATGTTGTTTTAGAACAATAGTGGTGTATTTCTTTGCTGATCTATCTCATTGATACACTAACATTGAATTTTCATGTGCTTAAGTTTCTAATAGATCTTCTTATAGTCATAAGAAGTATTATGAGACATTAGAGGTGATAAAAGAGTGGCAAAGCTTGTATGAGAGTTTTTGATAGTGTGTAAGACTTGTGAGAAGTCTTATAAGTGAAGTTGAGAGTGATTAAAGAGTGAAATCACTAGTTTACTCACAAAGAGAGCATTTTAGGATTCTAAGGCAACAACACCTTCTTGTTGATTTTGAGAGTTCTATATTCTCTTTTCTTAATTTTCTTTGATACACTCCTTTTTTAGACATGGCTTCAAATGAGGGTGACAGTTTGACAGTGATTGAGAAGTTTAGAGGTAACAACTTCTACCATTAGAAGAAAAAAATGGAGCTTTTGCTAGCTTCATTGGACCTTTAGGATATTGTTGATGAAAGTGAAGAGCCTCCTAGTGATGATGCTGATGTCAAGGTGAAAAAAGACTACAAACGACATGAAAGGAAGGCTTTTGGCATGATTATAATAAATATTGATGATGCAAACTTTTCACATGTAATTGCTTGTAACGGACTAGCGGAAGTATGAAAGACTCTTTGCAATATCTATGAAAGTAGAAACCTTGCTAATATTCTATGGACAATGAGGAAGTTCTTAACGGTAAAGATGGAAGAATGAGATGACCTCATGGCTCGTATCAACATGATAAAAATACTTACAAAGCAACTAACAGTTATTGATATGTCAGTCGATGATAGAGAAATTGTGTTTACATTGTGTCATGGACATACTCATGTAAGCTAGTAATTACATATACAAATAGGTAGAAGTAAATAAAAGTAGGTAAAAGTAAGTTAATTCTATAGTATTTAATACGAAAGCTTCCTAGAAGCTTGATAGATGCTGCTTTGACTTCATAGGTGTCTTTAATTGATTTTTTGGATTAGAAACATGGTCAAAAAGTTGGCCATGCGCCACACATGTTGTTAGCTTGAAGATCAAGCTAACTATGTAGTCCACACATAGAAAAACTTGCCTTGTAAGTCAAGGCATGTATCCTACAAAGTCAACACATATTGGAGGTCCTATAGAATGTCACCACGTAGCCCCTAGTTAGATAGTATATATAGAGACAAGAGTGAAGCCTTCTTCACTCTTATCAACTCCTTTCTTGCTTCTAGTTTAGTTTCAAGGGTCTCTAGTTTTCTTGTCTTTTGGTAATAGCCATTCTAGTTTCTCTTTCAATATACATACTTATTTATTTATATTTTGTTACCTTTCTTTGAATGAAGACTCACTTGACTGGATTGTTTTTTCATCGAGTTCTTGTCCTTGACAGATTGACAAGAATACACCTAAAATATGATAGCTTTGTCTAATCTTCATTAAGAGTGGATTATCCCTTTTTTTTGATAAGATATAAGCATATTAGAAGTTGCGGATTACCCTCTTCTAAACTGATATTGTCCTTAGTATTTTTTTTGTTCTCAAGTCCTCTCTTCTATTTGTCTTGAGCAATATTAGACATCTTCTCTTTTCTAAATGTTATCCTGGCAGAACTTGTTGAAATGAAGAATACAATGGCACAAATGCAAGAGCAATTGAGGGAGTTAATGCTTGCGATGCATCAACTCAATTTACCACTACAAGGAGCTACAAGATTGGCAGGAAGTATAGATATAGAAATGGTTGGAGCTTTTTCAAAATCTGCATCAAACCATGTCCTTTCTCCTATGGTGGAATGCCCTTATAGTGTTAGAGAACCATGAATTGTCTTATCCAAGAAGTTTGATGGCACCAAATTCAAGTTTCCAGGATTTATCAATCAAGTGTAACTTGTGATTGAACTTCAACCCCAAAGCTATCCAACTCTAGGATCGCAAATTAGATTTATTGGTACGCTTCTTTTAGGTTCAGCACTATCGTGGTTTTCATCTTTTCTTAAACGACGAGATCCAGTACTAGATAATTTAGAGGATTTTTTGGCGGAATTTTGATCCATGTATGGAGAACATGATGTAATTTGTGTTGCAACCAATAAGATCCATATTTTACGACAAGGCTATTGATCAGTAACGTTGTATGCTTCACAGTTTTGACAACTTGCAATTGATATCAAGTGGGATGATGCTGCACTTATTAGCCAATTTCTCTATGGATTACAATATGAGGTAAAAAAATTAATGCTCAACTTATCTGATCCTCAAACATTGAATCAAGCAATTGACTTTGCTGTGAAGTGTGACAATCGTCTTTTTGAATTTTGATCTGAGAATCGACCTCAACGTTACTATAATTCAATGGCAACACCAACACCTCTTCAACACATACATTCGGAAGTAGAGGATATGCAAATTGATGTAGTACATTTCAAACCTCTTACTGAGCAAGAAAAGACTCGTTGTCGTGAAGAAGGATTATATTTATATTGTGTAGAATCAAAGCACACTGCTCAACATTGTCCAAAGAAACGACACAATCACAAAATGAGGAGTATCATTGTGAAAGAAGACAATATGTTGGAAAACGAGTTTGTCTAGCTATAATAGGGATTGTGTGGCTGAAACCTTGTACAACATGTAGTAAAGGTCCTATTCTCTCCTCAGAGCCCTCTCCTTGTTTTACATTAAATATTATTTTAGGACCTAAACATTACAAAGTCTCTGCCTTGTTAGATTCAAGAGCCTTAGCGTATTTTTTAGATGAAGAATTTACTAAAAGACATAGCATATCTTTAGTAAAGAAAACTAAACCTGTTCATGTAGAAATCATAGATGGTCGTCCATTATCTTCTGGAGATATTATTCACGAAATCCTTCCTATAGAAGTAATAATCAATAGTCATAATTATTTTGTAGTATTTAATATCATTAGATCTCCCTCTAATCCAGTCATTTTAAATTTATCGTGGTTAAAAAAATACAACCCTCAAATAGATTGGATTTCTCGAACTCTTACTTTCTCTAAAAGTATAACTAACAATGTGGTAGAGAGTCATAAGTCTAGTTCAATTAAACCTATATTTATAGGTGTGAAAACTTTTTTGCATGCTGCTATGAAAGAATCACCATATATTATTTATGCCACACCTATTGTTAGTAGTGAAAAGACTTCAAGTGGCATTGTAAGCCAATATCAAGAATTTCAAGATGTATTCGAAAAAAAGAATGTGGATACACTCCCGTAACATCGTCTCTATGATTGTTCAATTGACCTTCAAGAAGGAGCACAACCTCCATTTGGACCAATCTATAATTTATCACAAAATGAATTGACTAAACTCAAGGAGTATATTGAAGAAAATCTAGCCAAAAATTTCATACACCATTCTAAATCTCCAGCAGGAGCTCCAATTCTATTTGTGAAGAAAAAAGATGGATCATTGCGGATGTGTGTTGATTATCGAGGACTCAACAAGATTACTATCAAGAACATGTATCCACTACCTTTAATATCTGGACTTCTTGATCAGCTGAATCAAGCTAAGATCTATACAAAAATAGATCTTTGAGGAGCATACAATCTAGTATGCATCAAAGAAGGAGATAGATGGAAGATTACGTTTCGAACTAGGTATGGACATTTTGAATACAACATCATGCCTTTTGGACTTACAAATGCACCAGCAGCTTTTCAACATCTATGAATGATGTTTTTTGAGAGTTTTTGGACGATTTTATGGTCTGTTATCTAGACGACATCTTGATCTATTCTAAGAATCCAGAAGAACATGAACTTCATTTTCGTCGTGTATTACAAAAATTAAAAGATACAAGACTCTATGCCAAGATAGAAAAGAGTGTATTCGACACTACTCAAGTTGATTTCTTAGGTTACATCATTTCAAATGATGGACTTATGATGGATCCTGAGAAAGTTCAAACTATTATAGATTAGAAGATCCCAAAAACGGTAAGAGATGTCCAATGTTTTTTAGGATTTGCTAATTACTTTCAGATCTTCATCAAAGACTTCTCTCAAGTTGCAGCTCCACTTACATGTTTGACTTGTAAAGACAAACTCCAATGGAATGAAGAAGCGGAAGTTGCTTTTGAATCTTTGAAGACAGCGTTTGTTTTTGTACCAATCTTGTATCGTGTTGATTTTTCCAAAGCATTCTTTATGGAAATAGATGCATCAGACTTTGCTCAGGGTGTGATTTTATCACAAATAGGAACAGATGACAAACTTCATCCAGTAGCCTTTCATTCAAAAAAATTCTCAGCAGCAGAAATCAATTATGAGATCCACGACAAAGAACTTCTTGTCATTTTAGATTCTTTTCAAGAATGGCATCATTATCTAGAAGGCGCTTCCAGTCCAATCACCGTGTAGACGGATCACAAGAACCTCAAATATTTTATGTCAGTATCCATATTAAATTATCGTTAAGCTCGTTGGAGCATGTCTTTATCAAGATTCGAGTTCATTATCACTTATCGGCTAGAAAAACAACAAGGTTTGTTTGATGCCTTGTTTAGACATTCTTATCTTGTACCAAAAGAAGGAGATATAGCTTTTCAGCAACAAAGAACGGTTCTCTTGAAGCCGGAGCAATTTCATCTTCGAGCAATAAAATCAACATTGACTGTTGATTTAACTTATATCAAACAAGTCCAGTTAAGTATATCTTCATACTCTCTTATTCATGATATCAAGAATAATTCTTCTAAATCTCATGATACCTCTAAATTTGAATTCAAGAACAACCTACTCTATTTCAAAGGATGCTTACATGTTCCAGAAAGAGAAGCACGTTTACGTGTTCTTCAAGCTTGTCACGACTTCCCAATAGCAGGACATTTTAGATATAATAAGACTTTGGAGCTGATATCTAGGGATTTTTGGTGGCCTCAAATGTGGAAGGCAGTCAAAGATTTTGTACAATCATGTGATGTTTGCTTCAGATCAAAAACTCCTCATCATCGATTTTTTGAACTTCTTTAGCCATTACCCATTCCAGAACAACCATGGTCTTCTATTTCTATGGACTTCATCATGGATCTTCCAATCTCAGGTTCTTATGATTCTATATTCGTGATAGTAGATCGTTTTACCAAGATGGCACATTTTGTACCATGTACAAAATCTATCACAGGTGAAGAAACAGCTAAGCTCTTTTTTGACATTATCTATCGCTATCATGGATTACCCAAGAATATTATATCAGATAGGGGAACTCAATTTATAACAAGATTTTGGCGGACTCTTTTGAAGATTCTAAAAGTAAATATAAAACTATCTTCGACATTCCATGCTCAAACTGATGGACAAATGAAGCATGTTAATCAAGTTTTGGAGCAATATTTAAGATGTACCATTAACTACCAACAAGATGATTGAACAACTCTTTCGCCATTGGCAGAGTTTGTTTATAATAACACGGTACATTCTTCTACAAAACAAACACCTTTCTTTGCTAATTATAATTATCATCCACGACTTGATACTTTTGACTTTTCAAAAGTTGATAATCTTGTTGTGAAAGATTTACCGATTCATTTATTAGAGCTACATGAAATGATGAAGGCACAGTTAAAAGAGACTCAAGAACAACAAAAGATCAATGCGGATGTCTATCAAAAGGAACAACCACTATTTTTCTTAGGTAATAAGGTATGGCTACTTCGTCGCTATATCAAGACCACTTGTCTTTGTGACAAGTTAGACTCTCGAAGGCTGGGACCATTTTTTATTTGTGCACAAATCAATCCAGTTGCATATTGTTTACATCTATCGGAGTCAATGAAAATCCATCTAGTATTCCATGTGTCTCTTCTTGAATCATATAAGACAGTGGACATACCAAGAAGACGATAAGCTCCACCTCCTCCTATAGAAGTAGACAATAATGAAGAGTTTGAAGTAGAAGAAGTCTTAGATTCAAGGCGGCGCCAAAATAAATTAAAATATCTTGTCCATTGGTACGGATATGATATTAGTGAATGTACATGGGAGCCAATAAAGAATCTTGCAAATGCAGCCAAGGCAGTGGAGGCTTTTCATGGACGACATCCATCAAAATCAAGATGAAAACCTTCTTTATAAAAGAAACAACATCTAGGCAAGATAACATTCTACTTTCAATCCTGGTTCATAGCTTCTTTGTAGTTGTGACGTTCAAGAGATGGAGAATCAACAACCAGTGGATTCGACTCAAGAGCCTTCATTTGTTGACCTGCCGGATGAGACATTACGATTGTCACAACCTTCAAGACGACGTAATCGAGATGAAGATCTTCAAGAACGACATGTTCTTCCTCGAATAGATGGCGAGATACAACGCGTTTGATATCATGATTTGGGAAGGGACTCCCGATGTTTGGTGATTTTGCTAGAGGTAGGAACAACTCCTGATGGTGTTCCAAATGTTTTATTCGAAGGAAGTTATGAAGGCTTCAACAATGATAAAATAAGAGGGTGGTCTTCCCCCCCTGGTATGGGACACTACCAATGGTTGAGAGGCCCTATCAATCATCTTCGAAGAGAACAAAGATCAGAGTATGTGGCGAATATAATTTGTCACATCATAGATTTTTTCAACATATGATGACCGCTCTTCGTGGAACTCATCCTTAGAAAGGACGGTAATGTCACAAACATACTCATCTAAGCTAGTAATTACATATACAAATAAGTAGAAATAAGTAAAAGTAAGTAAACATAAGTTAATTCTATAGTAATTAATATGAAAGCTTTCTAAAAGCTTCATAGATGCTACTTTGACTTCATAGGTGTCTTTAATTGACTTTTTGGATTAAAAACGTGGTCAATAAGTTGGCCATGTACTACACATGTTACCTTGAAGATCAAGCTAACTATGTGGCCCACACGTAGAAAAACTTGCCTTGTAAGTCAAGGCATATGTCCTACAAAGTCAACATATATTAGAGGTCCTATAGAATATTGCCACGTAGCCCCTAATTAGATAGTATATATAGAGATAAGAGTGAAGCCTTCTTTACTCTTGTCAACTCCTTTCTTGCTTCTAATTTAGTTTTAAGGGTATCTAGTTTTCTTGTCTTTTGGCAATAGCCATTATAGTTTCTCTTTCAATATACATACTTATTTATTTATATTTTGTTACCTTTCTTTGAGCAAAGGCTCACTTGTCTGGATTATTTTTTCATGGAGTTCTTATTGTTGACACATTGGTCATGAGCCTTTCTAAATCTTACAACTACCTCATTATGGCATTGAAGTCTATCATCATGAAGGAACTTACCATGAATTATGTCTCATTAAGACTTATACATGAAGTAACCAAGAGGAAAGAAAAGGAGCTTGATAGTGATGATTTGGCTCTATTTTCAAGACAAGGCAAAGGTAGCTTTCCACACCAACGTGATAATTCAAAAAGCAACGTAAGGAATTGCTATATTTGTGGAAAACTAAGTCATTTTACTAAAATTGCTACAAGGCCAAGAGAAGAGATAGGAAAAATGAAAATAATGCTAGTGATAGTTTTATTGGAGATGATTATGCTTTCATGGCAAGTGAAGGAGCTTCTATGGTTGCCATGTCTAAGTGGATTATAGATTCGGGTGCCATTAAGTACATGATACTATACAAGTTTATTTGACACTTATGAAGCAATTCCAACAACAAAAATATAGTTGGGAGATAATGGTATGGTGCAAGCCATTGGAATTGGCTCCATTGTGGTGGAGATTGTCTTGAAGGACCAAATCAAGAGGATCAAATGGAAGGAAGTCTTATATGTGCCAAAGATGAAGAAGAACCTTCTTTCGATGAGTAAACTTATATCACATGGTTGTAAAGTTCAATTTGACATGGATGGATATTTTGTGAAGACATTGAGTGGACAACATGTTACCAAAGGCCTTAGAGATGGCATCCTCTACTTCATCAATTGTAAGAAGGTAAATGGAGTTGAAGTGGGGGCATATACTGATTTTCCACAAAATCAAGACAAGTTTGGCATTTGGCATCAATGACTTAATCATTTGAATGCCAAAAGAATGAAGGAACCCCAATCTATGGTAAGTAGCTTGGATCTTGGTCAATTCAGCCACAATGCTATGATACTTGCTTGTGAAGGTTGTATCCAAGGCAAATAACAAACGACTTGATTTCTAAGTGGAATTGCTACATATGCAAGCAAATTATTGGAGATGGTTCATTCTGATGTTTGTGGACCAATGAAGATACCATCAATTGGAGGAGCAAGGTATTTTGTGATATTTATTGATGATTTCTCAAGAAAGGTGTGGATATACATCATTAAAGCCAAGAGTGAGTGTTTCTCAAGGTTTAAAGAATTCAAGGCATTTATGGAGAAGCAATATCAGTGCAACATAAAAATATTGCACATGGACAATGGAGGTGAATATATGTCAAAGCATTTTGATGAATTTTTGAGAAATCAAGGTATTGTAAGACAAACCTTTACTCTGTACACTCCACAACAAAATGGGGTTGCTGAAAGAGCAAATCACACCATTGTAGAGATGGCAAGGAGTATACTTCATGCACAAAACCTTGGGCATGAATATTGGGAAGAAGCTGTGGTCAATGCAAAGTATACAAGGAATAGATGTGCAACAAGTATACTCACATCAATAACTCCCCAAGAAGCTTAGAGTGGCAAGAAACCTTGTGTTTCACACATGAGGATCTTTGGATGCATTGCTTATGCAAAGATACTAGATTGCATGAGGTCTAAACTTGATGCAAAGAGTAGAAAATGTGTATTTGTTGGATATTGTGAAGGTACCAAAGTATATAAGCTCATATATTTAGAAACCAAGAAAATCATTAAAAATCGTGATGTAGAGTTTTTGGAGTACTTGGAGATGTATCCAAGTGGGAGTAATGGTGTGTTTGTGGACACATCTTTAGATTCAGCAATGAAAGAAGAAGAAGATGATGATGATGATACTGAAGATGGTGGAATTTCAAATCAAGATGAAGAATCAATGAAGGTAGATCATGAGGTGCCTATAATTGCTAAAACCAGCAATGAAGACAATCAAGATGTTGAAGATGATGATGGTGATAAGGAGTATCAACCTTTAAGTGTGAAGAGACAAGTTTTAAGAGAAAAGAAGATTGCAAGAGCTATTGGAGTGCATGAAGGTGAATCTTCATCAAGTGAAAGGAGATATCCTTTAAGAGATCGAAAACAACTTGGTGCATGGTAGAAAAGCCACATCTTTCCTCAAGTAAGTGAAGAATATGCCATTCTTGCACTCTTTGCTGATCCATTGAAATTGTTTGATGCAATGAAGTCCACGGATGCTATGAAGTGGGAGAATGCCATAGAAGAAGAGTACAAATCACTCATGGATAATAGAACATGGAAATTGACTCAACTTCCACCAAATCGATCTTCAATTGGTTGTAAGTGGGTATTTAGAATCAAAAGGGATGCAATGGGTAATATTATGAGATACAAGCCTAGGTTGGTTGCCAAAGTATATTCACAAGTTACTGGAGTTGATTTCAATGAGACATTTGTTCCCGTGGCCAAATTCCCCACCATTAGAACTATTGTGGCAATTGGGGCAGCAATGGACTTAGAGATGCATCAAATGGATGTGAAGACGGATTTCTTGAATGGAAAGTTGGAAGAAGATATCTACATAGATCAATCTCAAGGATTTTTTGAAGATGGCAAATAAGACCTTGTTTGTAAGTTGAAAAAATCCTTGTATGAGCTAAAGCAATCTCCAAGGGTATGGTACCAACGTATTGTTACATTCTTTGTAAATGAAGGGTTTGTAAGGAGTGAAGCTGATCATTCATTGTTTGTGATGCAATCAAATGAGTTCATATTGATTGTCATCCTCTATGTTGATGATTTGATCATCTCAATCAATACTATGAAGATGATAGATTGATTGAAGGCAAAGTTAGAAAAAAAATATTAGATGAGTGATTTGGAAGATCTTCACTATTATTTAGAAGTGGAGTTTGTGAGAGATTGTGCTAAGAAGACCATTACAATGAATCAAAGTAAGTACATTGAAGAGGTGTTGAAACGATTCAACATGGAGTAGTGTAAGCCTATTGGAACACTTTTGGAGGCCAATTTGAAGTTGGTGAAGCTCACGGAAGAAGAGTTTGCTGAAGTTGAAGGATAAATGCAAGGTGTTCCATACAAGATAGCAATGGGCTCACTAATGTATGCCATGGTTGGCACAAGGGTGGATCTTGCATATGCGGTAAGTGTTGTGAGTCAACACATGTCAAAGGTTAGACCAATCCATTGGGCAACCATCAAAAGAATTATGAGGTACTTAAAAGGTACTTTGAACTTCAAATTATATCTTGGAGGTGATAACATTACTATGCATGGTTATTGTAATGCGGATTGGGCTGGAGATGCAAATGATAGAAGGTCAACTATGGGATATGTATTCTTTTTTGGAGTGGGAGCAATTTCATGGAATTGTAAAAGATAACCAATAATTACAAGGTCAACAATGGAAGGGGAATACATGGCAGCAAGCCATGGTGCAATGGAGGTAATATGGCTAAGACAACTTTTAGACGACATTGGAGATGTGCAAATGGAAGCAACTTCAATGAAGTGTGACAACCAAGGATATCTTATATTTACAAAGAATCCAAAAAATCATTCAAGGACCAAGCACATTGACATTCAACATCACTTCATAAGAGAAAAGATTGAAATGTGAATGATTGATATGAAGTATTGTGCAATGGAAGATATGCTTTTGATTTGTTAACAAAAGCATTAGTAAAGGATAGACATCACATGTTAACTAAGGCATTTGGATTAAAAGTCTTTTGACCAATAGCAAAGTGGGAGTGTTGAAGTAAAAGTGAAAGTAGAATAAATTATCATATGAAAGATATTACCTAAGGTAAGTTACTAATGGTCAAAGAATTGACTCTTGGTGTATAAAAAGAGCATCCTATAGAATGAGGTCAAGGATCAAGAGTCAAAGTCAAGAGGACAAAGTATGAACTAAAGAATATCGATAAACAATGTATGAGTAATTAGTGTTTGGCATACGAGACCTTTGTGGTTAGTAAGATGCCAAAGGATCCAAGGATCATAGGATACCCTTGAGGTATGTTAGATAATAAAGGATCTTAGGACCATAGGATACCCTTAAGGTATGTTAGATACCAAAGGATCCTAGGATCAAGGATCATGTGTGTAAAAGTCAATGAGTGGAAGTTGTCTTGTAGAACAGCAACCACAACCTATAAGTAATGGGTGTTGGAAGTGAGAGACATCTTACTCCATACTCTCTTTATATACAACCTTGCTGATGCTATGTATTGTGACTTCAAAGTTCTATTTCTTCAATAGTTTCAATACTTAGGCAAAAAAATTCCTTGATTTGATATTCTTGTGAAGTCAAATTTTGTGAGTCTTAAGGATATGAATTTCAAAAAACTAAAAAATCAATAAATTCTTGTATTACTCAAAAGACTAAAAAATTATTCAAAGATGGTATAATATTAAATTAAAATGGGTATTACTAAATACAAGAAGATTAAAAAGTCTTGAAATGAGATTAAGTATTAGAAAAGCATTGACAAGAGTGAAGAAGGCTTCACTCTTGCATTCATATATACTATCTAATTATGAGCTATATGTTAATATTCTATAGGACTTCCAATATGTGTTAAATTTGTAAGATACATGTTTTAACTTACAAGGCAAGTTTTTTACATGTATGCCACATTATTAGCTTAAACCATAAGCTATCTATATGTGCAACACATAACTTATTTATTGATTAAATTTTTAATCTATCAATCAACTATAAACATGTATAAAATCAAATACACATCTATAAAGCTTCTAAGAAGCTACACCATAAGAAAATATCAAATCTATCTACATTTATTTTCTACCTAATACTTCCTATTTAGATAAATATAAATGTCCGTGATATTTTCCTCCTTCCTTTTCTCCTATTAAGAATGAGTTTTATGAGGAAAATTCATCATATGTTGCAAAAGTCTAAAAAGTAACAAATTTTGTTTGCCATATACTTTGAACTTTGTTCCTTTAGAAGGTGGTTGATAGGTCTTCTCAGCTATTGATAATGCTTCATACTAAGGCAAGGAGACCACCTAATTCTTTGAACATTACTCACTTCTTTGTAACTCCCTTCAAATAAAATATTTGAAATACCATCATAAGTTGTTCTTACTTCTAATAAAATCACCAAATATTGGAAGTCTCTTCTAAGGTTGTAATACCAAATGAGTTATATTTTGCCATCTATTTAAGAAAAAATATGTTATTCTTAAAAAACTTCATCTCTATTATGTCATCTTAAAGGATGTCTCATTTTATAAATCATCAATCAATAGCTCTTGAGCTGAATCTACTAGTTGTTGATTCTATATCTCTTTAGTACCACATATACATAAAAATTAAAAACAAAAAAATCTTAAATCATTAATCCTTTTAAAGCAAAGATTTTTTTATTTTTCATCTTGGTTTTGATAGATAATGATAAAAAACATCAACCTTCTTTATTGCATTTGCAAGATTCTTTGTTAACTTCCATATACTTTCACTAATATCATATCTATGCCAATGAATAAGATATTTCAACATATTTTGATATCATGTGGCCTTTGTCTCTTTTTCAATGTTGTATTGTGGTTTGGCTACCATGTGAAAATAATGCATATATATATATATATATATATAATTTACTATATAATGTATTGAGAGTGACATTATTAAATTTTAGTTGATTACAAAACATGATTAGATTGTTTCTTTGAAATAATAAGTCTAAAAGAGCTACTATCAAGATTAATTTTAATATTAATAATAGTTTTTATATACTTAAAGCTATCTTTATTATAATTTTTTTATTTGGTGTTTAGGACACATACTATGATTAAACTCATTAGAAAAAAGATTGGAGATGAATTTTTATATAAAAAAGGATAGTTAAGCCATCTATATGAATGAATGGAGATGGATGATGAAATTTCTATTCTTATTGGCCAAAAGTCATGTCCAATGGGCTTTAAGGAGGCTATTTAAGACCTTATTAGATATTAGGGTCATTTTTTTGAGAAAATTCAAATATCAAATATTAGGATCGTCAACTTTAGGATTTTGAATATGGTTTTGGTGCAAATTTTGTGTAATTTAGAATTTTTATAAAAGACATATAAGTACTCAAATTCAAGGTATTGATTTTGTATCTATTATCATTCTTTAAGATATAGTATATGCATATAAAGGGCTTTTGAGGATCAAATTGTACAATTTAAAAGTTGATTTAAAGAATTACATTTTGCATATAAAAAACAAAAGATTTGGATTGATTTAGAGGAGAAACAACTACTTGAAGAGAATGCTTTCAAATTGAGGTTTGTCTATGAACCAATTTTATGAGTAATTTGATTCTAGCCAAATCTCAGGCATTTAGACAAATCTTTGGCTAAAACTTTTTAAAAAATTATATTACTATATTTTTAAGCTATATACAAAATTTTGTGATATTTAAATTTTGGATTTTTGAGATATAAAGAAAATAATACTTGAATGCTTGTAAATTGAGATTTAGAGTACTTGCTGGTATTTTCAAGATATTAGAGGATCAAAAGTAGATCTATTATTGATTGTTTTTGGTGGTAAATTTTGAGGATACAGGCTATATTTTCAATAAATATTAAAATAAATTAAATAGTTGAATTAAGAGATATCGGATCATAAATTTCAAGAAAAAAATAAAGACTTTACAAATAAAGAAGGTGTGGGAGGTTTTTGGCGATATTTTTGGATTTTTTTGTATAAATCAAAGGATTTTTGAGAGCTAAGACTTCATATATATGTTAAAAATGAACATATAGAGTTATGATAAAATTTTGATTTTAAGATGAATTTTGAAAGGAGATAATGGATTTTCTTTGAAATTATAGAAAATCTAACTTCCTAGCAAATGACTAGTTATGATTTGGTATATCAAAGGATGTTAGAAAATTTCTAGATGCTCTAAAAAGCCTTATGTATAAATTTTCTTGAATATTAAAGGTTTTTATTAGTAGAATATTTTTTGATATTGTTATATTTATTTATCTTTTATATTAAAAATAAATTATTTATTAGAGCTTATCCAATAAATTAAAGCTAACTTTTCTACAATTAAATAACTATTATATTTTCATGAATCATACTGTATAATACCGAGATATTTATTGTCTTATATGATTTAAGAAGAGATACATGAAATATGTAATGGATTTTGATAAATTCTTGTAGATATAATTAATAAGCAATTGAATTGATTTATTTAAAAATAGAAAATGGTCTAAGCCTATAATAATCCAACTTGCCATAAAGATGGCTAGTCTTGATAACGCAATAAAATAATCATTCTTTATTATTAATATGAAATTAAAATTGCTCCTTGCAATAGGCAACTGCGTTGATCTTTTATTGTTCTTGAGCTTCTTTTAATTGTGCCTATATTGTTGTATAAAACTAAGATAAATAATTTTCCAAATCTTTTATTATAGGATAAAAAAATTTTACAAAGTCAAAACACTAAATTATGGAGGATAATCATAATTAATAATTAAAAAAATATTCTGTAAAAGAATGTACCATGTTTTTATAAGAAAAATTTGTCAATGATAAAAGAATTATCTAATCATATTGTTGATAGTTGATGGTTGTCATGGACATATATATTTATTCTAATATTTACCTATATGATTAAATAGAAGTAAATAAAAGTAGATTAATTTTTTAATAACTTTTAGAAAGGTTTTTTAAAAGCTTTATAGATGTGGTTTTGACTTTATATATGTTTATAGTTTATTGATAGTTTAGAACCTTAATTGATAAGTGAACTACATATCTTATCTTTTAGAAGCTTATGAAACAAGATAACTTTGTAGCGCAAATATAAGAAACTTATCTTATAAGTTAAGATACATTGTCATGATGTAGTATGACTAATAGGTGAAAAGGATGAAAAAATTATTATATTATAAAATATCTTACTTCAAATATTATAACAAATTATCTTAGAAAATAGACAATAGTCCAAAAGAAAGTAAACTAAAGATATATATGCTATTTTTTTACAAAGTAGACTTCCATTTACTATGTAAGGCCATGAATAAGGCAAAATAAGGTAGATTAGAAAAATAAAAGATATGAGCATATATAGAAAAAATTTAGGAAATTTTTTTAGCAAAAATTAATCCAACAGGGCTAAATTTGATATCCAAGGAGGATTAGTTATCAATCTGGATTAAAATCAGATCCGAAACACAAAACTAGACACTTATAGCAATTTTAGAATTATTTTATAATTCAAAGAGTGGGATTTGAGAGCAGACTTGATAGAAGTTTTTTTAGGCATTTATTTTGAATGATTTGAGTATGTAATGACTTTGTAAGAGCTTTGCAAAGTCACAATTGTTTTGGGTGATTCTAGAATTTGTAAAATAAAAATGGTATTACGTTTTGGAGAATTTCATAGGTTTGATAGTTGATCTAAATTTCAAATTTTGAAGACTTATAAGAATAGTTTTTTGGAGTGTATGCTATAAGTTTAAGCTTGATCTAACAATTGAATTGAAGGTTATTGAATTTCAAGTAGGTTGAAATCTTGGAAATTGGACTTTGAAGGGCAATTAGGATTTCTAAGATCTTTAGCAATCCAATAATTGGAATGAAATACAATTTGTGTATGATGGCAATAGACTTGATTTGCTAAATATATGTGAAATTTAATAACAATCAAATAGTTTGAAAAGGAGATATTGATATTAGAACTTCAATATTTAGATTGGAGTAAGAGGTTAGCCAATATTCAAGCAGATTTTGGAATTTTTCTTCCATTTGATAAGTATGATTATCTTTAAATTTGGTATAGTATTTTTTAATTAAGAGATTAAGAGATTTGTAAATTTCAAGATTAAAAATTTAATCAATAGATATTAAGATTCTTATCTATCTTAGGATTTGATTTAGGATTTAGGATTTATTTAGGATTTGATTTAAGGTTTAGGATTTACTTAGGATTTAATTTGAGGTTTAAGATTTTTGTAGGAATTGGTTTAGAATTTAGAATTTTTTAAAGATTTGGTTTAAAGAGTAGGATTTGCCTAAGTTTTGGTTTAGAATTTAGGATTTTTTTAAGATTTAGTTTAAAGATTAGGATTTGTTTAGGATTTGGTTTAGGATTTAGGATTTTTTTAGAATTTAGTTTAAGAATTAGGATTTGTCTAGGATTTGATTTAGGATATGGATTAGGATTTAAGATTTATCAAAGGTTTGATTTAAAATTTAGATTTTTATTTAGGGTTTGATTTAAAATTTAAGTTTTTTCTAGAATTTGGTTTAGAATTTTGAGTTTATCTAGGATTTAGTTTAGAATTTAGGATTTAATTAGGATTTAATTTAGAATTTAAGATTTTCTTAGGATTTAAGATTTGGCTTAAAATTTGATTGAAGTCTATTAGGATTTTAATTAGGATTAAATTAGGACTTAATTAAGATTTATTTAAGATATATTTGTGATTATTCTAATATTCCTTTAAGATTTCTTAAGAATTCTTTTAAGGTTTATGGTAGGTTTCTTTTGAATTCTTTGAAATTTCTTATTATTTCTTTTGTAATTTCTTTAAGATTTCTTTTGAATTTGATTAAAGCTTTTTTAGTATTTTTATGGATTTGATTAGAGTTATTTAATATTATATTTAAAATAGGATTTTTTTGTAGCAATTTCCATTCTATCTTCTACAGCTAGGTATTCCATGCATTCTTGAGCAAGACTTCACGTAATACGACAATTTGTCTTATAAAGACAACACATATTGGAGATCCTAAAAAACATTGTCATGTAGCTTTTAGTTAGATAGTATATATAGAGACAAGAGTGAAGCCTTCTTTACTCTTGTTAATATATTTTTAGTCCTTAGTTTTATTTGAAGACTTTTTAGTCTTTTTTTCTTTGGCAATAGCCATTCTAATTCAATATATTAGTATCTTTGAATGACTTTTTAATCTTTTTGAGTGACATAGTGTGTATTAAATTTTTTTTCTTTAAAATTCATGTCTTTGATAGTTTGACAAGATTGCTAATTCATAGTTTTGTCTTGTTTTAAAAGTGAGTGAATTATTCTACTTTTATTATTGTATTTTTAAGATTATAAACTATCCACTTTTAAATAAATAATTTAATTTTTTAAAATTATTTATAAAAAAAAAATTAAATCACCTCTCTTTTAAAAAACTTTCATTTGTCATTAGAAGTTGTAGATTACTATCCTTTAATTTGACTCATAGATTTATTAAGTTGTTTAAAATAAAAATAAAAAATCATAGATATTACTTGATAAAAATAAAAATAGATTTATAACTATTACAAATCTTTATGAGCTTGTTAATACTCTTAAAATAGAAATTTTATGCATGACTAATGTCAATTGTACCAATGTCATATCAAAATTGTCATTACAAGATTGTCAATACTCTTAGAATAGAAATTTTACACATTAGAACAAGATTAAAATTTCAAGGATTTTTACAACAAGTTAAGCTTTATTTAAGATTCTATTCTTTCTAATATCTTCATGGATTTATTCAAGTTGGATTCATAAAAATACTTCATAGAAGAGCCTACTTTTAATTAGCACCTTTGATAGAAAAGGATTCATGACCTCTTTATGATTTGAATTCATTTTTAGAAATATTTGTAGCCACATTTGGAGAAAAAGATTGAAAAAGAATAGCAAAGACCAATCAAGGTTTTGAATCAATTTTGATATGAGTTGAAGGATAACATCAAAGATTTGTTATTAATAATACTAAAAGAATATTTTTAAAATAATTTATTATTCAAGCCATTGCATATAATAATAGTATATTTAAAAGATATTAAAAATAAAAATTTGATTTAAGAGGATTAATGCAAATAATGATGGCAATTCCTAAGCTTTCAGAAATATATTCATTAAGGTTGGAATCAATGCAAATTGATGTAGTATATTTTAAACCTTTCATTGAGTAAAAAAAGATTTGATATCTTTAAAAGGTTTACATTTATATTATGGAAAAACTAAGTATATTACTCAATATTGACCAAAGAAGTAATGCAATTACAAAATGAAAAACATGATTACCAAAGATGACAATGTGTCTAAAAAAGAGCTTCTCTACCTACAATAGAGACCATGTGACTGGAATCATGTGCAATATCTAGTAAAGATCTTATTCTCTCCTTAGATCCCTCACCTTGTTTTATAATAGATGTATGTTTAAGATCTAAAAATCATAAATTCTTTATTTTATTAGATTCAAGAGCCTTAGCTTATTTTATAAATGAAGACTTTATCAAAAAATAAGAAATATTTTTAGTCAAAAAAATTATATTTTTATATGTTGAAGTCATAGATGATCGTTTTTATCTTTTAGAAATATTATATATAAGATTGTTTCTTTAGATGTAGCAATTAAAGACCATAATAGCATAGTAATATTTAATATGATAAGATCTCTTTTCAAACTAGTTATTTTAAAATTATCATGATTGAAAAAGTATAATTATTAGATAGATTGGATTTTTTGTAATCTTAAATTTTTTTGTAGTTTAATCCAAAATTTTGTTAGTTAATTAGAATTAATACATTCAAATTTCTACTAGTAGATATGTTAGCTTGCAAGCATACAACAAAAAAGGTCATCTTTTGCTATACATGCTATGCCTATTTTTGTTGATAGAAAAATGTCAAGTAATATTCCTAGTCAATATCAAGATTTTTAGGATATTTTTGAAAAACAAATACAAATATTCTTCCAAAGCATTGATTCAATGATTATTCAATTGATTTTCAAGAAAGAGATCAATCACCATTTGGATCAATTTACAACTTATCATACACTGAATTAGTTGCATTAAAGAAATACATTGACAAGAACTTGGCTAAAAATTTTATACGTCATTCAAAATCTCCAAGAAGAGCTCTTATCTTATTTGTAAAGATTAAAGATAGATCTTTATGGACGTAAGTAGATTATTGAAGACTTAATAAGATTACATCAAGAATAGATATTATATATCTCTGATTTTAAGATTCTTGACTAACTCAATTAAACAAAGATCTATACAAAAATAGATCTATAAGGAGTATATAATTTGATCCCCATCAAAGAACAAGATGAATGAAAGCTTACTTTTCAAACTAAGTATGGATATTTTAAATATAATATTATATCTTTTGGAGTTACAAATGCACTAGCTACTTTTTGACATTTCATGAATGATATTTTTTGTGAGTTGTTTGATAATTTTTTTGTATGCTATTTAAGATCATTTGATGCTTTGAATTTTTTTTTTTTTTTTTTAATTTTTGTACTAATTTTGTATTGCATTGACTTTATATAGGTATTTTTTATGAAAACAAATGCATCAGTCTTTGCCTTGGATGTGATATTATTATAAATGAAAGGAAATGATAAATTCCATCTAATAGCTTTTCACTATAAGAAATTTTTAGCAACAAAGATCAACTATGAAATTCACAATAAAAAATTTCTTGCAATTCTGCATTCTTTTCAAGAATGGCATCATTATCTAGAAAGTACTTTCAATCTTATCATTGTGTATAAAGTTTATAAGAACCTTAAGTATTTTAAATCAACATGGATGTTGAATCATTACCAAGCTTCTTGAAGCATGTTATTATCAAGATTTGATTTTAAGATCATATATTGAGTTGAAAAAAATAAGCTTTGTTACATATATTTTTTAGACATTTTTATCTTGCAAAAGAAAGAGATGCACCTTTTGATCAAAAAAGAATGGTCATCTTGGAGCTTAAGAAATTTCATCTTAAAGCAATAAAATCAACATTGACTATTGATTTAATTTTTTCTAAGCAAATTCAATCAAATATATCTTCTAATCTTTGTGTTCATGATATCAAGAATATTTCTTTTAAGTCTCATGATACTTTTTAGTTTGATTTTAAATATAACTTATTTTATTTTAAAGGTCACCTTTATATTCTTAAAGAAGCAGCATGTTTATGTGTTCTTGAAGTATGACATGACTTTTCAGCAACATGACATTTTGGATACAATAAGACTTTGAAGCTTACAAAGATTTTTGATAGTTACAAATATCAAAGTCTTATTGTATCCAAAGATTTTTTATAGTTGCAAATATTAAGACTACTTGTCTTTGTGATAAGTTGGACTATTATAGGCTTGGATCTTTTTTTATTTGTAAACAAGTCATTCCTATTGTTTATTAATTACATCTATTGGAGTCTATGAAGATCTATCTTATATTCCACATGTCTCTTCTTGAGCCATATAAGATAATAAATATCTTAGATAGAAGACAAATGCCACTTCTTCTTTTAGAAGTGGATAATAATTAAGAGTTTGAGGTGGAAGAAATCTTAGATTTAAAGCAATATTGTGATGCAATATGACTATGTAGTGAAATTATAATCAAAACTAAATTTCTAATTAATATCTAATTATCTTAGTTTAATTATAATTTGAGGTATCTAAACATGGTTTTTATAAAATCTTCTTAGATTATTTTCTTATCTTAATAGTTAGTAGGTTGAAGGTTAGTTAGTAATTTTACCTTCTAGGTTGTAGAGACTCTTCTACTACCTTAAAAAGATCATAAATTGATAAAATTAGATTAGAAGAGATAAATAATTAGTATAATTGGTACTAGGGTTAAGTTGAGAGTAGTTTTGGGCTAAAAAATCCTTAAGATAGGATTTAAAATTGCTAAATCCTTAGTTCGTGGAATTGGTGTAGCATCTATAGTTCAAAATTTGATATTATTTGGATTATTAGATATGCTAAGTGTATACAAAATTTTGTGATAATTTAATAGTGTAGTTTAGAGTTATCTGATTTTTAGCACAAGAGGGTTTTGAAAGTTGGCAATTTGGGGTTGGATAGAGCTTCTATGATATCTAGAGATCTACTAGTCGGATCAAGCTGAAATTTGGTTTGGTATTGAAGGACTTAAAGATCAAGCTACATACCAATTTTGAGTCAAAGTTAATGGTTGGAAAGAGAGAAATCACTATTGGGATTTTTGCTTCACTTTTCAAGTTGGCAGCAGAGTGACATTAGTATAACTTTTGGAGGTTTTTTTACAATCTATAAGTTGCATTTGGCTGAAAATTCTTGAGCATATAGAAGACTTATATTGACAATTGCATGCAAAATTTTGCATCAAGTGGATGGTCAGATGAGATGTTATAGCTTGTTAAAGCTTATTGGTTAGAATAGGGGCTTATAAGAAAAATCTAAATTGCTTAAATATGAAAGTAACAAGGTAATTGAGATTTATGTATGATTAAGACTACTAAGAAGAATATTTTTTAGCACTTTTGGATTAAAATTTAGATTATATGCTTCTCATATGGGTGAAATCTATTAAGATTTCTTGGATACTTGTGAAATACAACCTCACCTTCTAGAACTAGGTGCCTAGTGCATTCCTAAACAAGACAACTTATAGTACGACATCAATGCCAAAATAGATTGGAATATCTTATTCATTAGTACAAATATGATATTAGTGAATACACATGAGAGTCAGTAAAAGATCTTAGAAATGCAGCAAAGAATATTGAGGCTTTTCATTAATAGCATTTATCAAAAGTAAGATAAAAAAATAGCAAAATCTATTAAAGATAATGATTACTCCTCATGAAACTCATCTCTAGAAAAGAGATAATATCATAGACATATGTATCCATTCCAATATCTACCTATATGATTAAATTGAAATAAGTAATAATAAATCAATTTCATAATATCTTTTAAAATAGCTTTATAGATGAAATGTTGACTTTACATGTCTTTGTACTTGATTGATAGATTAGAAACTTGATTGACAAGTTAATCACATATCACACATATTGGTAGTTTATAGAACAAGCTAATTATATAGCATATATATAAAAAACTTACTTTATAAGTTAAAATATATGTCTTACAAAGTCAATACATATTAGAGGTCATGTAGAACATTGCCACAAAGCTCCTTGTTAGATAGTATATATGGAGGCAAAAACAAAGCCTTATTTACTCTTATTAAAGCCTTTCTAGTCTTTAGTCTTATTTCAAGATTTTTTTATTTTCTTATCTTCGGCAACAACCATTCTAGTTCAATATATTACCATCTTTGAGTGACTTTTTAATCTTTTTCAGTGACATAAGAGTATATTGAGTTTTTTTTCTTTGAAATTCATGTCCTTGATAATGATACACCTTGAATATTATTCCAAAACTTGGTTTATTTACTTCATTTTTCTATTGATTTGGAAATAAGAAGTTAAAAATATTTTCATGTCCATCTTTAAGATCTTCAAAAGAATTTTTTAAAATCTCGATACAAATTGAATACCTCTATTCAATATAATATTTTTAGATAATTTATGATAGTGATACATATTGTCAATGAAAAGCTTAGTTGTTTCTTTACTTGTGATAGCCTTTATACATGGTATAAAATATAGCATCTTGTTTAAATAATCTATTATCACAAATATAGAATCATACAAATGTCAAATTAGAAGATCCATGATAAAATCTATAGAATTAAAAGACTATAATTGTATTGGAATAGGTAATGGTTGAAGAAGATTATAAAATCGATGAAGATAAATTTTTGATCTTGAAAAAATATTACATGATTGTATAGAGTCTTTGACTGTCTTAAATATTTGAAGCCATCAAAAATCTTTAATTATTACCTCCAAAGTTTTGTTGTATCTAAAATATTTGGCCATTGGAAAGTTGTGATAAACTTAAAAAATATGCAATTATGCTTTGCCTTCTGGAATATATCATCATCTTCAAAAAAGAGCAAATTGTTCTTAAATTTAAACTTAAAAGTATCATAAGCCTTGGAAGAATTAATTTTAATATCATAAATAATAAGATCAGAGGGCATATTTAATTAAATTACTTAAAAAAAGTTGAATCAAAAATCAATATTTATTTCATTGCTTAAAGATGAAAATACTTTGACTTCAAGAAAATTATTTTTTATTGATCAAAAGCTACATCTTTTTTTTTAATAAAAGATAAAAATATTTAAAAAAGGCAATTGACAAACCTTTTTGTTTTTGAAATCAATAAGTGATTTCAAAGTCAAATCTTCATAAAAAAATGTTCCAATAAGCTTGGCAATGATTCAAAATATATGTTGCCATAAAATACTTAAGATTCTTGTGATCTGTATATATGGTGACTAGATTGAAAGTATCTTTTAGATAATAATGCTTTTCTTAAAATGAATCCTTGATTGCAAGATTTTTTTTGTCATAGATCTTATAATTGATCTCAATTGTTGAAAATTTCTTGGAATGAAAAGCTATTAGATGGAGCTTATCATTTGCTCTTGTTTGCAATAATTATACTGTCATGTTATATATTCTTGCTTGAAAATGCACCAAGCACCTAATTTTCAAAAGTAAGTAGAAATACAACAATAATCCTATTAAGTCTAATAGAATCTTAAATAAACTTTAAATAATCTTTAATAATCCTAATCAAATTTTAATCAAATCAAAATGAATTTAAAAGAAATTACAAAAGAAATATAAAAAAATAATAAATTAATTTTTTTTAAAATAAAATAAAAATTATAAAAATATATATAAATAATTTTTTTAAAAAAATAAAAATAAAATTAAAAAATATTAGAAATAAAAAAATTTAAAGAAGTAATAAAAAATCTTTAAAAAAATATAAAAATAGAAATTTAAGATAAATCCTAAATAAATCCTAATTTAATCCTAATTAATTCAAATTAAAATCTAATAAATTATGATCAAACCTTAGATCAAATCCTAATTAAATCTTAATCAAAGTCTTAATTAAAATCTTAGATTAAATCTTAATTAAATTTTAGGTCAAAGCTTAATAAAATCCTAATAAAATCCTAGAAAAATCCTAAATTTTAATCAAATCTTAGACCCTAGATCAACCTTAAGAAAATCCCAAGTAATCTTAATCAATTATTATAGATGTTTGAAATCTCAATAAATATTATTTGAATTGTAGATCCTAATTAAAATTTTATCTAAATTTTAATGAACAAGCCATTAAGAAGTATACAAAATTTGAAAAGAATTAGACTTATCAATTACAAGAAAACCTCTCAAAATCTCTTTATTGTTAGTCGCCTTCCTTCTCTGATTTGAATGTTAATCTTTTAACAAACTTTTCTCCTTACTAAACCATTAACTTGCTCTATAAATTGAATTATATGTAAATATTTAAGTTTAAGCTAGTTTCACTAATTTTTTCTTCATTCAAATAGGAAAATATTACCAAATCTTGGAATCTCTCACTTATCCTAAATTTCAATTATTTAAGACCATAACCTAAAAAAATCTTATATTTTTCAATCCAATTATTTAATTATTCTCAAATTTCTTATATACATTAATAAAAATTACAACAACAAACCATAAAAATTTAAACTCCAAACATACAATGAAACTCACAAAACCTTGAAATTTATAAAAAAAATTTATTTTTCAAAATCTAAATCCGTTGAGTACATTACTAACTTTAAAAATCCTTCAAAATCTCAATATTTATGCAAATAATATAAAACTAGCATTTTAAATTTTTTTCACTTGTTTGCTCTTTAGTTTTACTTTAAAATTAAAAATAATCCTATAAATAGTATAGGTGCTTGGTTTTGTGCTTCATCATCTAATTTGACCTTAATTGACAACCAATCCTCTTTGGATACCAATTCTTATTTTTTTGAGGTAATTTTTGCTAAAATAAACTCCTAAATCATTTTATATATGCTTATATTTTTATTTTCTAATCTATCTTATTTTTTCTTATTTATTTCTAAATAAAGTAAATAAAATTTATTTTTATTAAAGATAGTTCTAATACTATAAGATTTTATTACTGACCTATTTTTTATCTATATTTTTTTATTATATATTTTTAATTAAACTCTTTTATAATAATTTTTTTTTTCACCTAATGGCTAATTAATACACAACACCACACCCATAACAAAGTCTGATATGTCTATTTTCATGAAAAATGTCTTAAAAAAGTTGATGTAGTATAAGATTAGTGCAAAAATAAATGTTGTCATTAATGCTTCAAAAGATATTTTGACTTCTTTCCTCTACTCAAGTTTGTCTTTAAAAGTCAAACATATAAGAAGAACCTTAATTTGAGATTTTTTTTTATATAAATTCGGTAATAATTAGCAAATTCCAAAAAATATTCTACATCAATGACTATTTTTGAAATCTTTCAATCCATGAAAATTTAGACCTTTTTATGATCCATTATGAAGTCATTGTTTGAAATGATGTTTTCTAGGAAGTCAACTTGAGTAATGTAAAATATATATCTTTTCATTTTGGCATATAATCTTACATCTTTTAGTTTTTGTAATACATGACAAATATAAAGTTTATGCACTTTTATATTCTTAGAGTAGATTAAATGTTGTCTTGATAATATATGACAAAGTCATCAAGAAACTCATGAAAAATATCATTTATTAAATGTTGAAAAGCAAATAGTGCATTTGTGAGTCTAAAATAGATGACATTATATTCAAAATATCCATATCTAGTTTGAAATATAATTTTAGATTCATCTCCTTCTTTAATGAATACCAAGTTATATGCATATTTTAGATCTATTTTGTATAGATCTTTTCTTGATTCAATTCATTAAAAAGACTTAAAATCAAAGATAGAAGATATTTATTTTTGATAGTGATCTTATTGACTCCTTAATAGTTAATATATATTTGCAAAGATATGTCTTTTTCTTCACAAATAAGATAGATGCCCTTACTGGAGATTTAAAATGGCATATGAAGCTCTTAGTTAAATTCTTGTTAATATATTCTTTAAGAGCAACAAACTTTTTTTGTAAATAAGTATAGATTGGTTCAAATAGAATCTTAAAGATCAATGGAACAATTATAGAAACAATGCTTTGGAAAAATATCTACATTTTTTTATTCATAAACATCTTAATTATATTAGTACTAGCTTAAAATGCTACTTAAAATCTTTTTTCCATCAAAAATAGGTATGACGTCTTTAGCAAAATCTCATCCTTCATTTGTAGCATGTGTGAAAGTTCTAATATCTATTAATAAGGATTTGGATGTATTAGACTTACGAATTTCTATTTAACTAACAAAATATTGAACTAAACTATAAAAAAAAATTAAGGTTACAAGAAATCTGATCTATTTAAGAGTTACACTGCTCTAGCCATGATAATTTTAAAATAAATAGATTAAAAAGATATCTAATTACATTAAATATTATCAAGCTATTATGATCTTTAGTTGCTATATTTTTTAAAAAATAAATTATAAGTAATGTCATTAATCAACAATAAATGATCATCTATGTTTTTTAAATATATAAGTTTTTTTTTTTTTATTAAAGATATTTCTTATTTTTTAATAAAGGCTTCAATCATAAAAAAAAATTAAAGCTTCTAAATCTAATATAATAAAGACTTTGTGATTTTTTGGTCCTAAATAAACTTCTATTGTAAAACAAGATGAAGGATCTAAAGAAAAAATATGATCTTTATTAGGTATTATACAAGATTTCAGCTACATAGTTCCTATTGTAGTTAGAAAAATTTATTTTTTGACACATCATCTTCTTTGGCAACTATGCTACTCATTCTATAATTACATTACTTCTTTGGACAATATTAAGCAGTGTGTTTAAGTTCTCCACAATATAAGTATAATCTTTCTTGAAGAAGTCTAATCTTTTTTTGTTTAATAAGAGGTTTGAAACATACTATGTCAATTTGTATAAATTTCGACTTATATAAATAAGCTTATGTAAACTTAACAGTTGTTGCCATGGCTTAATTTATATTTCTTCAACCAAATCGTTGTTCTTGACATCTTTCAAAGAATAAATTATTGCATGTAATAGCTTGAGCAATAAATTAGACCAATGAGTTTGTACTTGGTATTATCAACAATAAATCTTTGACATTGTCTTTCAATTCATATGAAAATTCATTGATAAATGCTTTATCATTCCAATCCATGTTGCAAATAAGATTTTGGAATTTTACAACATATATGGTGGCTAAATGTGATTTTTATTGTAAAGATAGAAATTTGGTCTTTGCTATTCTTTTCAATCATTTCTTTCAATTGTAGCTATAAACACTTTTAAAAATGAATTTAAATTATAAATTAATTATAAATTCTTTTTTATTTTTATCAAAGATATAAACCAAAAGAGAACATTCTTAGATAGAAGTGTATCTATGAATCTAACTTGAATAAATTTATTAAGATATTGGAAAGACTACAATCTTAAAGAGAGCTTCAATTATTATAGAAATCCTTGAAACTTTGATCTTGTTTTGTCAAACTTCTCTAGCATACTTATTCTTACTTCCTTCATATTTGTAAAAATAAGGCTTTCTGCATTTAATTATGAACTTAATCTACTTGCTTCTTTCAATTGCACAACTTATTGTACAGTTTGAGCCTCGATATTGACTTTTTTCATAGGTATAGAAATAGTATCTTTATAGTTTACATTAAATATATGTGATATTTCAATGCTAAAAGTGTTGATCAGCTTATAAAGATTTGAAGAAATTACAAATCTATTCTTACTTTTGCTGTGAATAGCCATATTTTTTTCTTCTATAGATGAATCAAATAACTTATTAGCAAAATTAGAGGAAAATAACCTGTAACCTCTAATACCAAATGAAAAATTCTACATAGAAGGATAGTTCACTATCTTTAAAAAAAACAATTAGTGTTAAAAAAATAAAAGTCAATTTAAAAAGAGGTAGATTGAAACCTTTAAATCGCAATGATAGAAGTGAAATAATTCACTCACTTTTAAAACAAAATAAGAATAATAAATTAGCACTCTTATCAAAAATATCAAGGATATGAATTGCAAAGAACTAAAAGATCAATAAATTCTTGTATCACTTAAAAAGACTAAAAAATCATTCAAAGATGGTATAATATTAAATTAGAATGGCTATTGCAAAAGATAAAAAAACTAAAAAGTCTTAAAACAAGTCTAAGGACTAGAAAGGTGTTGAAAAGAATGAAGAAGACTTCACTCTTGCATCCAAATATACTATCTAACTACAAGCTACATAATGACATTCTATAGGACTTCAAATACATGTCCAATTTGTAAGATATATGTCTTAACTTGCAAGGAAAGTTCCCTATATGTGTGCCACATTGTTAGCTTGTATCACAAGCTATCTACTCATTTAATACATGGCTAACTTGGCCAAATTTTTAATCTATCAATCAAACATGTATAAAGTCCAATATGTATTTATGAAGCTTCTAAGAAACTAAGCCACAAGATAATATCAAAACTACCTACATTTATTTTCTACCTAACACTTCTTATCTAGATAAATATGTATGTTTGTGATATATAGTAAGAAAAATCTTTCATTAATATTTTTATAATAATGAAATATAAAAAAAATAATATTTTGTAAAATTTTAAAAAACAAGTAACAACATATAGCTAACTTTGAGCCAACATTGGTCTTCCTTAACAATTTCTTAAAGACATCCAAACTATGTGATGTTATATTAAAAGTAATTGGAATCAAGATATTTATGACACGAAGAAATTGTTTCTGATTTAAACATGCATCTAAATAATTTAAATTATATTTTTAATACATCTACAATGAATTCTATGTCCTAATTAAGAAAAAAAAACAAAAACAAAAACAAAAACAAACTAGCACATGTTGATTATATGATAATGGAGTCAAAATATTTTAAATGAATGCACCAAATTATGAAAAATACTGTACTATGTAACCTTTGCATCATCTACAACAACAAAATTGGTTGTATCAAGCTAATGATAATTGACTACAACAGTTATGTTTTTCTTATTCTAAGCTGGAGACAATCTATTCTTAAAGTGAATGGTTTTATGAATTAAAGTCGGTTTTCATCACAAGCATGGACTTTTTTTTAGTTCTAAATTAAAATATTTTCTCTTAAATAGCCTGGATATAGTTTTTTCAATACAAAGGTATTAAAAAATATTTTTAGATTAAATATTTTTTGACTTGTGAAGAAGTGAATTTGAAAGCTGGAATCCTGCTTTTGTATTTCAGCATCATTCCTTTTTAATTTGATGATATGGTAAAATTTTAAAACATATTTTTTATACATATTTTAAAATAAATTCAACACTTGTGCATCTCTATCTAACAGGGTCACATTTCATGGATTAAAATTGGTCATACTACTCCCAAAAGCTCATTCATGTCACAAATTCAAACAAAGAACTTCATTGCTATGAGTACTACAAAGATTCAAACTTGATTTTCCAAGACATAAGGCATACAATTTTCATACTTTTTTCAAAGAGAAAAATAGTAGAAAAGAAGTCACAGTATGAAAGAAATTGATTTACATGCACGAAGTTTGAAAGTAGCGAAGGAAACCCACTTTGAACACCAGATCCTTCTTCTACATTCTTTCATGTAATAAAAGATTGTAAAGCCTTCATATTTATTTGAACCTTTTTAATTTATAACAAACTAGTAACTAATCCATGCCCAGCCTAGGCTTTTTTCTTTTTCTTTTTTCAAGCTTTCTTTTTAATTAATACACATTAACTACTTTTAATCATTTGATAATACAAGAAAATTAAAGTGATGAAAAGTAAAAGATCTAGTAGAAAGGTTACTTCTCTAAGTCTATTATATATATATTTATTTATTTATTTATTTATTTATTTTAAATCATGGTCTTGAATGGCATGCGTTAGGAACCTTTGTCTTTTTTTTAGAAAGAACATGGATTTGAATGAGTGTAAGGATGGCCATGTTCATGTTTCCAATGAACACAATCTAAGGTTCACCCAATACATGTTGGACTTCATTCACCCCACAAAGTATTTTATATGGCTACTTGTGGCAATCATAGTAGCTTTGCACTGTATTTATGTTGATAGAATATTCAAGTAAGACAATTTCATTTCATATGAATTGATTACATATATGTAGACCATGAATGAGAAAAGAAAAGAGAATTATAGTGCTTCAATAGAATTTTAGTGATGTCAAGGTACATTTATAATGATTTTCTAGGCATTAACAACTCAACTAACAAATCACCAAAAGTGAACTTCAATTTTTAGTTCTTGTGGGACATGTCTAAAACCTCATGATTCAAGTGCTTATTTTTTATTTTATAATATAAAATAAAAAATCTGTTGAATATGTAATTGTTTCTCAGCATCCGATTGAAAAGAAAACACGTAATTTATAAAATTTCACACTGACTTGGTAAATTGCTATAACTATACACTGACCATCATTTAATACAACTGCTATAAGCTGTGAATTAGAAAAAAAATTATAAGCCACAACATATGAGAAAGTTAAACTACACTACTAAGTAATAATTAAATAAATCAAATTTAAATTTACTTGTTATTAAAATTCTAAGGCTCACAATTCTGTTGTCCGAAATAGTGATATGGTGTTAAAATTACTTGTATGTTAAACATGCATGTTTTCATATCATCATATACAAACTCATATATGAGTTTAAATATATATATATATATATATATATATACACTCACAAATGATTCAATGTGCCAGTTGTTGTATTTGATTTTATACGTATCCATATACATATATGTTTATTAATCATAGGCAACTATAAGTTGATTTTAAAGGAAGATTATAAAAAAATATAAAAACAGTATATATATATATATATATATATATATATATGTACTAATCTAAAATTTTAAATTAAAAACTTCAAAAAAAAAAAGTTGGTTTTTAGAATTTCATTTAATGCATGTCTGATAAGAGAGCTATATCTTATACAAAAAGTAATATTTGTATGTGTGCATTTATCATTTATCTGAAGAAAAATGTATCTATTCAAGAATTCATCCATCATGAATATACAAGGCTGCTATGGGAGAGGGATAGAATGTCATTTGGAAGACATTTGGAAGACATTTGGAAGAAATGTCTAACAAAACATTTATAGTCTCATTAATGAATATTTGTGACAAAAAATGATTATACAAAAGGGTGAATTTTTTTGTATATGAAAGAAGAGATGTGTCTAGTATTATTATTGGCATATTATATGATTGGAAGAGAAAAATTCTTTGGTAACATTTTCAACACAATTTTTCAATTTATTTATTTTGATACAATTCTCATTGTTGATTTTTTTTTAATTATTTGTTTGTTTTATTGGTTTTGAAATAATCAATGAAATGGAGCTAATAGGTTTTATTTAGTATTACTTTATTATTTTCTTTAGTGTCTTGGGGGATGTCTCAATGGCACTTGCCATTTTGCTTGTGTGAGCATAAGAGGATATCTTGTGGCATTCAAGCTCTTCACATATGCAATCATGGAGTTATAGAAAAGACTTGTAGCAGTGTTAGAACTTTCTTTTGGATGCACCAAACTAGCTATATATATATATATATATATAAATCCAAATTTTGGGATACACTTATACATTTACAATAATTTTTAATATTATTATTATGATCTTTATTTTTATTTTTATTTTTATTTTTTTTGTGTGTGTGTGTGTGTTATGTATGGAATTTACATTTGTATAGTTCTTGGTTACACTGTGTGCATTGTGATTCATTAATGTACATTATTGTACATCAATTGTATTGACATAGTAGCACCAAAACAAAGGGCCTCAATTGTAGTATTCATGTGTATTCAATTGTAAAAGATATACACTTACATTCATACTAGGATATCTTACATTTGTGAACAATAGTACAAGGAAGGTCGGGGGGGGGGGGGATATTTGGAATAACATCATGAAACATTCAAGTAAAATTGTTCAAAAAGAGGAGAATGATACACACAAAAAGTAAAAAAGCACTGGGCCATGATGGGGTAGTATTCAGATGCTCACCATAGCAATATTAATATTACCGTGCCCATGTTGTGCCAAAATCCACCACAAGAGATAAAATGATTTAACAAACCAACAAGCGAACGAACGAACGAACGAACGAGCTCGCCCGGACCCACAGCCGCGGCGGAAGCACGCTCGGTGACAAAGGGGTGCACCGTCCCCGAAGCTTTTAGCTCACCGGAAATGATTAGCGGACCCAGCAGCAGATTTCATGAATGACGTCGGGTGGAGTGGAATAGAGTAGAATAGAGTAGAGTAGTGTAGAGTAGAGTGGAGCCCTGCTGTAGTGGAGACAGTGAGTGAGCGTAGTAGTAGTAGAGGCACCTGGACACTACCCCTAGGGTAGCCACATAGAGGGGAATCCAACACCATCGCCAACTTTACCAGGACCTCGACCTGATGCAGGAACAACACCAACAACAAAATATGTAGAAAACCCAAAAAGGAAATATATGGAAAACTTACCCACATACCATTGAACCGCGCCGGCTGGATGTCCCTTCGTGGCCGTGACCCTAGTTAGTAACCCACCAGGGTCAATTCCTAGACTTCCTAATCATGGAGCGGGAGGTGGGACGCGGAAGTGAGTGACACACGATGGGGCTTCAGCGTCGAGTTATGAAGATCTTATCGCGTAATAACCCAACTGATACGATCTCGAATGAATACGGGAGAGAGGGCTGCGGAGGTGGGAAGCGTCGCGTGATTTCGACTCTCATTCACTGCGACTGGGTTTGTTTTTGAATTTTGGGAATGCGGTGGCGAGCGTGGAGCCGGCCCTAGGGCTGTAAATAGCTCCGTTGTAGTCTGCTGTCGTGAACATCTTTTATTTCATGAATAGTGGGTTGTTGTTGTTGATGATGTTGTTGTCGTCATTGTTGTATTTGTGAGGAACTGGCTAGCGATGTTGGTGTGGGGTTATCAGGTGTGAAGTTACCGCCCAAGCTGTTGCTCCAGCGGCAGAAGGATGATAGATCAAACTATTGATGTTTCTGTATTTTACTGCGCAATCTTTGTGAAAAATTACACTGCTGCTGCCGAATTTCAGGCGTTGTTACTTCATGATACCTCTTGGTTTCAGGCGTTTTCTGTTGTCGACTGGTTCTCACTTAAGGTGGTGGAGTTATAACACGACTTGTGGTCAGAGCAGATAACGCTCGCAGGACCTTTGCGTGGAGATTCCATACTGTGTGATTTTTAGCTCAGTGGTCAAATTGATTACACCCTATCCAAGCCACAAACGATCTCTAGTGACGTAAAAATCTCCCATCATAATCTCCAACTTTCGATCCAGAAGAAATCAGTACTGGTATCTAGAATGCGCACTGCGAGCTAGAGCCGTGTGCGTTCTGACACGAAATGCGACGCCTAACCAGTCTTCTACCAGATTGAAAGGTTTGTCAGTACTTTGACCTGTCATGCTGCGCTAGGCGAGCCAATCGAATTGAACTAATACGATCCTTCTCTCTACGTGGTAACAATACCAGTCTATCAAGCATGGGATCGCCAACATGACACGAGACAGTGCAGATAGTGTATAGGTTAATGAATAGCAATGCGAACGAAGCGCTAGTTTGATGTGGCAGTTTCGTGTTTCTTGCAGTCATCGATCAGATCGCTCTCCTACTTGTGGTCTCCGATCTCATCGTCTCTCATATCAGCATTCTTGTGCAATAATCCAAGCAAATCTATAGCTAATGGCGCCAACGGTTCCCTCCGAAGACCATACCGCTGTGAAGGTAGTTACTTACATCCTTTTCGAATGGCTTGTCATGCGTATGAAAGTAGCGGAGATTATACCCAGGTCGATTTTCCCGCTTCAGTTCAAGAGCATAGAAATTATCATGAACAGGCATTATTATCTCGAGTTTTCCAGGGATCCATTCACCTACTGGTTGCAAGTGCTGAACGTCAGGTGGCTGCCGCATTTGGACAAGCGAAACCCCCCTGAGTGTATTCCTCTTCTCCTATGCGATAAAGTCGTGGGCCATGGTTCAGGTTTCTACCGCGTCATTACGGAATCATGCCCAGACTACGAGTATCTCATAAGGTTCCATATGTGCCGCGTCTAAGATCTGCTACCAGGGTGTCCACGAGCAAGGTCCTATCATTGTCCCATAACACAGAAGTATGTATACTCTTCCCAATGAAATTTGCTAAGTCATAAGCAGATGACGATGCTGCACAAGCACCTGAAACAGAAGCGTCACCTCCTAAGCTTCATACTTTCTAGAGAGATCTCCCCGAGAACGAGAACTCCGATACACTCTGCGGTATACATCGGCAACTGGACTTTTACTTTTCTTTTTTTTCTTCACATGGTACACTTAACCTTTGACTGTGAACTTGTGCACTTATTCGAGTTCTTTCTGGAGAGCGTAGAGTTACGTCATCGATTATGGCCGACCATCGATTCCTACGTCGACCGCCATCAGGGACTCAGTGGTTGATGAGGGCTAGTCGGTCTCCGCAAGCAAAACCAACATCGTCTTCTGTGAACTTGACGTTCCTGGAACAACTACATCAGCTTTGTTGTCCTATTGATCATGGAATTAATGTATTGAACTGTAGTCCGATAACTGCAGCGTCATTATCGATCGAGAAAAAGTTTTGATCTCTTCGCTGAAGCATTGTCTCATCTTGACTTGCATCAAACTATACCATATCTTTCTTCTCAACACAAGTAGGTGAATCATATGGACATCGTAGGAGTAAACCCAGCAAGTCTATGAATCCCATGCACATGTGCCGAGTCATAGTCTTCAAATCATTTTAATTCACAGCTTTCCTGACTGTGGCTTGACATGGTACCAGTTGTGGCAAGTGGACGCCGTTTGCCACTGATATAAGCATCACCTCTATCAATTAACGCCTACACTACGCCTCATCCTGACCTGGTATGTCGAAGGCGGCAATTTCTATATTGTTCTTGCAATTGAGCAAATTTCGATCTGAGCATCGAACAAAGGCAAGCACACCAGAGGCTGTGAAACAGGTCACATGAAGATAGACAAATAGGAGTGAAACTCACGACTTGCTATTACGATTGTCCATGTGGAGAGTGTTCATAAAATATGAATCCAAGCAAATGGATAACTCAGAATGATGGTGTAGAATGAACACGCAGCATGGATACTGTATTGCCATTGTATTTAGTAACGCTGTTTTTGTTGCTAAATAATCACTTTTTTTGTTGAAATGATTTGTATAGTGTTGGGTTGTGAACAATAACTTTCAAAGCTGCTTTTGGAAGATTCATATGTTTTTGTAACATGAGATTTTGTTTTCGACTGTAGTCAACCGGGAATTAGACTATGAACTTGGCTGTTGGGTGAAAATTTAATATCCTGTATTAAGGTCTTGATGTGAAAAGTTAATCGGCAATTCATAGTTCATCAGGGAGTTTAGTATTTGTATACAGTTTCTGTACATGGTATTGGTTATAAAAATTTAAAACACATTTAGGCCAAAACACATAACAAGGATGACATGAATGTTAAGATATAACTCATTTGACTCTAAAATGTAATTTAAGTCATTTTTAAAAAGTGCACGCATGAAATCAGTTTGGGCCTGCCAAAAGAAAAATAATTCTACAAAACTGGGAAAATTTTACGTATTACTATTCTCCATGAATGGTAGGTGTGTTTTTGTATATGTACTCTTTTTTAAATGTTTCCACTTAAATTTCCAATTCTGATATTTAAAATTTGAAAAAAAAATAGTAATAAATATTATCATTTTCATTAATACTGAAATGAAATGGATCTTTTCATATTAGTGTTATGATTTACAATATAAGGTTTTCGTCTTTTTAATAACACATGCATGGATTTACACATAATTCCAAAATATGTAAATTGGGTGTTTAAAAATAAAAAATAATTGTTGTATTAAATCTTGAACTACTTTAAATTAAGTTTTTACAATTTGAAAATATGTTTTGTGCATCAATAGAATACAAGGTTATTATCATATTATTATCCTATATATAATAAAAGTTAGTATTTAAATTTTGAGCTATTTTCGATATATATATATATATATATATATATTCTTAGTAATAGTGTTTTAATATTTCATAATTACGAGTAATTTATCTAACAAACTGGCTGTGGTTCTTTTTTCCTTTTTCCCTTTTTTCCTAAGCATGAAATATTAACAAATTGATAAAATCATATCTAAATATCTAACATTATTCACAATATCAATTCATAGTAATTTTCTTGATGAAATTATAGCTAAAAAATGTAAAAGCATTTAAGATTTTATTATAAAAATTCTTTTTCTAATGTAAATTAATTACGACATTGAAAATTTTCCAGTTAAAGAATACCACCCATTGCATAAATTGTTACATACTGTACAATAAAAATCATGAATTACTGCCGTCAATCTAAAAGAAAAAAACTATTTCATTTTTCACAACCACATCCTAAAATCCAATTAACTAACTTTTACACATATAACATTGGAAACTACATCAAGCTTTAGTTCAACTTGGATGATGGGTTCTAAAATATTTCAGAATTACCAATATTTGAGGAAAAAAAAAAAAAAAAAAAAAAAAAATTGCATCATAAACTTGCCTAAAATAATTTCATATGAAACATCTAAAAACATTTTGAATTTTTTTGAGGATGGATTTGAAAACAACATTATAATGTTGAATTTCTAACAATATTGTGATTAATACTAGAAATTCAAATATTATTTAAAATAAATTGGCAAACTGAAAAGAAATTAAAATGGTACATTAAGTAGATTGTAAAACTTAGAAAGTAAGTAAATTAGTTTTGAATTCTTAAAGCACCATGGTGGTTACAAAGGTCCAAGGTCCTTTCTTCATATTTAAATAAAAATAGAGTCCAATCAAACTTCTTACAACTTATGAAACAGAAAACATCAAAGAATATAATGGAATAATAATATGGAATAATAATAATAATAATAATAATCAAATTTAAATTTCAAGTTTAAAAATAATAAAAACTTTACCTATTTTTGTTTTATTCATCGTCACTCACAACAAAGCAGAAATATCTTTGTAAAGCTCCTGCTTGTTGAATTCCAACTTATACTTTAAAATGATTATAAGATAACCCAATTAAAATTTTAAAAATTAAATATGAAAAATCTATGTTGATAAAAGGTATAAGCTTGATGTTTTAAACATGAGAAGTTAAAATTCCCTTAATATGTTTCAAAAAAATCAAAAATACTAAAATTGTCACTTTATCAACATAAAGGTTTAGTTTAAAGTATCAATGAATATAATATCAACTTTCAAAAAACTAAAGGCATTGTATATTTTTGTGTTTATTTTTTTATAAAAAATAAATACAAATAAAGAGATTGTATTGAAACCATTGTTAACCTTCTTTTCCTTTTAAAAATTTTTTTAAATAAAAAGTTGCATAAATTTTTAATTTTCTATATTTTACATAGTTTTGTATTTAAGCCTTGTTTGCTTACAAGCATTGTTTTTATATTCTTGTACTGTTTAGTTTACAACTTACCGAAAAATTCAAAAATTAAGAACAGAGATTGATTACACTGAAACATAGAATTATAGAAAATAAATGAAAATAAAAATAAAGCTAAAATAGTAGGACAGGAAAATTGTTCACAAATTGAACAAGAAACAAAATTGAGGAAAAAATTAGGCAAGACTTCAGATATCCCCATTGTCAATTCTACCTGCAATATTGGAAGCCACTTTATGTCCAAATTTCTAATCAAGCTGTTGTTAGAAGATATCACATGAGAATAAATCAGGGAAATGTTGGCAAAGAATGCTACAAAGTAGGTGAGGGACATGCGTGAAATAACCAAAAGAACCAGAACTTCATCCGAATATCTGCAGTTAGTTTTTCAGAGAATCTTTGAAATCGTTTTTGGAAGCAACCACTGCCACATCCAAGCAATGAAGCCTATTTGTTATTAGTTTTAGAATGAGGTATTTGTAGTAAGGAATAGTAGAAGAAAATTGGATCATGTACATTCTTAATCGAATTTGTTTCTGAAACATTCCGCGATTGCACACCCTATTAATATAATTGTAAGTGGCACTTAAATATTCTTTAGAGAACGTAAATAGTTGTATGTTCTTATAACAGCACTGTCAACATCTTCTATTCTTGTAAACTCTCAACATAGTAGGAATCATTGTAACATAGCTAGGGTTGGTAGAATGGAAATATGCCCTTGACAGTATATTAAACAGTAGAATATACTTTGCAATCTCAAACATTCGATTGCTCTACTCATAATACTCTCATGACTAACAACATAGTCGAAAAGAGCTCACAATTAAGAATAATACTTCACAACAGTAGCATTCAACATGAAGAACATCAGGGCCCCTATCAGATTGCAAGCTTAGTTCAAAGTGTACACGCCAAGATGTGTGAGTTAAGCCAACTTTCAACAGCAAAGACAAGCTGAACCAAGTTCTTGTATTCACAAAAGGGTGATAAAAGTAGACGGAGAAGAACGAACAAGTGCTCCACTTATGTTGAGCTGAAGATACTACTATCAAATTAGGAATGCTGTACAAACTTCAAAATTTGTATTTACTTATGACCGAAGTTGCATTTAGGTTAAGGCAGTGAAAAAAATTAAAAGATTCAGACGAACTTCAGAGGTCCACCCACTGCAAATTCAACGGGCCCACTCAATTAAAGTAGGTTCTCCTAAAAATTGTCAGCCTCTATTTTAGAATACAACGGATATGCCTGAACGAATGCAGTACGTGCATTGCAGAGTCGACACTTGTCAACACACCTGGACTCCGTTTACCTGCACATCCAAGCTGTAGGTTTAGAAAGAATGTAGGATTCAAATTGGTTAAGTCGCACATCAGAGCAGTAATGTCTTGTAATGGCAAACCTTTCGAGTGAAATTCCATTAAATTCCAACACGGTATTCTTCAAAAACTACATTTTAGGAGCATCTTTACTAGCGCAGCAAGCAATATTGTAATGATTTAGACAAAACATGTGACATAGACCCTTACTCTAGACAAAGCCATAAATTTTTTTTAACATGATGCGCACATGTTTAAGGATATGATATGGAACCTGCTAAACGCAAGAATTGATGATTGAGGGATAGGACTACTTGCCTGTCACTACAAGCTCCACTCCTCAGGGAAGCAAGCTACAGACGCACCTCCACAAAGAGTAACTGCTGCATGTCAGGAGCTACAACCGGGATATCTCCAGCCTCAGTAGCTTCAGGTCACTCAGAAACAACACTGCTACAGTCGGAAGCTACTGATTTGTGCACAGATGATACGTAGCCATGGCTACATCCTGCCACATCAGCTGCAGAACCTGGCATGAGCTTTTAGGTCCCTTGAGTGGCACATTCAGTCACCCTAGCAGTCTCTGAACCGTCCTCCTTGGATCCTCCAGCTGAGCTAGGATCAGTGACAGATTTACCCGTATTTGCTGCCGCTGCTGATCCAAGTCGCTCCCCTGCATTAGCAGTCGCTTGCGCTGAACCCTTGCCTGTTGTTGATATCGCAGTTGCAAGAGAGATAGGCATAAGACAGAGTCCCTTACTCTGTAAATATTGCATTGCGGAGCCCATATCATCCTCCATCATGCGCGTCACTTGCCTTTCAGTCAAAGCTAACCCATCTTGAGCGGGGTTAGGTATACCGGAAGACCCAGCTGATGCAGCGAAAGTGTTTGCACCCTATCATTCCGGCAAAAGTACTCATTTCAGCCCGCAGTGGTGAAAGTAAACGCTAAGACATCTAAGCTTGAACTAAAAAAATAACTCTTGTGTAGAGAGAGCAGTTCAATCCATTACAAAACAATAAATGTTAAGTACATACCTCAGAAGGCAGGTCATTATTAACAAGTGAAGGAAGTGCACCAGCACCTCCTAATCGACTCATACTTAGAACCTGCCATAACCACCATCCGACAAAATTTGGTTCAAGAATATTCAGAACGAAGCAGATCACAAAACAGAAACGCTGTTTCATAGAGATGGTGGGCCACTCATATAAAGCTATGCTGGATACCCTCCTCATGTGACGGGCATCATTTAAATAGCAAAATGTCAAGCCAGCAACCACATATATTTTGACTAGATAATACTAACAGTCATACCTTCACTTGAAGTTGCAGGAACTTGACATAGTCGATGATTTCATCCAGCATAGACGCCTTATCAGTCTGTTAATAAACAGCAGTGAGATAAGATTAAATAGCAAAGACTTCATCTGTCTTTCATGCTGTACATAAGTAGGTAGAGAAAGATACACTAATGCACCTATGTTTTCACCACGTGGCTAAACCATACATATACAACTGATTCAGAGCACAAAAAAGTGAAAGGCAGGTTCGAACGATGCCGCACCTTGTTAGAGTTGGGAACAAGTTCTTGCAAGGCTTTCATGCGCTCAGCGATTCTCTCTCGGCGAAGCTATTATCCACACCCGATCAAAGACGAGATCAAGATATGTCAATGCAGGCAAAGCATCACTATATCTGTCATGAACTAACAATATGGAGTACACGGGATCCGAATACATTGCTTCTGGAATTTCCTTTTCTTATCATAAATCGACATAGTGCCTCCTATCATCGCCATGCAACTCCCTGAGAAGGTAATTTTAAAAACATCAGAAAAGACAATAAATCAAGAATACTCATACCCGTTCAGCAATACTGTGCGGATCAGTTGCTTGACCACGACGTGCTCGCACTCGTGGTCTAGCCCCTATGCCAGGCAGTGGCTGTCCCGAGGGGACACCTCCTGGGTTGGCATACCCAGACCCTTGGGCACTTCCAGTTGACATAACTCCCTGCTAACCAAGAAAACATTCATCAACACAACAAACCAACCGAAAAGGTGAGTAATATGTGAAACTGATACAAAGAAAAAGTACAGAAATATCCGCTGATGTTGAGCAAGCTCCTTAGAAAAACAGTATAAGGATATACACAAAAGACACCAAGTTGAGACGAGACACCAGGAACACTGAAAGGATACGCCAGCACAGGACTCTACTTCGTGGTATGGATTTCAAACATGACACAGAAATGATTTGGCGCCGCTAACTGACGAAGTCAACAAATACTTAATGCTGCATAGCCGAAAGTGAAGCGCCAAAGGTTACCCATTAGGTTATTTCCTCGTACAGCAGTGCCCACCTTGGCTACGAGCTACACTTACTGTACCAGGTTGCATCGTTCATTGAGCGGTCAATATCGCGCTGCAGCTTCAGATGGTACGAAAAAAGTTCATCACCGCCCTAAAGTTTACAATTGAAAAAGTAGTACAGTACTATAACAAGCAGATTACCAAACAATGGCAGAGAGGAAAACTTGAACATAGGGGAGAAAGAAAGAAAGAGAGAGAAAAAAAAAAAAAAAAAAAAAAAAAAAAAAAAAAAAAGGAGAGATAATAAATTGCGATTAAATGTAGCCCCTGCAAGATACATCAACGATCACAAAGAAACTTCGATGTGTTCAAGTGAACTAAGATTTGCAAATCTGAACTCACTTCTCCAAGATAAATAAACGAGGAATCAGCACATATAAAGGTGAGGAAACCGATCATGAATACATGCCCACAGTAAAAATCCAACATCACAGACTACTACAAATTTCCCTAGATAAACTGGGCATTCAACCACAGTCTCTAAAGTCTCGGACCCTATGCATAAATAAACTTCCTGAGCTTGCAGAGCTGATTTGATGCAAACATTCGATTAGATTAAAATATAACAAAAATCCGAATGGCAGATAGAAACAGTGACCTATATTACCACAAAATTCAGTTTATTCATGAGAAATTCAATGAATATGTTATTCTTCACAAATTCTCAAGGTAGTCTCAAGCATCACCTGAAGATAGCATACTCACACCTTGTAACTTAACATGAGTCTGACGGTCAAATTCACGGCTCCGACTCCGAAAAAGGTGACTCCATGGCTCGACAGATACAATGTGATGTTAGAATACAGGGAGGAGAGATGTTTAAAAGCGTACAGTGGTCCTGGGGCGACCATCGTCGTCGTCCCGGAATCGTTTCCCAAGGGCGTTGTGCGAGTCCATCCCTCCGACCAGCAACACATTCTCTGCCTTGGCTTGAGGAAAGTTCATGGGCAGTGGTGACACCCCGCTGCCGCTGCCGCCACCGCCACCACCATACGGCTGCTGAAGATGGCTGGGCGAGACCATCAACTGGTCGCTTTTGCCTTGCTGTGGGCCGGAATCTTCACTTGCACTGCTTCCCAGTGACACTGACCGCGTTAACGAATCCCCATGCACAGCCGCGCCATTACGAGCCTCCCTCCCCACGGGCATGGCAACCTCACCTCTAGCTCCACCACCCTGCTGCTGTTGCTGTTGATGGTGGTGGCGAATCTGCACCTCTGACAAGCCATAATCGACACCCTCATTCCCCTTCTTACTCAACCCCACTCCAGAAGATATCCCTCCCACTCCAAACCCCTTCCCCGCCGCTGAACCCACATTGTAATCCCACGACCCGCCTCTGCCACCCGCCCCCATGTCAAACATCCCTCCACCCGGAATCCCAAACATGTGCTCCAGAAATTCGCCCATGACAGGACCGCCACCCCCTCCAGCCCCCTGCTGCTGGCTTCCCATTCCAGGATGTTGAAACCCCATCCCCCCGTGGTGATGCCCTCCTCCGTGCACCTGGTGCTGCTGCTGCTGCTGCTGCATAGCCATCATCATCGTTGTACTCGGCTGCTGCGCCATCGCTCCCTCTCCACGACTTCACAATCCCCGAACTACTAACCCCACCTCGCCTTCTGACGCAAGACACCAAATGCACCTCCCACTCTCAAACACTTACACACCCAACAACTCCTCTCCTTCAACCAAACCCCTAACCACGCACACCCCTACAAATGGCCAAATAATGTCAACCCCCAAGTCAAGGAACCATGCTCTTGAACAGTGAAATAGGCTCCAGACTCACCTACGGAAGACGAACTAATAAAAAGAAGCACAGCTTTCCATTCAAGGAGAGGTGGCGATGCAAGGAGGTGTGGCATCTGCCTCTGAGATGCTGTTTCTTGGCAGAGAAAAAGGCGCAGATTGCGGGAATTTTACCCTTGCAGGGCCCGGTGAGCGATGGAAGCAGCCCTCAAGCAAAAGCAAGAGGAGAAAAGCAATTCAATCGGACCAGTAATAAAGTATCATCAACGCTGCGCCCACCCTGCTGCACACTCTCCCCCTCAGTCACGTCCACTGAGGGCTCTGACACCATGCTTTTTCTTCTTCTTCTTCTTCTTCTTCTTCTTCTTCTACATAGCATGCTCCATCGCCGCTCCTATCTAGCTAGGTCGGTACTGGAAGAAACCCACTGTTGCGACGAGAGATCCCGTCTGCGCATCCAACGCTATCCCCAGATCCCTTTAATCCCCTAGCATCATAACGAACGAATGATACTCGTCCCACCCCCGTCGCTGCGGTATCGATTATTGGTCGTATATCGTCGGGGCTCGGATGGAGTATGGTATCAAGGAGTCAGACACAGGCCGAGAGTTATGGACGGGGAGTGTGCATGCGTGCGAGCGTGCGCACGCCGTCTCGGTGGTCGGTGTCTTTTGCGACCCCAAAGGGTCACTAGCAAATGAGACCCGATCAAACCTTGTGAAATCTCCTCCCCTTCGTGGATGGCTGGACTTCTACCTCCCTCAGGTCAAATCTACCGAGCCAATTCGATCACCTGGAACTAGGTTTTCGCTTACGACCTCGGGGCTTTGTAAACTCACCCTGACTCGTTACGGCCACTCCGAACGCTTGCCCAGCTGGTGGGATTACCACTTCCTGAGGTGTGGGGCGTGTCCCTCTGAGGGTCCCGCCCTTGGGTGCTCCTTACCTCTGCTGCAAGGCCTATTTTTCTCCATTGCCCACCTGCACCGAATTTTCTAAATTTGGCCCGACATTTTCTCTTGTTGAAGACCATGGACAATTTACCGTAACGATGGGATGCTATCTCTTTCTCCCCGCAAATTACTGTTCTGCTGCCTCGTCAATTCAGTGCGTCGATAGAATATGCCTTCTGCATCGTTCACCGGTCCTACTTACTCGGCCCACGCCATTTCCCTCGCTGCTTAGAATCTCGGCTTCTTTTGCCCTGGACAGCATGACTTCTCGCTTTGAGAAATGATGTTTAGGTTGAGCAATGCGGCGCAGCTCTTAGATGAGAGGCTGGTTCTCAAAGTAATTCTCATGAAGGCGTTGCCGATAACAGCATGGTACAGTCTCCTAGAGAACGTCTAGCAAAGTAAAAACGCATGGGGAAAAATGGATGTCGGAGAGTGATCTCGGGGGCATCGTCTGAGGAATGTAGTTATTTTAGGATGTACACACAATCAATGAGCCCAAGTTCCTCTGTACCCAGCAAATCCAAGAGCAATTCCTTCGACATTGCCACTAGGGTTCGGCTCAACGATGCGGCTGAATCTCAAAAGTAACTATGCCAGGGCAGAAGCTCAACACCCATCTTCTAAATATCAACATGTGTTGCCACATGTTACTTCCCCACCATCTCATCACTAGAATTCCCACCACACATCGCCCGGGGCTTATATTTAACCGCTTCGGTCAACAAATCAACAAATCAACCATTTTTAACGAGGGGCATCTCCGGCAGTCCCCAAACAGCAAGATCCTCCAAGATCTTTCACTATTTCCAGTGAGCCCTGCCCAGAGGATGATGGTGCTGAGGATGAAGATGAAGATGATGTTCCTCCAGATCGCGCACAATACCGTCGAGCTCTCCCTCGCAAATGGGAGCTTTTCCATTATCCGACCGTCTTGTGCGGTTCTAGATAGAGTATTGCAGCGACGCAGCACCCATTTCCTAATGAAAGGCTGGTGCCAGGGCTGTGAGATTTTGTGTTGGGCACGAATGTTGCGTGAATCTGCGACGCTGCTTGCAACGCGAGGAAGGGGGACGGGTTGAAGCTCCACAGACTACCAACAACTCCAACGTTCCTTATGCACATTCATTAATTCATCCATCCAAACATTCATCCATCATCAAATTCATCCATGCCCACATGCATTCATCCTGAGATTCAATCATCCGACTCGTTCATTGACATCCATGAACATTCATCTATTATTCATTCAGCTACATTTATTCATTCACTGAGCCCGAAAAGGGGGGACTGGCGTGAGCCTCAATTCTGGGAAGGTGATATCAATCCACGTGGCGCTTGTTCAGGCTCGTCGCTTGGTCGCAATTCTTGATTTTTTGTATAAATAAATAAATAACCTCTTTTGAATTGTTGTTGTTGTTAGTTAGTTAGTTAGTTATTTATTATTTAAATAAAATTATTCTAAATTATGTGGGTACACCCTCTTCCTATAGAAATTTGAATAGATTTTACAGAATAGACGTTTGACATTTTTTAAATAATTAGGAGGTAGTATAGAAAAAAATATAACTTGGCAGTTAGCCCTTACAAGTAAGAATTTTGTTCCACTTGATGATGCTGCATGTAATTATTATACCTTGTTTTGTGGCTCTAATTCATCTTTTTGCCAAACTTTGCAAAAAAATATAAATAAATAAATAAATAAATAAATGTTTTTAAGAGATACTTACAAATGTTTTGCAAAGTTGTATCTCAACTAGATTTATGATAATTTATAAAGTAATTAAGTATAATTAGGGCTACCTTAAAATCTATCCATAATTTACTCTTACATATCTTATCATTGTGTTGTTTCTACATGGTCTAAAAACAAGTTCTTGCTTTGAGGGGCTACAAAGTATACATATCTTTAATTTGCACAAGGATTTCTCAAAAAGTTGCTTATTGTAGATTCAATGTAGACAAAGAGCTATTTCTTGGCTACTTCTTACTTAATTAATATAATAGACTAGTTTCTTATTCTTATTTTTCTTGGCTACAATATATTTCTAAAAAACTGTAATATTGATTTTATTATTAAAATGTAATGATTAAAACTATTATTTATTTATCTTCTTATTTTTTTACACCAAGCATTGACTACTGCTACTTTATGCTAAACAAACCAAAATTAGAATAGATTGTTTTTAGCTCTAGTTTTACAATACAATTTTTTCTTTTTAAAAAAAAATCTTTATCGATTCCTTCAAAACTACTAAGTAGAAGTTGAAATAAAAATTAAGTTTTAAAGCTAAAGAATTTATTGTTCAAAGATAGGTTGAAATGATTTTCTAAAAAAATTAGTAAGTAAAACATTTATCTAAATAATCTATCTCAAGCATTAATATATTAATGTCAAATTCTATAAGATAATTTAGATTAAGAATTGAAAAATCTTTGATATTAGAAGAATATCTTAAGAAAATAATCTTATCTTTATTTGCATTATGGAAATCAATATTATTGAAATATTCATCTCCTATAATGGCTTCCATCACTGCATCTTATTATTAGATAGATTAATTAAGTATTCTTTTATACTTCCATATAGAGAATCCAAAGAAGCATATAGAAAAATTGATATTGTCTTGATTATTAATAGTGTGGTAGATCTACACCACTTTTTATTAGCTTTGTACACAACTTGTATGTCATCTTGTTAAGATTTTGAACTTAAAAGATTACAATTTTTTAACTCTAATATAAAAAAAACTAATCTAATTTTAATTTATATGAATTTAAATAAATCTATGTTGCAATAACAATCAAAATTTCTTCAGTTGATCTTCTAAAATCTAATAGTAGAGAGAACATAACATGTAATTAAAGCTCTAAAATTAAATAAAAACCTTTGAAGAAGTAGGTGGTTTACTATTGCTTAATGTGTCTTAGGAAATTTTTGCCTCTTTATTTTTTTCTTGTAAAAGGAAATTATAGAAGTTGTGATTATTAACACTAAATAAATTGAAATGATATTATGTTAAAAACATAAAGATACCTTATTGTTGTGACTTCATGGTGATCACTTTTAGTATTTTAATAGGATATATTATAAGTTTTTTTCATATATATATATATATATATATATATATATGTGTATTTTAATCTATTATATATCTATGAAGAGCAACTTAGGTTATATTGCATAACTTACCTATATGAAGTTCTAAGTTGACTTGAACATCTTGGCAAACTAGGGCATTGATACCAAGGCTACTTTCCTCTTTTAATGCAATAATGTAGAACATATCTATAGTTATAATAGTGGCGTTTTAAAACTTCTATAATGACCTATGACATACAAACACAATCTACTAAAAGATAGTTTACATTTAAATGAAACTTAAATATTGATTTTAAGTTTTAAATACCCTTAAATGCATTAAAAAAGCCACATGGTCTTAAAATTTTTATTATCTTAAGTTTTAAAATATATATAATGTTTTTATGTATATATAATGAAAAATGTTTATTTAATTCTGTTTTTGAAAAATAATTATAGAAATATATTCCTAATTCACAAACAAGTGAGTATTAGTTTTATCATTTTGAGTTGCAAGCTTATTGCAAAAAATTCTTAGTAAAAGTTTTATATTCAAGGTATTAGACAAAATAAGTGGCATTAGGATATTACTGTAGAGAATTCTGAAAACACAAAGATCTAGACATAAATATGTGTTGTAAAATATGAATTTTCTTTCAAAAAGAAGAAAAATATGATTCTTTGTTATACCTCTCATTTTGATTTTAGTACATGACATTAATCAAGTGTCATATGCAAAAGTGGCAAAAACATTTTGGTCAAGACCTTCTTTATCCATGTTCTACAAGGCAACATGTGCAACTTTGGAATAGGTTCTAAAAAATCCAGCTACCCAAAAAAGATACAACACGATAGTCCGATTCTTCTTCCAAAAATAACTTTCCACAGCTCTATTGCAACAACTACGTGAATATATATATATATATATATATGTATATATACATACACACAACAAATCTTCAAAAAATGGCACTGTGCAGAATGGTGAGAAATGATTCAAAACAACAGTAACAAACCCACTCTGTGAACTGGAAACGAAGACGTGCTTGACGCAAAGGCGATGCTGTGCAATTCAATGCACTCATATCATCATCCGCACCTCGGGATCCGTAGCATTCGTGGTGACGACGTTACGGAAGGAATCCGTTTCCGTGTGTGTATAATACAACGCCTCTTCCGGGGCAGTAGTGTTCATGACGAGATATGTTTCGGGAAGGATCCATGCACGTGATCGCCACGAGTGACGAAAGCCATCACGCAGCGCTGGAGGATGATTGCGTTACGGAGCTTGATCTGGTCCTGCATTCGGGATGCCTAGGTCGTAGACATGCAGCGTCATAATTGGCACCACAGGTGCTCTAACCAACGGAGGCTGCTTTTCAGGAACAATGGGGACGAGGAGTTTCCTGGCACAGAGTCTCGTTCTGTGTCGGTTTCTGTCGAACCCACTTGGGTTTTTGAACTGGGTTGTGGTTAATTCAAGTGTGGGAGCTGCAAGATTAGTAGACTATATCGAGGAATCCATGAGGAAAACAATAAGTTTGACTGGTATTCGATGGTGCTATGTGAAGCAGCAACATCGACCGCTGTTGGTGATGTAATCTAGGTTCCAAAGTGTGAAGAAAAGTCCAGAGAAGGCTGGTGTAGCATCTGATGCACATGCTCTGATGAGTCCACGTTACGTTGCGAGACAATGTGAGTTCGATGGCGTTAATCAGCGTTACAGAGTAGGATTTCATTGTCCAAAGTTCTAGAATTCTTTTGTCAACGTTAATTACTCCGCCACATGAAATATGAATTGATTCAGGTTCGCCTTGATGGATGTGTGTGTGTGTGAGATTTTGTTTGTTTGTTTGTGCTCACATGTGTTGAGCAAGTACTTTGGTTTAGGTTTATAAAGAGAGGAGAACATTAGTTGTCAAGGTCTTAACATCCTATTCTTTGGGTATATATTGAGACTGTGTAATGTAAAAATTACTATTTATTGTATGTTTATAAGAAAGTTGGAGAATCATCCATTCTACTAAGTGGAATCACTAAATTTTGGCTATCTTATTTCTAAACGAAATTGGCATAGTAATTTGATTATTTTTTAAATTCTTTTCTATTTTTTAATATTTTTCGTTGGTATTTTGGAGTTCTTAGCTAGATAATATTTTAAAAAATTTATATCATACTATATATCATTTTTTTAAAAAATAAAATTTATTAAATTTTTATATTTTTATATTTATAAATTATTTCTTTAAAACCATAGAACTAATTTTTGTAGAAATTTCTTGTTCTTTTCTTTATTATTTTTTGTGCTTTTTAATTTCAGTAACTTAAAATTATTTGAAAAAAATAAAATTATAAAATATCACGTTATTTTTTTACTTGCTTAAATTTTAAAATCTATGTATTATAACTTTAAATACTTAAAATATATAGCTAGTATAAAATAGATATACTTCAATGGATTTGAACTATCTAAATATTGATTATGTTATTTTTATGCAAAATCATTCAAAGAAGCATTGTCTTATTTCTTGCCAAACTTTTGATTTATATAACTGACCAATTAAATTTGTAATTTATATCTAGATTATCATGTTATCTTATCTTTATTTTTATTATATTCTCTTCTAATTTTGCATTAATCAATATCCAGCCTAATTTTGCAATAAAGACTACCAATTAATCTCTTAATTTACTATTTTTATACCAAAGGTTTAAAATAATATCTTTTAATGAGCCATGAAATAATTTTATGAACTTAAAATATTTATAATTACATCTAATTAAATATAAAATTCTAAAAATAGATAAAATATTCTTCTTGAAAAATTAGTTAATTTTTTATGTTAAATATTTATAAATAGTTGAAATAAAAAAATAAGTTTTTAAAATAAAATTTAGATCTAATTCTCATTGTAAAAAAATAAAAAGATAAAATACATTCATTCAATCTATATTTTAAAAATAAAAAAGATATTAGCATCTATTATTAAATTAAAATTCTAATCTAATCTTTTGATTTTAATAGTTGGAGGCTTATGTATATTATATACCAACATGAAATATTTTATTTTATTTTATTTTATATTTTTAAAAAAATAAAAATTTAGATAAATATTTCTAAAAACTTAATTTTTCATTTTTTATTTTTTATTTTTTTACAAAGAAGGATTAAGTTGATATCTTTAAAAAAATATTCTTTATTTTTATATTTTACATATATAGCTAATTTAATAGTTTTATAACTTAGAGTATTATATTACATTTACATCAAAAGCACATATTTAAGTTCAATATGTATATATATATTCATACATATAGTTATTTCTTGCTAATTAATATTATCAATTAAAAATATATATATTAATTATAAAAGGTTATCAATTATTAAAAGAACAAAATTAGATACTTTAATTATATCTATTTGATTAATAATTAGAGATTATTATTTTTGAGGGATTAATTATTCAGAAGGCAATTGTACTTATATTTTTTCTGAGTGCAAATATAGTAAGCGTTTTCTTTAATGTATCTTTTAAATTTTTCGAGCTAAAATATCCTTCTAATATAGTTTCTTTAGAAGATTATTTCTTGTGTCTTATAATTTAGTAAAACTATCTATTATTTAGATTATTCTTGTGGTAGAATACTTTCTACAAAATAAATAATGATTTGAATTTCATTATGTATCTTATCATTTTTATAACATGTTTTTATCTATTGTGTTTTTTTTTTTTTTTTTTTTTTTTTTTTTTTTTTTTTTTTTTTTTCTTAAGATTATAAATCTTACATAATTTCTAATTTAGCTTATTAATAGAATTTAATATTTTAATATTTAACATGAAGAATTATAAGCATAATTATATGATTTATTATTTTATTTTATTTCTATAAATATAAAATTAACTATGCAATTAATATCCTATCTAATACAAATTCTATTTTATTCATATAAGAATTTATTATTATTACTTTAATTTTAAATATATTCAAGTTTTTTTTAATTATTTTTGATCATTTTTATATAATATTAAAAATAAATTTAAATAAATTTAACCATTTGAAGCTATTTATTCTAAAATCATTAGTTGATTTTTCTAAAAACTACAAACCTAAATACCTTAAAATTTATAGTATCCACTCATATTAAATAGTTTATATGATTTTTATTTAAATTTAATTTTTTTTTACCATAATTATTTTTAAGTCTTATTTTTAATGCCTATATAGATTATATATTTCTCTATGCTTGTCCTTGCAAAAGTGATTTGATTGCATTAAAGATGATCAATTATAAAATCATTGTTCCTTATTTACTTCTTTATATTGTCTTAAGTTCTATTTAAAGTCTCTAATAGTCTTTTATTTATCTAAAATCTTGTATGTAGCGAGTGTATATTATGATTGTTTTATTATTAAATATCAAATATTATTCTTGTATATTGATATATATTTTTTATTTTGTACAAAAATATCAAAATTATTTGTAATCTTAAAATTATTATTTATTTTAATTAATAACTAAATTTTTTAAAACATATTTTAAAAGTATTTTGATAGTATAAAGACATTAGTTATTATTATACTATTACTAATTACTATAGTATGTAATATTTAATTAAATATATTAATAAAAAAAATAATACATAAGATATTTGTAATTTTTTAATGTTTCTTATGACATGTTTTCATATTATAATAAAACTATCTAATAAAAAGATTAATAAAGATGCAAAATATGTAAAAAATAAAATAAAATAAAATCTAATTAATATGAATCATTTTAATAATACTTTAATAGCTACTAGATCAATTTCAATTTCAATATTTGTATTCTAAACTATGTTTTGTATTTTAAAATCTTTTATTTTTAGATAGGATTATAAATAGATTAAGATAAAATATAGATAAAATTGATATTAAGATCATATTTTTTAATAAAATTGTGAATATAATTAATTTAAAATAATTTAATTATGTTAAAAATAATGTTATATGTACTTTAGTAGTAATTTAGAAGTAATTTATATTTAACTCAAAATTTTCATACTTCTTATCTTAACAAGTATTACAAATTCTAATGGATTAAAGCATATAAGTAGTCAATTTTTATTAGAAAATATATTTTAAACACAATATTGAAGTTATTTTGGCCAAATAAGTTTGTAATAGGCTTATTTAAGAGCCATTATCTTTTACCTTGGATTTTGATCTTTAGATTGAATGAAGTTGTGAGTGTAATGAGGCATGGATAAGATAATTGTATTATTGTCATGTAGAAGTAGGTAATCGGGACCATTTTTGAGAAGTATCTAGAAGTTTTAGAATTAAAGTTAGGTTGGTGGTCCATGTGAGGCCCATCATAGAACATCCTAGAAAAATTAGTGGCGGTTACCAAGATGGATTCTATCTCTAGAATCTACTAGAAAGGAGGTTATCTTGGTAGAGCCCACTTTTATAGATATTCTAGAAAGTTCCAAGATGGTTGGACAAAGTATAAATAAGATTGACCGAGGCCATTTAGACATTCAATCAAGTATGGCTTTAGTTTCTTTCTTTCAATAAAGTTTGATTTACATTAATTATTATTTTTTAAGTATTTTAAAATAGTGTATTGATATTTTTTAAATTTAGATATATATATTTTTTTAAATATGTAACATGGAAATTTGTTACTTGGACATTTATTATATAAGATTTTGCAATCCAATAGGGAAGTTTTGTTTTAAATAATTTTATATTTTTTCTTGATTTTGTATCCTTTAAGTGTATAATTTCTTAGTAGTTACTATCAAATTATTAAAAAAATCTAATATATATTTAATAAAATAAAATAATAAATGATAATTTTACTTATATTAATATTTTTAATAATTTTTTTATAGATATTATTATAAATATTAATTAATTATTTTATTATTTTATTATATAGATGTATTTAGTCAAAGTGTAAACATTAGAAATTCAAGAGATATATAGATTAATAAATTTTTATTATAAGATTTAATTAAAATGCAGCAATTTGTAATAAGAAAAGGAACATATATATATATATATATATATATATATAGAATTGGCATCTTCATTTAGTTAAGAGGCACAAGTCCATACTAGTAAGAAACATAGTTTTGTTCATCTAAAAGGTTTTAGAATCATCTCTCTAAAAGATAAGATGTGTTCTATGTATTGAAGTTTTAAACCAAGTGTTTTAGTACATGCAATAATGTATTAGATAAAGAATTACTTAAAAATTGGAAAATAATAATAATAGAAGAAATTTTATCATTCAAAGCTTTATATAATAATGAATTGAAGTAACAACAAGATCAATCTCCTTCATATTAATAAATAATAATTATAGACCTTAAATAATCAAATTTTGTTATATAGAAGGAGTTATAAAGTTAATAACTCTTGTTTCAAAAGATCAAAAGTTGAAAAGAATATAAAAATATTTAAATATATGGAATTTTGATATTTTGGTATTTTTGGTGTATTTTTTATTCTTTTATTTTATATTGGTTTAACAGAATCATAGTCATATTATATATTTATAACAAATATTAAGATTCAATCTATCTAATTATATATATATATATATATATATATATATAATTTTGTCTTCATGCTATTAAGTTAAAGCTTAGATCAAAATAAATATAATAATTTTGCTTCACCACTATCTTTAGTTTAACAATTCATTTATTTTTATTGCTCAAGAGTTAAATTAAATTTTCTTTAAATGATTAGATAATATTTTGCCTATTTCATTGTCCAAAACTTTTAGTCTTTGTCTAATTTTTTTATTCTTATTTTTAAAATTATCAAAGAATATTATTTTTTAGATTTTGATAAAGACTTTACTTTAAAAAAGTAAAAACTGGAATATTTTTTATATTTATTGAAATAGGTACATTGTTTTTACTATTGAGTTTTTTTATTCATATTTTCTTAAAACTAGCATTGTATTTAACTACTAAGAATCATTGATTGTCTAAATTTTTTAATAATAAGTTGATAGACAAGAAAATATCAAATAAATCAATATAAATTATTTTTTTTATAGAATACAAACATAAATTTCTTTAATCATCTTTTTATTTTAAATTTAATTCAATTATTATCAACATAAAAAATAAAAAGAATTTGAAAAATTATAAATATTTAATATATAAATATTTAATATTATTTACTACCAAAATAAAATAAAAATATAGCAATTATCAAAAAAATTAAATTAAAAATTAATTAACACTTTTACTACTAAATTAAATCAAATTTCTGAAATCATTGTATGTATTCACAAAAGTTTGACATTTTTTATTTTTATAAATTTTACAATAATTTTTATTTAATTTGAATATTTTATTTCAATTTATATATTAAAAATATAATTTAGAAACTTATATATATATATATATATATATGTAAAGAAAAAGAAAAACTATGGTTTTTAAAACCACAAACTTACTTGTGTACTTCTATTTATTTAAGTAACTTAGGCATTTTTGCATACACAAACAAGCCAAGCATGGAATTAAAGTTTGAAAATGATATTTTTGATTTAGTATTTGAATTAGACAAAACAAATTGGTGTACTACATGCAATGAATATAATCATTCAGAACTATGGTATTACTAATAATAAAAAAAATAATAATAATAATAAATCATGTATTTTTAAACTTAAATTTGTTGATATTGTGCTTATTAAAAAAATATGTAATTTTTTTAGTAATTTATTTAATAATCTAAAAAATATTTTTTCTTTTAGAATCAAAATTCATGTTCTTATTATGAATGGCACAACATTATTGTTGAATAATTTGATAATAGAAAATTTAAATTAATCTATTAACTCATCAAAAGAAAACTATTAAATAGAAGGAAAAAAAAATCAATGTAATCAAAAGATCTAATAATTAAGGCTTTTAATTTTTTTTACATATTCAATTTTAGTTATCAAGTAATTTTTTAAAAAATATTAAAATTTAATACTTTATTAATCACCTTACTTTTTTTTTAATCAAAAGATACAAAAATCTCTTAATAGTATATATATACACTATATATTATAACACATCAAATTTTAATTTTTTTTAATTTTTTTTTTTTTTTTAATAAAATCATGACTATGATAACATTATCAATTATTCAAATCATGTGTATATCATTTAGTCAAGCTTTCAAAAATTAAAAACTATTTCAGTTTATCGAAATTCATCTTTTTTCAAACTAATCAATAATAGATTGACCGAAGAAATTAATCCAAAATTCAACACTGACTGTTTTGCCTTACAATATTAGTTTCTAAAAACAGTTATTCGTGAATCCATGATATCAACTCCTATTTTTGGTATTGAATGTGATGTTAATAAAAAAACGTTGAATCATCTTGTAAGATTTTAATATAATACACCGAAAATTTTAAACGAACACAAGAGCATGCTTTACCAACTCGACAATGATTCAGAAATAAGACACTCGCAAAATACTAAAAGATCACATAATCTAGTATTTGTTCCCAAGACACATAAAACTTGATGTCGACAACACCAATTGACAGTGCTCAATCACACATTCACACACAAACACACACAAATATGAATGTGTGTCTGTAATCAACGGAGTTATTCTTCGCTTCTTCCACTTCCATTAGGACAACCTGCAGATTGGAGCTTGGAAATGCTTTCTGTGGACTTTCAGTTGCAGACACGATGTTTTAAAAGCTGTCGTTGGAGGACCCAACTGAGTAAATGTATACTACCACAGCCAGACCCGCTCTGTAGTCGTGAATTAGGTCTACTGAGTGAAGTTCGAAATGCTTGGATTTTGTGTCTACCGGTGGTTCGACGTTTGGGCAATGACACACTGGGTTTTCTTAGATTGCTTGTTTTGCATAATGGACGTCCGTTTTATTTTCTTACTTATAAACGGAATGAAGTGGATGTTCTGGAACGAAGTGGTTCTGTTTCTTATCCAATGGTGCCATGACGTTGAGGCAAAATGTGAATTAAGTAATGTGAAACCATAATGTGTCAGATCTGATTAGTATTATCATGTCAATGCAGACTGGTCTTAAGTTGGATACCCATGTATACAGCTTTCAGCACAGTTCTGCTACAACAGGTTAATGGTGTTCTTGGGGTTAGTGGATAAAACCTTCATAGTTTTCTGAACCTTCTTAGATACATGTAAATAAATTACATGTTATTGAATATGCCATTTACTCTTCTGAAGACCTGTTTTTTAAGCTGATTGAGATTGAACAGGCAACTATTTCAGGCCAGTATATCAACCAAGCATGATCTCACCAGGTAGAATCACCATAATTTGATATAACTGGATGGTGCAGTTCTCAGCTGAAGTGAAGTGGGAAGTCGGCAATTCTTTCAAGAGCATCATAAATGCTTTTAAACACCAAAAATGTCTTCATTTTTATGTAATTAGTGATGTCCCTGATGTGAGCGATGATGCTAATGTTCTCCCTTGCCCATCAGTGAAGATCAATCTTGAATAAGTGTGCAGAAGTTCAGACATTTCATAGAAAACTATCCAATTTCTCAGCAACTATTTCATGTAGTTCATTTATTATTCAACCTTGGTGCGTCAGTTTAGAATCCCAGGGCACCTGTGCGTGCTAATCCACTGAGGCAGAATCGTTTGATTTGTCGGAGGATAAATAACCACACATCATATGCTGGTGCATCGCACGGGAACAATGCTGGTAAGATGGAACATGTCAAGAAAGCCTGAGATGTTGGCTTTGACTGATAAATTATATCGGAATACGTACGATATGCTGTTTGCGTTGCCACCCCCATATTATTTCGAGATTCTTCCACAGTGACAGTATTCCAACATTTCACTGTATGACAGTAAAAGAAGGTGAAATCAAATACGTAACCTTATATCGATCTGTAAAGACTCATCGCCATGTGTTGAGAAAAAGTATACGTCAAAATCAGATAGATTTCATTCCCTTTCTCACATTCTGGACGAGCACCTCCGAGTTGAACAAGTGCTCTGCACTTTGAACGGAGTTGCCACAATCAACACGTATTAAGTATCGTGCTGTAGCACGATGGCTCAGTGATGAGCCTCATTCGGCATTAGAACCAGAGAAACTTTACCCACACGCACTCGACGTACAGACCTTGTAACATTGGGACAAAATTTTAGTACAAGTCTACTTCTATTTCTATTCTTACAGGTCTGCACAACAACGCCTCTCTGCACATCCCCGGCCTAGACCGAGTTCGAACTGATACAACTCTCCATCTCTCTTAACTAAGAACGTCTCCGCCAAGCGGTCAGTTGGAAAACTCTGAAGGGTGCCCGCAACTCAGGGACTACACCCACATCTAAAAGTACAGCTATAATGTAAATGATCTCCCGACTTCTGTAGTGTACAAGATAATTCACGGCGGCAAGTCTCTCAGAATTTCAATGTCGAACTGAAAATAGGAAATGAATCCAACTGAAGAGGCAAAAAATCGAGTGGGCGGAGCAACAATACAGTCAGCAATCAATCGGGATTGCGCTAGCCCTTCATATCGTTTGTCGAAGCTCTGTCACCACGATTGCGTCGATCATGGAGTAGCGTTCGCGTCCGGACGGAAGGAAACGGTAGCCAAGAGTCGGACTTCCTTGGCGGACGGTCTGTTCGACTTAGTAAACTTGATCGGTGCCTTTCGCTCGCACCAAGTGCCCCATGCCATGTCATACGATACAACACACCCTTGTGCCGAATCACTCACCACAACGATATCATTCCCACTCACTGCGCATGCGCCCCACGGTCGGACTCGCCGGTGCATGACCTCAGGCATGGACGCAATGAGCTCCCAGTGCTTGGTGACGGCGTTGAGCGCGTAGAAGCAACCCACGGGCCCATCATCATCGACAGGTGCCACTGCCATGACGATCCGCCCCCCGCAGACGAGCGGTGTCTGGCGCGCGCTATCGTCCGGGAATTCGTTCGCAACTTCTGACCACACGCCGCGATGGATATCAAACGCTACGAGCGCGTCAGTACCCACGAGGTTATCCTCCGCCTGCACGTAAACCTTCTGCGCGGTGCAGTAGAGGAGGCCGTTGTCAAGCGCAGCGTCTTGTGTGTCGAGGCGCATTCCTGCGGGGAGGCTCCCTGTGACGACCCACTTGTTCGTAACGGAGTCGTATACTTCCGTGGCTTGGAGTTTTCTGATGGAGTATGCCTCGGTCCCCGCTAGAATGATCGTGTAGGAACCCTGGACATCGTCCGTGACCATGTGCAAGACATTCGGCCACGACCATTTCTGATTTGTTCGCGGCAATTCTCGTTGCTGTCCCGTGATAGGATTGCACACTAGAACAGTCCCTGGTTTGTAAATTGCGAGCAGACCTCCTGAGCCCGTTATAACGCACTTGCCAGGACAGGTGGGAATGGAGATGCGGGGCATGTCTTGCCATTTGTTGGTATCTGTACAAAAACCGGACCAGTGTAGGGCGCCGCTCTCACGCTGGCTGTAGCGGACGAGGCAGTACGATGGCCACGGAGTGACGATGGAGGAGGCTCGTGTGAGGCGGAGGAGAGGGCTCTGAGCAATCATGCGCCATTTTTTGCAAATTGTAGCGCAGCGGAATAGGTTTGGGAAAGGGAGTAGGGCAAAAATGCGCTCCAGCACCTCTTCTGGCAAGTTCTTCCAGATTGTAGCGTCCAAGTCGCCGTCACGCATCCACGCAAGCTTCTGCGTTGCACTCGTTGCTGATACTACAACCTGAACTGGTCTGCACGTTGCGAAAAGGGTACATTCAGTTAGGTTACGGCGAACACTGCCACCACTTCCGCACCGAAACCGCATCTGTTCAATGTAACGATTGTCCAAAAACTTCCAAGGTGACATTTGTACAAAACATCGAGGGATGGTATCTATACGAACGGAAGAACAACTTAAGACTTCAACTGGCATGATTGCAACGAAGCGCAAGCTATCAAAGACTTCTCTCTCACCCTCGGATACACCAATCCTGAGTCCTTCAACTGCAGCTCTGCACTGCTTCAGGTGTGCTACCCACATGCCTGAGCCAAGCAGAAGTTGGACATCTCTGAGAGCAAAGATAGGCGCGATTATATAAACGTTTAACTGAGAAGGGTGCATGAAAGTAATCAATGATCAGCCTGATTGCTGTCAAAAATACAGCAAAGAAAGCATAAGGACGATAAGAAAGGGAATCTCTCTCACTATCTATCTCTCTCATATCAAGTACTTGCGAGGCTTGAGAGCGACGCGATGGTTGATACCACCAGAGTGAGCTACTAAGTTACTGTACAATGTGAAGGAGTATTCATTTGCTCATCAACTATGGATAACATCGCCTTCCGCTCTCAGTCTGCCTTTCTGAAGGCACTAGCACTCGAGCTCCAAAGACAGAACGTACACGTACAAAATTCCTCCTGGACCCAAATATTCAGAACAGATTGTGTACATACTGTAGGAAATCTGGAACTATCCCAACACACTACAGAAGCGGTAACTCCGACTACCCTGTAAGCCGCAAGTCCCAAGCATGCCACCTCCGAAACTCCACGGGATCAAATCTGTACACTACTGAGCGCCGGCGTATCCCCTCTAGTCATCACGGGTTACTCGATTGCTACAATTTAGTACTATGCTTTAACATACCACAAAGCTTCAAGAACAAAGAAAATGTCTGTAAGGCTTCAACGTCTGCCATGAGGGAAGAAGACGATCAGATGCACCAACGTCCTTCACCGCTAAGAGTATGCTACCGCTGCTAATCGGTAGACTAAAACAGACACCACAACACTTCTTCACTCGAAGATACACAATCCTCCTGCCATACAACGCCTCCTGGCAACTAAACACAGTTTCCTCAATAAACGGAGAGAGGTTTGAAAAATATAAAATAGAATGAAATGAAGTTACATTAAATAAGCTTTTTGAGTAAAGGGAAGATGAAGGAAGGAAACGAAGAAGGGAAGAAAAAGAGGCAGATGCAGCAGCGTGTTTTAGCAGCCATTAAAACTTCATACATTTCAATCTCCAAAAGCAGCAGAATGGAAGATATCTCGGTACCTACCCACGATTGGGCTGAGAAGGAGAGTACGACGGCTCAGTACTAGAGTGCAAGCGCGAACATTTTTTGAGGCACCAGAGCTTGAAAGCCTTGAGGTGGGGCTTGGCGTGGTGGGAAAGCGAAGGCTGCTTTGCCACTTTCGCCACCTTCACGGTGTTGATACTACTCTCAGAGACTGTAATTCTACCCATCGTGACTACGATTTTCGTTAGATGGCAACACTGCAAATGGCGATTGACGAAGAAGAGTGCACGAGCATCTGCGAGAGCTCGATCATCCTCCGCGTCAATAGACGACTGCTAAGACAACGCATCTCCTCGGATAGTTTTATCACAGGGATGGGTGGCCGAGGCCCCAGCTGTCAATCGAAGACGCGCATGTATCGGTGCCTCTCTGGACCCCCCCAAGGGTGCCGCAATGTGCTTGAATCTTCGTCATCGAAATTCCCATGAGGACATACATTCATCCATGCGATGTGGCTAATAATAGCTAATCCGTTCTACCTGTCAGCCACATTGTGTTTCAGTCTCTACGTGAGAACCAGCAGTCATTTATCATGAGGCATCGCACGGATTCGAGCAAACAGTGAGAGTTTGGAATCGAGACAGCTCCTTTCTGCCCGGAACTGCAGCTTCTTTTCCCCCTTCACTGCAAAGCTTCAAAACTTGGCCGGAATCGGACGCGTCAGCGTGAATCTGAAAAGCTTACACAGGGCAATCTTTCACAAGTACGACCCACAAACTTGCAACATAACTTTTGGAGATTAAAAAGGAAAAAAGGATAGAGGCAACACTATTCCTCCCACTGACAGAATTTGCTGCATTCAGAAATGGTTTGTTGCATGGGGGTATCATGACGGTCATAGGGAAGAAGCAGCAGCTCTGGAGGCGCTTTCCAGTCGAAGATATGGATTTCGCATTTCTCATCCCACCCTCCCACCCATACCAGGCTGATATGCTTCGAGGGATCAAAAGGGGGCTAGAGTTTTGTGAAGAACGGGAGCCTTCCGGACACAATAGTAAGCGCGACGGTAAGCCAATTGCCAATACTATTCTATGGCAGCTCAAATCCCCATTGTCCTTAACGGCTCTGGGGCCCAGCTGCCACACTTCCCGGTTGGGGCCTGTGTGAAACACTAAAGATAGACAACAGAACTATCCAGGGGAAAAGAGAAGAATGACGCTTTTAGAAAGATTTAGCAAGACCTGCAGCATGGAAACCTAAGAATCGTGCACCGTTGAGAGGCTGCTTTTTTTGGGGGGGGGGGGATTACAGTGCTTTGCTTCTTCCAAGGTTTGTTTCACAATCAAAAACTAAAATAAGCAGTCAAATGAAAAAAATCCTACTTAGAGTGTTAAATTTGCATGTTTCTGTTTGTCCTTCATGTAATCCACACAGTCTGCATTGCAAAAACTGCAGCACAAGTGGCCCAGTCAACCATAGGGTGGTATTTTTATTAAGAACAAAAACACACCTGGGCAATTGCATGTGGACATGTGGAGTAATTTTTAGAAGATGTTGGAGCACAGGGATGTTTACATTGTGCATGCATGTGTGTTTATGAGTGCATGCTCATGTATATGGTGTGCACCCTATTGATAAATTCAAGGTTTGTATTACCATAATTTCCACTTTAAATGGTTAATCTGAGAGTATGTTTGATCCTTTTGGGAATTATTCTCTTCTTCTCAGACATTATAGTATATGTTTATTTTAAAGCCCCAAAAGAATGTTTCATTTTATTTATTCTTTTAATAATAAATGCAAACTGATTCACAACATTGTGTCCCTTGTTCATTTTGTAAGCAGTGGGTGCAGAATGATGGTACCATGTTGGTTTTCCAAACCTCTTGATGGTGCCTTATTTGTGAATAGATAAGAACCACAGTTGCTATTTAACAAATGCTTGTTTTAATTTCTTTCTTCTTTCCATTTTAAAACTCATACATGTAAAGCATAATCAACAGTATGTTCATGGTTGACATTGTTTGCTTCTCATGACTGAATCTATTAAAATTCTTCTATTGCAAGGAGCATTATACACGAAGTCTTCATTTAGGAATTCAACATTCTTTGGCTGAGTTCAAAGTCAAGCCCCATAATATTAATCTATCATTCATTTTGGGGATGTTTTTGGGACTGTTTTTGGGTAATGGTTTGCACAACTGCTGCAAAACCTATTCCCAAATAAAAACATGCATTCCTTATTTCTCATTTTATTATTGTTTGATTAAGGGTTTTCCAGACAGGATGAAGAAGGGCAAACCCTAATTGGGAAACCACCACTAAATTGAGAACAGTTGGTTCTAGCTGGCAGTGTGATGCAGAGGTTGCAGGAGGAAAGTAGGGGTCCCACCTGGTGCTTTACAAAGAGTCCATATTTTTAGCATGAGAATCTGCCTCCACTTGGGCAGTCTTTGGTAACCCCCCTCCATGGCCACCTTTCCCAGTCAATCATTGTGCCTGCCTCAAGCTTTTGATGCTCAAAAGTGGAGAGTTCGCCACACATCACCTGGGGCTAAAACTAGTAATGTGGACAAGAAAACATGAAGAGAAGTGCAGAAGTGCACAAGAGACTGCCCTTGTCCACCATTATACTTGGTTTAGTTAGAGCAAGTTTCCAATTTTCCTTGTCTTGTAGAAGCCACACCCTCAAAATGATCAATATTCTATGATACTTTACACATGTGTGTTACAAGTATGTAAATGCTTGGGATATATCTGATGCAATTACAAGCATATTAGTTTCTCTAATAAAATTTAACATCATTTATTTTTTTAATGGGTATTTTTTCAATGAATGCCAAATTTTCACCATTAGAAAGTACAATGATATGTCTAGACTTAAGTGAATACTCTAAGGGAGGAGGGATCTCGTATGGGAGCAACAAATATAAATACTCGTATATATAGTCGTAATTTTAAACTGGTGGAAATTTGTGATGTTGAAAGTGTAATTTACAATTGATATTCTCTCAGTCCATAAAGTGACAAACAACACACTGACTATGACTATTCCACAGTGCAATCAGCCAAGTGCTTCCATCCCCCAGCAGCATTATTGGTTGTCCACTCATTCCCATCAGCAATAGTGAAGGACAGAGCAGACCACACCCCCAATTGACAAGTGCTATTTTACAAGAATGTAAGGTGTGGGCATGAAACCCACCCTTGAAAAAAGGATTTATTTGTGGTAAGGACCCTCTTAGAAAAAGCTCATGTCCCCCTTATGCAGCTTTATGGAATATGAGTTTCTCAGTTTGGCTGAATGTGGTAGTCAAAGAACAATTATGCTGGTTTACTGTTCCATCTCCTTCTATTCCTCCTTTATCCCCTTCAATGTACATTATTTTAATTATTTTTATTGCAATAAATTCTTGTTTCTCCTTAAAATAGCAATATTAAGATAAAGGAGAATGTCATTTGTTTTGTGCTTTCATGGATTGAGATGAACTGGAGGACTCAGCACACATGGGCAACAACAATGGCACTGAATGCGAACCCTGCTGCTAACAAGGATGTACTTTCAGCCTCAACCCCCTCTCCAGGTATAGCAAGAACTATCCAAAAAGACTGGCCTGAGTTCAGAAAGGCGATCTACTTTAAGATTGAGCTCTTCCAACTCAATGCGTAGTTGGAGCCACAATCACAATCCACCTTGAGCAACCAGTCGTATGCCAAGTATTCTCCAACGCCTTCCTTTCTCAAGACATAACAAAACTTCTCGGGACTCATGCAGAATGTTGAATCAAGGCACTGTATGCCAATGATGAGTACCAAAAAAGTCACACATAATGTCCAGGGACTTAATGATAGGCATAAAACAAACAAGCTATAAAATTATATTCAAAGAATAGATGGGAGAACATACTTGATCATGATCCAAGAGCATAACTTTGGGGAGAAAGGATGCATGAATTTGACAAGTTATTATGGCCCCACTGTGGCCAATAGTTTATAGAAGCAGATCCTGGCTATAAAATAGATGGCTTGGAAGGTCCCAAAAGAGGTGGAGTTTGCACATTGATATCTGGTAAGGTCCCTTCATTTGTCACTAGAAGCTCTATTATTATCAAGAATTGAGGGCTTTGGATTTGATTTAGTGGTCTTCTAGGGGGTGATTTGAAAATTCTTAATTTGTATGCTCCAAATTGCTCCAATGAGTGAATCATGTTTTGGAATGAAATATCATGATCTTTATGACTGGACTGTTGTTGGCAATTTGGTGGTGATTTTAATATGGAAGAAAAAATATTTGATAAAACCTTCCATTGTAGTTGCATTTTGTTGACGGAGAAAAAACTTATGTGGAAATAACTCAAAAATCAATTTAACCTTACTAACCGCTTCTAGTTTGAAGATGAGCTATGTTTTTTCTAGGACAAAAAAATAAAAAAAATATGAGCAAAATTATGGCGAATCTAGACATATATTATAAGCTAGGATTAATATGTCGTAAGATTGTGAAAAAACAAATTTGATCAAGACTTCAATGAAAAGTCAAAGGTGATTTCATGACTACAAAGTTTTTATTTTTTTTGCAATTTATGAAAGACTTACTAGATCCAATATTACTAAAGTGCTGAAGGAATTAGGCACTAGTATCATAGGACAAGTTGCAATAATAGAGCAGTGCAAAGTTTACTTCTCCACATTATATTGTGGGGCGCCCTAAACAACGATAGAGATAGCAAGTAAATAGGAGATTGTAGAGGCTCTTTTAAACCAAAATTTCCTACTTTTGGCTAAGGAGTTAAAGAAACTCATGTCAATTGCAAAACTTCATTTGGCTATCAATTATATGGCTATAGAATGGGCTCATGGGCTTGATGGTATAATACTTTGATTTTACATAGATTGTTGGCAAATCATCGACTGAAATTTTGTACAAATGGTTATAATCAAAATTAATTAAGGGTCATTTCGAAAAAGTGTAACTAGAGTCCTTATTACTCTTATTCCAAAAAAAAGAAAAGGATAAATGTAACTTTGGTAATTAGAATCCAATTACCTTCCTTAATGTATTATACAAAATTTATGCAAAGACATTACAAAGGTGACTTTAAGATCATCTTAACAGCATTATATTTCATGATCAAAGTGTGTTTTTTTTTTTTTTCTTTTTTCTTTTTTCTTTTTTCTTAATTATTTTATACTAGATACTATTTTATTAACACACAAGACTTTGACATAGGCTATGAAATCAAAAAAATATATATATTTTCTTTAAGCTAGACTTTTTCAAATCATATGATAAAATTAATTGGCAGTTCTTATTTAATACTATGTTTATCTTAGATTTTTTCTAAGAATTCATGAATATAACATCTATTACCTTTATTAGTGCTAAAGCTGCAATTAATGTTAATGGCTAGGCCACCTCTAATTTCTTAATAAACTATGGAGTTTGCCAAGGCTATTCTATTACACTATATTTCTTCTTAATAGTAGAAGATGCCCTCAATGCAAAAATTGAATAACCCAAATTTCAGGCATTGATTAAATGAGTTAAACTATCTAACTCTATAACTCAACAAGTAATTCTTTAATATGTAGATTACAAGTCTTTCACTATTAAAGTCATGTTGTATAGTAACATGGCTATCAGGTGAAAGAAAAATGAAAGTATTTTATTATAGAAGAGCCTAATAGAGAGATATAGTAAAAAAATAAGAATAAAATGTAGGAAGATGTAAAAACTTTAGTCTAAATATTTTATTTATAGAAGATACTATTATTTACTTTATAGGAGCATAAATGTACCAAATCAAAGTAAATAAGATAAATAGTTAGTATAGGCATATTTGAGAGAAGATTAAGATTAGATTTTAGTAAAAATTACTTTAAAATATGGAGAATTAATTCATGGAGAGGACTAATTGAGAACAAGGGTTGTAATCAAATCTCAAGGTACAAAATTGTGCACCTATGACGATTCTAAGATTTTTTAATTCATCAAAGAGTGGAATCAGAAAACAAACTTAAGAGAGGATTTTTGAAAGTTAATTTCATATGATTTGAAAGTACATTGAGATTTTAAGAGCTTTTTAAAGAAAAAGGTGTATTCAATGGATTTGGATTTTAAAAAATAAAAAGAAGTTTACAAGTTTGATGTTTTTATAAATGTTGTAGCATATTTATGAATAAAAATTTGTTAATTTGTTATTGTACTTATTGAAGATGTGTATAATTATTTTGATGTCAATTAATCAATTAGATTGAAGGTTGTGAGAGTTTTTGTGGATTATGGTCTTGAATAATTGAAATTTAGGATTAGTGAAGATTTTTGCAATATTGCAACATTTGCCACTTTGATTGAAGCAAAAATCAATGAGAGCAATTAAGACCTAAATACATATATATTTTTAAATTTTTAAAGAAATTAAATGATTCAGCAAGGAAAAACCTTTGTTGAGAGATCAACATTCAAGAAGTTTTGAGAGCTTTTCTTTCAATCAATGAATTCAATTCTTCTAAAATTTTATATGATTATAAATTGCTTGTGGATTATAGTCTTTGTAATTTTTTTTGTCAAAATCAATAGTTCAATTGATATTTATTGAAGTTTCAAAATAGCTATAATAGTTGGTTAAGATTAATTTAAGATTTTCTTAGAATTAATTAGAATTTATTTAAGATTTAGTTAGGATTTGATTAGGATTTGATAGAATTTAGAATTTGATTAGAATTTAATTAGGATTTAGGATTTGTTTAGAATTAGTTGAAGGTTTTATTAAATTTTGGTTTAGAATTAAGATTTAGGATTTGATTAGGATTGGTTTAGAATTTTTTAAGAATTTCATTAAGAAATCATAAAGATTTGGTGTAGGATTTGATTAGGATTTGGTTAGAATTTAATAAGAATTTATTTAGGATTTGATTAGAATTAATTTAGGATTCAATTAGAATTTGTTCAAGATTTGTTTAGGATTTGTTGAAAGTTATATTATAATTTGATTAAGATTCAATTAGAATTTTTATTTTAAATATTTCTTTAAGATTTTTTAAGGATTTTTTTATTATATATATTCTTTTAAGATTAATTTATAATTTCTTTATATTTTTTTATAAGTTCTCTGAGACTTCTTTTGAGTTTTAACTAAAGATTAATTAATATTGTTATAATTTAATTGAAACTTGTTTTAAGATTCTATTAGAATTATTAGAATCTTGTTGCAAGTTCTATTTTATTTTCTACGCTCAAGTGCTTGGTGAATTTTCAAGCAAATTTCACAAAATACAATAGTGAAAAAATCTTCTATATTCAACTTAACTAAAGTTCTTGAAACATTTTGCAGAGCTTCTGATATAATTATTAATTGGGCCAAATTTGGAGTCTATTGATTTAGAAAAAGATGTCTCCATCTTGTCTAGACACGTGATTATGAATAGATTTGGATAGAAGATGGAAATACAGCAAAACTTTTGGACATACCATTTGAGTTGGACATCTCTATTTTTGATATAAATGAATTTTTAGTTAATCACATTCAGAAAAAAACGTATATTTTAAGCTCAACTAAGCTCTTATTGGCTAGAAGATGACTAATTGTTAATCAAATCTTACTTTCAATTCTTTGATATTTTATTGGAGTATATGCAAGCTCTAAAAAAATTACTAAGAAAATTAAGGACTTCCTTAAGAATTATTTTTGGATTGGACATGAATGCAAAACTTGTTTTTAGTAGCTTGGAAAATATATATTTGCAACAAATCCTTAAGGAGGTTGAATTTCAAAGAACGAGATGATGTAATGAATGTTTTGTTTAGTAAAAGGATAATTTGTGCTTGTGAGCTAGGAAACTCTAACCTTCAATAATTTTAGAAATATAGACTTTCTCAATTCCAACTAAGATATGAAGGTAAGTGGCTAACTGATTCCTTATGATTCCTTGAATAAAATCATTATACTTCTCTAGTTCCAAAATCTTAAATTGAGTTATTCGAGTATGAAAAAAGATCATAGTCTACCTTGAAAATATATGCCCAACCATATTTGAAGAAGTTCTAAATATTAAACTTTAGCACAATTAAGAATTTCAGCAATCTATTTGGCCTACTTTCTTTTATCACCAAGCCTTGGAACTATTTGATTGTGGACTACAAAGAATTAACGATTGTTGGTCCAAACTCTTAAAAAGTCTATTTTTATGGAAGGAAGATATATATATATATATATATATATATAGATATATATCATTAAAGCCAAAGAACCAAGTTGAAAAATAATTTGCTCAACTATCCAAAAATCATAAAATAATCAATTTAATGGTGGAGTCACAACAACTAGCACTAACAAATAATTGGATCTATTTTCTTTTCTATTGGATTTAAGCCTATGTTTAATCTCATATTCACGACAAGGTTTTCTTCCACAATGTGATCAAGAAATAAGACTCAATGCAATAGACATTTTGAAAGACCTATTTACTATCATAGCAATCTTACATCAGCTATCTAAAGTCGAAGACATCTAATTGTATTTTCAAATTTCAATCACAAAATAATATCCACTAGCAGCCATGAATATTGAAGGCTCTTGCCTTTAGTGTTTTTTACAAGTGAAAAAAATTAGTTTGGTCCAACGTCCACAAATGAAAAAATCTTTACTTTTTTTATGGCTTGATTGATAGACTTAAATTTGACCTTACACAATATCAATGCCAAGGAAAATTTTCTTTCTTAGATTTTATCACTAACACAATAAGGGCTAATTTAACAAAGTCAAATAATTTGATAGACCTTCATGCTTCTAAATTAAAAAATCAATTCTCTCTAAATATCAAATTTAATTGAAAAAATGTATGGCACAAGCATTGTGCACAAAAGGAAACAACTTTTATATTGAGTGTTAACCATAAAGCAATATTGAGTGTTTACCATCAATGATTGAAGGAAAAAAATTAATCCTAATATAGATATATCATGTTCATTTTGTCCCAACACCTTAGAGATTATCTTGGATAGGTTCTGCGATTAGCCAAAAGAAGTGTATATATAGCAATAGTGCAGCTTTCTTCTTCAAGCATTGGAAAGGAAGCCAGATAGTATAATGAATCCACTCATATTTGATTGGCGGCAATGATTGTTCTCCAAACCTCTATTTAAGCAATTTGGGAAGTTTAATATCATTTGGATACTATTACAAGGAATTACCCTATAGAAACTATGGCTTGAATGAAACACAATGGTATTTAACATTGAAGAATGGTCTTTCAAATAAATCACATTTAAGATACGGCAACATCTACACGATTATGGTTGCATTAAATAGAATCAATTAACCACAAATGGTGATGAAGTCCCAACAAAATTTATTTTTGAATACTTTGACGACACATGGGGAAAACCAATTACTCTGCACTAGGACAGATAATAGAATATGTTAGCATAGTTTTAGTTCTCGGCATCTAAGTTAGCTTACCTACCCTAGTTCAAGGATATTAGGGTTTTTTTTTTAACTCTATTCTAGATTGGTTCTGTATTGATTACTCCCTGCAATGAAATTTATTTTCACCTGTGCAAAAAAACACAAAAATAAGTAAATAATAATAAATAATAATATTAATAAAATAATGGAGAACAATTTTGGGTTCAATTTAGGGTCGCCTTGAGATGGTTGCAGCAAATTTGATCATCCTGTGGCAGTGTGAAGTTCCGGGGCTTGAGAAGTGGGAATGACAGAAAGCAGTGAGTGGAAAGTGCTGCAGGCGGAGTTGTAGGTATTTTCTATTAGAAATGCCAGGTGCCATGAGAAAATGTGCACATTCTCTCTCATCCCCACATCCTCGTCCAGAAATCCCTCGTTAATTAACCATTCTTCGTCCATATGTATATATATATATAATTTGTATAGCTGTCTACAGTTGCCGAAACCTCAGGGAATGGAAAAGGGAGGAGGAGAATCCAGGCCTGGCTAAATCACCAATGAGGGCTTAGAAATGAAAGAATCTCCCGTATTTTGAGCGTTACTCACTTTTCTACATCACGTTTTCTCCTCTTCATTCTTGTTTTTTATTATTTTATTTTATTTTTATAAGTTTTTGGAAGGCTTGTGACTAAAATGCTCATGTTGGAATGAGCTTTCGATTTTTACTCCCTGAGAACTTCGTCATATCAATAGTGGAATTTAAATCCATGGAAAGAAATCTGCGGTGTCTTGGCTTTGACGTGATAATTTAACATCATATTGTCTTGTGAAAAAAGTTTGATGAGTGTCCCTCGTTCCGTAAATTTTGGTGAGTGTCCCTCGCGCCGAAGTCGGCATCCACGATCCACCTCGCGTGCCTTCATCGCTGCTTTTGAAGTGCTGTTGACCAGCCTCAGCCTACGCCTTGTTCTCCTCCCGTTGTTTCTAGCCACTGGTTGCGAGGAAAATGGAAACGGGAAAGAGGCACGGAAGTGATGAACATGGGCTCTTGTCACAAGGAATCACGCTCCGGGCCCATCAAGGAGGTGTCGAGGAAGGGTCCTATCTTCAATCGTAAGCACAGGTCCAGCAGGCAGATGATACAGTTGAAATCCTATCTTAAATGTGGAACTTTAAAATAAGTAAGCGAGAAGCGGAGGAGAACCCCGAAGTCTGTGAAGATGCTCGACAACAAAATTGTAGAGTTGCATAACAAGTGGCTTGTAAAGGCAGTGGGGTCTCCGGCAGCCATCCCTTGCCACCCTTTAGCTGCAGGTGTATTTTTAAAGGATGGTGCAGGCTCAAGCTCGTGACAAATAGATCTTCTCGTCCAACCTGGCACCCGACTGTTCTCATGTGTGCCGTGAATCCTTGATTTCAAGCCAGCCAATGAGTTAGAAATTGCTATAACCAGCAGGGAGCTAAAGCCATGTATCCTGCAACGCTCTTGACATCAACTAGCTGTGTAGAAAGCTAGGTGCTGTGGAATTTCTACTCAGAGGTTAAAAGAGAATCTTAGTTGTTTATTTTAGGACTACAACAGTAATTTCTTTAATGATGGCTATGTTTTGGTATGTCATATGTCTGATCTTCACTTGTTGCATGCAAAATAGGTGTGTTAATCTCAATTCCTATGGATTGGTGGAATATGATTTGACAACTCCTACTTTTTTTTTGGTACTGCTGCTCCCATTAGCAATACTAGAAGTGAGGTTCACCTAATTATTATACTAACCCCTTAGTCACTCTTTACAGAGCATCAACAAGCATGTCACATTTTGCATGCTTGGCCAAGAAAGGAGTGATGTTTGGCATGGGCATTGGCACGTGTTGCAATTTCAATGCAGGCTGTGGAGGATCTGGGGGCATGGTTGCGTGGTGCACTCTGGTGAGGCACCCAAACCTACCAGTTTTTGACAAACAAATAAAAACTAAACAAAATCCAAAACACTTTGTATGAGATTAGTTACCCTGATGACCACAATTTTTTACTTTATATATATATTTTTATTTTATTTTCATTAATTTCCAAACTTCTTCTATTTTGTCCCTCAACATCATGGACACATTCTGAGCAAGTATAAAAGACCTGTTATTCTTGGGTGGGAGGACCATTTTCAGATCTCTATCCCTTGGCCCCCTGAATGTGTGACTTATGGGAATACTTTACATGAGATCCCATTCCTATTTTGGCTGGGTCCATGAGAATGATACATGTGAGGGTGGCAAAGGGGGAGGCTCCTCAGCTTAGGGTTCACAGCTCTGTCCACATCACATTTCTCTTCACTGAATACACATCATTCTATGCATCATTCTATTGTATCCCCAGTTTCTATATCTCTTTGTTTTGTTTTGTTTTGTTTTTTTGTTTTACAAACACAAAATATAATACAAATATATTGCTTGAGTGACAGTAAATGTACAAGTCATCAGCAAGTTGCTGTGATGGGGTTAGGGTACAGTTGGATAGAGATGAGAGTAGACTCAGGTGTTGGTGCTAATTCTTAGGGCTAGTTTCTTATTCTTTTTAAGGTAGCCAATCCATTCTCAACCACCCCCCCCCCACTTCCAACCTATAGGGTGGTGTATTTCTCATCAACCTTGACATGATAATTTTGTTTACTTTTGACACCTTATGGTTTCATTTTACTTAGTTCATTTTTTTGCCTCAACTGCATAGCACCCTCGGGTAAAAATTTAAAAATATAATGCCAACCCAGAAAATTTAACTGGAATCAAGCATTCTTGCTTTTGTAGCCACTAATCTTTGTATGTTATATTTAGGTCAAAGAGAATCTTTAGCTAAAACATTAATATAATTTCTATTTTGGGAAATTTTGTGTGAAAATACATGGAATCCTTGTGGTTTCTATTTCCCTTACTAGGGAGATTTTTTAATTTTTTCATACAATTATGGCAGATGTACTAAAATACTTAAGTTCTTGGAAATAGGTTGCAAGTCTTAGAAGACAAAAACATGTTAAGGGTGGGATAGGCATTAGCTTGATTGGTAGTCAACCCCATCATTAAATATTACATGTCTCCACCAAATGTCCATGAAGAGCTTGCACATTTGCATCCACATGTCAAGTTTATGTGTTGTGTGGCTTCTTTATAAAGAAGCTGCTGGTGTACATGCCATTGTCTATCATGTCCAACCCAATTTTATACTGCAACTTCAAGGAAAACTTTATCATTCCTTCCAATCCATAGATTCCACGTCAACAAGTGTCTGACTAGTAATTGCAGGTTGCTAATTCTTGTGAATCTAATATGAATCTGTCAACTGAATATGTCATTTTTCCATGAAAAGCAATGTGAAGTGTAGTACAGGCTTACCATGATGTGCATATGGTTGCCTGCTTGCAATGGACAGTATCCTGTGACTAATGTCTGGGGTTTCTCACTGTAACTCCAGTCATTGAGCAAAGGATCATTCATTCCACAACAATGCTCAACTTCTTCACAATTTGTAAATAAAATGTTTCTATACACAGTTTGCATGCTGCTACAATCACCACCCAACTGTGCTCACTATTGCTTATTTTTTTATTGTTTGAGGTGAGGAAACCTTTTTATAATACTTTAATGTTTCATTTAAACACAGACTTTTATAAACTCTCAAAAGTCTGAGATCCAAGACGTTTAAACCCTGCCCATGCATCCACATTTGAGACAACACATTTGACCACTAACATCATAGACTACACCTAAAATTGGCTTTTACTAAGGATTCAAACCACTCAGTAGAGATTTCTAGTCATTTACACAAATATATTCACGGAATTTGACATTTTGACAACAAAAAAAGACACAAGATTCACCACTGAACTTGAACAACAGTATTTGAAACCCTTCACGACATCTAACACCTATCTTTTGCTTCCGTCTGAATACAAGCACTGAATTTGTATCACTGCTCACTACAACAAATGTTGAACATCTACAATACGTACATCAAAAGCCAATCCCTCATTTGCCTTGAAAAGCTCCCGTTCTCCACCCTTGATTGAAACTTGTGAAAAGAATGGCTTTGAGAATTGTGGCAAGGCATTACGTAGGTCTAACATTTTATTGATTGGAAATATGTTGGAACTAGTTGAAATGATATTAAGTTATGAACAATAAATAAAATTCATTGTATTTAGTATGGGTACATGTAAATTATCAATAGATGGCACTTTTTGATTGGTTGGGGTGGAATATTAATATAATTAGATGCTACACATCATGGTTTTGTAAAAGTTGGATTCTTGGGTTTTTAATACACCACTAGTTGGAATTAGATAGGCCTATATGTTTGAAATGGATTGAAGAGAATCTTCAACTAAAACATTTATATAAATTTTTGTTTTTGAATCAAATTGAGTGAAAATAATTCAAATCCTTTTGATTTCTATTTTCCTACACAAGTTATTTATTTATTTATTTTTACACCTATTGGATATATATTGAAATACTTAAGTTATTAGAAATAGATTGTCTATCTTACTACCTTCATAGCTAACATATGTGATATGTAGCTAACTTGTTGACTAAGTTTATTGTCTTATCAAATAACTAAAAACACATATAAAGTCAAAGCAATATCTATGAAGCTTCTAGAAAGCTTTTATATAAAATATTATGAAATTAATTTACTTTTATCTATTTCTATTTAATCATGTAGGTAATTATTGGAATAAATATTTATATTCATGATATTATGTTCCTTTCTAGAGAGAAGTTTTATAAGGAACAGTCATCATATATTCAAAAAATCTAAGATACAACAAATTATATCTGCTACATACTTGTTTTTTTGAAGATGGTTGATTAGTCTTCTGAGCCATCGCCAATGTCCCATATCAGGGCAAAAAGATCACCTTGTTATTTGATCATTTTTGAGACCTACATTACTCCTTTCAAATAAAACATTTAGAATATTGTCAAGAGTCGTTTCTACCTCTAATAAAATCACCAAATATCGAGAATTTCTTCCAAGGTCGTGATATTAAATACATTATATTTTTCCATCTATTCAAGGAAAGACATGTCATTCTTGAAGATCTTCATATTGATTATGTCATCTTGAAGGTTGTGACAATCATAATGTCTCATCTAGTAAGTCAATAAACAATAGCTCTTGATTTGAATCTGTTGGTTGTTCATTCTCTATCTCTTTAATGCTACAAATATACAAAAACTACAAACAAGAATAGAAGGTAGAATGCTATCTTCTTTGAAACTTATTTCTTTTATTGCAAAGAATTTTTATTCTTCATCTTCATTTTGATAAATGTTGTCAATGAAAATCATCAATAATCTTTGTTACATTAGTAAGATTCTTTGCTGGCTTCTATGTGCATTCACTAATATCATATTTGTATCAATGAATAAGATATTTCAACCTATTTTGGCACTGCCTTGAATCTAAAACTTCTTCCACCTCAAACTCTTGATTATTATCCACTTCTATAGAAAGAGGTGACATTTGTCTTCTTTCCAAGATATCTACTATTTTATATGGTTCAAAAAGAGATATATAGAATATGAGATGGATCTTCACAAACTCTAATAGATGTAATCAATAAGTAACATAATTGATTTATTCATAAATAAGAAAAAGTTCAAGCCCACAATAATCCAACTTGTTAGAAAGAAAAATAGTCTTGATATTGTGATGAAGTAGTCGTATCTTATCATCAATATTGAATTGTAGTTGTTCCTTATAGTAGACATCTACAATGATCTTTTGTCATTTTTGAGTTTCTTTATACTATGCCTTCATTGTTGCATCTAGCTCTAACAAATGATTTGTTAAATCATCTACTACAATATTATCAACTTTTGAAAAATCAAAAGTATTAAGTCATGGATGATAACCATAATTGGTAAAAAAAAGTGTTTATTAATTAAAAGAATTTATTGAATTATTGTAAGGAAACTCTATCAATGGCAAAAAATTGTCCAATCATTTTAACAATAACAGATGGTACACCTCAAATATTGCTCTAAAATTTCATCCACCAATTTTGTTTACCTATTAGTTTGAGAATGAAAAGCCAAAGACAATTTTATATCCATCTTCAAATAAATTGTGTCTCCCTATTTGATATAATATCTTTTGACAATCTATAATATCAATAGATATTATTAAGCAAAAACTTAATTATTTCTTTACTTCAAATAAATTTTGTACATTGTACAAAATTTGTCATTTTGATAAAACAATCTATAGTTGTAAGTGCAAAATCATATGAACTTTAACTTAAAAGATTCATAATAAAACTATAGAAATAAAAGACCATTGTTGTTTTAGTATAGGCAATGGTTGAAGAAGTTTATATGGTAGATGATGAGAAGTTTTTGATCTTGAATAAACCTCACATGACTATACAAAGTCTCTCACATCTTTTTATATTTAAAATATCTAAATATAAGCTCAAAAATTTAAATGTATCTAAAATATCCTATCACAAGAAAGTTGTGATGTATTTGAAAAACATATAAACATGCTTCTCTTTTTGGAACATATAAGCAACCTTTAAAATAGAATAGGTTGAACTTAAATTCAAATTTGGAAGTATCATGATATTTAGGAAAAGTATTCATGATATCATAAATAAGAAGATCAAAGAACATACTTAATTAAATTTATTTGACAAAGATTAAATCAATCGTCAATGTTGATTTTATTGCTGAAAGATGAAATTACTCAAGCTTCAAAATGACCATTCTTTCTTAATAAAAATTACAATTCTTTGTTTTATATAAGATAAGCACATCTAGATATTACGTCTAATAAATCTTGTTAATTTTTTAGTCAAGATGTGATTTTAAAATCAAATCTTGATAATGACATGCTCTAATGAGCTTGGCAATGATTCAACACACATTGTCATATGGTATGATTTTTTATCTTAGAATACACCAATTACCTACTTATAGAAATTTTAGCTTTAACTTATTGGACAAGTTCTAATAAGTGATGTTTTTTTTACTATAGAGGCCAAAAAAATATAATAATATTAAAAAGTATTCTAATAATAAATTCTTTTTATGTTTAAAAATCTTTATACATAAGGCTTTCTAAAAAAACTAAAAATGCCCTAACATCCTTTGTTATATCAAAACAAAATTAACTATTTTCTAGTAAGTTTGATTTTCTATAAACTCAAAGAAAATCTATAATCCTCTTAAAAATATCCATCTTTATATCATAATTTTTTTATAGCTCTATATCTTCATCTTTAATATATATATATATATATATATATATTAAGTCTTAGCTTCCAAAAATACCTTTACTTTGCATAAAATTCCAAAATTGTAGCAAAACCCTTCCAAAACATTTTTTTTCTTGTAAAAGTTTTTTTCTCCCTGAAATTTGGAAATTTATATCTTTTGATCCAACTATTTAGTTTTTTTTTTTTTTTTTTTTTTTTTTTTAAATTTGAGATAATTTATAATTTATCTTTAAGCTTTACTATAAAAAAAAATTATAAAACTATTACAGATTATCTAGCATCTTAAAAACCCTAATTTTTAAGCATCCAAATACTATTTTTTCTATATCTCAAAAATCCAAACTCTAAATGCCACGAAGTTTTTATATAAAGTTTATTAACATGGTAACACACATGATTAAAAAGTTTTAGCCCAAATTCTATCAAATTACTTAAAATATAGGTCAAAATACAACTACTAGTAAATCAAATCACTTATTGCCTTCAGATTGCAAGTACTGACTTCAACTTCTTATAATTCCTTCATCTTAGCTTAAAATTTATCAAATAATATATAAAACAAATAGCAAAAAAAGTGCTTTCTTCAATCCTAATTGCCAATCCTTCATTGCATTTTGTAAGCACGCATTATGTCTAAAAGAGTGACAATAGATACAAAATCAACACCTTAACTTTGAGCACTTATATCTCTTTTATAAAAACTCAAAATCATCCAAAATTTTCACCAAAACCATAGCAAAAAATCTAAACACTTTGATTTTAGCCTCTTAAGTTCAAATGACCTCAAAAGAGTAATCCTAATTCCTAATAAGGCATCAAGCAGCCTCTTTGAAGCCCATTGGATATACCTTTTAGGCAATAGGAATAGAGATTTTCATCATACATCTCCATTCATCCATATAGATGCCTTAATTATTCTTTTTGCTACCAAAATTCCTCTCCAAATATTTTTCTTATAAGACTTATATAATATATGTCCTAAACACCAAATAAAAGAAACAAAATAAGATACCAAAGATCACCAATGTTTATTAAAGATGGCTCTAAATACATAAAACTATCATCAATAAAAAATCAACTTCAATAATAGTTCTTTTAAACTAATCACTTCAAAGTAGTAATTTAACTATATTTTATGACTAATTAAAATTTAATAATGTAGCTCTTACTATATTATATAGTAAATGATATATTAAATATTAATATACATTATTTTTACATAGTAGTCAAATTGAAATATAACAACATGTTGACATGAAGTACTTGAGGTTCTTGTAATTTATATATATGGTGATTGGATTGGAAGCACTTTCTAGATAAGGATGCTATTCTTGAAAAGAATTCATAATTGTAAAAAGATTTTTATTATGAATTTTGTAATTGATCTTTGTTGCTATTTTTTTAAAAAATAAAAAGCTATTGGATGGAATTTATCATCTACTTCAATTTGTGACAATACGACACCCAAGGCAAAGTTTGATACATCTATTTTTATGAAAAGTGGCTTAAAAAAGTTGATACAATATAAGATTGGTACAAAAGTAAATTCTTTCTTTAAAGCATCAAAAAAAGCTTTGGCTTCTTTACTCCACTCAAATTTGTCTTTACAAGTCAAACGTGTAACTGGAGTTGCAACTTATAAAAAGTTTTTGATAGAGATCTAGCAGTAATTAACAAAGCGTACAAAGCTTTACACATTTCTTATTGTCTTTGGAATCTTTCAATCTATGATAGTCTAGATTTTCTTTGGATTCATCATAAGGCCTTCATTAAAAATGATATACTCTAAAAAATCAACTTGAATAATGTAGAATATTTAATTTTCCATCTTGGCATATAATCCTACATCTTTAAGTTTTTGTGATATACAAAAAATATGAGATTCATTTTCTTTTGTGTTTTTAGAATGGATTGGAATGTCATCTAAATAATAGAATACAAAATCATCAAAAAACTCTTGAGATGTTGAAAAGTGTCTAATGCATTCATGAAATATTAAAAAAAAACTAATGTGTTTGTAAGTCCAAAAGACATGATATTATATTTGAAATATCTATACATAATTTAAAAATTAGTCTTCTATTTATTTCAATCTTTTATGGAATTTAGATTGTATGCTTCTTATAGATCTATTTTTATATAGATCATTGTTTGATTGAGTTCATTAAAAAAATTTGAAATCAAAGATAGGAGATATCTATTTTTGATGGAGATCTTATTAAATCATTGATAGTTTATACACATCTACAAAGATCCATCATTTTTCTTTACAAATATGATATGAGCTCTTATTGGAGATTTTGAAAGGCATATGAAATTTTTAATCAAATTCTCATCAATATATTTTTTTTAATGCAATCAATTCATTCTACAATAAGATGTAGATTAATTTGAATGATAATTAAATTTCTTTGTACAAATCAATTGAATAATCATAAGATCAATGCTCTTGAAGAATATTTGAATTTGTTTTTCCAAAAATACATTGGAAATCTTAATATTGATTAGAAATATTACTTGACGTCTTCCTACTATAAAAAATGGGTGTGGCATACATAACAAAAGTTGGTTGTTCTTTTGTAATATGCAAAAAAATGCTTACACCTACTAGTAAGGGTTTGGATGTATTAGACTTATATATTTTTATGTAACTAATTGAATTTTATATTAAGCTACAAGAAAAATTAAGGTTACAAGGAATCTAATTTAACTAAATATTATACTTTTTTGACTAATATAATTCTAAAATAACTAGGTTGGAGCATAATAATTAAAGATCATAATAAAAAATAATTTTTAATATTTATCACACTAAATATTATTATATTATTATGATTTTTAATTACTACAACTAAAAAAATAATCTCATGGATAACATCCTCAAAAGATAACAAACAACCATCTATGGCTTCTATATATATAAGTTTAGTTTTCTTAACTAGAGATATTTCTTATTTTTTGACAAAGTCTTTGTTTATAAAACAAATTTAGGCTCATAAATCTAATAAAATAAAGATTTTATGATTTTTAGGTTTTAAACATATATCTATTGTAAAAAATAAAAATAAAAATAAAAATAAATCTAAAGAGAGAATAAGACCTTTATTAGGTGTTGTACATGATTTCAACTGCATAGTCCCTATTGTAGCTAAAAAAACTCGTTTTTGAATACATTATCTTCTTTGACAACCATATTCTTCATTTTGTAATGCATTGCTTCTTTGAACAATGTTGTCACGGACATATGCATGTAAGCCAATAATTACATGTATAAATAGGTAGAAGTAAGTAAAAGTAGATAAAAATAAGTTAATTCTATAGTATTTGGTATGGAAGCTTCTTAGAAACTTCATAGACGTTGCTTTGACTTTATAGGTGTCTTTAATTGACTTATTGGGATTAGAAACGTGGTCAACAAGTTGGCCATGTGCCACACATATTATTAGCTTAAAGACCAAGCTAACTATGTGGCCCACATGTAGAAAAACTTGCCTTATAAGTTAAGGCAAGTATCCTACAAATTCAACACATATGTCCTATAAAACATTGCCTCATAGCCCCTAGTTAGATAGTATATATAGAGACAAGAGTGAAGCCTTCTTCACTCTTGTCAACTCCTTTCTTGCTTCCAGTCTAGTTTTAAGGGTCTCTAGTTTTCTTGGCTTTTGGCAATAGTCATTCTAGTTTCTTTCATAATATATATATATATATATATATATATATATATATATATATATATATATGAAGTTATTTCTAGTTTATCATCTTTCTATGAGAGAAGTTTCACTTGTTTATTTGTCTTTATGATGTTCTTGTCCTTAACAAATTGACAAGAATACACTTACAATATCAGAGCTTTGTCTAATCTTGGTTAAGAGTAGATTACTTCTTTTTTTCTTTATAAGACACAAGCATATTAGAAGTTGTGGATTACCCTCTTCTAAAATGATATTGTCCTTAGTATTTTCTTTGTTCTCAAGTCCTCTCTTTTATTTGTCTTGAGAGATATTAGACATCTTCTCTTTTTTTAGTGTTACTATGGCAGAACTTGCTCAAATGAAGCGTGCAATGGCACAAATGCAAGAGCAATTCAGGGAGTTAATGCTTGCGATGCATCAATTCAATTTACTACCATAAGGAGCAATAAGATTGACAAGAAGTGAAGATATAGAAATGATTGGAGTTGCTTCAACATCTGCACCAAATCATGTCCCTTCTCCTATGGTAGAATGTCCTTCCAGTGTTAGAGAACCAAGAATTGGCATACTTGAGAAGTTTGATGGCACCAGATCCAAGTTTCGAGGATTTATCAATCAAGTAAAAATTGTGATTGAACTTCAACTCTAAAGCTATCCAACTCCAAGATCGCAAGTTAGATTCATTGGTACGCTTCTTTTAGATTCAGCACTATCATGGTTTTCATGTTTTCTTGAACGACGAGATCCAATATTGCATAATCTAGAAGCTATTCTAACATAGTTTTGATCCATGTATGGAGAACATGATGTAATTTGTATTACAATCGATAAGATCCATATTTTATGACAAGACAATCGATCAATAATGTTGTATGCTTTACAATTATGACAACTTGAAACTGATATCAAGTGGAATGATGCTGCACTTATTAGCCAATTTCTCTACGGATTACAATATGAGGTAAAAAAATTAATGCTCAACTTACTTGATCCCCAAACATTGAGTGAAGCAATTGACTTTGCTGTGAAGTGTGACAATCACCTTTTTGAATTTTGATCTGAGAATTGTACAAGTGGACCTCAACGTTACTATAATTCAATGGCAATACCAATCCTTCTTCAACACATATATTCGAAAGTAGAGGATATGTAAATTGATGTATTATGTTTCAAATCTCTTCCTGAGCAAGAAAAGACTTATTATTGTCAAGAAGGATTGTGCTTATATTATGGAGAACCTAAGTACAATGCTCAATATTGTCCAAAGAAGCAACGCAACCATAAAATGAGGAGTACAGCGATCAAAGAAGATAGCAGGTCGGAAAACAAATTTGTCCAACTACAATAGGGACCGTGCAACTAGAACCTTGTACAACGCCTAGTAAAGGCCCTATCCTCTTCTCAGAACCCTCTCCATGTTTTATGATAAATGTTATTCTAGGACCTAAACATCTTAAAGCCTCTGTCTTGCTAGATTCAAGAGCCTCAGCATGTTTCTTAGATGAAAAATTTGCTAAAAGATATAGCATATTTTTTGGAAAGAAAACTAAACTTGTTCATGTAGAAGTCATAGATGGTCGTCCGTTGTCTTCAGGAGATGTTACTCATGAAGCCCTTCCTATAGAAATAGCAACTAATGGTCATAGTAGCTTTATAATATTTAATATCATTAGATCTCTTTCTAATCCAGTCATTTTAGGTTTATCATGGCTAAAAAAATATAATCCTAAAATAGATTGGACTTTTCGTAGTCTTGATTTTTCTAAAAGTATAACTAAGAGTATAGTTAATCAAGTAGAAAGTCATAAGTCTAGTATAATTAAACCTATATTTGTAGGTGCAAGTATTTTCTTACATGTTGCAAAAGAAGGATCACCTTACGTCATTTATGCCACATCTGTTTCTATTGGTGGAAAGACTTCAAGTAGCATTCCAAGCTAATATCAAGATTTTTAAGATGTATTTGAAAAAAAGAATGCAAATACTCTTCTAGAGCATCGTTCCTATGACTGCTCAATTGACCTTCAAGAAGAAGCACAACCGCCATTTGGACCAATCTACAATTTATCTCAAAATGAGTTAGCTGAACTGAAAGAGTATATTGAAGAGAATTTAGCCAAGAACTTCATATGCCATTCCAAATCTCCAACAACAGTTCCAATTTTATTTGTGAAGAAAAAAGATGGATCATTGTAGATGTGTGTTGATTATCGAGGACTCAACAAAATCATTATAAAAAATAAGTACCCACTATCTTTAATATCTGGACTTTTTAATCAATTGAATGAAGCTAAGATCTATACAAAAATAGATCTATGGGGAGCATATAATTTGGTATGCATCAAAGAAGGAGATGAATAGAAGACTACGTTTCGAACAAGGTATGGACATTTTGAATACAATGTCATGTCTTTTGGACTTACAAATGCACCAACAGCATTCCAATATCTAATGAATGATGTCTTTTGGGAGTTTTTAGATGATTTTATTGTTTGTTACTTAGATGACATCTTAATCTATTCTAAGAATCCAAAAGAAGATGAACTTCATGTTCGCCAAGTATTACAAAAACTAAGAGATGCAAGACTCTATGCCAAAATAAAAAAGTGTATATTTTATACTACTCAAGTCGAATTCTTAGGATATATCATTTCAAATGATGGACATATGATGGATCCTAAGAAAGTTCAAACTATTATACATTGGAAGATCCCAAAAATGGTAAGAGATGTCCAATGCTTTTTGAGATTTGCCAACTACTATCAGATCTTCATCAAAGACTTCTCTCAAGTTGCAGCTCCACTTACATGTTTGACTTGCAAAGGCAAACTTCAATGGAATTAAGAAGTAGAAGTAGCATTTGAAGCTTTGAAGATAGCCTTTGTTTCTACACTAATCTTGTATCGTGTCGATTTTTTTATGCCATTTTTTATAGAAACAGACGCAACAGACTTTGTTTTGGGTGTCCTATTGTCACAAATGAGAATAGATGATAAACTTCACCCAATAGCTTTTCATTCGAAAAAATTATTAGTAGCCAAAATCAACTACGAGATCCACTACAAAGAACTTCTTGCAATCATGGATTCGTTTCAAGAATGGCACTATTATCTAAAAGGTACTTTTAGCTCAGTCACAGTATATATGGATTACAAGAATCTTGAATATTTTATATCAGCTCGTGTTTTGAATCGTCGCCAAGCCCGTTGGAGTATGTCTTTGTCAAGATTCGAATTCAAGATCACTTATCGACTAGGAAAATAAAAAGGTTTGTCAAATGCACTCTCTAGATGATCTTATCTCGCACCAAAAGAAGGAGATGCTACTTTTGATCAACAATAGATAATTCTCTTAAAGCCAGAGCATCTTCATTTTTGAGCAATGAAATCAATACTAACTGTTGTTTCAACTTTCATTAAGCAAGTTCAGTCAAGTATGTCTTCTGATCCTCTTATTTGTGATATGAAGATAAATCCTTCAAAGTCTCATGATACTTCCAAGTTTGAATTCAAGAAGAATCTACTATATTTTGAAGGATGCCTACATGTTCCAGAAGGTGAAGCTCGATTACGTGTTCTTCAAGCTCGTCATGACTTTTCAGCAGCATGACATTTTGGGTACAATAAAACTTTGGAACTAATATCCAGGGACTTTTGGTGGCAACAAATGTGGAAAGTAGTTAAAGATTTTGTATAATCTTATAATATTTGCTCAAGATCAAAAACTCCTCGTCATCGATCTTATGGACTTCTTCAGCCATTACCCATTCCAAAACAATTATGGTCTTCTATTTCTATGGATTTCATCACGAAACTCCAATCTCAGGTTCTTATGACTCTGTATTCATGATAGTAGATCGTTTTATCAAGATGGCACATTTTGTACCATGTACAAAATCTATCACAGGTGAAGAAACAGCTAAGATCTTTTTTGACAATATCTATCGCTATCATGGATTTTCGAAGGATATTATATCAAATAGGGGAACTCAATTTGTATCAAGATTTTGGCAGACTCTTTTCAAGATTCTAAAAGTGGATATAAAACTATCTTCGACATTCCATCCTCAAACTGATGGACAAATGAAGCGTGTTAATCAAATTTTAGAGCAGTATTTAAGATGTACCATTAACTACCAACAAGATGATTGGACAACTCTTTTGCCATTGGCAGAGTTTGCTTACAATGACACAGTACATTCTTCTACAAAAAAAATACCTTTCTTTGCTAATTATGGTTATCATCCACGACTTGATACTTTTGACTTTTTAAAAGTTGATAATCCTGCTGCAAAAGATTTTACAATTCATTTGTCAGAGCTACATGCAACGATAAAGGCGTAGTTAAAAGAAGCTCAAGAACAATAAAAGATCAATGTCGATGTCTATCGAAAGGAACAACCACCATTCCACATGGGTGATAAGGTATAGTTACTTTGTTGCAATATCAAGACCACTCATCTTTGTAATAAGTTAGACTATCAAAGGCTTGGACCATTTTCTATTTTTGCACAAATTAATCGAGTTGCATATCGTTTACATCTATCGAAGTCAATGAAAATCCATCTAGTATTCCACGTGTCTTTTCTTGAACCATACACGATAGTGGACATACCAAGAAGAAGTCAAGCTCCACCTCTTCCTATAGAAGTAGACAATAATGAAGAGTTTGAAGTGGAAGAAGTCTTAGATTTAAGGCGACGCCAAAATAAATTAGAATTGGCATAGATATGATATTAGTGAATGTATATGGGAGCTAATAAAGAATCTTGTAAATGCAGCAAAGGTGGTGGAGGCTTTTCATTGACGACATCCATTAAAATCAAGATGAAAATCTTCCTTCTATAAGAAACAAGATCTAGGCAAGATAACATTCTACTTTCAATCCTTGTTTGTAGCTTCTTTGTAGTTGTGACTCTCAGGAAATAGAGAACCAACAACGAGCGGATTTGACTCAAGAGCCTTCGTTTGTTAATCTGCTAGACAAGACATTATGATTGTCACAACCTCCAAGATGACGCAATCGAGATGAAGATCTTCAAGAACGATATATTCTTCTTCGAATAGATGGCGAGATACAACGCGTTTGGTATCACGACCTTAGAAGGGACTCTCGATTTTTGGTGATTTTACTAGAGGTAGAAACAATTCCTGATGGTGTTCCAAATATTTTATTCGAAAGAAGTTATGAAGGCCTCAACAATGATCAAATAACTGGGTGGTCTTCCCGCCCTGGTATGGGGCACTATCGATGGTTGAGAGGCCTTATCAATCATCTTCGAAGAGAACAAAGATCAGAGTATGTGGCGAATATAATTTATCGCATCATAGATTTTCTCAACATATGATTACCACTCTTCGTGGAACTCGTCCCTAGAAGGGGGAGGTAATGTCATGGACATATGCATGTAAGCCAATAATTACATATATAAATAGGTAGAAGTAAGTAAAAATAAATAAAAATAAGTTAATTCTATAGTATTTGATATGGAAGCTTCTTAGAAGCTTTATAGACGTTGCTTTGACTTTATAGGTATCTTTAATTGACTTTTTGGGATTAAAAACGTGGTCAACAAGTTGGCCATGTGCCACACATGTTGTTAGCTTGAAGACCAAGCTAACTATGTGGCCTACACATAGAAAAACTTGCCTTGTAAGTCAATGCATGTGTCCTGCAAAGTCAACACATATTGGAGGTCCTATAGAACATCGCCACGTAGCCCCTAGTTAGATAGTATATATAGAGATAAGAGTGAAGCCTTCTTCTCTCTTGTCAACTACTTTCTTGCTTCCAGTCTAGTTTCAAGGGTCTCTAGTTTTCTTGACTTTTGGCAATAGTCATTCTAGTTTCTTTCTTAAAATATATATCAAGTTATTTCTATTTTGTCATCTTTCTATGAGAGAAGTCTCAGTTGTTTATTTGTCTTTATCATGTTCTTATCTTTGACAAATATTGAATAATATACTTAGCTTCTCTACAATATAGGTACAAATTCTTATAATGCCATGAAGTTTTTTTTATTCATTGAGAGATTTAAAATGTATTGTATTAATTTGCATTGGTTCCAATTTTGATGAATAAGTTTTTAGAAACTTAGGAGTTTTTGTCATTATTTGATTTTTTCTCCTTCTGCCAATTTTTTTTTGTTCTTCATGGCTTTCAAATAATTGATTGTTGTTTGTAATAGATTGAGCAATAAATTGTTCTTAAGAATGTGGTTTCAATATTGTCAATAGTAATTCTTTGACGTTATCTTTTAATCCATATCAAAATTGATTGATAAAGACTTTATCATTCCAATCCATGTCATAAGCAACAATTTAGAATTTAGCTACATATATAGTGGCTAATCATGAGTCTTGGCATAAAGATAAGAACTTAGTCTCTATTGCTCTTTTTCAATCATTTTTTTCAAATATGGTCATAAATACTTTTAGCAATGAAATCAAATCATGAAAGAATCGTGAATTATTTTGCATCAAAAGTACAAACCAAAAGAAAGAACTTCTACAAAATGGATAATTTAAAAAAAATAGTGTTTAAAAAATAAATATTAGTTCAAAGTGGATAATTTGTACTATTTAAAATACAATATTAGAAATAGAATAGTTCTCTCACTTCTAAAAACAAGAGAAGAATAATAAATTAGCATTCTTCTCAATCTATTAAAGGCAAGAACTTAAAAGAAGATACATAAACAAATGAGATGAGTATTAAATAGAGTTAACAAATGATTATAAGAAAGTATATATATATATATATTCAAAAAGAAATTGGAATGACTATTACTAAAGATTAAAAAACTAAAGACTCTTGAAACTAGACTACAAGAAAAAAAAGAATTGATAAGAGTGAAGAAAATTTTACTCTTGCCTCTATATATACTATCTAAATAAGAGCTATGTGACAATGTTAAATAAGACTTCTAACATGTATTGACTTTGTTAAATACATGTCTTAACTTGCAAGGCAAGTTTTTTATATGTGCACTACATAGTTAGCTTATTACATATGATTAATTTGTTGATTAAGTTTCTAACTTATTAATCAACTACAAAAATGTATAAAGTCAAAGTAGTGATTATGAACCTTCTAAAAAGCTTTTTTAGAAGATATTATGAAATTAATTTATTTTTATCAACATTTATTTAATCACATAAATAATTATTGGAATAAATATGTATATTTGTAACACATCATTGTTTCAAATTTTAATGAAATGATCAAACCATTGCACCAAGAAGCCTCGCATTAATAATAAGTCTTTATTTATTCATGTTCATCATTAAAGCCTAATCATAATATAGTAATTGTCCAATCATGATATAGTAATTGTCTAATCATGATATAGTAATTGATGCACATATAGAGAACAATATGCACATATAGCTTGCATAAATTGAACAACCAAGTTGAAAAATCCTAATATTGCTTGCTTACTTGTTAGCTGATCCAAATTGTGATATTTGTTTTCTAATGATCTTTGAACACATTGTTACTAAAGTAAAGGGATTATAAGCAACACAGCATGACATGGAATCACATAGAATGCAAATATTGAAACATTCAAGCTCTATAAATAAATCAACTTGTATTGAAGGATACTTGATGCGGCACTACATGGTTGCAATCCAAATTCAATGACTGCAATTGGAAGGTCACAATCGAACTTCTTTCATGCAAGATACAACTTGGGAGGTTAGATTCTATCGAAGTAAACCTGTGAGTTATGAGCTTCTACACATCATGCCAGAGAGCGGTGCTGCATCACTTTTTCCAATTTTGACGAACCACCTGTGGTTCAGAATGGCACCAAAAACAGCTTGTAATGCACCCATCGTCGTTTGTGCAATTCCGGACCACTGAAAAAGTCAGCAGGCAAGTCATCATCTAGCTTCACACGATGATTTCATGAATCTTCATTCCAAGGTAAAACTTCAGATGAAAATGTCAAAGCTATGCACTGTTTGCCACCAGACCCTCATGCTCATGACCCCATGCTTGGGGCCACCACTTGGGTCGCACAGCTTTCACAAGAATATCATGTTGGTTCTCGATACACAGCTGGTTGTTGCCTTCTCTTGCAGACTCTAGCCGTATCATGCCCAGCGCTCTTGGACCAAGCACCGTCGATACTTTACCAACTTTCTTTCCAATCCTTTTGTCTAGAACTTCCGCACCAACTGCAACTGCCGCTTGTGCCTCTGCATAAATGAGAAGAAGGTACAACAGTGAGAAAAGTCCTTTATCACATTCTATATGCATATTACTTATGTGTCACATTTGTCGTGAACCGCGAACACCTACACTGAAGCTACCGAAAATTTTCCGGCACAGTATCTTGTGATTCTTCTTATATTATGCCGACCAATCATTGCCGACTCCCAAGTCCTTCCACAATCTCAATATGAAGCTGTAAGTGAAACTCGCTGACACAATACACGACATCTGGGTGCTGAGCAGCATTTACTCATGGTGCATGAATGGTTAAGTGCTACAACAAAACAACCAAGCGCACGCCTATTAAGGAACTCAAGCAAAACGAAAGAAAGTACGACTAACCTTTTCCATTCGTATCGGTGAAGCTCAGGGGCATGAGTCGCTTGCGAATGACACCTCGATGATGGGTACGGGCGACAAGTTCCTGGCCTACATAACATCCTTTGTCGAAACTGATCGCATTCAGTCCCGCCAGATTGTACTCCAGTGGTATAGCCTCCCCTGAAGTACCAGATCACCAACTTACGTCCATCAAGGGCCACTTCATGGACCTATAGTTGCTGACTGATTGTAAAGTTCACCATCTAAGCATCTGAACGAAAATATAAACATGGACAGAAAACCATGCACAAACCGGATTTTAATGCGAGGAAGTTAAGTTACAATCAACTATAAAGACGTTGTCATACAGAAATCCAAGAGATCCATAAAGAAAATCACAGCACACCTTTGGGAATCTCAGTGGAGCCTTCCGCAACCCCTTGCTCTAATCTCCACAAGAGGTAGTAGTCTTCTTCCACCTCAGTGTTGGCTTCGACCAAAGGTGCTACAAACCCAAATGTTAACCAATTATCAGCACGTAGTGTAGGGCGATGAAAGCGATTACAAACATACGGATACTTACCAAGTATATTACTGCAAACAATAATCTCCAAATCTGCTTTATGTATGAACGTTTAAGACGGATACAGCAATACCTACAAATACTGCCTACATAACATACGACCAGAGAAGCTATACATGCATGGGAGTTTCAATAACTTCAAAATTATGTTTGCAAAGCACAGAACAACTTCAAAACAAAACATGTGACATAAGTGAAGCTATAAATAAAGATTTGCTTGATAATGAATACTTCGATCCCATGGTAGATCCTTACGTGGAGTATGTTTCGAGAAGAGGCCCCGCAGTCCAAGGGTGCTCAGTCGTGGGTCCTTGTACCAGCGCCATTGATTATCATTAACTAAAACTGAACTTGAGGCACTCTCATCCTTGGTGCCTCCATACCCAATCGCTCCACCCTCTGACTCAGTTGTGTTACTTGGATGCTCTGCTAATTTTCCTCCATAGTATTGCCAAACTGAAAGATCTTCTGAGATGTCGTGAACTTGCACTTTCTTCCGTAAAATGTGCCTGTAAGCAGGGAGTCGCAATAATAAGAACAAAACCTCTATTCTGTATTACAAAGCTATATAGCTTGATGGAGGGGACTTCAACTAAATATATCAGCGAAGAAACGCTAGACCAAAAGAAAAATAAATAAAATGCTCGACCCCCAAAAATATGCATGGAAAGATTGATAACATTGAACGAAGTGTATTCATGTGTGTTGTAGAAATCAGGTTCCATTGTAGAAAGATCGGTACTCACGATTGAGCAGCCAGGAGTAAGCGTCAAATGACTTAACACGATCTTGTTTTTCTCAGAAATCAGAACATTGGGCATACAACAGGAACAGAACAGAGATGAGCAATTCATAACCGAAAGAATGATGATACACATGCGTTTAAATCTGTGATCCTTCATTGTTTTTGTGCACAGTAGTTACCCATGAGAACAAGAAAAGAACCTTGTTTTTCGACCACCTAAGATATTAACAGGAATGAAAGGTCTGGGAAGTAGCCAACTGCAACATGAAGATTCTAGGTAAAACATACTTAAAAATCAGAGAGGATGAAGGAAAGACGCACTTCTTCAAGTAGGTAACGAGCTCGACAGCAACGGCAGAGTCGACATCAGCCAACAAAACAGGCGCGTTCCGGCTCTCTCCAGGACCAGATCCAGTACGATCGAGCTTCTCCTCCTCCACATTCGGTTTGTACAAGAATAAATCATAAAGAAACCTCCCCTGAGAATTTAGCATTGCAGTGTACATTGGCGGATGGTAAAGAATGGAGGCATTAACTGAAGGCGGGGATGTCCCACCAGAAGGGCTGTCCTCGAACTTCTTCACGTCATTCGTGATTAAACCCTGCAGGAAATTGAGCACATCCGGCCCATCAAACCTAATCACTGTTCTGGTCTTCAGCTTCGACGCATACGGACCCTTGGAAGCTAATGGGGTGTCCCCTGAGGTTGAACCCTCTGCTGAATTCCCATGAATCCCGGCTACTCGCAATATCGATGCGAAAATAGTACGCAGTCCTGTTGCGGCATTGTGCTTGGAAGGAGGACATAATGCAGTTGAAATCACAGCGCGCCGTCCCGCGAGCATTTTGCTAAGTCGTCTTCTACCCTTTAGGTTAAAGTACGGCTCCACTCTCTGCTCAAGTACCAGCCAACGACCTCGAACTTCTGACGCGTTGGCTGACGCAACTCGAAAATAAATCCAGAATCTTGGCGACCAATCTTGGCGATTGTGAAAAAAATTGCAGTATAAACACAATATCTAGATTCACCAGACGAATGTCTACCTTGTGCACCCTGCAAACTCCAGCACGAACTCAAAATAGCTGTCAACTTCCAAGACCTTCCTCTTTCGTTTCAACCTAAAACCTCACACAATACCTCTAGGTTCAACAATTGAACGAGAACTCACAATTCACAAATTTACACACATGTCAAGGAGTGGCAGACTAATGCTTGGTTCCCAACGGCGCTCCCCGCAAAGACGTCCTTTGGGTGTTGGCACATTCAGCTGACTGCCACTTGGACTTCGAATACGAGAACCTCGTACAGCAACTGGGACAAGAGAATGGGGTTTCCGATGACTCATCACAAATTCAGTTGCCACCGAAGCCCTTCTCTTTCCGGATAACTTTCTTCATACCGCATGCTACCAAACTTATCATTCCTTAGGGTTTTAATGTGTGACATGACATGACGACTACGCTGCTCCAACTATTGTGTAAGGACTTCCAAAGGTCATGATCGCCTACTCTTGAGAATTAACCTTCCGGAGCAGCAAAGAGCCTGCTCATGGAGTAAGAGACTCATGCCGCCTTTGCCATCTCCGGACTGTAGTTCTGGGCCGAGTTGATTTGGTGTTTGAGTCCATTAGGGGAACGATTATAAAGATGACATGGGGAGCGCGAGTGAGGACCATGAAGGGAAAGGAAGAGGCATGACAGTGGAGAGAAAGGAAATGGAGAGTGGCAGAGGCGCATCCATTGTGACGGGGCATTATTGTTCTGCACATACCTTTCCTTTCACCTTCCTCCCCCTTTCTCCCTCACCGTATGCCTCTCATGTTTCTAGCATGTGCACTGTCAAAATGCCACAGAATCGTTTCTTTACTAGCTTAAGTCCCCATGTGTTTGCGAGCTTCTCCTCGCAGCCGGAACTTTTCTGATCGTCTAATCGCATAAGTGTCACCGAAACAAAGCAAATGAAACAGTTTTCTGAACTGGTCGGCTTCCACGTGCAAGCATTGCACACACATGCAGCGCTACGGAAATACACCTTAGCCTCTTATGGCTGAAACAGCAGTAGACACAGAACCAGTGATGGATTGCAAAGGGTAAAGAGAGCTACAGTTCAAGCTTGAGGAGACGGGTAGCACACTGCGATGGACGCCCAGCAGAACAAGGCGCGGAAATGCTTGGAATCAGATTCCATCTCAGTGGAGCAAGACTCGGCTCCAACAACATGTTGCCAAGAAGTCGTCATGGATCCTCAGCTATGGAGTTTCTTCCCTGAAGATTTAGTGGACAGAGTGCTGGCCTGGTTGCCTTTGTCGAGCATCTTTCGGTTGCGAGCGGTGTGCCGGACATGGAACATCATTACCCACACCCGAGGATTCGTGGAACTGTACGCGCTAACGCCTTCATCGAAGGACGCCTGGATCCTGATTTTCGCTGATCGGGGGTATAGAGTTGTCTCCGCTTACATCCCCACGCAGAACAAATGGCACAATATTCCGCTCTCGTTCCTCCCATTTGACATCTCTGACGTGACAGTCGCAGGTGGATTGCTTGTGTTCCGGCTCCACGAAGCAAATGGGGGTTCTAGTGTATGCGTTTGCAACCCCGTCACTAGCTCTTGGCGGAAGCTGCCTCCCATGCTCGGCGGCTGGCGCGATGGCCTCCTTGGTCTGGTCATTGACAAACAGACTTGTGCATACAAAATCATAGTGCGGAGTAACCTAGCCTCCGTGAACAGCAATGGCGCCGTGTTGCGCACCGAGGTCTACGACTCCACAACCAACCTGTGGATTTGCACCAACGGCCTCGAGGACGGGATCACCACAGGATATGCCTATTGCAAAGGTGTGCTGTACTTCATGACCTGGGAAACTCGCAGTGGCGTTTATGGAGTTTACGCTTACAACCTCGAGCAGGGAACGTGGAGCAAAGTGCATGTGCCGATCCCGGATTTCATGACTTGCCCTCATGTGGTGGAATGCCAGGAGCGCCTTCTCATGGTTGGAGGCTTTGGGAGGTAACAAAGCCCGCAAATCCTAAACCCTAATTCACACCAGTCGAGTGAATTCGGTTGCCTGCTCGCCCACTCCGTTTAGAAATTTGTTGTAGAGGTGAGCTTCTTTTGGTACTGTATGGCCATCTATCAAACCATGAACTATATGCAGTTGTCATTTCAGGAGGCCGCACTTCGTAACGGAGGGTATATGTGTGTGGGAGCTGCAGCCTCCAACGCGGGACTGGGTGGTGGTGCAGAACATGCCTGAGGGGTTGTTCAGGGATCTCCTCAACAACTCCAGCCTCTTGTCGTTCAACTGCGTTGGTCACGGCGATCGAATCTTCTTGAGCAATCGCAAAACCCCCCGGTTAATTGTGATCTTTGATTGTGCCGACAATTCATGGCAATGGGTTAATTCCTGCGTCTCCCATGACCTCCACCCAATGTATTCCTGGTTCTCGTATTACCCTCGACTGGATGCAGCCCTTTAGCAGGTGCAGCACACTCTCTGCTATATTGCATTCTATCATGACGCAATGAGGATGCTGGAGGCGAGACTTCGTACAACGGAACGATTCCTGCACAAAATCTAATCGCTGATTTGCATGCCTAGAACAGCTAATGGCGATTCTGGGGCCTATATTTGCAACAAAACATTGAATGGAACAATGAAAATGATTCAGAACACGCGACAGACGTAAAAGGTTATCCCTGGAATGCAAGATAAGAATCCGAAGGTGACCGAGGAAAGCCAAAAGAGAAAATTGCTTCTATTTCTCATTACCGTACAAAAAGCTCCAAATACGGAGAAAGAAGCAAATTTAACTGTAAGATAAGATATTCTTCAAACGTGCGATCGAACTTCCCACTGGTGTCCACAAGCGCACTGATCCGCTCAACCTGCCTTACAGCGGTCCTTGCTTCGGACAAATTCCTGAAATGATGATTAGGGTAGCACTTCAGTACACAACAGCATGTAACGCCACCAATAACCGATACAGCTGTTAATTACTGACACGGTGAGAGGTTCTAAGCTCGTGAAAGAAACCCAATTCAGATGGTTTATACCATCGGAAGCCATGTCTATAAAGTTATATCTGAAGCACAGCATGTGCTACACAAGGTTCACAACCCTCATCCCAGGCAACATTCACACGTAGTTAAAGTGATCCTTGTTGATTCATATGCTGTGCATCCTGAGTCACAACACTTCGACACAAGGTTCACAACTCTCATTCTAGGCAACATTCACACGTAGTTATAGTGATCCTTGTTGATTCATATGCTATGCATCCTAAGTCACAACTCTTCGTCTTCAGCCGAGTGACGGTTGTTATGTTGATTCATATGCTATGCATCCTAAGTCACAACTCTTCGTCTTCAGCCGAGTGACGGTTGTTAGCAGCACACTGCACAGGCAGTACTTTCTCAAGGTTTTCGTCAGTAATGCGAAGCATTGCCCAATTCCCGAATGGTGAGTAGGGTTTGGTCACAGAGCAACTCGACGTCGTCGGACAACTTGTGAAACCGGTGTCGATTTCTTTGTGGTTTAGGTGACGATGGGAAAAGCGATGAATGGTGCTTCGCGTACATCCGAAATAGCGTGTACCGTCCTGGTTTTGGCTGACACGCTATTTTTGACGCACGCCAAAATAGGTCCCTGAGTAAAGTCCTTGTTTGATAGAACTTTAGTTGTACCATAGGGTGCTTCTCTATATACCTTCCCTTGCATATTTGTGAAATTGATAGGCTTTCAAGAATATTACCACAACTTGAATGTTTTTTCTCTGATTTCAATCTCATGCTCTTCAAACAACAAGGATATCTATTAAATAAACCTATCATTTAATTGAATTATATTTTGATAGTCATTTAAAGGATGCAATGTATTAGGATTAAACTTGTATATTTTAAATTTGTGATTAAACTTGTATATGTTAAATAGTGATTTGTGCTACCAACTATGATATTTTAATTTGTCAAGAGACACTTAATTCTCTTGGTTTATATTTGGGCAATTAGAATAAGGAGGCATAGATTAGATTAGGATGCTCTCCTAGTGATAAAAGAAAGAAATTTATTCTTATGTTGTTTTAAGCAATTGCTATAATTATGTCGACAAAGATTCTATTTTATTACAATGCATTAGCATCAAACTTTGTAGACTAGTTATATTAGAGAAGACATGATATTTATATCCAATTTTGTAGAAAAAAATGGATCACCAGCTTTAAAATTTTCTACAAGACATTGTAAGAATTCATTTCTTCTATAGAAAATACATGAAGAACTATATTAGAAATGCTATGATATTGTGTCTTTATTGAATTTTTTGAAATTATCAAATCATTCATTATTATATGTCTTTGCTTTCTTCATTTGTTATCATCTATCTTTGCCTTGTTAGTATCTACTACTGGCTCAAAGTCTTGAACATGGTCATTTTTTAAGTAATTTGATGATAAAGATTTATAATATTAATTCCTATTTTGTACCATAAAAAAGACTACTTGAATACTTACAACCATTTCTTAGCTTAAGAGTAATTTATACCTATATGTGCACCTTCAATAATTGCTAATCTTTGTAATTCATCAACAATCACTTTTGGATTACTCTAGAGCTAATAAATACTACGTACATGGTGCAAATAAAAGAATTATGTTGGCTATCAATCCAACATCATTGCTTTTGAATATATATTATGTAGAATAACAAATAGACCAACTCCAAAAACCTCCAACAATAATGCTCACAACTAAAAGAAGGTATTAAAGACAAAATCCAAAATGCATCATTATTCCAACAATATATATTTAGAATTTGTAAGTGAATCAAAGTAAGTGATACTTATTTGTAATTAATGGTCATAAGTTGCAAAACTAGTATCAATAAAATAAGATTGCACCAAGGTTCAAAATATAAAATATATATAAAAAAAAGATTAAAACTTATAATGGAAAAAAATAAAATTAAATAAATACTAATTCAATTTTCTAAATGAATCTAATTGTCAAACATATAACAATATTTGCTTTTTTGGAAAAATATTACATAATAATGACTAAAAATATGTCAAGTTTAGATTCTATATGCTCTTAGAATGAATTTCTAAATATTAATGCATAAGAATTAAGGACAATATATATATATATATACATAATATTTTTTTAATATAATAAGCAATTTTATTTTGTTTGATTTTTTTTATAAATTGGTGAAAAACTTATCAATGATCATTCATCTAATAATAGATTATATATGAAAATAGGAACAGATGAAAACATAAAATAAATAGAAATAGGATTGACTTTACTTGTTGTTGTAAGTAGCTTGTATCTATCCCTGCAAAAAATCTTCTTTTGGAACCTAATGCTACTAAATTTAATAACTTATTTCTACTTCTATTCCATAATCCAAATACTTTCATCACATCCACAAATCTTGTGGAGCAAGAAACATCTCTTTGCATGACTCTCATAAGTTGGTGTAATAAAACTCAAGTGAATGCGATTGCATCACTTAGTTTAGATTGTTATGACTGTCTTTGCTTTCCACAACGTCTACAAGTATTTGCCTCATAACAAAACAAAACCATGCATTCATTGTTGTACTTCTCTAACTAACAATTGTTTTAGTACATACATCCACTTCAATCACACATTTGATTTGTTGTTAATTCTAAATCTTGTCATAGATAGTTAGTTTTTTTTTATTTTATTTCAAATAATTTTTTAATAATTTTTAAAAAAAAATCATACAATTTTACCCTGTTAAGCTGATCCGTTATGGCAAAATACACCAATTAAAGCAAAAAACATTATCTAAAGCAACCAACTAATAAAATTTAACAAAAGTAGTTTCTTATCAAGTAGTAATGTACAAATGCAATAAGGATCAATCTGGTAAGCAATGGTGGTTGATATCCAAGATGTCATCCCTTCCTTCTTCTATCACCTTGATAAAAAGCGGTGCACTATCCTTTCACTAATTCTAGTACCTCAATCCTTTAGCATTGCAACCAAGCATCATGTCTCATTAGCTTTTAGTGTTGCATTATATTATAGCACCATAGGAGCAACCAACAAGACAATATCCAAAGACATACAAAATTGTAGAAATAAAATAATAATTCTTATATAACAATCTATAAAAAATGAAGAAGAGAAAATTCTTTATCACCTACTTTATTTTCATTTGTTACCCCACAAAAGTTAATAAAGAGATGATTCTTGTCAAATGAAAGTTGAAGTATCTAAACACCGATAGTTAAATTATCTCTCATACTACAAAGAAAGAATCTAAGAGTCCAAGTATATAGAAAAAACTCTACACTTTTTTTAATGGCTAAGTTACCATATCCAAGAAAAATCATTTAAGAATGAGCTTTCTATCTTAAAAGTATTTATAAGACTCAACTTAATAAGAATGTTAGGTCAATGAGGCTTTTCTACCTAAAACCCTCAAGTCTTAAATGACACTTATAAGGTCAATCAACATAAAATATTAAGTTGATAAAAAATCATTAAATTAAATTAAATAACATTCATCCAATTTGATTTGGTGCTAAATGCCATGTTACATAAAAAATATCTTTAATAATTTAAAGATCATTTTATGATATTTAATTAGAATCTATAAAAAACCAAAATTGGCAAGCAATTTTTTTCTTTTTTAATCCTATTATTTAAATTAGATATAATAATATTTTAATAAAAATAATTTAATTTAAATTAATTTATGTAATATTTTTTACGATTATTTTAAAATATGATACTAAAGAATAATAATAATAAAAGTCTAGAAACAACATTAAAAATAGACTTAAAATTTTTAATGTTTTAAAAATTGGTTTGACATATTTTAAATTTTTCAAATAGTCTTTTTAAGTGTATTTAATAAGTAATTATTAATTTTTAAAATTTAAATTTAAATAAAAAATTATGTACAGAATCAAAATTAAATAGAATTTGAATATTTGAATAAATTTATTTAATTATTTTTATGTATAATGTATATGTAATTTAAAATGAGATGACCTGGAAATAAAATTTAAATTCAAATTTTACGGTTCTTATATATCTAAAAGCCTATTATAAATATTATTTTATTGGTGAAAATAAGTAGATTTTGCAAGTTTCTTTTCTTTTCTTATTTCTTGCAAAAGATGAATGATTATTTAAATTAGGTGTATCTAATTGATTAAATAATTTAATTTAAATAAATTTAAAATTAATTGACTAGATTTTCATTCAAAAAGACACAAGTTACTATAATTTATGATTTTTTAAAATATGAGGTCTACTGTAGAATTTTTTTAAAAATAGGTGTACTTTTAAAAAAAAAATCAAGTTTATTGATTAATATTTTTCTTAAAAATTAAGATACCCACTTTTTAAAGTTAATAATGATTCTTTGCATCAAAAGACTTATTTCAAATTTGAAATTAAAATATTTCTAAAATTATCATCAACAAAATCTTATATATTTATTTTATATTTTCCAACATACAAGAAATCTTATCTTTAAATCTTTGCATTAGATTCAAAGAAGTTACTAAAGTTACAAGTTATATATTTATTTATATATTAATTAAATTTAAGAATAAAGTTAAAGTATTATATTTTTATTTCATTATATTTGATCGATATAATTGGTAATATAATAAAATATTTTAAAATTAAAAAACATACATTAATACTTTAAATATATATATATATATATATATATATATATATGTTGATTGCATTTCATTATTATGTCCAAAAAATTTAAATTCCAAAACATAGTACAATAAAATTATATTTTGAATATCACTTTGAATAAAATAAAATCTTAATATTTAAAAATATATTAGTAATTTCTCAATTATTTATTAAAATAATTGAATACCTACAATAGATACAAAAATTATATTTTTAGTTTAACTTAATTTGTATAGTATTTATACACTAATAAGAATTTTTATTTATAGTTATATATATTTTTTGTGAAATTTAAATATAAAATTATAATATTATAATTACTATTTTTAAATTTATTATTTTAAATTATTATTTTAAATTATTATTCTTGTATCTGATATTTTTAATTTTTTTTTACAAAATTTTTTTTTTAAAATCGTAGTTCAAATTAAAATACTAATAAAAGAAATACTTACTACTATAAAAATTAGAAAGAACATTAGATACAAGATAAATAATAATAAATTGCTTTAATTATTTTAAAACTTGTAGTAGCAAGACCAAGGTTTTTTTTATATAGACTTATTGTTTATATTATGAAAATTAGGTTCTACAAAAGCTTCCAATAAATATTCTAAAAAATTTAAAATATCTTATTGATATAAAAAATCTATTTTTTAAAAAAAAATGCAAGAGGTTTAGAATGATATTAGATGATCATAAAAAACTAATATTATTTTTAAGAAGATTAAAAAAAATTAAACAACAATAAATGGTTTAAGAAACTTACAAGAAATTTTAGAATGATCCATATATATATATATATATATATATATATATATATAAAGTGGTACAAAAAATTACAAGACTAAATATGTATTTGCTATTATGATTTATTGTATATTTGTAACAAAACCAAGAGTTCTATTAAAAAAATAGAAATATTTAATTTTCTTATTACTTATAATACAAAATTTTAATAAATATTACTTAAATTTTCATTCTTTATTTGAATTTATATCCATAATAATTTTGTCAATACTTTAATATTATGCATAGTTTTTTTATGTTTTCAATAAGTCCAACAACATACAATAAGAATGTACATTGTACAACTCAAAGTTAATACCAAAATTAAGATTTTTTTTACATATTGATTTATACTATCTCTGTTTTCAGAATATTTGACCATTATTGTATAATAAAATAATAAATATATTTTTTTAATAAAAAAAAAATACATCTTCCAAAAAACCAAAAACACATAAGTTTTATTTTATTTTATTTTTATTTCAAATCAAATAATTTTTCAACACTTACTTTATTCTATTTAACTATTATATTGTCTCATAACATAACATACATGACATACATAAAATAACAAAGAATATAATATCATTTAAAGTAAGCATATATATATATATATATATATATATATTACAGAGCCATTACTAAATTAATTATTAAATTTCTTTCTCTAAGAAGTTGTATTTTAAAAGAAATAATTAATCAATATCCTTGAAACTATGTTTATATTTTTTAATTTAAAAGTTTAAGCTTTAGAAGCTCCTTGCATAGCTTAACATAAGTGCTTCATATCAAGAAAGTTTAAAGTTTATGTTTAAATCACTGTAGTAACTACTTTTAAAGTCCCACAATAATTGTTAATTAATTGCTCATATTCACCATATTGTTTTGGAGATTTAAGGTTTTTGTATAGGCTAATCTTATGTTTAGGCTTTCTTTTGGCTACATTTTCTTTAGCAAATCTCTTCACCCTTAAACTATAGGTTAGTATATTAAGCATACATGCTTAAAAGAATAAAAGATCTCTTTAAATTCTATATTTAAAAAAATCATCTATTACACATGTTCATTCTTCCCAAATCTAATTTAGAGGTTGATTCTTAATTATCCAACAACCTCAACATGATTTGACAATATAAAGACAAGTCACACAACAAATTTCTATTATTTCTTTTAAATATTACATTTTTAAAGATAATTCTTTGTAATTTGCCCTTAATAAATTCTCTATATCCCGATCCTCATTCTTTGGTAGTATAAACAAAGTTTAACTCACGATGTTGACTTCTTTGGATCCTCAATGTGATTACAAAGTGTTAAAATGAGACACCGAACCACTAAATTGAGGTATGAGTATTCCTTGGAGAGACTTTCTCAATCCACATTTCACACCCCTGTTGCTGAAGCATTCTGGTACAAAACAACCATAGTTTATTAATTTCTTTAAATATTATTTATTTTTTTGTTCAAATATATGTTTTCGTTTCCTTCCTTTTTTCGCAACAAACTGCGCCCTTTTACGTGTTTTTGCCATTGCTGCGACCTCAAGCCATAGTAGACATTGGCTTATGGTTGCGAGGGTCTCTGGCTTCACCAAGTTCGGGTGAATGTGTTCGGTAAATGGACACTGTTTCGGAAACATGGCAATCCTTTTGTTTGTTGGATGTTAAACCTTCTCTGCATCTCGGTCTCATCTTTGCCGCATGCTCTGCAGCCCTTTCGATGCGCAGCTCCTCAATCTGACGTTTGTGCGCTCGTGTGACAGCGAGAAGTCGACTGAACAGTAGATGGCTGATAGATTGTCTTTCTGGGTATGCATACTTTTGGGTGTGCCAACATTGTATGCTACTGTTGACTTGATATCCCCAATGTGATGGAAGATGTCAGATTCGGTAGCGTTTCGATTAATCAGCTGGTGATCGTATAACAATTGATTGAAGTGTGATTTCATGGCTGCAGAGGTTGTTGCATTAACTTCAGAATTCCTGCATTGGAGATTTTGGGTTATGTATCATTTCTCTTTGATGAAGCTCTCAGAATTACGAGAATCACGACAATGCTTTGTAAGATTTTGAAACCTAAGAATTCTTGTTTCTTATTAACTCTCACTTCTTTCTGTCCCGGAACAGATAATTACTTTCATTACAGAGGCGACCCTACTATTGAGTTACTTCCCTGTAGTCTGCCCAAGTAAATGTTTTGCAGCATTCATACTGCTAGAAGAATGTGTATGCATACCAGGGATTGTAATGTGTCTTAAGGTGCATTTTCATGAGCACCGAGCATTTGTTTCTGGAATGTGCAGGAAGAGTATCTGAAGAGGTCACTCGACCATCTTGAGAAACACTGGCACTTTAGGTCAAGTTCGTGAGGCACGATGAGGGATGCCGTTACTAAGGGGAAGGAGATGGGTGCACGGTATGCTGGCTCACAGGATCTCGTGCGTGTGTTCAACCGTGCCCTTGAGCTTCTAAGCAGCAATGCTCTGGAGAGTGATCAAGAGCTTCTGGAGCTTGTGAAGAAATCAAAGCGCGAAGTGGAAAAAGAACCATCCGCTCCTCCTATTAAAAAACCACGTGCGACTCCACTTTCATATTCCCACAGAAGCCTTTGCATCCCTCTTTCCCTGTTTTCGCCTTAAGTTGGATTTCATTTCATGAATCGTTCATATTATATCTCTTTGTGCTCCTTTCCCCGTCTTCCTCTACTCTTGCCAGTGCTAGAAAAGTCATGAAGTAATGGGTGGATCAATGATCTTCAGCGACAAAAAGATAAAATAATGATTCAGTCATAAAGTTGGAATCTTAGCAAAGCCACGTTAGACTTGGCTTTTGCTGTGATCCTAGGGCAGGGCAATCACCTAATGAGGACAAGACTGTTGTCCTTTAACGTCGCAGCACATTTTGTGCTCGCTGTCATTTTCCACACCTTGGTTCATGAGTTTCTGTGAAGCCTATAAGTACGTAGATGATACTTTCATCTCTATCGAAAAAAGAAAAAACAAACAAAAACAAATAAAAATAAAAATAAAAATACGGGGACTACAAGTGCAGTAGATTAAGAATATAAACTGCTTCTAAGAGGGATGAAAATTCTTAGCAACGTTGAAGTTGTGCAGGTCGAGGAGCTTCAGAGGTTGGTGACTTCCAGGCCTTGGGGCATCGCTCCAACTTGGCCATATTCACTGGTGACCATGTAAGAAAATTCTCGTCTCCCACATTTCCTTATTCCCAGACTCTCTGCCTAGTTTGCAATTGGTATTGATTGCCATACGAATCAAATTGGACTCCAGGTTTATGCGACTCTTCCTTGGTAAATTCTTGTGAAGTGTGTTATGAGTCCTGATTGCCAGAGAATTGATAAACTTGCACTGATTCCAACAAACTGGATGCCTTTTGCAGGGAAGCGGGCAGTCCGGGTCTGGAAGCGAAGGCACGCCTGCGCAATCCACATCCGGAACCAGTGCTACCGTGGCGCATGTGCAGGTTCGCCCAATTCAAGTAATACGGCATCCTGGACGGGGAGGTGGAAGAGGCGAAAAACAGAAGCGGAGTAAGGGTACTAGGTAGGATTGCTTTATATAAAAAACAGTAGGAGTTTCCTATTTTGTGTGCTTCCTGGTGGATGTTCTGAAACCTGCTTCTGGCTCATCAATAGAGATGCTCAACTTGTAGATAACATTTCGCTGCATTGTGCGGTTAAAACCTCAAAAATGCTCATGAAGACTGCAAGTCTCGACGATACAAATATCGGTTTTTACAAATGGCATTCTACTTCTTAAATTATCCACTCAAGGTGTTTCAAACAATGTCAATTTCGAAGGAAACTTTCCAGACGCTAACTATCAGTTTGAGACCTTCGAATTGAAAATTCAGATCACAATGGACTACACGGACGCTATAAAAAAATGTTTCGAAAATAGACACCACACTGCGTATTCCTACTCTCTATCCGTACATCATGTTCTTAATTCTACTCACTGTTGGTTTTCAGTGTACGCCATGAAGCAGTTGGTCATTTGGTGCACGTTATCTCTTAGCTTTCACTCTACGCATCATCAGCGGTAACAATTATGTGATAAATGCTGGACGCGTGGTCAATTCGCATCCTCATACCTCAAAAGTTTGCTCCCCTCCGTTTATGGTGCTACACTGTGGGTATTGTGTTGCTTTTCGTTTGTTTCACTGCTACTATGGTGAGTGCCGATGAGAGCAGGAGGAAGACAAGATTCTCAGTGTTTGAAAATGGTTTGCCTCCCAAGGCTCTAAACAACGTCCCTCTTTAGGTGAGTTTTTCAAGCAAAACACACGGCAGTGTAGCAATCAACCTCTGCGGCGACTCGTAACACATGAACACTGTTGTTTGACACATGTGTGTGCTGAGGTTGGAGTTGGCTCCTAAGCCGGCACGTGTCAGTAGTCCTCTCTCAGAAGTTTAAATGTTACAAAAGTGCAACGCATTCAACTTTTCGGGGTTTTGGATGTTGTAGTGCCTCTTACACCAGTTCGACCAAAGCAGTCCCTGACCTCCTGGGCTGTCATTCCTCAATAGTAATTTTGCTAGTTCAGCACTTCGAACCGATTTACAGCAAGGGTTAGTACTTTAACTTCCAAATTGGCTACAATTCCTGTCGTGCGCAACTTATATGTCAAACATGTTGTTTGACTCTTGCTGTTCTCGGCAAGCTCGTAAGGATCATTGCTCTCGTATTTGGAGGCATTGACTGCGCTGCTAAAAAAAACAGCTTGCTTCTGCATGAGAAAACAAAGCTGACTCGAGCACGACTACGAAATCCACGGCACTGGTAAGCTTGCTGGTCAACTGTTGCTAGTGGCATTCTCCAATTTTGAGAAACTCAGGATGTGATTCGGAAGGTAGTAGCGTCCAGTTCAGTGGGTTTCTGAGCTGAACTTTAGATTTTGAGTGTGTCTTCATCTTGAAATTCGGTTTGAATTCTTTTCCACTCCTATATATTGCAATGCTGCAAAAAAATATCAATGCTTCTTTGATCTGTGTTCAATCTCCATGGTGGGCTACCTTACCTAATTCCTCAAAACAAGATCACTCCAAGATTGCCATCCATTGTAAGGAATAGTTTTTGACAAGCAACAAGTTTCATTGATAAAATTTGATTGATAAAGCCACACAAGCATGTGAATTATTGAATAGTAATCACAATAGTGGGCTATTTTTTTTGTGTTTTTTATTGAAAAAAAAAAAAAAAAAAATAGAAGTCACAACACTTAGCATCAACAATGTTGTACCCAATAGAAGTGTGGACTAAGATGACTCTCACTTCCAACACTCTTAATTCTTTACTTATAATTAGAGTGTTTATTTATAGTCATTTTCATCCTTCTTAGCTACATCCAACTAAATCTTAAATTCTTCTTAACCTAGTTACCACCTAGAACCTCAAACACCTCAAGCACATTAGCCTATATGCCTTAGTACCTTCACAATAACCAAGAAACACACACTTTGTACTTTTACATCAAGTTTGGACCTTATACAATCTCGTGTTTTTGCATATGCAATGCAACCAAAGGTCCTCACATAGGAAATACAAGGTTGTCTTCCACTCCAAGTTTCTTGTGGTGTCATTGATGCAAGAGCACTTATTGGACACCTATTTCTTGTATACACTATATTCACCACAACTTCCATCCAAAACTCATAGCTAAGGTTTTGTACATGAAGCATGCTCCTTGCCATCTCTACAATGGTTCCATTTGCCCTTTCAGCAACACCATTTTGTTGTGGAGTATATGGAGTTGTAGTTTGTCTAGCAATTCCTTCATTCTTCAAATAAACATCAAATTACTTAGACATGTACTCACCATCCGTACACAGCACCTTGCTCTTACATTCACTTTGTTTCTCAACAAGTGCTTTAAACTCTTTAAAGCTCCAAAAGCATTCACTCTTGGCTTTAAGAATGTAGATCCAAATCTTTTTTCAATAATCATGAATGAAAGTGAAAAAATACCTTGATCCTCCAATACTACTTGTGTTCTTCATAGGGTGTCCATATCCTTCAAAGAGAAGCAACTGCTGCTACTAGGAGAGTACTTCAAGGAAACCAAGAGGATGGTCAAAATGACTTTCTTGGATTCAGCCCGGATCAAGTACCTGGGCAATTTAGGATGGCAAGCCCTTCTTCTCAAAATCACCTTCTTCAATTTCTCCGCCACACCATATACCTATGTCAGGTCCGTCCTACCTCTAAGCTGGCTCGCTGCCTAACGCCCCCCAGCGGGCTCTACCCCTCTCTTACCTCCTCTATCACTCACCCAACTCTCACTACCCTGCCCGATTCTCCCAACGCTTATCTTGTCTTTTCACGTCTAGCAGAGTAGTGCATGACAACGGTGTCCTCATCATCGACTCCAACAAGGTAATCCTCGACGTCACCGGCCTTCCGGATCAGTTCCGCAACCTAGACCTCAGGCTCTCTCTCCACGGTGAGTTGCGAGTGTTCCCTCCCAGCACCATCTCCGATGAATGGGACTTCAAAGGATGGGTTAACCTGGGCGTGGCTGTGAATCTCCCTCCGCCGCTGTCGCTGATCCTGGAGGGGTTAGTGACGAGCGTGGGCAACGAAGTGGTGGACTGCATCCTCGGCGCCATGGAGGCCGCGGTCCTTCAGGGCATCATCGACGACTACGACGCCTGGTCCGCCGCACGCAGCCCCATCGCGTCTTTGTCGTGACCGCGGCTCGCGGCCATAGGCATCCTGCCCTGGAAATTGGATGACAATTGCATATTTCTCATCCTTATTAACGGATGAAAGATAATTCATCCGGGGTGAAACCCATACCGGGTCTGTAGCAGTATTCTCTTTCCTGTTCGTGGAGTTTTAGTTAATTGTCGTTATTCACTACGCTCCATTTAATTTAATTTGGTTTTTTTAGTGCACTTAATTCGGTGAAATCTACAGAACCTGGTTTGCCTCATATATCAAACCATGGCCATTCTTGTAAGTCTGTATTGTGAGAATAATCGTTACTTTTGCATGAATCCACACCAGAAATGAATGAATAGTTTACTAACATAATTGTTTGTATTTTTAAATTTTGGGAATATAAAAATTATTAATAGATGGTTTTTAAAAACTAAATTTTAAAAAAATATTTTGGTTTAAATTTTAACATTGTCACATTTATTTGCCACAGAGAATATTTGAAAATCTTTGGATGTAGTTATGTTTTCAAGGACCACAAAATTAAATGAATTGACATTATTGTTATCAAAGAATGAAGATATAATTTATAATTGAAATCATTGTTTATGATAATCATAAATCCTCATCTTTGGATTCATTAGCAAGAATGTAAATCATTTAAAGTATGGGCACAATACAAATGAGACTATATCTACAATAGTATGAATGACACATATAGAAATAAATAATCAAATATAAATATAGTGTTATGCCCTTAAGGATATGGTGTTTCATAATTAGAGTTATAAACATAAGAAATGTCAAGACAAAAAAACATGAAAATTGACATTGTTTTCTATAAAAGATGATTTATGTAACTATTTAGTTGAAATATGATGAAATCAGTTGCAATAACTCACTAAATGTTTGATTAAATTCATAAAAAATTAAAAGTGGTGATATATTGTTTCCATCTATCTCATAGTTTATCCTGGTAATTTCACGCACTCTTGTTTTAAGTCTTTTATTAGTATTATGATTCTTCTTGTATCCATCATCAATCACTTCTTGATGTGTATGTTGTTTCATAGACATGTTCAATGAAATTGATGCTAACTATTAAAAATACATTATGTAAAGTTCAAATCTCGCTTATTTCTTCCCATTAGAAGGTTGACAGAGTTAACCCAAATGTCAAGCTGAATGCTACACTGTGTTCTAATCCAATGCTTTTACATTTCGGAATGATTCTCTATCTTTCCATCGGTGATGCCTACTCGCACGTTTACAGACCCGAGACAGGTTGTGAGAGCCTTCCCCTTCGCAAATCAATCACTGTTTATCTCTTGAGAATAGAACCACATTTTCCCTCATAATACAAGAAAACCCAACCATGCTTGCGACAACTACGTGATACAGCTCCATTATGTCATAACAATAGAAATAATGCAGAAACAAGTAAACCACAAGTTGCCCATGTCAAGTAAACAATAACAATCACAGGTCCACTGATTACAGAAGAATTTTGCTAGAGAAGAGAAGATCTGGAACATAAATCGTAAAGCTCTTCGAATCAGTTTATCATGTTGCAAAATAGCAGATTTTATCCATTGGATTAGAGTTTTGATATTTTCTCTATGCCAACAGGAAATGGCACACACTAAAGTCACAAACATTTCACATCCCCAGGCCTACGCCTTCCAAACGAAAGGGACCTCCACTACATGAAACTATCTTCGAGGTAGACTTGGTTGCATCAAAGACTGCCTTTTCCCAGAAGAGTTGACTAGACAGTTTAAAGCAAACTATGGACGGAGATGACAAGTATGGTCCTGCAAGTCTAGCTGTAGTAAGCAGTGGAGCACAGCTCGTTCGCCCTCGCAGATATATTAACAGATAAAAACACCGTGTCTCAGAAATTTAATCTTGAGAATCCTCTCAAAGCTCCACCAAGGGATCGGATCAAGAAACATCCAGAAAAATAATCACTGGTCGAGATAACGGCTGACTGCGTTTTGGAGGTACTTGATGCCTGCGTTCATAGCACGTGAAGAAACTACCCCCACTCAAGGCAGAATAAACCGCACAGAAGACAGTCGGTACAAGTGACAATAAGGTACCCAAACAAAATAAGGTGCAACCTTCCCGTCATGAATGTGGGTGCGCCAACAGCTTCACCCACGAATAATCAGTCATGCTCAGCTTCAAAGTCACATTAGCAGGGTCACTTTCTGCAAACCAAAAAACGGCCGTGTCGACAGTCAGGACTAACATTTCCTTTCAATGGAGTCGAAAGTACGAATGCACACCACAACCGCAAAACGAGTGAACCACAGACCTGTACCCAGGGTATATTTAGTGCACCTGTAGCCGAGTACAGAAGTTGACACATGGAAGATGTGGTCTACAACGTCGACATGTAACTAGACCTCGAATAACGGTTTACTGTCCTAAGAGCACAAGCTAAATAAAAATAGAGGAGTTTGAATAAGAGCTATAAAACTCTGGAGGAAATATTTGACGGATTCTTGTGAATATTCTGCGACAAGGATTAAGTACTCACGTTTAGAAATTGATCGCTGTTATCAGTTCACAAAATGATGCAGCCGCAGTCCTGCACTTACAAGTCCCAAAAGAAACTTAAAAAGAATACAAGTTCAAGCACGATTCAAGACAAGCCCTGACCACTGCATTATTCTCCAACAGAACCTGCCAGCAAATACAGTCAAGATTTATGGCACGAATGTAACAGTAAAGTGGACAAAGTGCAAAGCCCTTCACATAAACAGCAATGTGGTTTTGTGGATTACTCGATGACAACTGATCGAACATTTAAAACAGATACCCATACTTACCGGTTGACTGCTTTGCTTTTTGTCTCTCGATCCATTAGACTGATTGTGCTTGTCATAGCTCTTCTCATGAGAAGACAGCTGCTCGGTATTCAACTTCGGAATATGCACCGGGCCACCCTCTTTCTTCTCATTCGAAAGCTTCTGAAAGATCATGGTGAAACCATCTCCAGCATTTGGATCTTTCACATCCCAAGCTCCGAATGCCGGCAATGCTCCCCCTTTGGTTGGCTACCCACGCACTCAAAGTCCAACGCATAAGTGATTTACTACAAATGTGAAGATATGTCTCGGTAACAAAAATTTGATAATATAGCAGTCATTTGTCCAGATTTTGACGACGTACTTCTACCAAGGGCAACCTCTTACCGGCTCCTCACGTGGTCCGGCTGGCCTCATACGAGGCTTGGGAGCACCTGAACCTAACAAAGAACCTTCATCCCCTCCAGAAGGCTGTCGACCTCTTCGCTCCCAAGTGGGTGAGGCAGCTCCGCGTCGATTTTCGCGTGCACCCACCCTATTTGCATGAGGATGTGCAGGTGAGCGGTCAGTATGATGACTGGAGCCATCTCGATCAGTATGGTTTGAACCATCCCTATCAGGACGCGTCGGGGGACCTTCAGCTCCTCCACGAGCTGCAACTACAACATAGAAGAATGAGGAGTAGGATAGTAAAAATAGAATGGCCAAAAATAACACCACAATCCTCGACATTCTACTTCTGAATACAATATATAACTCTTTCAGTACCATGCATGACTAAAATTTACTTCTCGTGCATATAATGCATTTATACGAGAGTGGACAATCCTCGAGATGAACGATTGCATAAAATTTAACTGAGAAGAATTTCCTAACTGAGATGCGAAAGTACTTAAGACATCTGGTTTCAATGAATCACATAGTAGTCTATAATCTAGATACTTGCAATGTGGACACTAGACATCTCCAAATGTCGAATTGTTTTCGTCTATAGTTATTTTAAACCTCTCAATACAGGCTCGACATCACCTTAAGGTCCAGGCAAATCTCCCAGTACCCCACTAAAACGAGTACTTTAACAACACATAGCGCCTCCAGTGGAGAACGGCATCGCAGGCAGAGAGAACAAAATGATATTGAGGTAATACAATCTTAACACTCGCACTCTAAAAAGGATAGCCTCGGTGTTGAAAGAAAATCACTGAGGAAAATGTAAAAGGCTTACCGCCAACTCCACCAGGAGGTTTGCGGGCAGGTGCTTGACCAGGATATGGTGGTTGACGACTCGGAGGGTCGTTCGATCGGCGCACATCTAAATCTTCACGGCTGGAGCGCCTTTCATGTCGTGGACGATTCTCATCTATTCGATCAAAAGTATGACTAAAGTTAGAGGAAAACTTACAAAGGAGCAAAAAAATAAAGGAATTCAATCAGCATTTTGTATCTTCGATGAGTTGATGAGGACATTACCATGACCACGAGGAGGACGTTCACTATTTCGCTGAGAAGGAAGCGGGGGCATATAACCGTATAATCCAACATTTTCCGCTGGATCATTGGGATTGATAGGCTTCCCATTCTTTCCCGTGCGAGCTTGATCGAATACTGCAGTGTAAGCTGCACCGGTCCCTGCACCAAATTTTGGAACATTGGGACGCTGCACCAAAGTCAGATAAAATGCGTGAGACCAGAAACCCAGTGAACACTCTGAAGCAATTTGAGAAAAGAGTGCAAAACTCTTTCAAAACTTAGATACGCAAAATACAGGACTGCCAACAAGGCATGCATAACTCACCGCCATGAGAAGATTATATCAGTTTATTGCGCAAGATCCCTCTCTCTCCCACCTCCCTGCATAGAGCAAGATGCGGAATAACTCAACTACTGAATGATTAGGTCGAATAACACACCACGACTTACGACCGTTCAACAAAGTAGCTCTTACGAGGAAAATGCAGCAAGAGAACTCTTGCTCCATAAATGAAACTCTCTAATACTGCATGTACTAGGAATGACTCCATTATTCTTGTTTTCTCACTAATGGTCCAGTCACTGCCCTCAAATATACGAAAAAACACTAAAAAGAAATGGTGTTTTCTTTCACTCAAAGGCTCCAGCTCATATCTAATCAGAACTTTCAACAAGACACCATCAACAGGATTCTCGCAGCAATTAAGTGGCCATACACGCAAATTGGTCAGCTCTGAGTGTAATCGGAGCCACAGTACCTCACACGATCTTCACGAAACTTGTCTTCGGTATTCGTGAAGTTTAAGTTTTAGATTCAAAGTTGATCAATTACCGTATAGTTCGTCACTGAATATCACAAAAACTAGCAAAGTTGATTACACTAGACGGAAAACCCCTGCTAAAGTATAAATAAGTGCCCAGCTCCCGATCCATTTTTACACATTGTTGAAAAGCGAGCCTCCTCGAACGGCATTTCCCACAAACTAAAGGCATCATTGCTTGCGCTTGCAACAGAAAGATCTAGACGGACATACAGGACTGACCACCCACAACTGTACTCAAAACCCAACAACAAGACAGACCACGCCAGTCATTCCAACTATAACACCCCACACTGAAAGGAACCATAGTGAACCCAACACCCGCTCTCGTCGACCTCAAGATCCACAGCCTCAGATCTCGTCCCAACGCTAGAATTTCCACTTAGCATGTCCGCACAACACGTCCCAAACCACACCATTGTCATCACCAACATCCAAAAACACGCTCCTTTACTCCACAACTCAACACAGCGAGGACAAGGAGCTAAAGGAATGACTGAGAAAATCCCACGTCGGGAGCACTAAAATCACCTGGATCAAGTCAAGCGACCACTCAACCTCAGCGTCAGTCCCTGTGCACTGCGTATTCGAGACGCCGTTTCTCGGGAACAAGGCTCGAATGAGAGAGAGAGAGAGAGAGAGAGAGAGAGCGAGATCTGGAAACAGAAGAAGACGGAGGGGGAAAGAGAGAGCAGGAGAGGGGGAGAGAGGTGCGGGAAAGCAGATGTGCAGACGGGACGTAGCCTTGTAGTAGTAGCAGTGGAGGCAGAGGAGGAGGCAAAGGAGGAGGAGGGAGGAATGTAGGACCTCGTTACCTGGCAAAAGGCAGCTGCACCTTCGCAACGCCGAAGGGAGGGGGGAAGGGAAGGGAAAGCTCCAGCGATGGCGCCAGCGCTGCTGCTCCAGAAACTCTGGGTTAGCCCCCGCCACCTTCGGAAGGGAACCAACCAACCAACCAACCAAACTCCTCTCTCACGCTCTCACACTCGGTTCTTCACCCAACGACGACGAACAAACGAACGCGCGTCACGTCGGGACGACGTCCGCCAGTGCCGACGTACTTCTTCATCCTCGTCATCCGTTTCGTCGTCGTACCACTTTCCATCGCCACGTCATCACTGTGGAAACACGTTCGTTGTAGAACACATGCTGATGGCCTTTACAATCAAACGTGAAATCGCCAATTTTCACCAAATATACCTCTTTATGAAAAATTTCAGTTTTTTTTTGTTAGTGATATTCATCTAACAAAAAAGAAATGACCTTTAGAGTTGATATGATTACCTTTGGATTTGATATGAGTATAAGATTGGAACTAAAAAATCAGTAGCCATTTATTGTTAATTTAGTTTGAATATGTTAAAATAAAAATTTGAATATATATATATATATATATATATATATGGGAATGATAAAGCAACCCAAATTTTTATTAAAGCAACCCACTCTATCTTAACTATCATTGCATCCCTATTTTCAACTGTTTCTTGTTCCCAACCATTACTAGAGACAAGAATGAGGGATTGGAAATGTTGGGAATGGGGACAATGGTTGGAAATGGAAGAATGGCTAGGAATGAGGATAGGATTGAAAGGGTATAATGATGGTTTAAACATGTGGATCAATTTAGTAAAAGTTTAGGTTGATTTAACATTCCTTTATATTCATAAAAAAAAATAAAACAACTTAGATATAAGATAAAGAGACAAATATGCATTCTAATTGGCTTTGTGAAGAAAACAAGTTGAATTAAGAAAACACAAAGTTATTGGAAACTAAGTATTTATAAGATCATAGTTGTTGGAACTAAATTGTTGGAATACAATTGTTAGGACCTTAAATTCTTAGTTGACTAGAATTGCAACCCAAGTAGTACATGTTGTACTTGCCATTATGACTTATGTTGTATTCAATGGCAGACTCTACTAACACCTACTAAAGATTGGATGTATTTAATTTATTATTTTAAATCTATTTATTAATTCACAATATTATTTTTGTATATTGCTTGATATCTTTTGTTTTTGGTGCATTTGATGTTGCAGCCATCTTTTTGTGCTAGATTGCAAGCACATGTTTAATAGTTTGATATGACCTTAATAGGTTTTGTTAAGAAGGCTACTATACCTGATACCCCTACAAAAGTGAGTACTTCTGCTTTATATTTTTTACAAATTGTTGTATTCTTTTTCTTCTATTCATTATATAGCTTTTTAAAATCTCATGTCTTCAGCAATAGAAGACCTTAAAAAGCTTGAACAACCTCAAGGTAGCTTTGGTGGCCTATGCATTCTCTTCGAGATTGATACAGTTGTGGATTCTTTAGTTTTTTTCAATACTATATAGAAATCTCATGATAACCTTCTTACCATTGCATTTGGCCATTTAGTCATCATCATGGTTTATTTTTAATTTCTACTCATCTAATCATTATTTGTATGATCTTTTTTTAATTTTAATCTTAATTTTTACTTTGATATGTGTTCATTGCTTTAGTTTGTAGTATTTTGGTTTTATTGCAGAGTAGTAGTACAATGAAATCAACTAGTTGATGCTTTTTAAATATTAATTTGTTTGAATTCTCTTGTATTTTGGTTGTTGTATTTTTATTTTTATTTTTTTGGATTTATTTTTGTTTTTTTTTTGTTTTGTTTTATATGTATTGATTTTATTATATTAGAAAAGTGCAATCTACAAGTTTGTAACAATGTTCTTTTATTATATTTTTTAAGAATCATTATAAGTTGGTAATTACATTAGATTTATATGTGTATGCTATTATAAATTTATATAATATTCAAATTAGTTATACTAGTTGATATAGTCATATTACTAAAAAGTCCATTTTTTTTCATAAAACCATTTACAAAGATAATCCAATATTAATCTCTTTTAGTTCATTATTGCAATGATCATCAATTCCTAAATGTACTAAAGTGAGCTTCAATATCTAAATGCCACAATTTTTGGTGTAGAAGTTTAGGTGGTGATTTAAGTGCATACTTAAGGTTATTTCTTATTGTATTTTAGATTGATTTATATTAGATCTCATGTTATTTGTAAAATATGATTTTATATTTTGATCAATACTAAAGTTTGACTTAACATATGCTTAAAAGTGAATTTCAACTTTTTTAGAAGAATATATCAAATTAAATTGCATTCATTGGAATAGTCGATATTAAGTGATGTATATTCAAGAACATTCTTCTAGAGCTCTTAATGCTATTTGAGGTTTTGAGTATAAACTATTGTTCTGCATTATGAACTTTTTTCTAAAGTAACTATGATTGTATGTGTGTCTTTCTTGCCATAATTGTTTTAGTTGTATGTCAAGTATTTTGGCCTTACTAGATAATCTAAGCATGTGACTTTATGTACTTTGAAGGAAGCACTTAGAGACAAACTTTTTGTTTGAATCAGAGTTACTAGCAAATTATCAATATGAACAAATTATCTCAAACCTATAAAAGAATATTGAATATAGAAAGCCTTCACATAATATTGCAAAATTCCAATGTGTCACATGCAAAGACTTCGTCAATCATGGGTTGTATAGGTTCATAGCCATGCTTGTACTTAGACTTAAAAATGTGTGCTGCAATATAACTAAACTATGTTGTAGTTATAATATGAGCAGATATTTTGGCTTGCTTTTTTTTAATATGTGCTTGATGTAAGATGAGATTTTCATGCTCCTAAAATGTTTTATCAATTAAATAAATTGTAATTTATTGAGGTTGTTGTGTGTAAGGAATACAAAGAAACAATGGTGTTTGTTGTAATATAAGATTTGGATTTTCATCAAAAGATTATAATACTATTGATTTCTTAGGTATTGTTAATGTACTAAAGAAAAACCATTAATACATGAAGAAATAGGCATTGCATGAATTAAACTGCAAAGAAATCCATCCTTGACAATAAGAAGAATAAAAAAGTGATATTATAAATATTTTCTCTTTGGTATAGGTTGGAGGTATAAAAATATTTTATATATAAAAAATTCTTATTAGAATGCAAGTTTAATGGTTGGTTTCAATTGAGCAACATAACAAGTATTGAAAGCAATACATTGTCATATTATGTAAAGTCGCACTTGAGAATGTGCCATGTACTTGATTGTGGAAGGTTAAAAAAAAATTACAACAATAAATCTTAACAACTTTAATAGAATCTTATATAAATTTTAATTAAAGCTTAAAAAACAAAAAAAAACATTGATCAAGTCTAATTAAAATTTTAAATAAATTATAAATAAATATAAATAAATCCTAATTAAATCCTAATTAAATTTTAATCAAACTTTAGACAAATCCTAGAAAAATCCTAATCAAATCTTTAAAAAATCCTAAAAAAATCTTAGATGAATCCTAATCAAGTTCTAAACAAATCTTAATCAAATTTTATGCAAATCCTAATTAAATCCTGAACAAATTCTTGACAAAATCCTAATCAAATCCTATGGCAAATTGAAACCTCTATAATTAATAATCCAATTATTGATTTCAACTCAAATTTTTTATTCCTCCCAAAAACTAAGCTGGCAAGAAATAAAAATATTTTTAAAAAGATTAAACTTATCAAATAAAAGATAAATCTTAAAATCTACTATGGTATTGATCGGCAACTTTTTCCAATCTTGATATTGATCTCTTTGAATGAAAATTTCTTTATTCTACTATAAAATACTTCTCAAAACTCACTTATATATTGGAAATCAAGTCTACTACCTATATACATAAATTTCACTTCAATCAAATTAATAAATTGCTTAAGATCTTTGAAATCTCTAATGACCTTCAAAATCCTATTTTTGAAACTTTAACCTACTTAAACTTCAATAACCTTTAATCTAACCATTTGATCATGCTCAAATTTACATCACACAATCAAAACAACTATAATCACAAATTCACAAATTTTCACCTATAGATGTGCTATCAAATTCAAAAAATTCTTTCAAATAAACCTTTTTTTTATTTCTTAAAATTAGATTCACCAAAAATAATCCTAAATTTGCAAAGCTCTTACAAAATTATCAAAAATTCAAATTTCCTGAAATAAATACTTAAAAAAATCCTATAAAGTCTTTTTTCAAATATTTTTCTTTGATTTGTAAAAAAAACCTTGAAATTGCTATAGATATGTGGTTTTGTATCTCAAGGTTTGATTTTGACTCTGGTTGACAACTAGTTCTTTTGGATATCAATTCTTATTTTCTTGAAGTAGTTTTTGCTAAAATCAACTTCTAAATTTCTTGTACATATGCATATATTCTTTATTTATGGCCTTACTAAGTGAATAGAAGTCCACTTTGTAAAAAAGCAGCATTTTTATTTTTAATTTTATTGCCTTTTGACTATTATCTATATTTCTAAGATAATTTTCTATAATATTTTGAAATAATTTTTTTATAATATAATATTTTCTTTATTCTATTATTTATTAGCCATGCTATATCATGACAATGTACAAATTGTTAATAAGGACAATGTGTAAAATACACCTTAAGGGACACATAGTTACTTCATCTAAAGAAAAATAGTAACAATTATCAAGAGTGGATTAGTTACAATTATCAAGTGCAAAATAGTCACAATTTTCCATTATAATGCCTTTTAAGATTTTTCATATAAAAGATATAAGCTAAGAATTCTTGATCATGTATGAATACATGCCAAATTTAAGCCTCTACTTGCACTTATATGGTCACTTTGACTCTACTTTGGCTTAGTATAATTGTGTCAGTAGGAGATAAGCTAGAAATTTGTTGTTGATAAGAGATTTTGGTTATTTTCTTTTCTCATGTCTAGATTATAATTAAATAACTTCTTTTTCATCTTAGTTTTTTTTTTTTTTTTTTTTTTTTAAAGATTTGAACAAATTAATATAGTTTTTTTAAAATAATATGGGTGTTAGTACATAATTAGTACTTACATAGATGATAATTGAACAAATTGGTGATTAATTAATGATATTTTGTTTTCTATGATTTTATTTGTATTTGAAAATTCACGTTGATAATAGTAATATTATATTGATACATGTAATATATGTGAATATTATATTATATCAAAGATATTGATTTTAATTATTGTTCTATTATATTCACTTGAACATAAAAGATTATAAGTTTCAATAATAATTTGAAGGCTAAAAATACCACTTTCTATAAAATCTTTGTTTGTCCATCAAAAATATTTTTACTACAAAATTTTATTGAAAGAACTTGATAATATAGTTTTAATTTGAACATTTTGTAAAAGATTTTAAATCTTTTTAGAGCTAATTGATTAGTAAGCAATGTTTTGAATATTGATATTGATGAAAAATCTATGGTAATGATTCCTACCAACTACCATCTCAATTTTAGTATAGTTTTTTGAATTTTTATTTTATGTAATTGTTATTCTAGTTTGTATACCTACTCAATCCAATTTGAATTCTTGTTGCTATCATTTAAATGAGTACATATTTTTTTCTTTTATATTAAGAAAGTCTTGGATTTCATATGCTGCTAGGTGCAAATAGCTACATTGTGTGTAGGTTAAAACTAACAACATTATTTTACATTACTTTATAATATATCATTAATATAATTTGAAAATTAAGAAAATTTAGAATATTACGTATTCATCTCTGATATTAGTGATGATATTCTTGCAACATAATAGAAAAATTTACTACCAAGATAAAGACATTATCTTCTTTATTTTATTTAATTGAAGCAATTTTTGATAATTCTTTGTCAAAGCTAGGGATTTTATTTCTTATTTTATTTTATTTTTTTGACATATAGATTATCAAAAGTTAAATAATGGATAAGGATCAAAAATTAGAAGTAAATAGATAAATATATATAGTATGTAGTTAGAATATATAAGACATATAAGTAAATAAATATCTATATATATATATATATATAATATCATCGAATATAGAATGTAGGCCATTTGTTTTTGTGTTGAATACTCACTATTGTTATGAAATTAATATTGATTAACTATACATTTTATTATAAAATTATATGCCATTCAATAATAAAATCTATGCAATGGCATGAAAAAACATAACATGATTGCATTTATTTTAGAAATATATGTAACTTTTGAAATAATGTTCATTGACTTATTTATTTTTTCATAAATATTATTTAAATTTAATCTTTATATTCTTTTTTACTTACAATTAAAAGGCCTAATTTTTATTTTATTTTTCCTATAATAATTATTTATTTTTTTTGATGTGATTTAAATTTAAAAAATCATCAAAATGCTTTATTAGAAAATTTGAATTCAAATTCAAATGGAAGTAATTTAAAAGAAGAGTGTATACATTTATTATTGAATTAATTTTAATATAAATATATATATATATATATATATATAATTTATTATTAAAAAATATTATTACCAAAAAATAATATCAAAAGATGGAATTTTTTTTTTCTTGATAGTAAATGAAGAATAAGAAAGAAGAAGATTAGATGCCTTATATATATAATATTTTGCATGTATATCCTAGAAAGTTAATTTGAGTAGTATGAGATATTTAATTTTCTATCTAGGTCCAAAGCCCTATATCTTTCTATTTTTTTAATACATGACAAACATGAAGTTCATATTCTTCTATATTTTTAGAATAAAATTTTAAAAATTTCTAAAAAATAAATAATAAAATTTTCTAAAAATTCTTAAAAAATATCATTTATTAGATATTGAAAATTTATTGGTTATTTATAAGTCTAAAAAATATGACATTATATTCAAAGTCTCTATACTTGATTCAAAATGTAGTCTTCTATTCATTTCTTTCTTTAATAAATACAAGATTGTATTTTTCTTGTATATCTATTTTATATAGATCTTAGTTTGATTTAATTGATCAAGAAGTTAAGATATCAAAGCTAAAAGGTGATCTTATTGAATCTTCAATAATGGTATTCTTAATAGTGATCTTATTGAATCTTTAATAATTAACACATATATATATATAAAATGATCCATCTTTTCTCTTAAAAAATAAGATTGAAGCTCTTGTTAGAGATTTGAAATGGCATATGAAATTCTTAGCCAAATTTTCTTCAATATATTTTTTAAGTTTAGCCAATTCATTTTGTGATAAACTTTAGATTGGTTCAAATAGCAATTTTCCTTCTTGAAATTCGATCAATTAATTATTGAAACAATGTTTTATAAGAGTATTTATATTTTTTTCTTGAAAATATCTTTAAAATCTTGATATTGTCATGAAATACTATTTGAAGTCTTTCTACCATTAAAAGCAGGTGTGGTATAAATAATACAAGATGATTATTCTTTTATAACATGCAAGAAAGTTCTTGCATCTACAAATATGGATTTGGTTGTACTAGGCTTGTAACTTTCTATTTGATTAACAACACTCTTAATTATACTTTCTAAAAAACTAAGACTATAAGAAATTTAATTTATTTGAGGATTATATTTTTTTATCTATGATTAACATAAAATAATTAGATTAGAAGAAGATTTAATAATATTAAATATTACAAAATTCCTATAACTATTAATTACTATGTTTATAAAAAAAATTTATAAATAACATCTTTAAAAGATAACAAACAACTACATATGACTTCTATATGAATATATTTAATTTACTTCATTAAATGCGTGTTATATCTTTTAACAAAATTTTCATCTAAAAAAGAAGTTAAGATTTTGAATCTAGCAAGGCTGAGGCTTTATGAAGTTTAGATCCTAAACTAACATTTTTTGTAAAACAAGGAGAGGATTTTGAGAAGAAAATAGAACCTTTATTAGATATTGTATAAGATTTTAATCACATGATTCTTATGGTAGCTATATAAAATTATTTTTTAACATATTATCTTCTTTAACAACCATATACTTTATTTTGTAGTTGTATTGTTTCTTTGGACAAGGTTGAAGAGTGTACTTAGGTTCCCCATAATATTAGCACAATCATTATTTATGACAATGAGTCTTTTCTTGATTAGTAAAAGATTTGAAATATATTACATCAATTTGCATATCCTCTATTTTCAAATATATGTATTGAAAAGATGTTGATGTAGCTATTGAATTAAAATAATGTTGAGAACTACATATGTAACTATTGGATTAAAATCAAAAAATCAATTGTCACATTTTAAAGCAAAGTCAATTGCTTGACTTAATATTTGAAGGTTAGATAATTTAAGCATCAATTTTTATCTTATATTATAATCTATAAAGAAATTAACTAATAAATGTAACATCATCTTACTTAATATCAATTACAAGTTATTAAAATTATAAAGTATATAATATAAGAAATTAATTATCTTATTACAAAATATGGATCTTTTTTGTTGTAATATGAATTAAATTATGTATTTTTTATATGGATTAATTTTTTTCAAAAAAGCCTTTAAATTATCCAATACTAGATCACATTGTTCAAAAAAGATAAAAACCATGATAATGGAGAATTTTTAAAAAATGTATCAATAGATTTTACTTGTGATTATAGAGTTGGATAGTTTTGGAGTTGAAGTTAAATTACCAATTATAGCTAATTGATGAATCTTTAAAATTTTAATCTTATGCTATAAAACTTCTCGAGTACGATAATTTTTGATTTTCTAATGCTTGAATGGTGTTCTACCATAGGAAGAGTAGTGTGATTTAGTATAGATATTGAAGCAGCTCCAATTATTTCTATATCTTCACAACCTACCAACCATACTGCTCCTTATGGTGGTAATTTGAATTGATTCATAAGAATTATTAATTCCTTTAATTGCTCTTATTATTTCACTCTTTATTTTAGCAAGCTCTTATATGATTATAAAATAGAAAAAAAGATGTCTATTATCTCTTAAGATAAGTAGAAGATAGAATTAGAGAACAAAAGAAATTCTAAGAACAATATTAGTTAAAAAAAGGATAATCTATAACTTCTAATATGCTAATGTCTTATTAAAAAAAAACATAATAATAATAACATACTTTTAATTAAGAAGAAACAAAGCTCTAATATTGCAAGTGTATTTTTGTCAATTTGTCAAGGACAAGAACTTAATGAAGGAAAATAAATAAATGAGACTTTTTTCAAAAAAAGATGACGAAATAGAAATAAAGAATATGTATATTAAAAAGAAACAAGAAGGGCTATTGCTAAAAGATAAGAAAATTAAAGACCTTTGAAACTAATCTAAAAATTAAAAAAGAATTAACAAGAATGAAGAAGGCTTCATACTTACCTATATATATATATATATATATATATATATATATTATCTATTTAAGAGTTGTATGATGATATTTTATAGAATATCCATATTACTTTGATAACTATTAGAGTAAATATATATATGTCTATGATAATTTTCTGATTACTATTAAAACTTTATCAAGAATTTTTTTCAAGTTGTAGCTCAACTTGTACCTTTGACTTGTAAAAATAGTCTTAAATAGAACAAAGAAGTTGAAGCAATATTTAAAGTTCTGAAGATAGTTTTTATTTTTATAACAATTTTGAATTACATTGACTTTTCTAAGATATTATTACATATACAAATTCTTCAAACTTTGCTTTAGCTATTGTATTTTTACAAATGAGAATAAATCACAAATTTGACTTTATGACTATCTTTTAATATATATATATATATATATATATATAGATAAATTAGAGTATATTACAAATATAATTTATTTCATCTTAAACTTCACCATATGATCACTGCTTCTCATAGAATTTGTTCTTAAAAAAAATATCACAAATATATATATATATATATATATATATATATATATATGTAATAGAAATTATCTAAATTAAAAAAGTTATATAGAAATAAAGTAAAAAAATAAATTCAGTTATATCTTATAGAAAAGCTTTATAGATACAAATTTGACTTTCTAAGTATCAATAAGTGACTGGTAGATTGAAAATTTAGCCACCATGTTGGCTAATTGTAGTACAAATTGATATTTTAGCTACATTTGCAAACTTATCTTACAAGCTAAACATATATTTGAGGTCTTATTAAACGTCTTCATATAGCTCTTAGTTAGATAGAATATATTTAGAATCAAGATGAAGCCTTCCTTACTCTTAAAAATTTGTTTTGTGCTTCTTGTGTAATTTCAAGAATCTTTAATTTTGTAGACTTTAGCAATAGCTATTCTAATTTCTTCTTTAGTGTGCATACTTATTTATTTCTTTTTTGTGATGTCTCTTTGATATATATCTTCTTTATTTATTTGTATTCTTTGAATTGTTATCCTTGACAATTAAGGCATAGTTGTTGTTTGAATCATTCAATTTTATTAAATAATATATTATATTTTTTGATCAAGTAATTTTTAAAATAATTGCATAAATAATTTTTAAATATAAAATATTCTTTAAACTTAAGATAAGTGTATAAAATTAAAATTAAAAACGATTTTAATAGAAATCATAAAAAAAAACTTATTTTGAGACATATAGAAGAAATTTTTAAAAATAAAAAAATTTCAATCTTATTATGCATGCATATACTTCTATTATTCATTAAATATGATCTTTATAATGTTATTTATTTATTTATATTAGAAATATAAAAAACTAATATAAATTTTAATTCTATTCAAAATAAATTCAAAACTATAATTGTTTGTCAAAACCAACTTTAATTAATCAACTTTCATTGGTATCTTTATAAAACTCAAAGCATTTTTTTTATAGATAGTTTTTATAGTTTTATGTTGCTATTTGTAAAAAAAAAAAAAATTAATTAAAAATAGACAATTAATAAAAACATAACCTATAAAGCTATAATTCGTATATATATATATTAAAAATAATCACGTTATAAAATAAAAAGTATAAATTTGTTTGAGAATGAATATTAATATAATTGACTTTTTTGTTATCCTTTAAAATAATATATTTATATAAAACAATCAATAGAAAAAAAATAACAAGCATAATTTAAGTTATTTAATCTTAAAGTCCAATATAATTATTTGGAATAAGATATCTTTTGCTAAAAAAATTATCATCTTCAATTTTATAAGATATTTATTTTGTAAGAAATTCTAATTAGTATTTTTTGTATTGATAATAAAAAATAATTAATTATTTGTAACAAAAAATTGAATATGATATAAATATAAGTATATATTTTTAGACAAATTTTAAAACTATAATAATTAGGTTTTTACACTTACGATCTAAACATAATATCCTCCTAAGTTTAAAACCCTAAAATCTACTAAATGTGTGTTCAGGTTTTCTGTAATTAGTAATAAACATTGAACATGTTCTACACCTTATTCAATAATTAAAGTGCTGTATATTTTTTGTATGCTAAGTAGCAGTTAGTTGGTACCGTAGCATGTATTAGATATTAAATTTTAAACATGATAATGCAAAAAAAAAAAAAAAAAAAAAACAAAAACAAAAAACAAAAAACAAAAAACAAGTATAACTATTAATATATTTATTGTAACTTTTAATTTTGTAAAACGAAATTTTTTATTATTATTTATTCACAGTAAGTAAATTATGCCACTCTTATGCAAATATTTTTCATGATTTAAATCCTCAATTAATTGCAAAAAAATGCTTTAATATGCCAAATACAAGTTACTAAACATATTTAGACTAATACAATATAAAATATAAAATAATTAATAATTAATTGAATATTATAGTCCAACATAAAGTGAATATTCTTATAAAATAAAAAGATGTATTATTTTTCAAATCACATAAGTACAGCCAACTTGTAGAATAAGAATTAATTGACTAAATCAAATGTTAAAGAAATAAATAAATAAAAAAATTTCATTTCTTTTTATTTTTGGATTAAAAATTATCTACAAAGAACTTATTTTATTTAATATTTTCTAAGTTCATATTATTTATCTTATAATTTAAATGAAGTATAAGTATCTTGTAAAATATTTATAAGACTGCTTAGGCTAGTTGAATTAACTTCAACTATAAATGTAATAATAATTCCATCTTGAACAATAAAATGTTATTGAACACTTTAATTTTGTTAATTTTCTTTTACTAAAAATATTGGTATATATATTTAGATAATTTATTTAAGATCACTATTTAAAAAATTAAAAATAAAATATTAATATCTACAATGAATATATTTTAGAAATATAAAAACCTAACAAATATAATTTAAAGATTTAGCATATTCTAGTTTAAAGTAAAATTTTCTCATTTGATTTTTTATTTAGTAAAATTGTGTTATATATATATTTTTTTATTAAAAATGGATATTTTCAAAAAAAATAAAATGAAAATAAAGTATTAGAGATTTGATTTCAATACTTCAAAGTATAATTTATAACTTGTATTAAAAATGATGTTTGAATTTGAAATAGCAAACATTTTCGTTTTATTTTTATCAACTTTAAAATCAAGAAACTATATCTTATGTGAATATGGATGGAAATTTTAATATGTTCTAAGTCTCACAAATCATATTCATGTGTGTTTTTTCTAATTGTAGATTAATGTAATTGATATAAAATTTTAAGAATGTTTTTAGAATTGTAAAATTTATTTTAACCGTCTTTCAAGGAGTAAAAATAATTTTTTTATTAGTAGTATTCTTTTAAGAGTTTAAATTGATTCTTATGACTTTAAGTTTTTGTTTTTTTAATGTCCCATTGATTTTATTTATTTATTTACACATAGTTTTTATATACTCTTTATAAGAATTTATTTTCTATCTATTAACTATTAGTTTAAAACTTATAGAAGTATTGGATATCTCTTCTATATAATAAAATAATTCTTTGGTTACATTTTTTTTTAAATTAAGTTGTTGCTTCAATTTATACACTTTTGATATTCTAATGATATATTTGTTTTTATAAACTCATTTGCAATGTTAGATTGGGTTCTATTTTTAAAAATGTTTGTAGAATATTCAAAGCAAAAGAATGAAGAAAAAAGGTAACATATGTATATATATATATATATATATTTATAAAAATTTAAAAATCTCTTTTAAAAACAACCACCTTGTGTATTCTTCAAAATAATATAAATCTCTCTACACCTTTTTATATTTTTAAATTATTTAACAAGTTTATTACACAAAGATATTTTGAAATGTTATTTAAGGCTATTTTTACATAATAATGTGAAAATATTATTTTAAGACAATGGAAATTTTTCATTAATATAATACATAATAGTATTAGTAGGAGACAATATTTAAGTGTCTTCATTTGAATGTGCAAATACAATCCAATCTAGCTAGATTATATATTTTCAGATGTACAAAAATATTTCAGTATAATTTATGATAAATAAAACATCCATAAAAAGTTGCATTATAAAAAAAGCATAGTCCAAATAAAGTGGTAGGCCGAAGTCTTTTCTCCTCCAGATATTTCCAAAATTGTCACCAGTGACAATTCCATCCGGAATTCATCCTCGAACCGCACCCGAGCCTTCATCCGTCGAGTCGCGGATTCACGGCGGCTTCGCCGTCGCGCGGAGAGCATTGACTAGCCGACAACTCGCGGGATGGATTCAGACTGCGGGACGGGGGTGCCGTCCACCATGGCCAGATTCTGGAGTAAGAGGAAGGGAAGGGGAAGCAGAAGAGCGAGAGACCCCGAACCACCATAGTGAGGGATAGATTGCACACTCGGAACACACCGCGGCACGGGTGCGACGGGGTTGTAAGACCAGGTTTAGGAGCACCCTTGGAGGATGAGCCTCGAGTGCGGTCTCCTCGGAGTTTCTGAACGCTGCAAAACCGTGTCGCACAGGGAGTCCGGTGATTCTCTAAGTTCGACTTTTTTGTCCGAGAAAGGGTTGCTACGGGGACTGTTGGGTAGAAGAAAACTAGCACTGCGTTTGGGGAGTCGAGTGTGCGATTGCGGGGATCCACTGATGGTCGTGGTTTTTAGGGTGTGGTGAATTTTGAGGGATTCGTCGTAGGCTTGACATTTTGTTTTGGTTCTTTAGGGGGGGAGGTTGTGGTGCTAGGGTAAGGCCAGGTGGGTTGTAAGATTGAGGTGAGAGGTAGTAGAAAGTAGCTTCCGTGCTGCGGTGTAGAGATTGCGCCTGTCTTCAAGGTTATTCTGGGGTTTATTGCACTGCGTGGGTGTTTGTAAGTGCTTCCTTGTGTGGAGGTTTTATCGATATTTCTAGTGCTTGCTACTGGGCCTGTAGCGGTGGGTGGGAGTTTCTTTCGCATGAAATTGTTTTGGTGATCTGATTCGTCGGTGTAATTCTAAGTACTGTGTTCTTTGAGCGGTCGCGTTTTGGTTTGTGTCAGTCCTCAAGTAGTTGGCTATATCCAACCTTGGTCAGTGCACTTGCAAGGCATGACCGAGAGTATGAACTTGAGGTTGATTTATCTTCCACGTCTTGGGATATTGTGAGTGGATTACATTGTGTAGGACTGAATTGCCTGCCGTTACGGTATGTAGGATAAGGAACTTGTTTTGAAGTATTAAAGTAGGTTGCTTTTTTTTCTGTGTTATTTGAAGCATCGGTATTTTTGTTGGACGAAGCCCATGCCGTGGCTGGAGAGTGCAAGTTTAACATAATTCATAATGGCTACGTTTGCCGTGAAGTCCGCGTGTGCTTTAGTCATCATGCATATTATGATCAGGGTATGCCATGCGGCATCTCCAAATAATACTTGTAAACCGAAATGTGGCGAAACGGAGGTCAGGTACCCATTTTCCTTGCAAAACTATGCCCTTGGACAGTGTGTTACAGAGTACCCCGATCTCGGATTTCAGTGCTTGTATCGGAAGTTATACCTTAACTTGAGCGCCTCTCCCACTTTCACGTACGAGGTTCAGAACATAGATTATAAGAACCAGATTCTTTCAATAGTACCATATGGAAATAATGCAATATGTTCTGACTTTACGAGTAATATATTTGGAACCCTGACCATCACAAATACCACCACACTACTTCTGGACTGCGGAGTCCGTATACAAGAAGACTGCACCTCCCTAGACACGATTGTTAACTACGACGATATCTGTAATCGCAATGGTACGGGTGTGAGTTCCCAGGGAGGTGCAAATCGGTGGGCTTGCCCGATGAGGTATCTGAATTTCGCCGATTCGCGTTACAATCAGTGCCACCTGTTTGAGAGAGCCCCGACCGAACTCCTAAGCGGTCAAAACAAGACTGTTACCGTGGAGCTTCAATTCGAAGTAAAAAGTACGTTCATTAAATCAGAAGCTCTTTCAATTTTCTGTTTTTACGAATTGCTTTCTGTTGTCGGGATTATTGTTTTTGATAGAATGTACTGATGACCAGCACTCAAAATTGTAGTCATTTAAAGTTGCTGCAAGTGATAGCTTCTTTTTTCAGGTTGATCACATTTCGGAACGTGTTCAGTTTGTCATGGATCTCAGACTGCAGTCCTAGATCCATACTCTAGCAAGGCGGAATTTGTGCCACATTGGTAGCATGGTCTTGGGAGATTGACTGTTTGGTCTTGTTTCAACTTCCTGTGGTTATCATCACTGTTATTACAGTGCAGCGAATTGCTTTCTGTTGCCTATTTCGTTTTTTGTAAAAAAGTTTTAAAATTTTTATTTTTGTTTTAGACTCCTGATTGGTGCTTGGACAACAGTAGGGGGGTATCCTGATTGAGGTTCTGTTCGTGAACTCAGTCTGGAGTCTGTGTTAGTGGCTCAATCTTATTTTATCGCAGAGACTGTAAGATTTGCACGCCTCTGAGAATGTGTCGTTGATTGCATCAATAATTGATTTGTGATGCTCTCGTGTGCGATTGGCAGATATATCAACCCTCGATACATCTCCTTCACCACAGCCAGCGGCATCACCTGAAGCTACACCTTCAGCAGATATGATGAGACGGAACCTGTATATCATCCTTGGTGGGTATTGAACGTACTTTCAACTTCTGGGAGCATCCTAAACCATGTTGAATGCTGGCAAACTTGGTACGCCTTGTTGGGGGCTTTGGATTGGCTCTCGAGCAAAGCTATCATGTAGAGTTGATTTTTAGCAGTCTAAATTTTCCACTTCATTTCGAGCCAGTTTGTTATATTGCCAAAATGGCTCCTGAGCAGTATTTTCTTTGTTTTCATTGCTCATCTAGCTATGCATACTGGGTGAGAGGTTGGCAGGTATTGTTGCTGGGTTTACAGCAGCAGTCTTAATCTTCCTAATCGCCCTACTGTACTGTTGCCGACTGTCACGGCGCGGCCCGAGTGATTTGATGAAGTATGATGGTGGTGACAAGAAAGAGTTTGCTAAGATTCGATCGAGTGGCTCAGGCCATCTCACAACACTTTTTACCTACAAGGAGCTTGATCATGCCACACAAAGTTTCAGTACGAAGCATGAACTGGGAGGGGGAGGTTTCGGGACGGTGTATAAAGGAAAACTCTCGGATGGAAGATTGGTTGCTGTGAAGAAGCTCAATCAAGGTGGAAATCAAGGCATACAACAATTTCACAATGAAGTTGATGTTCTCTCTAAAGTGCGACATCCGCACTTGGTTCAGTTACTTGGTTGTTGTATGGAGCGGCCCCTTCTTGTTTATGAGTATGTACCAAACGGGTCAATTTCAAACCATCTCCATGCCGGGTGCAAGGCACCGTTACCTTGGAAGACAAGGTTAGAGATTGCTGTACAGACAGCAGAAGCACTTGCTTATCTTCACTTTTTAGTAGACCCGCCTATCTTTCATAGAGATGTGAAGACAACTAATATCCTCCTTGATCAGGACTTCAAGGCTAAAATTGCTGATTTTGGTCTTTCGAGGTTGGTTGTGAACACGGAAAATACCCATATCTCCACCGCACCACAAGGTACCCCTGGTTATCTTGACCCAGATTATCACGAGTCTTATGTCCTTTCTGACAAGAGTGATGTCTATAGTTTTGGAGTAGTGTTGATGGAGCTCGTGACTGCCAAGAAAGCGGTGGATATGACCCGGGAGCGCAAGGAAATCAACCTAGCATCTCTAGCTGTGGCTAAAATTCAATCCGGGTGTTTACACGAGATCCTGGATCCAGACTTGACTGTTTTGTTCTATGATTATCCTATGGCGCAAGTTATGGTTGAGCAAGTTGCTGAGCTTGCTTTTCGTTGTCTAGCATCTGAGAAAGATGATCGACCGTCTATGAAAGAAGTGCTAACAGATTTACTGCGAATACAAGCTATTGGTTTTAGAAGATCTTCAGGAATGGAGCCTTCCCTCGATAACAAAGACTCCGCAAAGCCTCTTCTAAACAAAAACGGTGGGTGCCCAGCATCCCCTACCTCTGTGCAAGATGTGTGGGTGAGCAACACAACCTCACCTGCTGATAGTGTAGCAGAAATGGTTTAGATAAAAATTTACAGTGATGAAGTGTGTAAATAGAATGTTTTTACTCATTGCTACAGGAGCTGCCTAAATTTGTGTACTTGCTGTAGCGTCGTGAACGCATTCATCTCCTGAATTTCGTGTGCGTTTCTAGAGTTCTACAGGGCACCTAGAGGGAGAGAGATAAGAAATCAACATGCGTAATCACTGTAACAGTTAGCAGGGATTTAAATCTAGGAAAACCTTCGCGGTGCACGTAGCTCATTACATTTTTAGACCTGGTTGGGTTTCCCTAGGTCATTTCAGAACGTAAATTTTTTTTCACTGTAGTATGACATAACCTGGGCGAAATTTTTAATGGGTGTCCTTCGTCTGAGTAGACAGAATTTTGTATCTTCTCATTATGGTATTTTCCCTTTTGTGATTCGTTAAATGGTTTCACTGTCCTTCAACTAAAAGATTCACTGTAGTTCTTGACTACCAGCCTGTGGGCCTAAGATTGTTAAATGCCTATATTTTGTTTCTGATATTGAAGCGCTCTTGGTGTTCTTACGTTTTTAACTACTCCTGCGTTGGTAAAGTTCAGATGTTCTAAGAGGGTACACAAATAAACATCAACAAATTTGATTGTCATAGAGTCCAAGCGAGAGGACATTCGAAAGGGCTGTTTTACATTTTATTTATTTGATGTAATAGATGGAAGATTCGAGAAACTGAGTAACTTGTGTAGTCTGCATTGGCACAGGAAAGATTATTGTACTAGGACGCTGACATTGCATCAGCCACTTAACACTGCAGTTTGCAAACTGGTGGTTTTGTAGAGGATACACGACGATAGCATGTGAGGAATTACAGAGCTGCATAACTGATATATGATGGCAACAAGAAGATGTCACCAAAGTGCTGGACAGTGTGCGATGCATCTCATCGGTATCAGGCTATATTTTGTTGACTGAGACTATTCTTCTGATACACTAATTGTAAAGTAAGTTATCTTCATTATCCTGAGAGCTCATGAGACTCTCCACTGGAGAGGTTTTCTACTACAATAAATACTCTACTTGCTCAAGTTTGCATTTTTCTACGTCAATGCATGCGGTTAAAATTGATTAGAGGAAAGAGCAATCGGCTGTAAAAATAAGTACAAAACAAATTTGGAGATTACCAGGGCGTAGATGCAGAAACTAAACTGCAAGGTTCGCGAAGTAGAAAAAGACTGAAAAACAGTGGTTGTCAGCACCGTTCACTCAAATGAAATTGAGATAACATAGAATAAGAAAGTGTAATTGGCTTACAAATCGTATAAAAGATTGATATCAAAGAGAAGTTATCATCACTGAAAGATTTCATTATTTGTTACAGTAAGAGATGTAACTGTCGCATATACTCATTGTAGGTTCAAAAGAGGCCACTTTCCCATTACAGGAATAAGGTTTGATTAAAAATTCAGTAAGTACTTTTCAAATATGACGTTTTAATGAACAATTTTAAAATATTCATACATGACGCAATTTCGAGGGCAAGTGATAGATTCATAACAAAACAGTACGCACTGAAGGCCATTTACACAGACAACATCAAGCTCATGAGGGACACCACTACAAAAGTATCACATAGGACGTTATACATCCCGACGACATGCCAAATGAAAAGCATTAGTTCCGATCGATAATCTTCTAAACCAAATGTATACAACATAAGCAACTACAAAACAACCCCCCGACATTAAAGACATCCAAGCAATGCGTCCACCCATAGACGAAACAAACAACAAAAATTGTAACACCAGGAGAGGGCCCAACACAAATTCTAAGTGACAACCAGGATATACCATTAAAGAGGTGTTCCATCCAAGCCCACAAAGCAAACGCTTTCACAAGGCAATTAGGCGATATATTGAATTTTCAACCCGTAGAAAGGTCAGTTTTTTAAGCGGCAGGTTCCCACCCAGCGGGTGCGACGGGAGCCTCAGCAGGCGCGGCGGGATCCCAACCTGCGGGAGCAACTGGCGCAGCAGCGGCTCCCACGTCCCAACCAGCTGGAGCCCCTGCGGGCACCGCACCAGCTGCTGCGTCCGTCTCCCATTGCCCGGCCTCAGCGGCCTCGGGACCCCACTGGGCATCCCCTCCCAAAGCAAGCGTCGGCGCCGCGTATTCAACTGCGGCGAACTCAGCTGCTCCTCCCTCCTCTTCCTCACGGTCCTTGCCTTCATCGGGCTCCCTGTAGAAGAACAGGTCAACCTGCACCGCACACCCGACCCCCCCCCCAACTCGCACAATCAGCCCCCTCCCCTCGCCACCAACTATCACCCAGCCCCGCTCTCCGTTCCTCCCAATTCCCATACGCCCTCCCACACCATCCAACCTATCCCCCATGCATTACCCGCCACGTCCACCACATTCACATCCCAACCCCTCCCACCCCGCAATGCCCCCTCCCCCCTCCCAAACCTCCCAAATCGCCACACTCACCATCACGTCCCATGGGTGCGCGGCGCTGATCGTGCCTCGCATCTGCAACACCATGCGGGCCAGCAGCCAGAACAGAGCACCGATGCTGTGCTTGCCCTTGTTGTTCGCCGGAATCGCGATATCCACGTACTTCATCGGAGAGTCCGTGTCACAGAACGCGATCACGGGAATGTTCCCCAGAGCTGCCTCCATGATGGGCTGCCAAACATAACACAACTCATCGTCACACACCGCCCCACTTCTCCACCTTATCCATTCCTCACCCCCTCCAGCCCTAAAACAACCCCCCTCTGCTCCCATCCGTCCATCGTCTCCCACCTCAGTCACTCACCTGGTGATCAGTGCGGGGGTCCGTCAAAATCAGCAGCCTGGGCTCGCTGAACGTGTTCTGCAGCTGATTCGTAAACGTACCGGGCGTGTGCCTCCCCGCGATGGCCTGGCATCCCGTGTACTGCGCGAATTTCAGCACCGCGCGCTGCCCGTACGGCCTCGCGGACTGGACGATGATGTCCTGCGGGTTCTCGATGGCAGCAATCACCCTCGCGGCCAGCTCCAGCTTCTCGTAGGTCTTGCCCACGTTGATGATGAAAATGCCTGCCCACACAGAATAAAACAACGACCCCACTACCCTCGTCAATCGCCCACCTTCACAAACCAATTCCATCCGCACCAAACCCCCCGCGCCGCCCCCGCACCAAAAAACGAACACTCGCACACGCACCCAACCAAACCCCAACACGGGCCACAGGGGGAAAAAGCCCTAATTACCATCGGAGCGGCGCTTCCAGACGTAGCGCTCCATCTGGAAGTCGCAGTTCTTGGTGCCGAGGTGCACGTCGGCAGCCAGCATCATCTGCACATCGCTCTCCTTCATGGTGTCTCGCTGATAAAACGCAGCCAGGAAATTGCAGAGCTGCAGGGGCTGGAATTGCAGCTGCGAAAAGGGAGAGACTCTTCATCCTGCTCTGGATCTTCAACGCTCTCCACCTCCGCAACAATGAAACCCTAATCCCATCGTCGTCAATTCATCCGCTTCTCTCGGATGATAGTTGAAGGAGCTTTCGTCCTATCGTATCAACTGGAAAAAATTAGGTCTTGAACATTGTGTAACCCAATTTGTAGATTTTTCAAGTTCTTACTGAAGTTTAAAGTTTGAGAAATTGTTGAAACTCGGGGTTTCGGTGTTGATACATACAACAGCTTCAGCTTGTAGTTTAAGTCCACAGTTCCTAATATTACAGACAGATCATACACTTCACAATACGAATGTGAGGTTGCATCGACCACTTTTGTTTTGTAATTACAAGAATTGTAAAATGACCCGCTACCGTAACCAAGTGGATGCTGATTAGATTCAAAGCTCTTCGGTTAAAGATAATTTGAAATGCTGAAGATTTTGCATGCTTCGTTGTCACGTTTATAAAATTATGGTAGAAGCACATCGAAGAACGCTGTTATGTGATGTTTTGGTCATGATACTAAACAAAATGTGAATATTAAATGGATGAGTGGCAATAGTAATAACAATAGCAGCAGTGCTTACAACAATGACAACAGAAAACATTCTCTTTCCGTGAAGTAAAATTCAGCATGCAAAAGCATGGTTTGTTAAGAGTGTGTCTAATCACGAGGAAAAAGTATAGAACAGTGAAGGAAAATTCCAGAATTGTTAGTCTTTGAACATTGTAATTGATGAGTTATTACAGGACGATTAACTGATGAAAACATGTATATCTATTAATTTATAGGATATTTTGTTTGATTTGCATCCTAATAAAAATGTTCTACATGTAATCATTATATATAATAATAATAATAATAATAAATTATAGCTCAGCATAATAAGAACCAAGAAACTTCATAGCTTTATCTATGTATTCAAAGTACATTTTTATATTTTCTATGTAAGAAATGTATACATATTTTTCATCCATCATTAAATTTTTATTGCAATGACTTGTAAGAGGTTATTATGAAATAGATTTAACTTCCATAAAACGTTGATTGTCCTAGAAATATTTAAAAAATATTTTCATTTAATTCAGAAACCATTTAAATAAAATTAAATAAACTGTTAAGAATCAGTTTGGATATCTCTGTTGTTATTCGTTTCAATGTATTTATTTTAAAGCCATATGTGGCATTTAAGTACTTTTGTTGGCAATGTAGATAACAGCCTCCAGCATTTAAATATTTTTTGGAGACACTTATAACCTCCAATTATTTGAGATGCCAACTTGAATTTTTACAGTTTTTGACAAAGTTTCACAGTCTTGTATAGATATGTATTAATGTGTGTCTCCATACATATAGTAAATCCTTAAATTATCAATTATAAATGATATATTATAATAGTGTAAAAATAAACAAAATTCTTTTTGTTACATTATTTTTGTAAAAATAAACAACATTATTATTTAGTGCATTAGCTATCTTATGTTATACCTTAATCATAATGCACTCTCCATTTCAATTAAAACGACAAATATTTCCAAAATTTAAAAACAAAAATACAATCAAAGAGAATAAAGATTTGCAACAAGGGATCACATGTGTTGTATAATGCAGCAGTTTTTAATTGTTTAATTTTTGTGTGACATAGTGTGTTCTTTTGATGCCATATTTAGACCAATGTATTGATAAATTGATGTGATACTTTTATTTCTCGTCACTAAATATTCACAAGTGGCTTAAATTTGTAATGTTTTGGAGATAATGAGTAATTGTACTGGTGGTTTTAAAATCTTTCTAATCAAAATAAATCCAATTGTAGCTTGATTCATATAGAATCCACTCTTCAAAAACTTGAGAGTAGGTATTATGTAATTTTTTCCCTTACTTAAATTTTCTAAATCAAAAGAAAGTTATTTAAAATCTAGGAGTAGTGTTTGAGGTGATTTAACTTACAATACAGAAATAAAAATTTAAAAATTATATATATATATATATATATATATATATTAGATTAGTAAAGATTTTGACTTAATTATAAGTACTATATTATATTTTTGCACAATTAAGAAGAAAGATATATGCCTAAACTTAGATGTTCTAAAATAGCATATGATGTATTGAAAATAATTCTTATAAGGAATGGCTTTTCTATTATTGATATGCATTTTGGCTTATGTTGGGTACCTAAGATACATAAATAAAGCTTGTAACAAGTTTAAAATATCTCAAATATCTTCATTTAAAAATTATTTTTTAAAAAAGATAATAGATGATTTTAGATTTTACTATACTATTCTTTAGTAATTATTAATCAACTTGTATGAAAATAATACTGTGTGCAAATTAATTCATTTTCCAAAAAAAAAGTCGATTTTATGATTTAGAAAACAATAAATTCATATAGCTTATGATTTAGATCCATGATACTATCTTGGATATTCAAAGAAACAAAGGATTTATCTTAAGTTTTCATAATTGGACAAGAGTGAAAATTCTTTTGGCATCAAATTATTTTTTGGATCCATCTTAAGTCACAATTTGACATAAGATATTAAGTTTTGTGCTAAAACATAAGGTTGGTGATCTATTTTGATAAACTTGGTTAGATTCTAATATAAAGAAGACATACACTAGTATTATATCCAACATACTTTTAAATATCAAATAAAATTAATTTTAAGAATAAAAATAATATAAAGCTTGTTAAAAAGTAAAATCAAGCAAAAATATAATCCAATTTTGATCAAATTAATTTGATACTACAAAATAGCATGCATTGTTTTAAAGACATAGGTACATAATATTATATATATATATATATATATATATATATGCAATAAAATTAGCAATAAATCTAAAGTTAAATAAATAAATAAATAAATATCAATTTTTTATACTTATTATATTTTTATAAAATTTATAATATTTCACTTTTAAAAAAATTAACATAATTTAGACATTACTCTATGGATTGTAGTAATGATTCATTTATACTTTTAAAAAAACACAATTAACTTTCTTAAAAATATATAGGTTAATATACATATTTAATATTTTATTTTATTTAATCTCAACAATTCTATCTACAACTAATTTTTATCAAATGTAAGAAATATTAAAGTTGGCAATCAAATTTTAGGTCATAAATATGATCTAATAATATAATTTTATAAAAATCTAATATTAATTAAAATTTATATACACTAAATAATAATTAAAAATATTGTCAATTAAAAGTAACTTTTAAGAATGGTGCTACATAGTTGGTTCAAAAAATAATATTGTAGAATCTATTACTTGAAAAACATAATAAATAAAAACTAAACATAATAATTTAATAATTTAATTCTTATAATAAGTGATATTTATAAATAGTTTAAAACAACATGAGGTCAACTAAAACTTGTAGCATAACAAGTAGGAAGATAAGAACAACACTATTATTACAACTACAAAACAAAGGTGGTGCCAAAGAAATACCACAACGTATAATCAAGAATTAGCAAACTGAGTATAGTGGTACAAGATTATAGAACCTCCAGGAGGAGTAGAATTGGACTAGAAGCCATGTGATTCCAATTTTTTGGTAATAAACAAGGTCATTTATAGAATAAGTGTGTGTCATTGGTAGTGGTTTTTACAAAGTATTGTCTTGTGCATGCATGAAGTCCTTGAAGCTCTAATAACAATACATCTATTTGATATTCTAAGAACAAAAACTTCATTCATAAACTAAACTTGATAACCACCATATAATATTTTCATATCTTACATATTTTGTTAATTCATAAACTAAAAATATTTAACATCAAATTTTAATGACTACATGATTAACTTATAGTATTTTTAATTTTAACTTGTAAAACATAATAAGTAAAACTATCAGTTTCATTTTTTACCATATTCACAAATGACAATCAACTACATATTTTTTCATAACACTCACACTTAGTAATATTAATTACTAAGTGTAATTAATATGTATATTAAACTATATTGGTGAAATAATATTTCAATAATCACGTCATCCTATAAATTCAAACTCCTCATCCAAATTATTTGCAATCTTTTGTTTGTTCCTCCTCCATCATGTCGACTTTGTATTGCAAATTATGGCACTATCTTCTCTCTTCACACTCTCATTATTGTACCACTCCGTCTCTTCCCGAAGTTCTTGCACACGCTTCAAAAGCCTTCGATGGAAACAAATCTCCCTCATGCCAACCATACAATCTTGCCAAGAAGCTGGTTCTTAATCTTTCAACTGATCTTTTATTTCTTCTCCAAAGCCCTTACAACTTCAGAGCCACGTTCAGTTGGGCATGAAATCCCCGACCAGAGGTTCAAAGAAACTGTACATGGTACAACTTGATCAATAGAGCTTGTTGAAATGCTTCCAAATAATCAAACAATCACTATTTCCACACAAATGTGTTTTCAAGGAAACACAAGTTCAACTTCCAACCGCTGTCTTGTTGTTACTCTGCTTGCTCGTCCGCTTCTTGCAAAAAATGTGGGCGCAGTTTAGGTTCTGTTGATCGTTGCCTACCACTTAGTAGAACAATTGCCCATTATAAGCAAAAAAAAAAAAAAAAAAAAAAAAAAAAAACTGTGTAATCTCCTTTCCCTCCACAAGGCCTGTAATGACTCTTGACATGTTAAGATCTGCTGATTGAAGCCAGAAAGAAAGGAAAAAACAACGAAATTGTTCGCTGACGTCCCCCAAAAATTCAAGCATTTCAACAGGAAAACTCGTGATCAATTTTAGTCCGTCAAAAGTGCTGTTAAAAGCCTAGCCTCACATTGCAACTCGCCATGCGAGCCTGCATCGTAAAAATACACAAGATAAAAAAACAACAAAACCAAAATGTAACAAAGAAAGGAAGAGACTTCGAAGAACACACCCACATGACCAGTGGGAGAGGGAAAGAGAGAAGAAAAAGAAACAGAAACAGTTGAGCGAATAATCTAAAACCCAACCAGCAACGAAGGGAAGAAAGTCATAGGACAAAGGCCGAGCGCATGAGGATGGCAAGGCACTGTGAGGAAAGAAGAAGCCTCTTCCATCCAACACGAAGAAAAGAAGAACACCAACCACCCGAGGCAAACAGCGACGAAGACCCACCCTCATCAGCACGACGTCCCGACAGACTGCAACTTGGAAGGAAGGTCAACAAAAACGCACACGAAAGGGAAGGGGAAATCGAAGGCGCGAACGTAAAAGACACCCGGCGCCCCCGTCTCTTTATCTTTAGGGCTCCAGCTTCGTCGTCCCGGTCCCGAGGTGTGTAGAGGCTCGCCTCGGCACATCTGCCGGTCCTTTTCGCAGCGCCAATTCCAGCTTTCAGACGTCTGTGATTCCAGCTTTGGTCCCCTGCCGGACTTCACCATGAAGGAGAGCGATGTGCAGATGATGCTGGCTGCCGACGTGCACCTCGGCACCAAGAACTGCGACTTCCAGATGGAGCGCTACGTCTGGAAGCGCCGCTCCGATGGTAATTAGGGCTTTTTCCCCCTGTGGCCCGTGTTGGGGTTTGGTTGGGTGCGTGTGCGAGTGTTCGTTTTTTGGTGCGGGGGCGGCGCGGGGGGTTTGGTGCGGATGGAATTGGTTTGTGAAGGTGGGCGATTGACGAGGGTAGTGGGGTCGTTGTTTTATTCTGTGTGGGCAGGCATTTTCATCATCAACGTGGGCAAGACCTACGAGAAGCTGGAGCTGGCCGCGAGGGTGATTGCTGCCATCGAGAACCCGCAGGACATCATCGTCCAGTCCGCGAGGCCGTACGGGCAGCGCGCGGTGCTGAAATTCGCGCAGTACACGGGATGCCAGGCCATCGCGGGGAGGCACACGCCCGGTACGTTTACGAATCAGCTGCAGAACACGTTCAGCGAGCCCAGGCTGCTGATTTTGACGGACCCCCGCACTGATCACCAGGTGAGTGACTGAGGTGGGAGACGATGGACGGATGGGAGCAGAGGGGGGTTGTTTTAGGGCTGGAGGGGGTGAGGAATGGATAAGGTGGAGAAGTGGGGCGGTGTGTGACGATGAGTTGTGTTATGTTTGGCAGCCCATCATGGAGGCAGCTCTGGGGAACATTCCCGTGATCGCGTTCTGTGACACGGACTCTCCGATGAAGTACGTGGATATCGCGATTCCGGCGAACAACAAGGGCAAGCACAGCATCGGTGCTCTGTTCTGGCTGCTGGCCCGCATGGTGTTGCAGATGCGAGGCACGATCAGCGCCGCGCACCCATGGGACGTGATGGTGAGTGTGGCGATTTGGGAGGTTTGGGAGGGGGGAGGGGGCATTGCGGGGTGGGAGGGGTTGGGATGTGAATGTGGTGGACGTGGCGGGTAATGCATGGGGGATAGGTTGGGTGGTGTGGGAGGGCGTATGGGAATTGGGAGGAACGGAGAGCGGGGCTGGGTGATAGTTGGTGGCGAGGGGAGGGGGCTGATTGTGCGAGTTGGGGGGGGGGTCGGGTGTGCGGTGCAGGTTGACCTGTTCTTCTACAGGGAGCCCGATGAAGGCAAGGACCGCGAGGAAGAGGAGGGAGGAGCAGCTGAGTTCGCCGCAGTTGAATACGCGGCGCCGACGCTTGCTTTGGGAGGGGATGCCCAGTGGGGTCCCGAGGCCGCTGAGGCCGGGCAATGGGAGACGGACGCAGCAGCTGGTGCGGTGCCCGCAGGGGCTCCAGCTGGTTGGGACGTGGGAGCCGCTGCTGCGCCAGTTGCTCCCGCAGGTTGGGATCCCGCCGCGCCTGCTGAGGCTCCCGTCGCACTTGCTGGGTGGGAACCTGCCGCTTAGTTAGAATTTAAGAGAGGGACGGCTCGATTGATGAGATTGTATTTGTGTGAACATGCACTTTGAATCTATATTTTTGCGCAAACATGGAGATATGGGAGAGCACGGGCGTGGTTGTGATGTGATGTGGGAGGGGTGTGGTATCGTGAATTGGTGAAAGCGGTCCTTGATGGGGTGGGGCAGTTGGGACAATGCAATGATTTTTGGAGCACGGTAGGTGGTAGGTGTCAAGGTGTTAAGAGTGGTAGCTCGGTCGGTTTAGGACGTGGGATTCTCTTTCAGTAAGGTACGCCCGCGATCTGATGTTGGTATCGTCCGTGTGGACCATTGCGCTGAAGTTGCAAATGTGTCTGTCAAGCTCCAACTTTCTACTCAATGAAGTAGCAGGTTTCAACGAGTAAGCGAGGCACGTGAGTACCATGCGTGAGCGTCTGTCGAAATGTCCAGTGCATGCATGGAACTTAGGCGCATGCCATCTTTGAAGTTGGTGCAGTTGCACATTGTGTGTGTGTATATATATATATGTGTGTATTTATAGATATTTATAGATGTACAAAAAAAAAATGAAATTGAAATTAAGTGATCTTTTAATTGAACGATCATTTAACTTTTTTTTTGAGGCAATAATTTATTGAAGAAGTAAACTTTTCACTAGGCAACCACATCATCTAAATATAATTTAAGTATAATGTAGTAGACGAAATTAGTGGATCACAATTTTACATGAAATTGAAATATATATGTATATAGATATGTTTATTTATATGAACGCATAGTTTTTTAGTATGTTTTTTTCTAAGATAGAATGATTACCTTGATTTTTACTCAAAGAAAATACTGTTGTATCCTAATAGCCATAGCTATTAAAAATTTTGTTTTTTTTATTTTGGTGATGTCTACAGCTCGGAACTTGTTCTATCTTCGTTATTATATTCTATAGTATTATTGGATCTTCGATCCTTTTGACAATCTAGAATGGTGTATGAATATTAGTTACTTCGTTAAGACTATAAGATGGAATATGATTGTCGTTTTTCTCAAATAAATTGCTGATTTGGTGATAAAGTTTTTCAAATAGTTACTGAAACATTTAGTATAAAAACCATATTACTCCAACTATTAAAGCAATAGACACATGCTTGTATAAATTTTAATATGTGTAGTGTAACATATCATTATTGTACTCAAAAAACTATATTAAAGCATATTTTAAAATATTTTGTAAACTAAAAGTATTACAGAATACTATAATTTAAGAATTTCGGTAATGTCTTTCTAAAGCACAACGCTTGTATAATTCAATGAGTCTTTGTTGACTCATATAATCTAATTGTCAATTCTATAACTTAGTGATATTCAGTGAATTTCATTTTTGAATAGATCTAATAGCAATCCTATTTATAAAAATATTTCTTTTCATAAGCTTGTAAGTTTTTAATTTTCTTAATTGTTTATCATTATTAATTGGTCAGGTTAATTAATCAATAGATCCCAACCAATAACATTTAAATAGTAGGAACACTTGGACCAATTAGAAAGAAGGCACATCATACGTACTTGACCTACCTCTGAACCTAATACCCAAGTTGGGTCAAATTAGAATTTAGATTGAACAAAGAATAAGAATATCTTGATGCTAAATTGGTTGGAGATACCCAACCCACTTAAGAACCTAACACCTATGTTAGATCAAATTAGAACAAGACAATTTGAATTTTCTAAGGAAAAAATAAAAACCTGCCCTAAATGTTTATACGCAAAATAAGCATACAAAATATACAAACTAAAACCCATTCCTTGGGCGGAGGCTTTACAAGCTACACTCTTAACACCTTGACACCTACCACCTACCGTGCTCCAAAAATCATTGCATTGTCCCAACTGCCCCACCCCATCAAGGACCGCTTTCACCAATTCACGATACCACACCCCTCCCACATCACATCACAACCACGCCCGTGCTCTCCCATATCTCCATGTTTGCGCAAAAATATAGATTCAAAGTGCATGTTCACACAAATACAATCTCATCAATCGAGCCGTCCCTCTCTTAAATTCTAACTAAGCGGCAGGTTCCCACCCAGCAAGTGCGACGGGAGCCTCAGCAGGCGCGGCGGGATCCCAACCTGCGGGAGCAACTGGCGCAGCAGCGGCTCCCACGTCCCAACCAGCTGGAGCCCCTGCGGGCACCGCACCAGCTGCTGCGTCCGTCTCCCATTGCCCGGCCTCAGCGGCCTCGGGACCCCACTGGGCATCCCCTCCCAAAGCAAGCGTCGGCGCCGCGTATTCAACTGCGGCGAACTCAGCTGCTCCTCCCTCCTCTTCCTCGCGGTCCTTGCCTTCATCGGGCTCCCTGTAGAAGAACAGGTCAACCTGCACCGCACACCCGACCCCCCCCCCAACTCGCACAATCAGCCCCCTCCCCTCGCCACCAACTATCACCCAGCCCCGCTCTCCGTTCCTCCCAATTCCCATACGCCCTCCCACACCACCCAACCTATCCCCCATGCATTACCCGCCACGTCCACCACATTCACATCCCAACCCCTCCCACCCCGCAATGCCCCCTCCCCCCTCCCAAACCTCCCAAATCGCCACACTCACCATCACGTCCCATGGGTGCGCGGCGCTGATCGTGCCTCGCATCTGCAACACCATGCGGGCCAGCAGCCAGAACAGAGCACCGATGCTGTGCTTGCCCTTGTTGTTCGCCGGAATCGCGATATCCACGTACTTCATCGGAGAGTCCGTGTCACAGAACGCGATCACGGGAATGTTCCCCAGAGCTGCCTCCATGATGGGCTGCCAAACATAACACAACTCATCGTCACACACCGCCCCACTTCTCCACCTTATCCATTCCTCACCCCCTCCAGCCCTAAAACAACCCCCCTCTGCTCCCATCCGTCCATCGTCTCCCACCTCAGTCACTCACCTGGTGATCAGTGCGGGGGTCCGTCAAAATCAGCAGCCTGGGCTCGCTGAACGTGTTCTGCAGCTGATTCGTAAACGTACCGGGCGTGTGCCTCCCCGCGATGGCCTGGCATCCCGTGTACTGCGCGAATTTCAGCACCGCGCGCTGCCCGTACGGCCTCGCGGACTGGACGATGATGTCCTGCGGGTTCTCGATGGCAGCAATCACCCTCGCGGCCAGCTCCAGCTTCTCGTAGGTCTTGCCCACGTTGATGATGAAAATGCCTGCCCACACAGAATAAAACAACGACCCCACTACCCTCGTCAATCGCCCACCTTCACAAACCAATTCCATCCGCACCAAACCCCCCGCGCCGCCCCCGCACCAAAAAACGAACACTCGCACACGCACCCAACCAAACCCCAACACGGGCCACAGGGGGAAAAAGCCCTAATTACCATCGGAGCGGCGCTTCCAGACGTAGCGCTCCATCTGGAAGTCGCAGTTCTTGGTGCCGAGGTGCACGTCGGCAGCCAGCATCATCTGCACATCGCTCTCCTTCATGGTGAAGTCCGGCAGGGGACCAAAGCTGGAATCACAGACGTCTGAAAGCTGGAATTGGCGCTGCGAAAAGGACCGGCAGATGTGCCGAGGCGAGCCTCTACACACCTCGGGACCGGGACGACGAAGCTGGAGCCCTAAAGATAAAGAGACGGGGGCGCCGGGTGTCTTTTACGTTCGCGCCTTCGATTTCCCTTTCCCTTTCGTGTGCGTTTCTGTTCGCCTTCCTCTTAAATTCAAGCTTCTACTTATTTTGTAAGGCTGTAAATAAGACAAAACAAAGTAGATTGGAAAATAAAATATTATAGACATGTATAGGAGGAAGTTAAGAATAGATTTTAGTAAAATTTACCTCAAGAAGCTAAGAATTGATATCTAAAGAGGACTAATTGTCAGCTTAGGTTGAAATTAGACCGCAAGGCACAAAACCATATACCTATGGTGACTTTGGGGTTTTTTGGTAGATTAGAGAGTGGAATTTTAAAGCAGACTTAATAATGTTTCTATGAACATTAATTTTTAATGATTTATATTTGTAATGACTTTGTAAAAACTTTACAAAATCATGGTTATTTCAAATGACTTGGATTTTTGTGAAATAAAATAAGGTTGATATTTTGGGCAATTTCAAGAGTTTTATAGTAGATCTATAGATGCAATTTTGTGGATTGGTGGATATAATTGTGCTTGATATATATTATATATTTAAGATCAGTTAAATGATTAGATTAAAGTTTGTAAAAGTTTTTATAGGTTGAGGTCTCAAAAATTAGAATTTGATGATTAGTGAGTATTTTTTTAAGATCTTTAGCAATCTATTCATTGGATTAAAGTGATTTTTTTTGTGTTGAGACTAAACTTGATTTTCAATAGTTTTATTTAAATTTGGGAGAAAATCATTAGTTCAAATAAGAGATATTGGAATTGGAAGTTCAACATTTAGATTGAAGTAAGAGGTTAAGCAACACCTAAGCAAATTTTTGGATTTTTCTTCCATTTGGTAAGTACAATTATCTTCAAATTTTTTCTACTTATTTTTAACTAAGAGATTGAAAAGCATGTAAAATTTAAAGCAAGATCAATAGATTAATTAATAAATATGAGAATTTTAATTTATCTTAGGGCTGATTTAAGATGGTTAGATTTTGGTTAAGGTTTGATTTAGGGTTTAGGATTTGTTTAGGATTTGGTTTAGGATTTAGGATTTTTCTAAGATTTGGTTTAGGATTTAAAATTTTTCTAGGATTTGATTTGGGATTTAATTAAGTTTTGACATAAGATTTAATTAAGATCCATTAGGATTTAAATTAGGATTAAAATATAACTTTATTAAGATTTATTTAAGATTTATTTAAAATTTCTTTGATATTTATTTAAGATTTCTTTCATGTTTTTTTTTTTTAAATTTTTTAAAGATTTTTTTTGAATTTGATTAAATCTTGATTAAAATTATTAAGATTTAATTAAGATATATTTAGGATTCTATTAGATTTGTTAGGTTCTTATTATTGTAATTTCTTTTCTACCTTCCACAGTTAGGTGCTTGGTGTATTTTCAAGTAAAACTTCACATAATATAATAGTGCTTCTTTGAATTGATAAGTACAATGGATTTCATCTTCCTTGTCCTTGTTTTTAACTAAGACATTAAAAAGTATGTAAATTTTGAATTTATATCATTTTTTTGATGATTAATTATTGAGGTTCTATTTTGTTATAGGATTTGTTAAGATTTTATTTAAGATTTAGTATTTGATTAGGATTTGGTTTAGGATTTGGTCTAGGATTCGGTTTAGAACTTGTCTAGGATTTAGAATTTTATTAGGATTTCATTAGAGTTTGATCTACGGTTTGATTAAGGTTTAGTTAGAATTTCATTAGAATTTGATTTAGAGTTTGATTAAGATTCAATTAGGATTTCAATTAAGATTTGATACAGGATTTGATTAAAATTTAATTAAGGTTTTAAGTAGGATTATATTAGAATTTTTATTTTTATTTTTGTTTTAGGATTTTTTTGTTTTTTTTGTAACTTCTTTTCAATTTATTTTATTAGATTAAAGTTTAATTGGATTTTTAAAAATTACTTGAAGTTTATTTAAGGTTCTATTAGACTTAATAGAATTTTTGTTGCATTATTATTTATCTTCCATAGCTAGATGCTTATTACATTTTCAAATAAGAATACATATAATATAATACCAATAGTTGTAATCCGTAAGCAACATGATTGATTTGTTTACAAATGAGAAAAAGTCCCAGCCTATAATAGTCCAACTTGTTCAAAAAATAAATAGTCTTGATATTATGACAAAGTAGCAATATCTTATTATATACAGTGAATTATGGTTGTTCTTTGCAATAGGCATCCACATTCATCTTTTGTCATTCTTAAACTTTCTTTATCTATGCCTTTAATATTGCATGTAGCTTTGACAAATAATTTGCCAAATCTTCTGTTATAGGATTATCAATTTTTGAAAAGTCAAAAGTATCAAGTTGTAGATGATAACCATAATTGACAAAAAATAGTATTTGTTGAGTAGAAAGATGTAATGAATTATTGTACCTAAACTTTGCCAATAGCAAAAGAATTGTTCAATTATCTTAATGATAGTTGATGGTATACCTCAAATTTTGCTGTAGAACTTGATTCACTCATTCCATTTGTCCATCAATTTGAGGATGAAAAGCCAAAGAGAGCTTTATATCCACTTTTAAAATCTTGAAAAAGATTGTCTAAAATCTTGATATAAATTGAGTTCTTTTATTTGATATAATATCTTTGAACAATCTATGATAATAATAGATGTTGTCAAAAAAAAGTTTAGCCATTTTTTCACTCGTGATAGATTTTGAATATAGTACAAAATGTGCCATCTTAGTAAAACAATCTATTATCACAAATATAAGATTGTAAAAACTTGAGACTAGAAGATTTGTGATAAAATCCATAGAAACAAAAAACTATAATTGTTTCAAAATAGGTAATGGCTGGAGAAGTCCATAAGATTGATGATGAGGAGTTTTTGATCTTGAACAAATATCAAGTGATTGTACAAAGACTTTAATTACCTTTATATTTGAAGCTACCAAAAATCTCTTAATATTAACTCTAAAGTCTTATTGTATTTAAAATGTCCAGCTATTGAAAAGTTATGACAAGCTTGAAGAACACATAATTATGTTTTCTTTTTTAGAATATATTTGTTCTTCAAAATAGAGTAGATTATTCTTGAAATTAAACTTAGAGATATCATAAGACTTAAAAGAATCATTTTTGACATTATAAATAAGAGGATCAAAAGACATACTTGATTGAATTTACTCAACAAAGGTTGAATCAATAATCAATGTTGATTTTATTGCTTAAAGATGAAAATACTTTGGCTTTAAGATTTTTTTTTTTGTTAACAAAAGCTATTTTTCTTTCTTTTGGTACAAGATAAGAATGTTTAGAAAGGACATCTAACAAATCTTATTATTTTTTGGATCAATAAATAATCTTAACAAAGATATGCTCTAATGGACTTGACAACAATTCAAAACATGTATTGATATGAAGTACTTGAGTTTCTTGTAATTTGTATAATGACTAAATTAAAAGTATCTTCTAGATAATGATGCTATTCTTAAAATGAATCCATAATTACAAGAAGCTCTGTGTCATAGATCTTGTAGTTAATTTTGACTACTAAAAATATTTTAGAATGAAAAGCTATCAAATAAAGCTAATCATTTACATAATTCGGATTTGGGCTTGAGAATAGTCAACCTTAGGATAAGAAAAAGTACAATAAGACATTCAAGAAGCTATACAATACTTAGTAGATCTCAAGCAATAGTAATATGAATTAGATAGTATTGGATTGAAATTTGTGTGATATTAACTGAATAATAAACTATATATTGTTTCTTTTTTAATTATCATGTATCTTGTTTCTTGTTTCACAAGGTCTTATCTTATGCTTGTGGATTAACTTAAAAGCCTAAGTAACATTTGGCAACTATATTGGAGAGCATTATATCATAGAATCTTAAAAGAATTTAGCAGAGGATGGATATGAGATCTATAAGCAAAATGAGAAAAGAAATCAAATTAAGAAGAGATACAAGATCTTCTTTTAGCCAGCTTAAGTCTAGCAAATAAAATCCAAGAGAAGTTGCTATTATCTCCAAAGAAACTAGAGACTTACAAAGTTGGCTATAACAATATACCATTGTAATAGAAGATCATATGAAAACAACTTTATAAGGAATGTTATAATATTACAAGGAACTTATACAAGTGGTCATGAATTTACAACCTTAGTTTTAGAATCCTAAACATGACAACTAAATAAGAAGATAGTAAAGGGCCATAATCAAATTCCATAGAAAAGTCAACCCGCACCTTCCATTTTGATTCCAGAAGTAGTAGTCAATTTGAAACAATCCAGCCTTAAATATCCTTTTTACAAATGCATTAGTGATTTCAATAAATATATAAAAGCATATGTAAGTCCCACAAATTGATCTTAATTAGTGGATTAGTTAAAAATATAGTTTTAAGTCATTTAATTATACAAATGTTAAGAGTAGAGAGTTTTTTTTTTACTATTCGAGTATTTATTATAATTTAGAAGTATTTATAAGTTTAAAAAGTGTTATTAGAAGAAAATTTATAAAAATGGAGTCTTAGTAAGTCTAAGAGGCAATTATCTTAGTTAGTTTAGTATTTTTTTTATTGTTAAGTATTAAGAGTTAATTATTGAAACCAATATCTTCATTGGCTCTTATCTACATGTATTACTTATAAAATCCTATCAATGATTAGTTATTAGTTAGAAGAAGCATGAAAAAGAGCTTCATGTCTTTTTAGTTAATTATATAAAAAATAGAATTTTTAGTGGATTTAAATTAATTTTATTACTATAAAAAATAACTAAGATAGGAAAATACAGACTCATATGGATATTAGTATTATAGAAACATTATAGGATTTTTTAGAATTTATTTAGAATTTATTTAGAATTTTTTATGAATTTTTAGAGAAAATTTCAAGTCTTTGGTAAAATTGAGTTTTATCACCTTGAGAGCCATTATGAAGAAATGAATCAAGATTTGAAGACTATGTAAGGTTTTTAGGCTAATTGGGTGTTTTTTTAACACCATGGTGAAGTAAAAAATGCAGAAAAAGTAGTTTTACAAGTAGAAAATAGGAGGACCAGCAGCTAGTGTAGTCCTTGTAAGAAGAGAGGTGCACAATTCCCATATGGGTTGTAGCACCTTGGGTATAGGTAGGAAGATAAGACTAAGGCCTCAAGGCCTCTTGAGGGGGGAAATATACACTACTTGTGAGCCTTGGTGAGGCTCAAACTCCTGATTTCTTAAGCAAGTTATCCTTAAGGTAAAAATTATTCACTTAACTTTTATATTATTTATATTCTACCTTTAATCTATCATAACTTATTCATAATAACTTGGAATTACATGATTTTTATGTCATTGGAAAGAAAAAAAATTATCTATCTAAAAATATATTTTTTATTTTTTACTTTTTATTTTTTACTTGATAAAAATCTAGTGAACGGACTGTGACTTCGTTTTGGATGTTGTGATTATTTGATTTCATTTCTTTTACTTGTATTTTGGTTGTTCCTCCTTGGTCTTTTGCCAATTAATTACGTTACTTAACACCACCAATTACAAGCAATTGTTAATTGAGGCCATCTTGTAATTGGAGCTGAGGAGTGAAATTTACACTCATAGCATACATAATTTTAGTGGAGATTAACAAGGTCTTATAACTAATTTTTTTAATATGATTGTTTAGAATGATATTACAAGAATTGGATATTATGTGGTTTTTATGTTTATTTTTAAGCATCTCAAGATCATTTAAGAAGAATTTGAACTAATCTTTGTAAGATGATTTAGGCATATAAAAACCAATGATGATATTATATTAAGATTATAAAAAATTAAGCATACTAATTACAAGACAATAGAAGCTTATTTAAATAGGTTTATAAATCTGGTAGAAAAACTTAATGCTATTCTTGCTTATTCTATCAAATCCTTATAGTTCAAGTAAGGCTTGTTCTTTAGTATCAAACAAGGCATGATGTACATGTAGCCTAAAAGTATGGAAGAAACAATTGAGGAAAATTTTGAGATTAAACACACGTTATCATTTGTATGAAAATTTGAATATAGGAATCTAAATAAAATATTAATAACTTGTATATATTGTAACAAAATGTACTTTGAACATTTTTGTTAGAATCCCTTAAATCCAAACAACTATTTGAAGGTTATTTAAAGAAATCTAATTATCGCAATCATAAAATTATAAGAAGAAATCAAATATAAGAAGTTCTATCTACAATGCTATCATGTTATAACACAAATATATAGTAAAATATAAAAATAAAATGGATATTATTATAGAAGAGTGTAGTAGAAAGATGTAATAGAAAAACAATGATAAACTATAAAAAGGTAGTAAAAAGTTTAGTCTTAATACTATCTTTTTTAGAATGAACTTTTATTTATTTTATAGAGGCATAAATGAGCCAAATAAAAATAAATGAGATAAAAAATTGGTATATATATATGTTTAAAAGAGAGTTTAAAATATATTAAAATAAAAATTATTTCAAATTATTAAAAAATAATATCTAGAGAAGATTGGTTGTCAACTTGGATCAAAATCACATTTCAAGGTACAAAACTATGCACCTAAGGCGATTTCAAGGTTCTTTTACAAATCAAAGAATAAAATTTGAAAGAAGAATTTATAGGATTTTTTTAAGTATTAGATTTGAGCAATTTGAATTTGTAATGACTTTATAAGAGCTTTACAAAATTAGGACTATTTTCAATGAATCCAATTTTATGAATTAAAAATAGATTTATATTTTAGAGAAATTTGTAAGTTTGATAATAGATCTATAAGCAAAAAATTGTAGATTTGTAAATATAATTATTTTTATTGTATACTATAAATTTGAGTATGATTGAATGGTTAGATTGAAGGTTATTGAAGTTCAAGTGAGTTGAGGTCTTAGAAATGGAATTTTGAAGATTAGTGAGAATTTCTAAAATCTTTAGTAATCTACCAATTGGATTGAGGTGAAATTTATATATATGGATAGTAGACTTAATTTCCAACATATATGTGAATTTTAAGAGGTATTTAATGGTGGTATTAAGAGATTTTGGCTTAGAGAGATAAACATCAAGATTAGAGAGGAGATTGGCTAATATCCAAGTGGATTTTAGGACTTATTGTCTACTTGGTCTATGTGATCTTCTTCAATTTTTTAGTACTTATTTTTAACTTAGGTTTTACAAGGTGTACAAAGTTTGAATAAAAAAAAATGGTTCAATCAATTTTTATTGAATTATTAATCTGCTATAGAGTTGTAAAAATTTTTATTTAAGATCTAGGATTTGATTAAAAATTGATTGGAGTTGATTTAAGATCTAAAATTTGGTTAGGATTTGGATTTTTTTTGGATTTGATTAGGATTTAATTAAAATATGATTAGGATTTGATCTAGGATTTGATTAAAATCCATTAATATTTCATTAAGTTTTAATCTAAGATCTGATTAAGATCCATTAGGTTTTCAATTAAGATTTGATCTAAGATTTGATTAAAATTGATTAAGATTCTAATTGGAATTAAATTAGGATTTAAATAGGATTTATTTAGTATTTATTTAGAATTTATATTTATAGTATTTCTTTACGATTTTTTGATATTTTTTGATATTTTTTATTTTTAATATTTCTTTAAAAGTTTATTTTTAATTTTTTAAAGATTTATTATTATTTTTTTGAGATAAATTTAAGACTTCTTTGTAATTTTTTAACTTCTTTTAAATTTATTTTGAACTAATTAAAATTTGAATAGAATTATTAAGATTTACTTAAAGTTTATTAAAGATTCTATTAGACTTAATAGGATTGTTGTTGCATTTCTACTTATCTTCTACAACTAGGTGCTTGGTGTATTCTCAAGTAAAAACACACGTAATATGAAAATGCAACAAAAGACCAAAAAATTAACAAATCTATGAAGGCTTATATTTTTAATGTAAAAAAAATCACCAAATTAGTAATTTTACTCATCACAACAATGATGGAGAAGGTATCAAAATCAAAAGAATTTGCATGAAGCTAGAATAATCATTACAAACACTAAAAAGTTGTACTTATCGATAATATTAATATTAAAAACTAAATATACTATGATAAGTACTTGAGTTAATTGTTGCTAGTTTGAAATATTGAAAAAAATAAAATAAAAACCTTATTTCTTGTATAGTACAAAATATTCAAAGTTGCTCAAGAAGATTCAAGAAAAAGTACAACAAGAGTTATGTGTACATAAGGCCACAAAACCAATTGATTCTAATATTGAAGAAATAATAATTAGTGACATATTCAATAATATTGTGCTTACTATTTTACTTACTCAGTTACTCAAATTGAACCTTGAGATACTGACATATCTAAAACATGAGACATACCACAAACCATCACTAAAAGTAATTATAAACTTAAACATGACAAACATAGATCTTAATGCCAAAATATTATAATTTATATTAATAAATATTAATAAATAAATATAAAGTATATTTATATAATAATAATAAATACATATTCTTTTGATATAAAATGAAAAGCCAACAAAAATGAAGTTAATACCTATTATTCATATTTGAAAAACTACAATATTAATATAAGAGAGCACATACATGATCAAATCTTAGTATTACATATTATATAGGCATTAAATGAAAGATTTAGGCTACAAGTATACATCAAGTTGCTAAATGCACATCCATTTTGTTTATACATATATCCAAGGTAACTAATTGGTTCCTCCAAATCTCCCTTTTTTTTTATCCCTCATATAGATTTAGGACCCATTTTTCTTCTCTTCTTTGCCCTAATATGGATCTCAAGTCCCTTCTCTCTTCTTACTTGCACCAATCATCTTTGTTGGTATAATGTCCTCTTTAATCAATTTATCAAGATTCTTAAATTTTACCATAAAGATTATTATGATATTACAAAATATCCAATTTCAAAATACATTTCAATCTTTAATAAGCTATGGTATTTATTAGCTTAGAAATTATGTTGATCAATGGCAAGCCATGGAATAATAATAGTGATATTAGGATGCATCTAAGACATAAACACATTCTTTGATATGATACTTTTTTACAACAAAATTGAATTTATAAATATTTCAAAGTCAATAAATTAATAATTTCTCTTTTAATCATGCAAATATAAAATATTCTACTATTTTGTTTAAATAGAATGCTTTCAAAATATAATAAAAAAGCTTATTATATTACAACTCTAATTGCTAAACATTTGAATTTTGAAGAAAGAAAGCAAACATATGTTTTTTTATTATTTTGTATAATGCCTATTATTTTTTAAAATTATTGCTTGTATCTTATATTCAGGACAATATTATAACTTGTTGTATCTTTATCCTATCTTTTTACTATATCGTCATCTTTTTGTGTTAAACTTTTGCTTAAGATTGTTAATATCATCCATGGTGCTAACATCACTTTTGTTTGGACATACTTATTTTGTAGAAGCCGTAATTATTATATAATGAAGAATATTTTCTTAAAATAGTCAAAATGAAATCATCTTTTATTAAACAACAACCTCTAGGCATGTACATTGTATATTTTGGACTTTAGTCTAATTTTACTAAGAACTTCTTATCTACTAAAGAACATCTTGTTATTCTTCTTCTATTTAGAATCTTAATAAGTATCTTTCTTTTGGCATCTTTATATGTACATAAAATTCTTTTATCTAAAGAAATTCATTTATTGATTTTAGTCTAATTTAAGGCTATTGATTCTTTTGGAACCTTGACAAAGAAAATTTGAACTAATTATTTCATGCTACACAATCCTATTCAAAGGTAAAGAAATGAGGTTTTAAATCTCTTCTATTTAGAGTGGTTAGAGACTTAATGGCAATGCAAATATGCAAGAAGATACTTTTTAATTTATATGTTCAAATATCAACTTAATCTTTAACAAGTCTATTTTTTAAAATGATTTTTTTAGTATTTTCTATTAGTTTTTTTTCATCTTCTATGCATTGTCAATGAATTGCCAATAATTGGCACAAGTTTAGAATTCTTAGATTTTGCACAATTTATTTAGATTATTTTAAATATATTCTTTTAAATCAAATCATTGATAGTTTTTTATATTAACTATTCTGTGAATATGGAGTACACATACTTATTAGTTCCTAATAAAAATTAGATTTCAACTATATAATCATAGTTTCTTAAAAAAAATATCTAAATTGTCATCTAGCTTTTTGATTCTTTCATCATGTACACCATTGGTAGATACTCTTTGTGCTATAAATTTATTAAAATTAAGCTTCAAATCTGTACCAAGACACGGAAAAAAGAAAAAAGAGGCCCAAGTTCCGTGCGAGGACAAAGAAGAGAGGAAAAAAAGATCTTAGACCTATGTTAGAGACAAATTAAAAAAGAAATTTGGATGAGCCAATTAGAAGCTTTAAGTGTTTGTATAGACATAATAGGTATGTATAAAACAACTTAAGGTATATTTGTAGCTTGAACCTAATTAAAAAACTTTATTACATAGGCAATATAAAATATTTTTAATAATATGAAAATAATAAAAATTATTATTTTTATTTAAAAATAAATTTATGTATAATTATTAAATAATTAATGATATTTAAATAATTTAATAAAGGATTTGCAGCATAAAGAAAAAAAAATAAAATTCATAATTTTTTTTAATTTTTTAATTTTTTATAAGCATAATATTAGTTTTAAAACTTTTATATATATATATACATTAAAGATGCATATATGTTGGAATTTAAAAACCTATTCTTTTACTTTTGTGTTTTTTGATGTTTAATATACACTTTGCTTATAATTAATAAAAGATGTTGCTATCATCACTTTAATTTTTGCTATTGATACTTTAAATATTTTTATTTCCATTTTAATTTTTGCTATTGCCACTATACTATGCCATCCACCATATGCTATTATGGTTTTTTTTTCATGCCATTACAAGCTCTCTAAACTTAAATTACATGCCATAAGGCAATATTTCAACTACTAGCATTATTAACAAAGTTGATTTTATAAGCCTATGACTCTTTATAACTTTTTTTGGCCAACATTTGTAAAGATAGGGATGAAAAAAATATATTTTATACATAACCAAAAATATAATTAATTAATTATTTTTCATCAATAAAATCATATATGATTTTTATATAATTTTGAAGTATTAATAATATTAAAATTAAATAAAAATATTACTTAATCATTTTATTTCTATTTTTTTCTCATATAACATGTTTATATTTTTAAAAATTAATATTAATAGAATTAATGAAAGTACATTTTATCAAATATTTTAGAAAAAATTAGAATTTTTTTATTTTAAAAAGAAATATCTAAACATTGTTTAATTAAAAATTAAGCCAAAATAAATAATCAAAGGCTAATATTTTTTATTGTCTTAATATGGATTTAAAACAATATTTGATTTCAAAATAGAAGTTATTTTTTCTTCAAATTATAAAAAAAAATAAAATAATAAAATTTTATTTATCTATACAAATTCAAAGTCATTTTTTATATGTCATGTACCAATATAATGTTTGCATACCACATTATATAATCTAAAAGTTGCATAAACTACTCTTGCACTAATATATTTATAATAATGAATATGTATTTTTAATGTGTAAATGATTGTGTTGATAAATATGCCACATAGTACCAATCTACATTTGGTTTAAGTTGTAGGTCAATACCTCTCAAAATTAAAAAAATAAATGGAACTATCACACATAATAATGTAAAAACAAAAATAGAATTAGTTCCATGTATACATAGATTTCTATAAAAAAAAAGACCAATTAATTCTCTTTTATTGATAAATAAGTAAAAAAAATTCTAATGGATTATAAAAATTCAACAACATATAAAATATAAAAAATTTAATACTTAAGTCTTATTCTTGTAGTAGCTCTATATGCCACAACATATTTTAATTTAGATTATTATATTCTTGTTAATTATTGGAATCCAATGTTTGATCTTTGTTGGAAATTATTATTTTTTTAATTAGATGAATATCTTGGCTTAGTATTCTTAAATTAATGCTTATAAATTATTATTTAATAATTTTTTTTTAAATAGTTAGATTTTAAATAATAAGTTTTGTGAATATAATCTCTAAGTTAATAAATTTTATTATGCAAGTTTCTATATAATATTAAAGCACTTTTTCTTGGATTGTGTGAACTTATATGAAATAAATACCGTTATAAGTAATTAACATCAAAATCATATTTTTACAATTAATTCTTGTCATTGTTTTTTTAATTGAACCTATATATACATATTAAAAATGACATTATAGAATAAGAAAGCATAATATGATAAACAACTAAGAAAGATCCTAGTTTGACACAGGAGTTCCAATAGCAATTAATACTAAAATTGGATAATTTAGAAATCACCAAAGAGACATTGACTCATTTGGCATATCTTAACAACCTAACATCACATGAAAATGGTCCATCTCTAAACCATATAATCTAGATGGAGCTCACAACTATACAATGTAGGCATATTATATGAAGTATATGCTGCAATGCAATGAATTTATTACCTATTATATCATGCCACCATCAAGATATATGCTAAAGATTGAATGCTTAGGAAAAAAAAGTACCTTAGCCGCCATAAATGACAATATTAAGAATAAAACTTTAAGGCTTTTAAAAAGGTACACTAAATCTTCTAATATTGGATAAAATTGAAGAATTTTTATAAGGCACATAACAATTTATAAACAATTGTGTTGATAGAAAAGTTTTTTAAAATGAAAAAGTCATTAAATTTGTCCATAGATTTATTTTTGATAAAAGTCAAAAAAGACATAGATTTACTTGAAAGACTTGATCTTAAAACTTTTTGAATCTATTGTAGTATACTCAATTATCTAGAATCTATTAAATTACTATGATATTTTTAAAAGAGTGGATCCAGATGGAAATAAAATATCACATTATAAAGATTTTAAATCAAAATTTTTTGTAATAGAAATATTATTGGGATTAAATAGTTTTTTAGAAAATTAAAAAATCTTCATTAAAAAAAAAATTAAATTTAGATCCCTTGGTTCACCTTAACCTCAAAAATAGAATTACAAAAATTAGAGAGAACTTCAATAATATAGAGCTTCTAGCTAATAATCTACCTATACTCTTCAACAATATCATAAGCTAGGCTAAATCATCATGCAAACTATCTAGAAAGATACACATACTAGTACATATATTTGATGTCTACATTCCAAAGTTCGAATTATACAAAAGATAAAATATTCTCATATCAATTATGTGTTTAGAACTTATGAGTTAAAAAAAATAAGACCAAAGATATATAATTTTTGTAGAGAAGAAGGTTATTTTTAATATAAAAATAAAATTAAACTATACATTTATAGAGCAAAAGATTAAGAATATTGTCTTGTCAAAAAAATAATTGCCAACTTCATAGTTACATATACCAAATTGAGATGGAATAAGTTGAATCGAAATTCAAACAATTCAATGAGAGAGATATGAATATATATCATATTGTAGATATTTGCTTCAATAAGCAAGAGGTAAATTTGATCAATGAAGAAAATCCTAAAGTCTCTTGGTATTTTGATTTGAGCATCTCAAATCATGTAATAGGAAACAAAGCAATATTTTTTAAAATCAAATCATCCAACAAACTCAAAATTTGCTCAACTAGAGGCCAAAGGCATCTAAAGATACATGTAGATAATCAATCAATAAAAATAAATTTAAATGAAATAAAAACCATTAAAGATATTCTATTTTTGTCTAAAATTATAAAAAATCTAAATTCTATTAACTATATTATTGATAAAAATCTTAGCTTAGAATTCGTAAATAAATAATTTTTTGTTAAAAATAAAAAAATAATAAATTAATAGCCTTTTCTTCATGAAATAAGCATAGTAGCTTATATAAATTAAAATTTATAATTATTTTTTTTAAAGTACCATCTTATGTACCCCATACTTCTTCCTATGAAAGATATATTATGGAGGCATAAACTTTTATTACCAAATTGAAATAAAAATTATAACTTTGGCATGTCACATTATGGCACTTCAATAGGTAGGACATGCATGGAATGATAGTCTATAAAGTAATTTTAGGATTACAATTCCTTAAAATTATAATTCTTGGTTTTATGCAAATCATATTTATATATTTATTACAGCAGAATGAAGATTTCAAAGGCATTACAAATGAAAAAAAATTGAAGTTGGTTGATTAATACACTTAAATATGTGTAGGCCATTTAAAATAAAATCATTAGGTGACATGCATCATCCAAAAAATAAATACTTAAATTATCCAAAAAAAATAAAAGGTGCAATTTTCCAAAGATTAGTTTTGAGGAAGAACATTTGATAAAGAAGAAGAAGACCAAAGTCACTTCAAAGAATTTAAGGCTAGACAACATGAGAAAAGACAAGAAAAAAAACATAAAAAATCAACAAGCTATAGATACCTATATAAGAGACAAATTGAAGATTTAAATAAGCAATTTGCTTTAAAGAAAGCTTGAAAGCTTTTAAGAAAAATATAGAGAAGAAACCAAGCTTAAAGAGACTATGAAACCATGGCAAGAAACAAAGAGACTAGAAGAGCAAAACTAGAAAAAACAAAGGTAAATATCTTTTAGAACCTTGTAAGAGGCTCAAAGACAAGAAAGAATAAAGCAAGAAGTTGAAAGATAAGATTCTTTTTAGCAAGAGATTCTATACCAAGTGACCATGTATTTGTCGCAAGAGACTCAAAGATTAGAAGAATAAAAAAAAAGGGACTAAAAGGTAGGAATTCCAATACCATACTATCATATTTTAGTAGAATGATGTATTAAGAGAAAAAGATCAAAAACTAGATGCTTAGCAAAATGCCCCCTCATGGATTTAGCGTAAACCACTAAAAATCAAAATATGGTAATTTATCCATATGGATAAAAAAGAAGTATTCGAAGTCCTAATTTTCTTAGTTGTTGCTACTATTGAAATATGAATCATTAGCAACAAACATCATCAAAAAGTTTGACTTTCCAATCTTATTATCTCAACCTACTATACTTTTATAATAAAAATATAATTTCTATATATAAAATAAAAATAAAAAACTAAAAAATTTAATTATAGATTTTAATAGTCATTTTAGCTATTTAATACTTTGTAGTTTTAAACTATATATATATATATATATATATATATATATATATATATATATATATATATTAATATAAAAATATTTCTTGATAGAATTTACTACTAGCAAGTAATAGAAATAAAGAAAAGTAAGAAAATATACAAATCTACATAGCAACCATGTTAAAAATTCATTAATTCTAAAACAATCTATATTTGTTTTTTACTTTTATAATGTGAAATCTTTTAAAATAGTTCTAAATAAAATTAAAAAAATACTTAGAATAAAATAAATTTAAAATAAATTAATTTACAAAAAAAAATACTTCCTTTGCATTCTCTTCTTCTCTTGCACAATAATACCTTCAAACTTAAATATTATCAAACCAAAAAATCATTGTTCTATTTTGTTTCTTACCACCAAGAAACTATTTTTTATTTAATATTAAATCATAATTTCGGAATAATCACTAATCTTGTAAATTCTCTCATAATTCTAATACATTTTACAAAAAGTTTTTTTCAAAAATTTAAAGACCTTCAAGGCACAATAAAATAAATCCAAAATCTAGCTAATATGCTTAAATTTAAAATACAAATATAATTTGCTGTCAAGAATAAAAATTCAATGGAAGCAAATAATCAATTGATTTTTTTTTAAAGAGGGATGAAAAATAGAAGTAAGAAAATATGTATATCAAAAGGAAATTGGAATGGCTATTGCCAAAAGACAAAAAAACTAAAGATTCTTGAATCTACACTATAATAAGAAAGAAATTGACAAAGGTGAAGAAGGCTTCACTCTTGCCTCTATATATACCATCGACCTAAAAGCTATATGGTAACATTTTGTAGGACCTCTAATATGTGTTGCTTTGCAAGCCACATATTTTAACTTGCAAGGTAAGTTTTTTATGCATGTACCATATAATTAGCTTGTTCTATAAGCTATCTACATATGTGATATGTGGCTAATTTTTTGACAAAGTTTCTAACCTAAAAGTCAATTATAAGCACATGTAAAGTTAAAACCATGTCTATGAAGCTTTTAGGAAGCTACTCTAAAAGATATTATAAAATCAATCTACTTTTATTTATTTTTATCTTCTTTTATCTAATAAGTAATTATTAGAGTAAGTATATATGTTCATGGCAATATATCTATAACATTATCTTCTCTTTTAGAGATAAGTTCTATGAGGCATAGTTATCATATGTTGAAAAATTCTAAGATGCAATAAATTAAGTTTGTCACATATTTTGATCTTTATTTTCTTTGAAAATGGTTGATAGGTCCTCCTAGCTATTGATAGTATTCCATACCAAGGTAGAAAGTTTAGCCTATTATTTGATTTTTTTGAGGCCTTCATAACTTCCTTCAAATAAAATTATAGAACATTAATAGGAATTATTCTTACATCTAATAAAATCATCAAACATCAAAAGTCTCTTTCAAGGTTGTGATATTAAATACATTATAACTTGCCATCTATTTGAAGAAAAATATGTTGTTCTTAAAAATCTTCATCTTGATTATGTCAGCTTGAAGGTTAAGACAATCAAAATATCTTATTTGGTAAGTCAACAAATGATAGCTCTTGAGTTGAATTTGCTAGTTTTTGGTTCTCCATCTTCTTACTGCCACAATATATAAAGAAGCTACAAACAAGGATAGAAAGTAAAATATTATCTTTTCTTGATCCTATTTCTTTTATAGCAAAAATTTTCTATTCTTCATTTAGGTTTTGATAGATGTCATTGATGAAAAGCCTCTACTTTCTTTGCTACATTTTCAAGATACTTTATTGGCTTTTATGTATATTTATTAATATCATATCTACACCAATGAATAAGATATTCCAACCTATTATGGTGATGCTTTGAATCTAAGAGTTCTTCTATCTCAAATTCTTTATCATTGTCTATTTCTATAAGAAGAGGTGGAATATGTTTCCTTCTTAGTATATTCATTGTCTTATATAGCTCAAGAAGAGATACATGGAATATGAGATGGATCTTCAATGATTCTAGTAGATGTAATTGATAAGCAACTAAATTGATTTGTTCACAAATAAGAAAAGGCCTAAGCTTACAATAGTTTAACTTGTTACAAGGATGAATAGTCTTAATATTATAATAAAATAATCATATCCTATTACCTACATTGAATTGTAGTTGTTTCTTGTAATAGGCATCTGCATTTATTTTTTGTCATTCTTGAGCTTCTTTTAATTTCACCTTTATTATTGCATGTAGCTATGACAAATGATTTGTCAAATCTTTTGTCTTAAGATTATCAATTCTTTAAAAGATAAAACCATCAAGTCATAGATAATAATCATAATTAATAAAAAAAGATGTTTAGTGAGTAGAAAAATCTCATGTATTTTTATAAAAAAATTCTATTAATGAAAAAAGAATCGTCCAATTATCTTGTTGGTATTTAATAATATACCTCAAATACTACTCCAAAACTTAATTAATATGCTCTATCTGTCTATTAGCTCAAGAATAAAAGATAAAAGATAATTTTATATCTACCTTTAGAATCTTAAAAAAGATTCTTTAAAATCTTGATACAAATTGAATCTCCATACTTGTTATTATATCCGTGGATAATCCATAATAATGATAGATATTTTTTAAAAAAAGCTTAAATATTTTTTCACCTATAATAAATTTTGTATATGATATAAAATATACCATCTTAGTAAAACAATTTACTATCACAAATATAAAATTGTACAAATTTGAAACTAAAATATCTATGATAAAATCCATAGAAATAAAAGATCATAGTTGTTTGAATATAGGCAATAATTGGAGAAGTCCATAGAGTTGATAACAAGGAATTTTTGACCTTGAGCAAACATTACATGATTAAATAAAGTCTTTTGTTGCCTTCCATATTTGTAGCTACAAAAAATCTTTAGATATAAGTTCTAAAATCTTATCCTATCCAAAATGTTTGATTGCTAAAAAGTCATGATGTGCTTGAAAAACATGTAAACATGCTTTTCTTTCTAGAATACATAGATGTCCTTCAAAATAGAGTAGGTTGTTCTTAAATTTGAACTTGTAAGTTTCATAAGACTTAGAAAAAAATTCTTAATATCATGAATAAGAGAATTAGGGAACATACTTGATTGAATTTATTAGACAAAAATTAAATCAATAATCAAGTTGATTTTATTGCTTAAAAATAAAAATACTTTGATTTTAAGAGAATCATTCTTTGTTGATCAAAAGACATGTATTTTTCTTTCGATAAAAGATAAAAATATCTAGAAAGAATATTTGACAAATCTTATTATTTTTTGGATTGATAAGTGATCTTGAAATCAAATCTTGACAAAGACATGCTTTAATGGGCTTGGCCATGATTCAAAATATTTGTTGACATAAATTATTCAAGATTCCTATAGTTTGTACAAATAGTGAATGGATTGAAAGTACCTTTATAATAATAGTACTATTTTTGAATGAAAAGCTATTGATTGAAGTTTATTATCTATTCCTATTTGTGACAATATGGTACCTAAAATAAAATTTGATGTATTTATTTTTTTAAAGAATAGTTAAAAAAAGTTGACAAGATACAAGATTGGTGCGAAAATAAAAGCTATCTTCAAAACTCCAAATACTACTTTTGCTTCTTAATTCTATTAAAATTTGTCTTTACAAGTCAAACTTGTAAGTAGAATTGCAACTTGAAATTAGTCCTTAATAAAGATTCAATAATAGTTAAAAAATCTCAAAAAGCATTGAACATTTCTTATTGTTTTTAAAATCTTTCGATCCATAATAGTTTGAACTTTCTTAGGATCTATCATAACTTCATTATTTGAAATGATGTATCTTAAGAAGTCGATTTGAGTAGTATAGAATACATACTTTTCTATCTTGGTATAGAATTCTACATCTCTTAGTTTTTATAACACATGATAAATATGAAATTTATATTCTTTTATATTTTTAGAATAGATTAAGATGTCATCTAAGTAACAAATAACAAAGTCATTTTAAAACTCCTGGAAGACATCATTTATTAGATGTTGAAAAGCTGTTGATACATTTGTAAGTCCAAAAGGCATGATATTGTATTAAAAATGTCTACATATAGTTTAAAACATAATATTTCATTAATCTTCTTTTTTGATGCATACCAAATTATATGCTCTTCATAGATCTATTTTTGTATAGATCTTAGCTTAATTTTATTAATTAAGAAGTCCAAATATCAAACAATATCTTGATAGTGATTTTGTTGAATCATTTGTAATCAACACATATCTGCAATGATCCATCTTTTTTCTTTATAAATAAAATTGGAGCTTATATTAGAGATTTAGAATAGTATATGAAGTTTTTGGTCAGATTTTCTTCAATAAATTCTTTAAGTTGAGTTAACTTATTTTCTGATAAACTATAAATTGATCCAAATGGTATTGTATAGTAATACAACTATATGGTAAAAAATAAAAATAAAGATGTTATCATAGAAGATTCTCGTAAGAAGATGTAGTACAAAAAATAAAAATAAATGATAGGAAGGTAATAAAAAGTTTAGTCTTAATATTACCTTTTAAAGAAGAAACTTCTATTTACTTTATAGAAACATAAATGCCTCAAATTGAAGTAAATCAAATAAGTAATTAATATAGACATGTTTAGAAAGGAATTATCAATAGGTTTAAATAAAAATTACCTCAAATTACCAAATATTGATACCTAGAGAGGATCCATTATCAACCTAGATTGAAATTAGATTCCAATGTACAAAACTGCATATCTATGGCAATCTCGAAGTTTTTTGGTAGATCTAAGAATAGGATTTGAAATCAAATCAATAAAGAGATTCTTAAACTTTGATTTTATGTCAATTAAGTTAATATTCAATTTTTAGAAGATTTTCAAAGTTAGTGATATTCTTAGTTGGATTAGATTTTAAAAAATAAAATTATATTTAAAAAATTGAAGATTTCTTGAATTTTGTGATATGGGTATAGGTAAATTTTAGAAAATATATTGATATTTTAGTTGTTAGTATGTGTGCAAATTTTAGAATCAATCAAACAATTAGATCAAAGTGTATGAAGGTTATTGTAGGTCAAGGTCTTAAGAATTGGAATTTGAAGGTCAATGAGTATTTTTAAGATCTTTAGTAAATTTTTGATTAGATTAAAAATATATTTTTTGTATCAATAATAGACTTGATTTTCTACAATTGAAGTGTATTTTGGAAGTAATTCAAAATTTTAAAAAGAAGATATTGGCACTAGAAGTTTGACATTTAGATTAAAGTAGGATGCTGGCTAATATCTAAGTAGAATTTAGGATTGAGCTTATATTTGATAAGTTCGATCTTGTTCAAATCTTATGTGCTTGTTTTCAACTTAGTTTTTGAAAGGTGTGTAAAATCTTAAGCAAGATTAATGGTACAATTGTTAGATATTGAGGTCCTAAATTGCTCCAAGGTTAAGTTAATTTAATTAGGATTTGATTTGGATTTAGGATTTATTTGAGATTTAGTTAGAATTTGATTTAGAATTAAATAAAGACTATTAAAATTTTAACTAGAATCTAAATTAAATTTGATTAATACTTCTTTTGAATTTTATTTTAATACTTCTTTTGAATTTCTTTAAGATTTCTTCATGCTTCTTTTATAATTTCTTTGAAGTTTCTTTGGATTGATTAAAGATTGATTAGCATTTTTAAGTTTTAATTGGAGTTGTTTTAGAATCTATTAGAATTAAAATCCTGTTGTTGCAATACTCCTTCTATCTTCCACAACTAGGTGCTTGATGCAATTTTAAGCAAGGCTTTGCATAATACGACAATGATAGTTAAGGTCCTTCTTGAAGGTCAATTGAGCAGTCATAGAGATGATATTTTGAAATAATATCTATATTTTTCTTCTCAAATGTATCTTAAAAATCTTGATATTGGCTTGAAATGCCACTTGAAGTCTTTCCACCATTAGAAAAAAATGCGATATAAATGACATTAGGTAATCCTTCTTTTGTAGCATACAAGAAAGCTCTTGCATCTACAAATATAAGTATAGTTGTACTAGAATTATGACTTTTTACTTAATTAACTACATTCTTATACTTTCAAAAAATCCAAGACTACAAGAAATTCAATCTATTTTAGTGTAATATTTTTCTAGCCATGATAAATCTAAAATGATTGGATTTGAAAGATATCTAATGATATTAAATATTATAAAGCTACTATAACTATTAGTTATTAGTTCTATAGGAAAGATTTTATAAATAACATTACATGAAAATAATAGACGACTATCTATGATTTTTATATGAACAAATTTGATTTTTTTTAATTAAAAGTATATTAAATCTTTTAGCAAATTCTTCATCTAAAAAATATGTTGAAGTTCTTGAATCTAACAAAGAAAAGGATTTGTGATGTTCAGGTTATAAAATAATATTTATTATAAAAAAAAGAGGATTTTGAAGAAAAAATAGAACCTTCATTAGGTGTTGTATAAGGTTTCAACTGCATGGTTCTGATTATAGTTGAACAAACTTGTTTTCTAACATACTATTATCTTTGATAATTGTACTCTTCATTTATGGTTGTGTCACTTTTTTTAAATAATATTGAGCAATGTACTTAAGTTCTCTATAATACAAATACAATCCCTTCCTAATAACAATAAGTATTTTTTTACTCAATAAGAGGTTTGAAATGTACTGCAATAATTTGCATATCTTCTACTTCTAAATATATGTGTTGAGAAGATGTTGGTATTTTCATTTAATTATAATAATATTAAAGTCCATTTATGTGATTCTTAGATCAAAATTTAAAAAGTAAATTATTACATTTTATAGCAAAGTCAATTACTTAACTCAATATTTGAGAATCATATAAATTGAGCATCAATTTTTTTTATCTCATATTATAATCCATAAAAAAATTGGCTAACAAGTGCAAAATCATTCTACTTAATACCAGTTATAAGTTGCCAAAATTATAAAGCATATAATGTTATTAATCAATTATCTTATTGTAAAATAAAGATCTTATTGATTGCAATAAAAATTACATCATGTCTCTATATATGGATCAAAATTTTGCCAAAAAAGCCTTCTAATTATCCAATATTGGATCTCATCATTCAAAAAAAGGTAAAAATTATGATAATACTAAACTTGAAAGAAGTGTATCAATGAATCTAACTTGTGATTCTAGAATTGGATAGCTTTGGAATTGAAATTTAATCACAAATTTTATTTGTTTGATAAATCTTTGAAACTTGAATCTCTTGCAATCTTTTGTTTTTTAATATTGAGAAGTTATTTTACCATAGGAAAAGAGACATGATTTAGTGTGGATATTAAAGTAATTCCAATCATTTCTATATCTTTGCTTCTTACCATTCTTGTTGCTACTTGTAGTGGTAAATTGAGTTGATGTATTGTAAGCATTAACTTTGTCAATTATTCTTACATTTGTGCTAATTTACTTTTTATTTCAAGAAGCTTTGCTATGATAATACTTAGAGAAGAGAAGATGTCTAATATTGCTCAAGACAAATAGAAAAGAGGACTTGAAGTTAAAGAAAATATTGAAGACAATATCAATTTACAAAAAAAAAATAATGTGCAACTCCTAATATATTTATGTATTATCAAGAAAAAAAGATAATCCATTCTTAATTAAAAAAGACAAAGCTCTAATATTGTAAATGCACTCTTATCAATCTGTCAAGGATAAGAACTTAATGAAAAAAATAATCAAATGAGACTTGTTTCAAAGAAATATAACAAAATAAAAATAAAAAAATATATATATTAAAAAGAAACTAGAATGACTATTACCAAAAGATGAAAAAATTAAAGGCTCTTAAATCTAGATTAGAGTAACAAGTTGACAAGAGTGAAGAAGGCTTCACTCTTATCTCTATATATACCATCTACCTAAGAGTTATGTGGCGATGTTCTATAAGACCTCCAACATGTATTGACTTTGTAAGCCACATGTCTTAACTTGTAAGGCAAGTTTTTATGTATGTACTACATAGTTAGCTTATTCTACAAGCTATCTACACATGTGACACATGGCTAACTTATTGACTAAGTTTTTAAGCTAAAATTCAACCATAAATACATATAAAGTCAAAATTGTATCTATGAAGTTTCTAAGAAGTTAGTCTAAAAGATATTATGAAATTAATCTACTTTTATCTATCTCTACCTAATCATTTGAAGCTAAAAAATAATGAAATTAGTCTAAATAAAAGTAAATATTATAAATATTAATGATACTTATATAGATTAATAAAGTAGATAAAAATAAATAAAAATAAATACTAAATTTGAAATAATATATAATGGATGTATATGAAAGATTTATAATCTCTGCTTCACGTTTGTAACCAACCTCTTTTCCAATGAACTACCAATATATCATAACTATTTGACTTTTGATTGTTAATACCTACTATTCAATTCATATCAATAGTCTCAAATTTTATACTTCCTTTCTTTGCACAAATTATCTTTGGTTCTTCAATTTCTACAACTTCATCATATCTCCAAATATAATGTGAAGATGACTTTAGATCAACAAGAAAGAGAAGATGAGCTTTAGAATAGAGAACAATGACGTATATAAATAGAGACAAGCATAACACCTTGCACTTAGGCCTTGATTACTATAACAAGTGAAGAAGCTATTATTGAATCCTAATAAATTGATTCTTGGAGATATTCAAGGCCTCAAACACTTTGTGTACTCTAAGTTCCTAAAATTTCCTTCTCAACAACAATCAAAAGACTTCTTTGTTTCTTTATCATATGCCCAATTGGACATAATTATATAATAGCTATATGTAATTTTTGAGGACAACAGAACATATTACCAAATTGACGATAACATCAAAAATGTGCTCGGGTATTGGCCGGCCTCCTTTTCCAATCTTGATATCAATCTTCCAGAGCCAATATCTCTCCTTGACTTTGCAAAGCTCTTACAAAGTCATATCAACTCCAAATCACCCAAAATCAATGCTCATAGAAAGCCTATTCAGTCTGCTATCAAACTTCATACTCCGATCTCCATAAGAACCCCAGAGTCGTCGTCGAGACTCAGTTTTGTGCCCCAAGGTCTGATTTCGATCCTTGTTCATAACCGGCCCTCTTCGGGTATCAATATCTAGTTATTCTAAGTAACTTTTTTCTAGAATTTATTCTTAACTTCCTTCTAAAGATACCTATATCATTTATTTTTCCAATCTACTTTGATTTTCCTTACTTATGGTACTACAAAGTAAGTAGAAGTTATCTTTTTAAAAGACAACATTGGTACCTTTTAATTTTTCTACTCCTTTGACTATAAAATATATTTCTAAGATAATTTGTTCTAATACTTTGAACTAAGATCTCCAAAATTATAATAATCTCTACACTCTTTCACCTATTAATCATGTTACATCATGACGTCCACCTCCCTTGAATCTATACATCCTCTGGCATGCGCCAACGGTTCTTCAATATGTTGATGTAGAATGTTCTTCATCTTTGTACAATTCTTGATCTTCAATATGCTCTTCTATTCTAATCTCAATATCTTGTATTGGAATTTTTTCTTCATCAAAACAAATGCCTTCATCTCTTTGTTTAAATAACTTAATTCGTTTGCCTGCTATGAGTACCTTCAATTCTGTACCATCAAGTTCTTGTAATGAATATGTTCTACTGTTGAGATCATTCTTCTTAGGCAATACACCCCATATAGGTACTATATCTTCTATTGGCATTACTGGTTTCTGACCATATATTAATTCAGAAGGCATATAACTTGTTACCGAACTATGAGTTGTACGATCTGTCCATAGTACAAATAGTAATAGTCTAGGCCATTCATGTGCTTTGCCATTGCATGCCTTTACTAATGCCTTAACAATAGGTGAATGCCCACTCTCACTTTTACCATTACCTTTTGGAGTATATGTTGTTGTTAAAGAAAGTTTAATTTCTATCCTACTAAAGAATTCTCGTACTTTCTTTGCATTCAATTCACCCCTATCTGCCGTAATTTTTCAATACAACCATAGCGACAAATAACTACTTCTAATAGAAATCGACATACACCTTTAATATCCTTTGTTGTTAATGCTCGTCCTTCAACCATATTTGATAAATCTTCTCGTGTAAGTACCAAATACTTCATTTGTCCAAGTCCCATAGGCATTGCTACTAAATCCACCACCCACTTGTAATGTAAAGCCAAAGGGTATGTTGGATGTAATCCATCTTGATGCCGAATATTTGAATATACTTGGCAAGTCTCACAAGCTTTTACAAATTTTTTTATGTCTTTGTACATTCCTTTCTACCAATATTTTTTTCTTAACTTAGTGAATGTTGTCCAAATACCTCGATGTCGTGCCCATAAATTTTCATGAAATTCTTTAATAATCTTTTGTTGAACTTTTAAACTACATATCACCCTTTATGGTACTTCTCCTCTCTTTTTTGGATGCTTCCATAAATATCCATCATGTAAAAAATATCCATAGGCTTTCTTACAGATTTTCTTAAATTCTTGATTCATCCAACCTTTTTGTCACTTTAATGTGATCAAATACTCCCCAACATCTTTCCATTCATTTTCATATAAATCTCTTAAATTTTTTTCTAATGGTATATTAAAACATATACCCTTTTCTTTTGATAATGCATTGGTATAAAAAATTTTATCCACATCATCTTCTAAATCAATCATCTTTTCTTTATCATTATACTTTGCTCTTGATAACATATCTCCAACTGAATTTTCTTTCATTGTAATATGTTTAAATTCTGGATTCATAGATTTGATATATGCTATCTACCTCAACATAGCAATATCAGGAGTTGAACAACTTGTAATCATGCCTAATAAAGATAGACAATCTATTTCTATAACTACTGATGCCCCAATCAAGTACTCTTTTTTATTTTTCATAGGTATTAGTACACCCCATAATTCTCTTTTGATTTTCGCATATGTCCTTTGCCTAGAATTCAATACCTTTGCTCCAAATCTTATTACATATTTATTCCCTTGTTCATCATCTTGTCCAACTGCCCAACCTATTCCAATTGGACTTGCATCAACTATTAATACCACTGGCCTTCCACCTTCATAATTTACTTTCTTCAAAGTTAGAGATGAAGAAAGAAGTTCTTTCAATTTTTTCATAGCTTTCTGTTGTTCTTCTTTCCATTGAAATTTTTGATTCTTTCTTAACAATTCATACAATGGATCTGCTATATGTACAAAGTGAGGTATCCATATATAATAGAAAATATATGCTCCTAAAAATATTCTCACCTCCATTATATTTGTATATTTTTTCATTCTTTTAATAATATCAATCTTTTCTATACTTGGCTTACATCCATATGAACCACACATGTGTCCTACCACCAAAATTTCTTTTACTCCAAACATTGATTTTGTCCTCGATAAGGTTAAATGAACTTCTTTCAATCTTTTCAAAATCTTCTCACAATCTTCAATATGATCTGCGACAAATTTCCTACATCCCTTTGAATCCCAAGTCTCATTCTTTCTTCTTCACATCCCTTAATTGGCACATCATCTAGAAAAGGCATTGTTATTCTTGGAATAAAATTTCTTAGTATCTTATGCATTCCATTCATCATGTGTGCCACAAAATTTGTAGCCCTTTGTGGTAATGTACACATTTTGATCAATCCCAATGGTGTCTTCATAGTTGTCAAATCTCTACTTTACATTGCCAATTGAAATTGATCGTATCTTGAGTAAAGATCTCTCATAGAATAAATTGATCTCTCTACAAATGCCTCTGCAAACTCATCCGCAATTGAACTTGAGCCTATGTTTCTAATAGTTATTTTATTTACCAGTTGCATATCTTGAATAAACCTCAATGTTCCATTTTTCTTAGGTACTCTGAACCACCGATTGGAATATGGTGCAATAGAAGGTTCTAAAATTTCCATCTTAATTTATTCATTGAGTAATTCAACTAGCTTTGGCAAATGGACCTTTGGAACTGGAATTGGCCTCAAATTCCATGGTTCATGCGGAATTGTAAAAATAACCATAGGTGCTATAATACTCGGATCAATGCACCCTATTTCATGTGATTCAAATGCAAATGCTTTACTATGTCGTGAAAACATTTCTTTAAAACATCTCTCCTCATCTCTTGTAAAAATTTATCACATCCAATTTTCAAACCATCTAACGTCAAATTATCCTTGAATTCATGACCTATTTTCCTTGGATCTCTTAAGTTAGGTTGCATAGAAGCCCCTTTAATCCTTTCTTCAAAATCCGATGGTAGTGGCAATGCCACTGATTTAACCTTTCTTGTAATAGTCTTGTATTTTGTGTTCACCTTCACTTCATACCTATCTATATATTCTTTTATTCCATCATAAAATTGCTTAGAATGGACATTTATTACTTTATCATCTCTTTCAAAATCTCCATTCAATAATATTTGTAAATCATTCATAGTATCACCAAAATAAGATTCTTCAAATATTTTTGATATGTATTCATCTTCATCAATCACTCTACATTTTTTTAATCCCTGTTCTATATTCTTAACATTTTTTTTTAACTATCTTACTAAAATTATTTATGTTTTTGAATAAAATATATCCGTCTCGCGATAATCCTATAATATCTTCATCCTTTCTATTAGGCGGAAAGCCTTTACTCTTTTTACCATTGCAATCCGGCTTAACAATGGCGTCTAGTAAAAATCCTTTGAGTCTTCAAGATCTTCAAATTCTTTATGTATCTTTGGCAAAGGATGTTCCCTCAAACTATCCCTATTTCTTCCATGATTTGCACAAACTGTTAAAAATTGCACCGTCCTCTTTCTGTCTTAACTTCTTAACATTACATAAGCTGATCCATCATCCATAACTTTTGTCTCCATTTGTGTGGCAGTAATATATGGTTGTCCTAATATAATAGGATATGTAGATATATCTTGTACAAAGAAATTTTGTTCATGAATAACATCTCTTTTTGTCACCTTGATATTTGGACAAGGTCCATACAAATCCCCCTTTGAATTATTTGCTGCTCTTATCATCTATCCATGCTCAATATCAATAGGCCAATTTCTCCTTTTATATAATTCTGTTGACATTAAATTTATTTCAGAACCATGATCAGTCAATGCTACAATTGGTTCTTTTAAATCTCCCAATTTTACTAAAGTTTCTGTAGTAGCCCTTGTCCAATGACTCTGAGAATAATGACTAGAAGCTTGAATCATATCTTCTTTTCTTGTAAATTTGACTCGTGAAACATCTCCAACAATTTGCATTTCAATTTCTTCATCTTCATTGCTTCATATTGCCTTTGTACCTTGTGCATTTGATGTCATAGTATCACCAATAGATTGCCATTTTTTTTTTATTGTATCAATAATAACTTCATGAAATTCTCATTTTGCAATTCTTAGAATTTCACCAATTTTAAATTCAACCTTTCTACTTAAATTCCGCTCCTTCAATACTTTCTTCAAATCTATAGCAGCTTCAATATCAGATTGTAATTTATAAGCAAGAACCTTTGTTTTTTCTTTCACAATCTCCCTCTTTTTTGTAGAAATATTCTCTATTGTCTCTTAATGCATAGGATTCTTCTATTGTCGAATTTTATCTCCCCTTGTGATTCTTTTTGATGGCCCTTCATGATTTTCGTCTTTCCTTCATTTTTCTTCTATTAATGTTTCATGTTGACTCTTTGCAATATGAGCATGAACTGATAATCTATCTACTGGATCATCCCACCCACTAATTTGTTGAATGTTATTGCCAACATGTTTTAGATCATCTCCAGTAAAATTTCCCTTTTCAGCATAATTCATTGTACTTAACCATAAAAAACTAGATTCTCCTAGATATTCAAGATTTATACTTAAACATTTGCTTGGATTTGTCCCCACCCAAAATATTGATGCTTCATTGCTTGAAGTTGTATGCACCTTAAAAGCATCTCCTACAAACATCTTCATTTTTCCTTTACCAAATTTTGTCTCTAATTTTTCTCCACTCTCTTTTAAGTGTATCATACCATCTTTAAAAAAACAATTCTTTTACGTAGCGCCTCTGAAAAATCCTCACACTCCCTTCTTGAATGACCTATGCTATCACACCAAATGCACCTATGTACCATACCTTCTATTGGTCTTAAATTTTGTCTTGTTGATATTCTTGATGATTGACCCATCTCTTCAAGTTTTACAAATTTTATTTGCAAATCTCTCATCTCTCGTATGATTTCAACAATGCCCATTTCTTCTCTCTTTGATATAGCCATTGAAGGTTGAATCATAGATATAGGATAGATAGCAGGCATTTTTTCTTTAGATGCTAGCAATGGTCTTTGAATTTCCATCCTATCTTTTCTCCTTTATCTTTTTGCAAGCACCCCAATCACCTCTTCTATTTTCTTCCAATTTTTTGTCAATCCTTCAACTTCTTCTTTATCTTCCAGTAAAACTTCCAACTTCTCTTACAACTCTCCATTAGTCGCTTGAAGAAAAAGCTCTACTTTACTTGGATCTAATAATTGCTTCTCCTTCTTTGATAAACAAGAATATTGCTTTTCAATTTTTCTTAGTAACTCCGTTGCTAGTAGATCCTTGTTAGGCCTTTCAATCCATTCAAAAAATGACTTCTTTATAACTCAGTCACTATCTTCTAAAAAATACTCATCCTTTAATGCTTGAGATAATTTTTCCCATCAACCTCCAGAATGTCCTATAATGGACTTCACATGATTTCTTATTTCTAGTACAGTAGCCAATTCAAATAGCTAAACCATCTCCTTCTCTGAAACATGCTTCAATTCCATTTGCTTTACGTAACACCTTAAATATTTTGTAATATCCTTTCCTTCAAATTGATCAATCTTATCTATAAGAGCTTGCAATGCTTTGTCTGCCGTGCCTTCTTTGCGATCCTTAACCTGTTGTTGTTGCATGAATAAGGCCAATGCCTCAAACATGCTTGCAGAGTTGGGATCAAAATACATACCTTGTCTTTCAATTGAAGCTCCACTTCCAACTCCACTTGAAGCACCACCAAAAGCTCCTCCTTCCATTTTCTTGCCTTCCTTCTCTATAACCCAAATAGATCAAAGAAACTCCAAATACCTCCCACTTCAAGTTTTTCACGTTGGGTTCACCAAATATGTGGTAATACGTGAAGTCTTGCTTGAGAATGCTCCGGGCACCTGGCTATAGAAGGAAGAATAGAAATTGCAATAACAAAATCCTAATTCTAATAAAATACTAACAATGTTTTAATTAGACTATAATAATACTAAGCAAGCTTAATCAAATTTAAAAAAACTTCAAAGAAATTTCAAACAAACAATAGGAATTTTTAAAGAAACATTATAAAGAATACAAATATCATTCAAATTCATCTCAATTCAATCTTAATTTAATTCTAGTTAAAATCCTATTGAACTTCATTCAAACTTTAGGCCAAAACTAATTATATCTTAAATCCTAATAAAATCCTAAATCCTAAATCAAACCCTAAATAAATCTTAAACCAAACTCCAACTAAATTCTAAACCAAATCCTAACCAAACTCTAAACCAAATCCTAAACCCTAAATCAAACCCTAACCAAGTCCTAATCCAAATCTTAAATCCTAAATCAAATCTTAATCCAAATCTTAAACCCTAAATCAAACCCTAACCAAATCTTAAATTCTAAATCAAATCCTAACCAAATCCTAAACCAAACCCTAATCCAAATCCTAAACCCTAAACTAAATCTTAACCAAATCTTAAACCCTAAATCAAATCCTAACCAAATCTTAAACCCTAAATAAAATCCTAACCAAATCCTAAATCAAACCCTAATACAAACACTAAATCCTAAATCAAATCCTAATACAAATCCTAAATCCTAAATCAAATCCTAATCCAAATCCTAAACTCCAAATCAAATTCTAACCAAACCCTAAACCAAACCCTAATAATTCCTATAATAGATTTAAACCTCAATAACTAATGAATAAACCTTTGATCTTAACTCAAATTTTGTACACTTCTAAAAAAATAAGTTAAAAACAAGCACAAAAAATTTGACAAGGATCAGAGTTACCAAATTGACAATATCCTCAAAAATGTGCTCAGGTATTGGTCGGCCTCCTTCTCCAATCTTGATGCCAATCTTCCAGAGCCAATATCTCTCCTTGACTTTGCAAAGCTCTTACAAAGTCATATCAACTCCAAATCGCCCAAAATCAATGCTCATAGAAAGCCTATTCAGTCTGCTATCAAACCTCATTCTTTGATCTCCATAAGAACCCCAGAGTCGTCGTCGAGACTAGGTTGGCTACACATTGATTGATAAACAAATTTTATTTTTTATTTATTTATTTGTTTATTTATTTTATTTTTGTTGCACGTAGTCAGTACTTGAATGCTTGGCGTGGTGCTGTTGTTTTTTCTAGTTCCATCTTTGATCTGCAAGCACCGCCTTACCCGCCTTTTTGGTATTCGCGGTTGATCAGACCGTTTCTGTTGCAGTGAGTTAAGCTAGTCCGTGCGGTGAGTTTGCTCTCGTGAGAGTTGTCGGAGTCACAAGAGCGATGAGAGCTACATGTGCAAGGAATTAAGTGTAGGATTGAATTGCGGTTGAACTTTTAGGCAGTCGTTTGTGCACTTCATTGTCCGAAACCTAGACTCGGATTACGATCACAAGACGAGCTTGAGTTGTGGTTATAGAGTTGCTTCGACTCTGTGCCGAGTTGAAATGGGGATCTAGGTTGCCTTGGAACTGAATCGCACTCTTGTGCGCTTGATTGCGAGTATATATATATATATATATATATATATATATATATATAAACACTTTTGGGTCATTCCTTGGATTGTGTTGATAATAGTTCTTACGAAAAAAGAGAGTGGAAGGGTCGTCGGACTATGTAGTCGAGCTAGATGTGATCGTATTTTTGGTTGGATTACTTTCATTACATCGGTGATTTTGGTCAGAGCTTTTTGAACCATACTATCATCGTTTTAATTCTCCTTTGTTTTATTGACTTGAAGTCATGAAGATCGGTTTGCAAAGCACACAATGAATAGGGTGTGATGTTGAAAGGGTTACGTGATGAGCTCGACAAGTGAGTGGGGTTACATACAAAAGTAATTATGAGGGATGGTCTGAGCTTGCTGCTGTGAATTGAATGGAGTAGCCCAATGTCACATTTGTGGATGAAGGAGGATAATTCAAGATTCACAGGAGCTACTGCTGCTAAGACATTGGAGCGAGACTGCACTAATATTTTTGTTTCAAAAAATTGCATCGCTGATATCTTTCAAATTCGGTGCATTGAGGCTCAATATGGGTGCAGCAAACAAGTTCTTTACTGCTAAGGCGTGGAGGATTCACAGCTCAAGTTTGAAGTAGAAGAAGTCTTAGACTCAAAGTGGTGCCAAAATAGATTGAAATATCTTATTCATTAGCGTGGATATGATATTAGCAGATGCATATGAAAGCTAGCAAATAATCTTTCAAATACAATGAAAAAGGTTAAAATATTTTATCAATGACATCCATTAAAACCAAGATAAAGAGTCAAGAAAATTCCTATAATAAAAAAATACATATATTTAATAAAAATTATATTGTATCTTTTATTTTTTATTATAATTTTTTTATATTTTATAACACTTATAAGATGAAAAATCTATAATTGATAAAATTAACTCAAGAATTATTGTTCACTAACTTATTAGACAAGATATTGTTATTATCATAGCTTTTAAGATAATGTAAGTGAAATAAAGACCTTCAAGAATGAGATGTTCTCCTTCGAATAAATGGCAAGATACAATGAATTTGGTATTACAACTGTAAAAGAGATTCTTGATGTTTGAAAATATTATTAAAGATAGAAATAATTTTTGATGGTATAACAAATATTTTATTTGAAAGAAGTTATGAAAGCCTCAACAATGATTAAATAATGAGGTGGCCTTCTTGTTGTAGAATGAAATATTATTAATGGCTAAGAAGACCTATCAACTACCTTAGAAAGGAAAAATAATTAAGGTATGTGGCAATCATAATTTATCACATGTTTGACTTCATCAACATATGATCATTGTTCCTTATAAAATTCTTTTATAGAAGTGAAGATAAAATCATAGACATACATATTTATTCTAATAATTATTTAAATAATATGAATAGATAGAAGTAGATAAAAGTATATTAATTTCATAATATCTTCTAAAGAAGCTTCTTAGAAGCTTTATAGATGTAATTTTACCTTTAAACATGTCTATAGATTATTGATAGATTAAAATTTTGGTCAACAAGTTAGCCATATATTGCATGTATTGATAGCTTGTAATATAAGCTAATAATGTGGGACACATATAAGAAACTTGTCTTGCAAGTTAATACATGTGTCTTACAAATTGGACACATATTGGAGGTTCTATAGAACATTACTACATAGCTTTAAGGTAGATAATATATATAGAGGTAAGAGTAAAGCCTTCTTCACTCTTGTTAATTTTTTTTTTGCTTCTAGTGTAGTTTCAAGGATCTTTAGTTTTTTTTTATCTTTTAGCAATAGTTATTCTAATTTCTTTTAAATATACATATTTTTTCATTTCTATTTAATCATCTTTTTTGAAAAACATCTCACTTCTTTATTTGCCTTCATTAAGTTCTTGTCCTTAACAAAAGGTGATTGATAATTACATGTGAGCTAAAATAAACCTTCCTTAATTGGAAGTTTCTTCTAGTTTAAAACAAGTGAATTAAATATGAAAATCTTAGAAATTTTAGCTCTTATTTAAATCTTAATCAAATCACTCTTAATTCTTATTAAATCATCCAAATAGTCAAGCAAAAACTTTACTTCAATTCATACTTGCAATTGTAAATTCTTTCAAATCCATGCATTGAAAAATAAACTATCTATTAATTCTTTTTATTTTATATTTATATTTATTATTATTTTAATTAATTAATTAATTAATTTCTATTAACTAAAATTCATCTATCAACAAAAAGTTAAAAATTCAAGCTGTGAATCCTCCACGCCTTAGCAGTAAAGAACTTGTTTGCTGCTCCCATATTGAGCCTCAATGCACCGAATTTGAAAGATACCAGCGATGCAATTTTTTGAAACAAAAATATTAGTGCAGTCTCGCTCCAATGTCTTAGCAGCAGTAGCTCCTGTGAATCTTGAATTATCCTCCTTCGCCCACAAATGTGACATTGGGCTACTCCATTCAATTCACAGCAGCAAGCTCAGACCATCCCTCATAATTACTTTTGTATGTAACCCCACTCACTTGTCGAGCTCATCACGTAACCCTTTCAACATCACACCCTATTCATTGTGTGCTTTGCAAACCGATCCTCATGACTTCAAGTCAATAAAACAAGGGAGAATTAAAACGATGATAGTATGGTTCAAAAAGCTCTGACCAAAATCACCGATGTGATGAAAGTAATCCAACCAAAAATACGATCACATCTAGCTCGACTACATAGTCCGACGGCCCTTCCACTCTCTTTTTTCGTAAGAACTATTATCAACACAATCCAAGGAATGACCCAAAAGTGTTTATATATATATATATATATATATATATACTCGCAATCAAGCGCACAAGAGTGCGATTCAGTTCCAAGGCAACCTAGATCCCCATTTCAACCCGGCACAGAGTCGAAGCAACTCTATAACCACAACTCAAGCTCGTCTTGTGATCGTAATCCGAGTCTAGGTTTCGGACAATGAAGTGCACAAACGACTGCCTAAAAGTTCAACCGCAATTCAATCCTACACTTAATTCCTTGCACATGTAGCTCTCATCGCTCTTGTGACTCCGACAACTCTCACGAGAGCAAACTCACCGCACGGACTAGCTTAACTCACTGCAACAGAAACGGTCTGATCAACCGCGAATACCAAAAAGGCGGGTAAGGCGGTGCTTGCAGATCAAAGATGGAACTAGAAAAAACAACAGCACCACGCCAAGCGTTCAAGTACTGACTACGTGCAACAAAAATAAAATAAATAAACAAATAAATAAATAAAAAATAGAATTTGTTTATCAACCAATGTGTAGTCAATATGCCGCATGTAGCGCCTAGATGTGGTGCTCGATCACAAGTCTTCCACACTTTAATGCCACACACAAAACCTCCAACAATCGACCTGATAGATCCTCACTCTCTCTTGTCCCTCTCACAACAAGAGGTACAGCCGCCCACAACAACCAAGAATATGACGGTTTTGAAAAGGAAAAAAGTAGCACGAGAGCTCGAATAATCAGATGTCGATGAACTCCTATCAACGACCAATCCAAAGAGCCTCTACGATAAAAATAAAATAAAATAAAAAATAACAAATCCAACTTCAGTCAGAATAGTTTCTTCTCTTGTTACAAACCAACTTTAAAAAAAAAAACATCGCTACCCATGCCAAACATAGTGACATAGTCAGAACCAATACAACTGCAAAGACACCAAAATTTCGCACTTCTAGTATAAATGCCTCATCTATTGAACTACCCCAACAAGAAGGAATACTATCTAGAAAGTACTAAGACATGAGGCTTCTCCCAATTTAGGCGATTTCAATCTCCTAGCTACTTAAAAATAAAGACAAGTTAAGGTTGAAATTTGCCATGCTAAACACAATCTCCACATTGTTCTTTGATAACATGGCTTTTAAGTAAAAGAAGAAAGAAAATATTTTATTATAAAAGAGTCTAATTAAAAAGACATAATAGAACATTATAGATAAAAGATAGGTAGGTAATAAAAGCTTATAGTATTAGAATCATTTTTTATAAAAATGATTTCTACTTATTTTGTACGGAAATAAATAATAATAAAAAAAATAAGGTAGATGTAGAATAGATATTAATTCGTTTTTGTAAGATATTGATAAAATAGATTAATAGTCCATAGAATAGTCACTTTAGGAGGACCGTGTCGTAATACGTGAAGTCTTGCTTGAGAATGCTCCGAGCACCTAGTTGTGGAAGGAAGAATAGAAATTGCAATAACAAAATCCTAATTCTAACAGAATACTAACAATGCTTTAATTAGACTATAATAATGCTAAGCAAGCTTAATCAAATTCAAAAAAACCTCAAAGAAATTTCAAAAAAATAATAAGAATTTTTAAAGAAATATTAGAAGGATTATAAATATCACTCAAATACATCTCAATTCAATCTTAATTTAATTCTAGTTAAAATCCTATTGAACTTCATTCAAACTTTAAGCCAAAACTAATTGAATCTTAAATCCAAATAAAATCCTAAATCCTAAATTGAACCCTAAGAAAACCTTAAACCAAATCCCAACCAAATCCTAAACCAAATCCTAACCAAATCCTAAACCAAATCCTAACCCTAAATCAAACCCTAACCAAATCCTAAATCCTAAATCAAACCCTAACCAAATCCTAAATCCTAAATAAAATCCTAACCAAATCCTAAATCCTAAATAAATCCTAAATTCTAAATCCTAAACCCTAAATAAATCCTAAACCAAACCCTAAACCCTAAATCAAACCCTAATCCAAACCCTAAATCCTAAACCAAATCCTAGTAATTCCTATAATAGATTTAAACCTCAATAACTAATGAATAAACCGTCGATCTTAACTCAAATTTTGCACAATTCTAAAAAAATAAGTTAAAAATAAGCACAAAAAAATTGAAAAGGATCGAAGCTACCAAATTGACGATAACCTCAAAAATGTGCTCGGGTATTGGCCAACCTCCTTCTCTAATCTTAATGCCAATCTTCAAAAGCCAATATCTCTTCTTTTCACCGTTCGATTGATCTCAAAATTCGCATATATATAGAAAAATAAGTCTAATATCCTCTCACATAAGTTTCACTCCAATCCAACTAGTAGATTGCAAGAAAACTTAAAAATCCCCACTAGACCTAAAATTTTGCTTTTTGAGACCTTGACCCACGTAAACCTCAATATCCTTTAATTTAACCGTTAGATCGAATTCAAATCCATAACACACATTAAACACAACTATAACCATAAATGCACAAAATTTCACCTGTAGATCTATTACAAAACTCTTGAAATCTTCCAAAACGTAAACTCTATTTTATTTCATAAAATCCAAGTCATCCAAAACAAATCTTGACTTTGCAAAGCTCTTACAAAGTCATATCAACTCCAAATCACCCAAAATCAATGCCTTTAGAAATCCTATTCAATCTTCTCTCAAATCCCTTTCTCTGATTTACCAAAGAGTCCCGGAGTCGTCATTGAGACTCAGTTTTGTATCTGAAGGTCTGATTTCGACCTTGGTTCATAACTGGCCTTCTCCGGGTATCAACATCTAGTTTTTTTAAGTAATTTTTACTAGAATTTATTCTTAACTTCTTTACTTAAGATGTCTATATCATTTATTTTTCCAATCTACCTTATTTTGCCTTATTTTTGGCCCTACAAAGTAAATAGAAGCTATTTTTTCTAAAAGGGCAGAATTACTACTAAAAGTTGTAATACCTTCCTATCTTTTATCCATATTTTTCTACTTTTTCTTTTAACTTAGCTCTTTTATAATAAGATCCATGTTATCATCTTTTACTATATAGTCATGTTATAACATGACAACGGATGATTGATTCAATTATTAAAAGCGGTTATTATAGGATTACGATTAGAATTTGGAAATCAGTAGCAATTATATAGGAATTGTAGAAGTTTGTTGGGGTGCCACACTATGATAGTCATGAGCCGGGGTTAAGCTTGGTCCTTCTTCTTTGTTTCTTTTGTTTTCTTTCTTGTTGAAGAGTAATGGATAGTTTCTGAATATTGAGAAGTGAGTTTGTGGAATAAATCAAAGATTGATTTGTGAGTTATTGATGATGTAATTGGAGTACTGAGTGATTGAATTATCTAAGAAGTTATTAGAAGATTGATTATGGATGAAAGATTATGATTGTTGTTTATTGAGAGTTATATGTGTGTGTTTTGACAGAGGAAGCCTTTGATTACACGAATTCTGTGAATTCAGATTGGTTGGAGTGAAGCCTGTTATTCCTAGTGTTGGATGGAATTTATTGAGATTTGAATGGTCTTTTGAGAGTGGAGAGTTGCACATTGTGCTTATCGGTTGATGAAGGAGTATTGTTACTGGAAGGAAGCATTGTAGTGTTTCTTAGTGTTTTAGTGGTTTGGAATACAGTTAATTGTGTGACCCTAACAAATAAAACTCATGCGCTTAGTCTTTCCCTGTATTTGAATTTCCCTATACATGTTTATTTTGGAAAGAATTGTAGAATAAGTAAAACGACAATCATAGTAGATTAGAAAAATAAAGAATATAGGCATATTTAAGAGGGAGTTAGGAATTGATTTTAGTAAATTATCTCAAAAAAATAAGAATTGATATTCTAAGAGGTTTGATTGCTATGAAGGTCAAAATCAAAAAGGCACAAAAGCAAGCACCTATATTATTTCTAAGATGTTTTATAAATCAAAGAGTGGAATTTGAGAGCAAACTTAAAAGAAGTTTTTTAACATTTGATTTTACGTCATTTGGATTAATATTAAGGTTTTGAGGGATTTTCAAATTTAGTGATGTATTTAGTAGATTTAGATTTTGAGAAATAAAAATAAATTTATAAATTTGAAGATTTTGTGAGTTTCATAGCATATTTACAAAAACAAATCTAGCATTTTGTCATTATACTTGCTATGATGTGTTTGAAAAATTTGAGATCAATTGAGTGGTTAGATTAAAAAATATAAGATTTTTTGTAGATTATAGTCTTAGATAATTGAAATTTAGGATTAATGAGGGATTTTAAAATTTAATATTATTTTCTAGTTTTATTAAAGAAAAAATTAATAAAAGAAATTTAGACTTAAACATCTAAACACCACCTAATTTTTGAAACAATTGAATTCTTCAGTAAAGAGAAATATTTGTTAAAATATCAACATTTAAGTTAAAGAAGGAAGGTAGCCAACAATTGAGAGGTTTTGGGATCTTTTCTTGTAATTGATAAATCCAATTCTTTTTAAATTTTGAATACTTGTTAATTGTTTGTTGATTAAATTTTGGATAAAATTTTAATTAAAATCTATGATTTAATTAATATTTATTGAAGTTTCAAATAGCTATAGTAGTTGATTAAAATTTATTTGGAATTTTCTCAGAGTTGATCTAGAGTTTAGGATTTGATTAGGATTTAGGATTTTGCTAAAATTTCATTAGGATTAGTCTAAGATTTAGGATTTTTCTATGATTTCATTAGAATTGGTTTAAGATTGAGGATTTTGCAAGGATCTCATTAGAGTTGGTTTAAGATTTAGGATTTTGTTAGGATTTCATTAGGATTTGATTTAGGATTAACTTAAGATTTATTAGAATTTTAATTAGGATTTCAATAAGAATCTAATTAGGATTTAACCTTGAATTTGATTAAGATTTATTAGTATTTTAATTAGAATATATTAATATTTTACTTAAGATTTTTTTTAATTAAGATCTCTTTATCTTCTAATTTGTTTCTTTTTCTACTCCTTTGATTTTTCTTCTAATTTATTTTTTATTTTTTCTATTACATGTATTTACATATAGTTTTTAAACTACTAATAATTAATATTTTTTTATTATTTTTTTAAATTTATTTAAATAAACTATTCTTTCTTAGCTTCTTATCTTAATTAAGAATCCATGACAACAATAGCTACTTCTATTGGACCATCATCTAATATTAATTAACTGAAAAAAAACCTATTCATCTTTAAAATTTGTCTTAATAAATCCTATCTTAGACAGCATATCTACTACAAGCAATCTATATTTTCTATTTGTTTGAGAATTCTACTACTAACTCACAAAACTTGTAATTTTAGGCACAATGAGTGTATTTATTACACTAAACATACAAGTGAGTCAATTCAATGACTTACATTGCAAATCAAGAAAAGATGTTAATTAGTTGATCTAGTCATCTTATCTTATATTTATAGAATTAATAGTCTTGTATTTAGTTTTTTTAAAAAATAAATTTATTATAAAAAATAATAGAAAGAGGTTTCTTTGCTTCCTTTCTTTAGCTATTTATTTGACTACCTTGTTTATCAATTTATGTTATTTAAAAAATACTTAATCACATAATTTCTAATAATTATATTTGGTTTTAATTTTATAAGATAAGAAATGGCAATCATAAGATTTGTTATATTACCAATTTTTATATAGAGTGATTAATAGATTTTTATCATTTATATACTATACTAATCTCTAGAACTTTATTTAGAATCACATTAGAATCTAAATTTTGAATTACATGGAATAGAATTTTTGACGTAAGGACTACGTGGCATAGAATTGTAGAGTATGTGGACTAGAAATTTGATGAATTAATTTGTATATTCTATACTTCTAAATATATATATTGATAAGAAATATTAATTAAATTAAAATAATAATGAGACCTAATAGTAGCTAATATTTATTCTTCATTCAAATAGATGCCATAGCTCTATACTTTATTAGATTTGAATATATGATAGTCTTGAGAGCTATTCAGCCCTTATATATTTATATACATTTTTACTTCTTAAAACTTTCTACAACATATTTTATGAGTAAATAAAGCTATAGATCATATTAATACAAAATAATTAGCTCTTCTTTATCATAAAAAAAGATACTATAGCTTCATATTATTTCTTCTCTAAGTAAATAGGTACTTTTTAGAAAGCTTATAAAACAAAGAAAAACTTCTCAAAACCAAATTCAAGATATATACTAAAAAAAACTTCCAAAGAAAAACCTTAAAGAGTGGTTGGCTCTTTTTTATCCAAAAAGACATCACAACTTCATAGTAACTCCACTTGGAGTAAATAAGAGCTTTTTGAAAAGCATAGAAAGAAAAAAAAAAAACAAGTTTTCAAAATCTCATATCTAAATTCAATACAAGCCTATGTCATTCCACTTTATCCCATATTTCTTTACTTTAGCATCATACCACTATATCTCAAGCTCATACTAATATATCTTGACTTATATATATAATCATTATTTTATTTTATTTTATTTTAAATAAAAATTTTATAATATTTTATATTATTTTTATATATTATATTATTTTTTAATATGACAATGTCATTCAAGAAAAGATAAAAACCATGATAATATAATTTTTTAAATAAATAGTCAATAAACCTACCTTGTGATTTTGAAGTTGGATAGCTTTAGAATTAAAGTTCAATTATTAGTTGTATTTAATTGATGAATCCTCAAAATTTTGATCTTGTGCTTTCAAACTTCTTGAGCAAGAAAATTTTTGGTTCTCTAATGCTTGAATAGTGTTCTATCATAGAAGAAATAGTATAATTTGATATGCATATTGAAGCAACTCCAATCGTCTCTATATCTTCATTAATTGTCAATCTTATTATTCTTTTTGGTGGTAAATTGAATTGATTCATAACAAGCATTAATTCCTTCATTTGCTATTGCATTTGTGCCATTTTACTCTCTATTTCAGTAAACTTTGTCATGATTACATAATAAAAAAGAAAATATTTAATATCTTTTAAGATAAATAGAAGAGAGATTTGAAGAACAAAAGAAATTCTAGAAACAATATCAACTTAGAAGTAGATAATCCTCAATTTCTAATATACTTATGTCTCATTAAGAAAAAAAGATAATCTATTCTTAATCAGGAAGAGACAAAGCTTTGATATTATAAATTTACTCTTATTAATCTATCAAGAATAAGAACTTGTTGAAGGCAAATAAACAAGTGAAACTTTTTTCAAAGAAAGATGACAAAATATAAATAAATAAATATTTATATTTAAAAGAAATTAGAATAGCTATTGCCAAAAGATAAAAAAAAACTAAAGATCCTTGAAACTAGACTAAAAACAAGAAAAGAATTAACAAGACTAAAAATGGCTTCATTCTTACATCTATATATACTATCTACCTCAGAGCTATGTAGCAATGTTCTATAAAACCTCCAGCATATATCCAATTTGCAAGAAACATATCTTAACTTGTAAGGTAAGTTTTCTATATGAGTACCACATTGTTAGCATGTACCACAAGCTACTAATACATGCAATACATGGCTAATTTGTTGGCCAAGTTTCTAATATATCAATCAATTACATATATAAATATATATATATATATATATATATATATATAAATGTGAAATTATATCTATAAAGCTTTTAGAAAGCTATTTTAAAAGATATTATAAAATTAATATACTTTTATCTACTTCTATTTATTTATATTATCTATATAATTATTAGAATATATATATATATATATATATATGATATCTTTTATATCACTAATAACTGGTTATATATTACAGATTGGTCTTTGATCACTTATCATATCTTATTCACAATCTCTTCTATTAGTTGTATTTTTTACCATTGATTATCAATCATATTCTATTTACAATTTATTAGATTAGTTGTATTCTTTAGCATTGATTATTGGTTGTTCCATTCCTATTAATTCTTTGTTATCAATCAAAATCAATAATTGATCTACTTTAATGATTATTCCTTCTAACTTCTTATCACTAATTATCTTTTTATAAGTAATTTCCAATCATTGATTATAGTACCTTAATCTATGATTGAGATATAGGGTTAAAATTTTAATTTTAGAATCTAGATTATAAGATGTAGATTTGGATCTTAAAACTTGGCAATGTACCTTATATGTCTAGGTCATTGCTACTTCCTCCAACATTTCTATCATTGGATATATTTGCCTCTTTATGTATATTACTACCAATTGCTTATCTTTCTATAAGTGCAAACACCCTTCTTGTTTGATCACAATCTCTCTTTTAGTTACTCATGTATATATCCAATTTTGTTATATGCTCATCTTTAAATAAAAATGTAACTAATTAATGTCATCTTTTATTGTACTATTCTTTTGAAGTACTAAATTGCAATGTTATTGCATTCTATTTCTATGGTTGCTTTTGTCACTTGTTGCTATAGCCAAATCTACTACCAACACCTCCAAATTTAAAAACACCTTGAAATCTAGTTGAATAATATCAACTCTATAAAATAAAAACACTCAATGCTCTTAAAATATCCACTCCAACAACAAAACCTTTAAATACAATCCAATTAATTTCTTTGAATGAGCAGGCTCATAAAATTCAAATAAAGATTTCTTCTACCTCCAAGCTTGCACTGATTTGTAATTGAGGTCACTTCAACCTTGAGTTATAAGTAATAATATTCATCTAAAGATCTAGAGATTATCACCTATTGTATATTCACAAATATGAGCAATGAAGCTAGTAAGAATATAATTTGATGATATCTCACTCACTTATTTTTGAGAATTAAAATTTGATTTTAATAACTAAACCAATTAATAAGTAACTTTGACAAAAAAATTAAGAACAAATTCTAAGAGTCTCAAGGCAAAAAATGTGTATATAATAACAAGTATAAGGCATGAGTTAATGATAAGGAGTACAACTACTTTTCAAAGTAGGCTTGATATGACAATTTTTCAAACTTAGTTGCAAATCAAAAGCATTGTTGAATGTTCCATCAATGTTAATTGATCATTATTGCTACATTTGTAATATTCTAAGAGCATGTCATAGTTTCTAAATCTTCAAAGTTAATAAGAGGTGCATTAAGCTTACCTTTGACCATCGTACATACAAAAAAATATATATTTTTTTTTTTATGTATGCACATTCATATAAGTCTATGCATGCCCAATGTAGACTTCTCTACAAAGATGTAATGAGTTCATTTGGAGAAAAAAATCTCTTTTGCAAATGATATCTATTTATTTTAGATGAAATTCTTTAATTTGGATGAAAAATTATTCATCATCTATTATTGATACTCAAGTATATTCTATACATTCTAAAATCAATGAATAAAGGATATAGTATCAATAAATTAAAAACTCTTATAATTTGAGAATTCATTAACTTCAATAAAATATACCAAAATCCAAGTTTTAGTTGAATTAAGTGCACAAATCTATTATGATGAGTCTTCTTAGAATTTTAGAGTAATTAAACACTCCAAGACTTAAACAAAAAATTGAGAACTTCCAAGCTTTCTTTTCAAGACCTTTTTAAAGATCTAATGTTTAATTCTCACTCTTGTGGTGGCTCTATGTGCTATAACACACTTTAGTATAGCTTACTATATTTTTTATATATAAAAAATAATATTCTTGTTCCAATTTTTATTTTTAAAATTATAACTATTGCATTAAATTTATTTTTAAAAAACTATAATTATTTTTAAATATGAAGTATTTTTAAATTTTATTTAATTTATTTATTATATAAATATTTAAATTAAAAGCCATAAATAATTAAAATATTTATAACAACTAAATATACTATCATAAAATATAATTTAAAATCACTTTTCCATTAATTATAAAAGAAGAAAATTTTGTAATTCTTAAGTTAATAAAAAACCAATAAAAAAAATAATAAAGTAAAAAAAAAAAAAAAAAAAAAAAAAAAAACTACAATAAAACTTGTCTAATTATTCTAAGTTTTATTTCAAATCCTCTAAAATATAAATTTAATATACAAGACTATCAATAACATGAATCACAAAGAATGAAAGGATCAATAAATTCTTGTATCACTACAAGAAAGTAAATACTCACTCAAAAATGGTACAATAATAGGACTAAAATAGTTGTTGCCAAAGACAAAAAGATTTCAAACTTTTAAAACAAAATCAAGAACAAGAAAGGAGTTGATAAGAGCAAAGAAAGGCCACACTTGACACCATATATACTATCTACCTAAGAGCTACACAAGAGTGTTCTATAATACTTCAAACATGTATCCAACTTGAGGGATAAATGTCTAACTTGCAAGACAAGTTTCTAATATGTGCACCACATATACAACTAATACCACAAACCACCAACATTAATGACACATGGTCAATTTGTTTGCTAAGATTTCAACCTATCAATCTCCTACAAACATTGCCTTTTTTTTTTTCTTTTTTCTTTTTTTTTTTTGTGCACACCAACTCACTTTTTTATGTGTAGTTTAGAAAGATAACATTGTCTGTGTACACAGAGGATAACCAACTCGGTTAACATCGGCATGCATAATACCCTGATGAAATAAGGATTACAATACCAGGCAGAGGGCCAATTTCATTTTTGTTGCACAATGAACTTCACTCTCATTGTGAAACAAGCAGAGAAACTAGGTAAAATGTGTTCTTTCAGAGCGGGTTTTAACCCACAACTCGACAGAGGAATTCATCTAGAAAAATCTCAAGCTCCTACCGAGAGCACAACTCAGTTTTGGAGTGCAAATCCGGCCAATTGTTGTTGCAGCAGCAGCAAGTGGATCGACATCAGCATCAGTTTGTAGCTGGGCAAGGATTGGAGAAATGCGAGACCTCGTTGCGAACTGTGGGATCTGGAGTCAAGCACACGCCCACCACCTCATCGTTGGGGAATAAGTGGCCCGACCAAGTCCTGGCGATGGTGAACACAAACACGAATGTCACGGTGGCAGAGGACAAGAACGACAGCGCCGCTGCCAGGATTTTGGCGAAGAGGCCCTGAGTTGCAGTCGCGTAAGCCATCACTGCAAGTGCCGCAGCGGCCATCGGGAAAGTGTACGCCCACCACGCCAAGGAGAATCTGCGCTTGGCCACAAAGGAATCACATGTGTTTAGTGTAGTGCCTGCAAGGATTTGCGTGTCATGTTGAAGAGCATATGGGTTCTGTTTTTTGTGTGGGATGCTGTTGATGTCTGTTCTTACGTTCAGGTTGTGTTGGTTTGGGGTTGGGGTTTTTACCTCACTCCTCGCACCAGATGATTCGCTCGGGATACAAGGAGGAGGTAGAGAAATAGGCCGATGAAGGTCAAGATCTTTGAGAAAGAGTCTTCGCTACCATTGATTGCAATCCAGGTGGTGGCTGCGGTGCTTGGCGGAGCCACGAAGAGGAAGAGGACGGGATGGAGTTGGGAGCCGAGAGGCGTGTTTGATGGTAATCTCATGTAAATGGTTAGGAACACCACGATCTGATGCAGTAACCTGCAAGCACATCGAAAGACAGTTATGTCAAAGCAGAGGCAGAATTCAAAGACGAAGAAGAATTGAATACATGCTGATGCCTAGAGTTTCGTAGACAATATGGGATGGACTTACCCAAATGAGAAGAAAAACAAGCCAAGCTCATGCCAACCAGCCTTGGCGAAGGCTGTGGCGCCGACGAAGTTTCCAATTACTGCAATTTCCGTTGTCGGATTCGCGATGACGCTAAGCCGACGATTGTGTCCTCCCATTAGCCAGTGCCCGTAGAAATGAACCTCGATTAACAGGATCGGTACTGCATGTCATGACCGCTTCATGGTCAGCATCTATTTAAATCGCATGTTCATTAACTAGAAAATTTCTTAGAGGCATGGCAGGGTCAGATAGAGCACGGACCGCAAATAACGAAGGCTCCCACTAGCGTGGACATCCGATCATCATTGTTCACCAGCGTAGGAGCTCCGAGAAGAAGAAACAACGCTGATAGTAATGGCCCAAAGAAAAAATTGGAGCGAACTGGGTGCACAAACTCCCGATACACAGCCTGCGACGAAAGCTATGCTTAACCTTTCTACTCACAGATGGTAACACAGGTTCTTGGCGTAACAATTTTCAGATGGGGAAGGCGGCGTACCTTTGGCCAAAAAAATAATTTCAGAGCATAGATCACGGAAGCGACGATGAGCACCACGATTCCCATGACCCAAAAAATGGTGCCCACTGTAGAGGGCACATGTAAGAACTGCATCGACCTCTCTGTTGCGAGAGCTTTCCATACCATAGATTGACTACCAATGCCCATTGAAATTCCAAACACGTTGACCGGCACGCGGAGGAGGAATGGCCATCGCTTGTCCAGCGGAAACATAGAATCACGTGCATCCTGGATGCCAACAAATCCGGTGCAAGTTAGTTTCTAAAAAATGGTTTTGATTGAATCTTGCTAAAGCTGTCAAATTGGAAGCGGGAAGGTTACTCGACAGGGAAGTGGGTTGTTACATTCATTCTGTCCAGCTCGATTCCATTCATGCGGTCTAAATAGGATTCGGGGAAATGTGTTGTATCCACTTCATCTAAGCTGAGTCGCCGGTGAAAGTCGTCGTTTGATTGGTGTGCATCTAGGCTGCTTTTATCCAGCGAATGTCGGTGCTTGTGAGGAGGATGGTCTTGATTTTCATGTCGCTCTATGCCTGTGTATATGCGCGATCACTGAGTCCAGAAAGAATAGCGCAATTTTCACAAAATAAATAGCCGTGCTGTAACATATACCTTCTAGTTTTGCAAGTATGCTCTTTCACTGTGACAGCAGTAGTTCTTAGCCATTGCAGCCTAAAGGATTAGTGAAAACTTGGATACCTTGATGATCCACGGTTCCGTATTTTAAGCTTTCACCCGTCTGAGAGGCGACCGGCATGTCGAAGATTGTATCCATGTTACATCGTTCGCATCCTGTATGGAGCACGTCATTCCACTCCATTTGGGACTCCAAGTCCCTGGGCGCTTGATGGACTTGCATCTGCGATTCAGACCTGATGATCACGCTGAAGAAGGTATTCAATCAGACAATACGACCGTTATTGCGTTTCGTCATTTGAGGACAGTTGAAAATGAGTTATCACTGGTAAAAATTCGAGTGTCGGACAGGCAAAGAGCCCGCAGCTTCTATCGCTTCATTTTCATGACGTCGAGACCTCCCCTCAAACTGAAACCAAACTCCCAATGTTCTGTCCACCTAGTTCGCCGAGTGTCTCCACGACGAAAACAAAAGCAATGAATAAAACCGCTTCAATGTATAAGCCACATGTGAAGCTATCGTGTGGACCTGTTTGAACTTGGTTTGAAGTCTATTCTTTTAGTCAAGCCGAAGTCAAGACGAAAGGGACGTCGAAGACGTCATTGGAAAGCTCAGAAAATGGACAACGAGGCCGGAACAGAGACAGCTCCAGCGTGCCTACAGCAACGTACGAATGGACATGGAATAGGGGAACATGAGAGTTCATGAATCGTTATCACGTGAGGGTGAGGACATTGCAACTGTTTCCGATACAACACCGGAGAACATGATGTTAAAAAAGTGACTCCACCCGCACGAGCTCACAAACCTGAAGAATAATTGATACCCGACGAACTCTCACACAGGATATTGGGCGCACCACTAGGTTCCGGATCATCCTGCACCGAGACCCTGGAATGACTTTTCAGCGGTTGCCTGCGGGACCTACGCCACAGAAACTTCGTTTGAGCGAACTGTAGCCTAAACTCCACCACGAGATTTCGTCGCCAGGCACGCACCTCGCAAACCCAACGTACAGTCACCCTCACAGCAAGATTCCTCGTAATATTCATTGAGAACAGCGTACAGGAAGTGTAACGAGCATCCTCGAACACTGACGAGCTTTACTAACCATTGCGTCGCACAGTTTCTTAGTAATTAAGAACTCGTTGCAGTAAAGATTCACTTTGGGTATATATCCAGTTACTAGATTTGAGACTATACAGACAGGCTCCGGTAGGGCTTACGAAATTTGGAAAGCCCTAACGGTGCCTTGGATAATTTAAAACGCAGTTGAACAAGGAGACAGTCTCCGAGCTCACTCAGACGAACAAGACAAGCTTATGAGTCTCACGCATACAGACTTCACTCAGCTCTAGAGAAAACTTCCTGCTAGACGGTGACAGCAAAGAGAGTTCATGTTTGCATGAATCTGCTCACCAGCAGCAGGGCAAAACGGAGATGAAAGGTCGTATTATAGATATAAATCCAGTGGATTTAAATGTAGACGACGAAAAAAAACAAAAAACAAAAAAAACAAAAAAAAAGACTGAAAATGAAGGAAGTGGCAGATATCAACAACTTGTAGGAATCACCTCCTCCAGCATTACCTCTGGCCCAGATTCTCCAGTGCCAAACCATCACGAAAGCACATGATCCGTCTGCATATCCATCCCCACAACTACACTACGCAGGGACAAGTCGGAGGGACTGAAAGACCGTAAGGGCACCCTAGATGAAGGCTCACCAGCTCAATGCGTGGGCGGAACTCCAGACCTCTGTGCATAAAAACTCCAACACTCCGACGTCGCTTGGGCACACACTGAGTCAAACTCACTATTTTATATATTCGCTCAGAGAAGTATGGTGTCCGCCAACAAGCCAATGATCGATTCAATAGCACGATCCGCACCCGAGATGGCAAATTCCGCGCAATGACCGATTAACCCCACAGAAATGCCTCCAGCCTTCCGGATTTCCCCACCCAAAGTGAGCACAGGCAAATATTACAACTGTCTTCGGCACTGGGTATGGGTAGGATTCCAGGCTCTAGAAGCGACGGGTGGCAGATTTGCGCCGTAGAGTGAGTTGTCAAACCACATTCCGTGCACCAGAAGTCGCAGCGGAGGATTCTGCTACGGATAAATTACCGTAGCAGTGACGGCGTTGCCATCGTTATAATATGATTGCGTGGAGCCGGCTCTTCGGCACCCGAATAGCCAAGCAAGCAAGGCCGCGCTGAGCCCACTCGCACGCTTTCCTGTGCCGGTGACATGCGACCTGACAGTTAGTTCGTTACTTCCTCCCCTCTTGTCACGGATGAATGAATGACGTTTCCACCAGTGCATGGATGAATTTTCCTCTCCATTCGTTCGGTTTCGACTGCATGCCAAGGCTGCAATCTCAACCTCGCCATGACTCGTTAAAATAATCACTTGTATGTCTTCATTGTTATGTGGTTGCAATAGTTTTAGTAATTCCTCACTGAATCGCAAGATGCTGGTCAGTATGTATTCTGTAAATAAATATCAATAGGTTCCTCCAATTAAAGTGAATTTTATTTTTAAAAAAAAACATTTAATTTTTATTTATTATGATGTTGAAATATAAACAATCTTAAAATTCTATATTTGATAAGTCTTTGTGTATGTGGGTGTGTTTAAGTAAAGAGTTATTAGTGCATATGTTAGAAAATTTCATGTCATAAAAAAAATTGTATTGTAAAGAAAGAAGTTTAGATTCTTTCATCACAATTTAGTAGTAATTTGATAATGTTGACTAACAACTAATAGATGTCAAAATTTTTGATAGATAATTTAATTTTTCAAACTTAATTCTTGCTTGTTGCATAACAGAAGCTTTACTTAAAATTAACATTTTCTTAGTAATAATTTTGAGGTTTATAATACTTTTATAGACAACAATAGAATATAGTAATCAAGATGACATTTCAAGGAAGTTGGCAAAAGCAACCCTAAAAGGTAAAAGAATGGAACTACTTAGGATATGGAGCTAACAACCTGTAGAAAAGATGTCAAGCTCCTTCATTAGATACAACTGTAATATACACATGAATATATCACTTCACCTTGAGCTTGACTTCCAACATAATTGTCAAATCAATATCAATGCCTACAAAGATCTTTTCAAGAGTAATATCACCATCTAATGGATGCCAACAAATGAAGCAAGTAAAAGAATATAATAATAAATGAGCTGATATCTTCAAATGATCCAATGAAGTTATAATTTCTTGGCATTGTCAAGATAGTTTTGCATGTATTTTTCAAGGAAGATATGGTTCCTTACAATATCTTGTAAGAATCTCTAAAAGTAGTTGATCATGTTGTTCTACAAAATTAAACATAAATACCAATATCTCTTCTAATAAAATGATCCATAAGGTAAGTTTGGTGCTCATGTATTACACCCAAATAGAATCTACCAACATAATCATGGCAATTATTACAAATGTCAAAAAAATATTTTTTTTCTTTTTTTCACCAATAAATTATCATGATTTAATCCATATCTCTTCAATCGAATTATTTAAATAAAAAGTAAAAAAAATAAAGTATTTTCTAATCTACTATAATATCATAGTTGGTTGTGATAGTTAGTGCATACTATAAAGACAAGTGTGAATAAAGTGATTCAGGCTTAATATTAAAAAATTAATTGGAATAGTTGTCTAACATAGTTGATAGCTTGCTCATTGCTCTCTACTAAAGTGATGATAGTAAAAACACAAGGCTCAAGGTTTGTAACACTCAAATTTAATTGTAAAACAAATTCTTTACTAATCATAAATAATTGAGCACCAAAGTCTATAATAACATGTAAAAGTCTAAAATAATTGGCATTGCTATCAATATAGCTAATAACAAGCAAATTATTCTCATCAATTAGTTGCACACCTCTTAGATACAAGTTTTGATATTTACAAGCAGATCTAGTTGTAATATCAAACAAATATACTACTCTTGTTATCAATGGCATATTTATGAAGGGAAAAGCTTAATTTACAAAGCATATTTATGAAATATTGTAATAATTTTAACTACAAGCTTAGCTTGCTATGAGTCACATAATTAACTCACTTATATTGTTAATATAAAAATTATACCTAAAGTATACTAATCTAATAAGTTAATATAGGATTTTTGAGATAAATAGCAAAAATTGGATTTTAAATACAAAATTAGGTCTTTAGAAGGATTTTTGAAAGAAGAATTTTAAATAAATAAATTATTTCTTAATAGAGCAAATATTGATTTATAATAAATTTATTCTATTAAAAATTAAATAAATTAAAAAAAAGATAGAATCGAAATAAAATTCATAAATAATAATAATAATAATAATAATAAATATATAAATATATAAAAAAATAAAAATTAAAAGATGGATGAAGAGTAAAAGACTTCCTTTAAATTATGGAAGCCTCTTTGTTGATAGGAATCTAGATTGCCTTAGATCCACTTTCTTTTCTTTTGTTTTGGTTTTTATCATCTTCTTCTTGTCACTATAGTGCCATGACTTGGCACTTCTTGATTTGTTTATTTTATCTTTTATCTTGTGATCAAGGCCTTTGCAATAGGTAACTAATCTTGTTCTTTATTTTTTGTAACTAAAGTGTGGATGCTGACAAGGGTCCAATAAACTCTTCTTATCTTATTTTTATATTAAATAGAGTTCCAAATAGCAAAAGTAGGTTGGCCAAGTGTTTTTTTTTTTTGTCCTTTGGTAGTGGTGAGTTTTTTGATTAAAATCCACCACATCGAAGTATTGTACAACCAAAGCTATAGTGGTGTTGGATCTTTTTTGATGTTCTTGTCATGTAATATAGCTAATAGGTGAAAGAGTGTGGAAATTATTATACTATAGAAGATCTTAATTCAAAATATTATAACAAATTATCTTAGAAATATAGATAATAGTCAAAAGAGTAGTAAAACTAAAAAGTACTAATATTACATTTTACAAAATGAACTTCTATTTACTTTGTAGGACCATAAATAAGACAAAAAAGAAGTTAATTTAATAATTAAATAATTTAGGCATATATACAAGGAAGTTAAGAGTAGATTTTAGTAAAATTTACTTCAAAAAGCTAAGAATTGATACCCAGAGAGGACCAATTGTCAATCTCGGTCGAAATTAGACTCCAAAATACAAAACCACAGACCTACAATAATTCCAAGGTTCTTTTGGAGATCAAAAAATGAAATTTGATAGCAGACTTGATAAGATTTCTATAAGCATTGAATTTGTATGATTTGGATTTGTAATAACTTTATAAGAGCTTTATAAAGTCAAGATTTTTTTGAATGACTTTGATTTCTGTGATATAAAATAGAATTGATATTTTGAGCAATTTCAAGAGTTTCGTAGCAGATCTAAGAATGAAATTCTATAGGTCAATTGTTATAATTGTACTTAATATGTTTTATGAATTTGAACGTGATCTAATTATTGAATTGAGGGTTATTGAGGTTTGAGTAGATCAAGATCTTAGAAAGTAGAATTTTAGGTCCACTGAGGGTTTTCAAGATTTCTTAAAATCTATCAGTTGAATTGAAGTAAAAATTATGTCTATGGATAGTAGACTTGATTTTTCAGATATATGAGAATTTTAAGATCAATTAAACAATATGAAAAGAAGATGCTAGCATTGAAAGTTCAACATCAAGGTTAGAAAAGGAGGCCAACTAATATCCGAGCAGATTTTAGGGTTTTTCTTCCAATTGGTAAATATAATTGTCTTCAAATTTGTGTACTTATTTGTAACTAAGAAATTGAGAGGTGTGTAAAATTTAAAACAAGATCAATGGTTCAATCAAAAGATATTGATGTTATAAACTACCTTAGGATTTGATTTAGAGCTTAGAATTTGATTAGGATTTGGTTTAGGATTTATGATTTGTCTAGGATTTGATTTAGGGAAAAGGATTTGATTAGGATTTACTTTAGGATTTAGGATTTTATTAGGATTCAGTTTAAGATTTAGAATTTAATTAGAATTTAGTTCGGATTTGATTTAAAATTTAGGATTTACCTTGGGTTAGATTTAGAATTTAGGATTTGTTTAGGATTTGATTGACGTCCATTAGAATTTCAACTACAATTAAATTAGAACTTCATTGAGATTTATTTAAGATATACTATGATTATTTTAATATTTTTTAGAGCTTCTTAAGGATTCTCTTAAGATTTATTATGGATTATCTTTCAACTTTTTTAAGATTTCTTATTGTTTCTTTTATAATTTTTTTAAGTTTTCTTTTAAATTTGATTAAAATTTATTTAGAATCATTAAAATTTAATTAAGGTTTATTTAATATTTTATTTAAATTAAAATATTTTTATTGCAATTTCTATTTTATCTTTCATGGCCAGATATCTGGTGCACTCTCAAGCAACACTTCACGTAATAAAACAACATTTGATTACATTTCATCTTTTACTCAAATTTGTACAGTGAGATAGTATCATTCTAGTGGTTTAGTGTAACATAAAGCATAAGTGTGGTTTTTTTTTATTTTTCAGCCATGACTCAGAGGAGATAGTGACTTAAGCTATATTTTTGTAATTATCTCCAATCAGCATGATAGATACACTAATTATATTAGAGTTGTAGAGGCAGCATATTGGAGTGCATCACGTTACAGCAACAACTTAGGTATTGGGATTATTAGTTGGATTTACTTTATTCTACATGGTTCAAGAGTGCAATATTTTTATTGACATGCTATTGTTGCAATGGCAACTAGATAGCCTTTTTTTGTATAAATAATGTTAATATTATCAATCTTGATAGTTGTTATACAATGATATTATAAGCATTGCTAAACACTTCAATACTAAAAGCTATGGATCTTACCAATTGAAAAAAATTTATTTGCAATGATCTATGTATTAATTCTTTTAAGTGATTGATCTAAGTAAGCTTAGTATTAATTACTTATTCTAGCTCATGGTCTATTACTTGTTGTCGTGATGTAATACAATTATATAGTGAAATTATAATCAAAATTAAATTTCTAATTAATATCTAATTATCTTAGTTCACTTATAATTTTAGGTGTCTAAACATGGCTTTTATAAAAGCCTCTTAGATTATTTTCTTATCTTAATAGTTAATAATTTGAAAGTTAGTTAATAAGTTTACCTTCTAGGTTATAAAGACTCTTCTACTATCTTAGAAAGACCATAAATTGATAAAATCAGGTTAGAAGAGGTAAATAATTAGTATAGTTGGTACTAGGATTAAGTTGAGAGTAAGGTTGGGCTAAAAAATCCTTAAGATAGGTTAGATTGATACTCGGGGGTCAGCCGTTTGTGAGACAGGGTTGAAATCAGACCTCTAGCCACTAAAACAACGGCCTAGGGCAAAATAAGGATTTATTTGAAGATCGGAGGATAAGATTTGAGAGCTAGCTTAAATTTATTTCCAAAGGCATAACGATTTTTTTTGGAGGGTTATTGAAGACTTAGCAATTTTTTTTTGAAGTTAGGATTTGTATCAATAATTTGGATTTTATATAATATAATTAGGGCTAGAAATTTTGGCTAGTTCGTGCAATTCATATAACATCTACAGTTGAAAATTTGATATTATTTGAATTATTAAGTGTGCTAAGTATATACAAAATTTTGTGACAATCTCTTAATGTGGTTTAGAGATATCTAGTTATTAGCACAAGAAGATTTCAAAAGGTGGCAGTTTGAGGTTGGATAGGGTTTCTATGATATCTAAAGATCTATTAGTTGGATTAAGATGAAAATTGGCATGGTGTTGAAGGACTTAAAGATCAAGCTACACATCATTTTTGAGACAAAGTTAACGGTTGATAAGAGAGAAATCATTGTTAGAATTTCTGCTTCACTTTTCAAGTTGGCAATCGAGTGACATTAGTGCAATTTTTGGAGGTTTTCTCACAATTTGTAAGTTGGATTGGGCTAAAAAGTCTTAAGCATTTAGAGGACTTACATTGACAGTTGCATGTAAAATTCTACATCAAATGGATGGTTGGATTGGATGTTATAGCTTGTTAAATCTCACTGATTAGGATTGGGGCTTACAAGAAAAATCTAAATTGCTTAAATATGAAAGTAACAAGGTAATTGGGATTTAGGTATAGTTAAGACTACTAAGAAGAGTGTTTTTAGCACTTTTGAATTGAAATTCAGATTATATTCTTCTCATATGGGTGAAACTTATTTGGATTTTTGGGCTACTTGTGAAACACAATCTCACCTTCTATAGCTAGATGCCTGGTGCATTCTTCAGCAAGACAAAATGTAATATGACATCATATTCCTTCTCTAACGTTTTATGACAATCTATGTATTTGTTTGTTCTACAATTCTTCTTTTTCTTGTGATATAATTTTGTACTAAGTCTTGTACAAATAGGCCTATATAATAGTTGCTTGAAAATACTTTGTTGTTTAGAGGAGGTTGTCCTAAAGAATAGTATCATATGACATGATTTTTTATGTTGAAATACACCAAGTATCTAGTTGTAGAGGATTTAGCTTTAACTTATTGGATAAGTTGAAATAAGTGGTGTATTCTTATTATAAATGCCAAAAAAATATAATAATATTTAAATATATTCTATTAATAAAATTCTTTTAAATTTAAGAAGCTTTATACAAAAGACTTTCTAAAGGATTTAGAAATGCCCTAACATCATTTGTTATATCAAATCATAATGAATTATTTGCCAATAAGTTTGATTTTCCATAAGCTCAAAGAAAATCCATAATCTTCTTACAAATATCTATCTTTATATCATGAATTTTGCATATAAATTAGACTTTCAAAAACCCCTTAACATTGTATAAAATGTCCAAATTGTAGCAAAATTCCTTCAAAACAATTTTCTTTGTAAAGGATTTTTTTTTGTGAATATTAGAAATTCAAATCTTTTAATCTAATCATTTAATTTTTTTCAAATTTCTAGATAATGTAGAATTTATCCTTAAGCTTTATTACAAAAAAAGAAAATGAATCATAATTCTATTACAAATCGTCTAGCATTTTGGAAATCCTAGTAGGTACTTTAAATCCTAATTTACAAGCACCTAAGTACTATTTTTTCTATATATCAAAAATCCAAGTTTCAAATGCCACAAAATTTATGAATAAAGTTTTTTTAACATAATAATATATATTCTTGGAAAACTTTAGCCAAAATATTATCTAATTGATCAAGATATAGCTCAAAATACAACCACTAGTAAATCAGGTCACGTACTGCTATTAGATTGCAAGTGGTAACTTCAACTTCCTATAACTCTTTTATGCCAATTTAGAATTTATCAAGCAATATATAAAAAATATAGCCAAAAAAGTATTTTCTTTAATCCTAGTTGCCAATCTTTTATTGCATTTTGTATGCGCACGTTATATCCAAAGGAATGACAATAGATACAAAATCCACACCTTAACTTTGAGCACCTATATCTCTTTCATAAAATCTCCAAATCATCTAAAATTTATACCAAAATCATAGCCAAAAATCTAACCTCTTTGAATCTAGTCTCTCAAGTTTGAATTACTTTGAAAGAATAATTCTAATTTCTAATAAGGCCTCATGCAGCCTCTTTGAACTCCATTGGACATGCCTTTTAGCCAATAGCAATGGATATTTTCATCATCCATCTCCATTCATCTATATAAATCCTGTAACTACTCTTTTTGCTACCAAAATTCTTCTCCAATCCTTTTTTTTATAAGATGTATATAATATATGTTCTAAATATCAAATAAAAGAAATAAAAATAAGATTTCAAGAGCCACCAATGCCTAATAAAGGTGGCTCTAAATATATAAAACTATTATAAATATGAAATCAACTTCAATAATAGCTCTTTTAAACAAACTCCTTTCAAAGTAGTAATCTAAATATATTTTGTGATTTACTGAAATCTAATAACATGACTTTCACTACATTGTATAGTAAATTATATATTAGATGTATATATGCATTATTTTTACATGATAATTGAATCACAGCACAAGAGTGATTTGGATAATAGTAGATGAATATCTTGTTAAGTTGTGGTATTATAGATTAAGCAAACTATGACAATAATTCATCTAATAATTAAAAAAAAATAAGTAAATTATTCTATGGCTAGACCTTATCCTCATAGGTGCAGTTATGGTAGTCACAATTAAAATAAAAATTGATTGAATATTATAGAAAAGATTGTTAAATAGAGCATTTTTTGTGGCTCTTAATGCATGTAAGATTAAGTTAAATTTTAACTCTTTACAAGCAAATTATTGCAATGGAGGACTTTAAATATCATAGAAGGTCTAAATAGAGATTTAGGTAATTTAAATGATTTCTATCAATATTGATTGTGTATGTGCTTGCTGCTATAATATAATTTTATAATATTTTTTTATTAACATTGTTTTGTGGAGGAGATCAAAATTAGGAGTAGATATAAGGTGTGATTTGGAATCATGGTGTGAGTCATTAAATTCACTCACTAATTATTTTAGAATTAAAAGATGTATTTGTAATATTTAAAATCATAATATATGATAAATAGTATAGAAATCCTTGGACAAATAAAAAAACTAAAATGTTAGTTGTAGAAATAGAGTCTTAATAAGTCTTAAAAGTAATTATCTTAGTTAATTTAGTATTTTTATTTATTATTGATTATTAAAGATCATTTATTTAGATCAATATTTATATTGTCCTTCTATCTATATGTATTACTTATAAAAAGCTATAAATACTAATTAGTAGTTAGAAGAAGCATGAAAAAGAACTTCATATCTTTTTAGTTTGTTATATAGAAAGTAGGATTTATATTAAATTTAAATTTATTTTATTATTACAATAATATTATAAAATAGGAAATTATGGCCTCAAATTAATATTATTATTATAGAATAATTTTAAGAATTTTTAAAATATATTTAAATTTTATTTAAATTTTATTTAAATTTTATTTAGAAATTTTAGAGCAATTTTTAAGACTTTGATAAAAATGAATTTTACTACTTTGAGAGCCATTATGAAGAAATGGAGGAAGAATTGAAGGCCAAATATGATTCTTATGCTAATTAGATATTTTTAAATATCATAGTGAAGTTAAAAATACAAAAATGTTGGATCTACTAGTAGAAAATAAGAAGATTAGTAGCTTGTGTAGTCCTTATAAGAAAGAAGATGCACAAATCTCATATGGATTGTTGCACCTTAAAGATAGTAAAGAGGTTAAGACAAAAGCCTCGCGGCCTCTCTTAGACACCCATATAAATTACATGTGAGCCTTGGTGATGCTCAAATCCTTGATCTATAATTAAGTTATCCTTGAAATAAAATATTTTTACTTAATTTTTTATTTATTTACTTATTATTTTTAAACCTTCATAACTTCCTTATAATAATTTGGATTTATATATTTTTTATACCATTAAAAAAGATAAGAAAATTCAATTTTTAAAAATAATTTTTTTAATTTTTTACTTTTTACTAGATGAAAATTCAGTGGACAAACTATGACCAAGTTTTGGATTGTGGAATTACTTGATTTTATTTATTTCATTTATTATTGCTACTTTCTTCTTTTACTTCACACTACCAATTACAAGCAACTCTTAATTGAGGCCATCTTATACTTTAGGCTGAAGGATAAAATTTATCTTCACATTTTGATGCATTTGCCAAAAAGTGGTGCTTCTAATTGTCTGTGTGAATGTGGAGTTAGTAAATTGTGATTGATCTTTTATATAGACATTTCAAATGAGCCTCTAAGATTTATTTTCCATCATTGATAAGTCTTCTATCTTTCTTTGTTGTTGTTGTAAAAAATACCTTTTAATTCATAGTCAAAAGATTTTTTTAAAAAAATAGAAAAATAAAATAAATTCATGGTTATATAGAAAGTGTTTTATTCTTGGAATTTCATCAATTTATTTTTATGTATTTGGTATTTCACTTTGAAACTTTGTGAAGTTGTATATCTCGATATTAGCTTTTTGAAAAGTTATTATATATTTGAATTGGATTAAAATTAAATTTTTAGTAAATTTTTTATTAAAAAAGGATTTATTGACTTTGTAATTTTGTGTATTCCATGTTTGAAAAGGTATTTCTTAGTGCATGTTGAATATTTTAAATTTAATTATTTTGAAATAAAAAACTTAAAAGATAAGCTTAAAATAATAAAATAATCATTAAAATTGTATCAATATTCAATTTTTTATATTTTTTGGAATAAAGAGGAAGCTTGGAAGTTTTAAGGGTTTATTATCAAGGATGGAACTCATCTACAAGGATCTTCACTATCCTTCCTTGTAATTTTTTTTATTAAGGGCCTTTCTTCAGTAGTAGAAAGATTTAATTACTCCCTCTACTCCTTATATTATTTCTTTTTCTCTTTGTAAATTTCCAATTGAGGGCTTTATTCTTGTGGTAGGAAGATTTAATCACTCCTTCTACTCCTTGTATCTCTTTTATTCATACAAAGTAATATAAAAGGAGATTAATAAGAACTTTAAGAGAATGCATCCTCAAAAATATATATATATATATATATAGAAAAAATATTAAAAAAAAAAAAAAAAAAAAAAAAAAAACCAATAAGATCAAGTCATAAATTTAAAGTGAAGTTCTTTTTTAAAAAAATATAGAATTTTAAATAAGTTTTTTTAAATTAAATTATAATATAAAGAGAAGAAGCTTAAGAAAAAAGAAAAATAACATCATTAGTTTGCAAGCAAGTAAGTTTTTGAATCCTTGTCAATTATTTCTTTCTTTGAAATTTTAGCAAATTTCTTGAAGACAAGAAGCAAGAGCTAAGAGTTGGAAGATAGAATCTACGAAAAAATGTGAAAATAGATAACCTTCTAAACCTTCTTATATATATATTTTTTTTTTACAACAAGAATATTAGGAAATTACCTAACAAAAAAATCTTGAGCTTCTTGTTGTCTCAATACAAAATTCTTTTTCATAATTAAGATTAAATGGAATCACTCCTATATATAATATTTCCATATAATAATTAAAATAAGAAATAGTCTTGCTTGAGATAATATTCAAACAAGTATTCCTTCTTTAGTTATTTCTATTTTTTTCTTGTCCTTATTGAAAGGTAATTAAAGAGGTTATAGGTAGAAGAGCCAAAATTTTAATTTGTTAAAATATTGAATAGATTAAAATTTTGTGATAAGTTGAATGGTATGTTTATAGTTGTATAGATGAATTATTTTATTAGATCTAAGCAACTTAACCTATCATCATCTATAAAAAACCTTAAACTTATTAGCAAGAAAAATAAATCAAAGCTCAAATGAACAAAGATTCAAGGGCTAGATAAGCAACTTTCAACTCCAACATTAAAAGATGTTGTTCTAAATCCATTTGAATGAAATCTAGATAAAGGAGTAAGAGTGAATGAGTTAGATCTTAACTCTTCTAATTTGATTGTAGAAATAAATTAAGAGAGAGAATCTACATCCACCTCTATATCCATCAATTTCTTAATTTAATTAAGAAATTTACCAACCTTAATTTCTAAAGATTTATAAGTAATTCCTATATTCTAAAATTTTCTTATATTTAAAAAAATCAAAGATGATGATCTATCAATACACGTGGAGAGGTTCATAAACCTTCTAATAATATTTTTAATAACCAATCTAGATTATTATCTTGTATGGTTTTAAGTATCCTAAAAGATAGAACTTGTGAATAATATAGTAACCACCTCCCTCTCTTCTTTGCCTCTTCTCCTTCTCCTCAAATCTTTAAGAATTAGAACATACTCATGAGAGTATTTTTTAAAAAATTTGAACTAGAAATGAGGCAAAATAATATCCTTGCAGCCTTTTTTTTCTTTGAAACAAGGAAAAAGAAAAAAAAATCATCAAATATATTTGGCAATTTAAGCATGTAGTAATTCCATTTATAGAAACTCTTTTTACAGATGATATCCTCATTATTTCTTTATTCATAAATTAATAGTGAAGAAACAATCCAATAGGTCCTTAAAGAAAGGCCAAATAATTTAAAAGATATCAAAAAAATAGTTTGGATAGTCGAAGATATTGACAAGTAGTAATAACAAATGTGGAGAAAAGAAAACATTATAATATCAAATTTTATTCCTATCCATGTCTAAAATATAGGAAGTTTCTAAGAACATTTTTATAAAATTGTGAAAATTTAATTTCAACACATAAACCAGTATCCAACACCTTTAAGAGTTGAATTATTTCTTAACTTCTTTAAATTGATATATTTAAAGATTTGAATAGATAGAAGAAAAACTTTAAGAATAAAGTCCTTCAAAACCAAAAGAATTTCTAAAATTAACTTGCTCAATAAATAAAATCTATATAAGAGCAAATGACTCTTTCAATTAAGAATCAAAATCTAGACTAAGTTCTACCTCTTATAGAATCTAATAGGCACACTTTAAGGCTTTGGTCCATTCAATGCAATCAATCAAGGCATACAAGTCAATTTTATTTAAACCAAATAAATTACCAATAAAACCAAGAAAGATTATATTTTTATGTTCTATTCCATAGGAACCAAGATATGATAGGTTTAATTCCTGATTCCAATTTTAAAAAAATTCCACCTAAGACTTTAAGAACTAGTCACAACAACGATAAGAGGTACATCACTTTTGTAGGAAAAGCTATCCACCAAATTATTTTTGAATGAAGAATAGATTAATATGTAGAAATTGTAAACAAATCTATCCTATAGATGTATATAGATAACTATTCAAGGAAGTTCCCTTAAAATATCCAGAAGAAAATTATCAATAATAAGTCCAAGAATATTAAAAAAGGGACAAGTTTGTCAATTTGGATAATAGCTTAAGATCTCCAAATCTATTTTATAATTATAACAATAATTTTTCAATCCAATATCCTCCCTTAGGTTTAAATACACAAATATTTGTTCCATTAAATTGTGACAAATCTCAATATAGCCAATAAAATAAAGGACAAAATTTACAAGGTATAAGGTATTTAAAAATACCATTTAAGAAACAAGATTCTCAATCTATTAGCAACAAACTATGATCTTCTTTAAAAAATTAAATATATACTTACTTATGTATTTCATAAAGTAGATTCTAATAAATAAAAAGAACTTCCTAATATGCCAACTTTAATAGTTATAACAAGGTCTAGGTATATTAGTCTTACCTTCCTACTTCAATAGATAGTAAAAATAATTCAAAGGATTTTTTTGACTTCTCTTATCTAAATAAAAAAAAATAAGAGGCAATAGATAATATAAAGAAATTAAAAACATTTATTTCAAATTATTAATCCAAATTCCTTTAAAATTTTAAAATAATAATAAAAATAAAAATCATGTGGAGAAATTTCTTTCTACAGAAGAGTCGAAAGCTCTTAGGATTCTTGAATCAAAATTTAGTACTTTATTTCTCTTAAAAATTAAGGATCAAAAGAATCTTATGGTTTATAAAAAAATTTGAATAAAATTAAAGCTAATATATCCATCGCTTAATTATTAGAGGTTTTTTCAATAATAAAAAGGATTTTTAAAATAAACTTTCCTATTAAAAGATAAAAAGATCTATGACAAAAATCCAAACCTATGTAAGAACAATTCAAGAAGCACAAAAAGTCAAGGCAATAAAAATAGAAGTATCAATAGTTGAGAAGATCATTTCCAACACAATTAATGATGGGAGTAGTGGATTAAATATAATGCATATAAGAACTATAGAAAATTGGACCCTAGTATCATTGGTATTTTTTTATATGTAATTAACATGGTTAATTAAAGCCAAGATATATTTTTAGATTAAATTAATAGATATAGAATAACAACATATGATAATGAATTTTTTTTCTTTTCATGTTATTCATATGCACCCAAGTAAGAATTCTTATTCCTTACTATTAGATAGACTATGATTAAGGGTTTCTAAGACAAAAATTGATTGAAGTAGTAAAAAATCTCATATCATTTATGGCCTTCTAAAAAATTTAACAAAGATCCTCGCTTAAATCTAAGAATTAGTATTAGAAAAAATTTCTATCAATTTATCTAGAGATGAAACATACATTCTTCAACTCAAGCAAGAATTAAAAAAGAAGGTGAGATTTGTTAATTTAGAGAGCAATGAATTGACTCAATCTAATATGATCAAATCTATTGTACTAAGTTATATAGGCCTCAAATTATATGATTGAGAAGATGACAAGGAATTCACCTTTTAATTAGCAAAACATCCTATTTTAAGTATAAATGAAATAATGATTATCAACTTTATAAAAGATGTAAAGGTAAATTTCATCCTTCAATCCAAATTAAAATATGGCCTCAATTAAGAATTACTTATAATTAGTGGTGTGAAGGAGAAGTAGCAAGAGCAAGAATGAAAGAAGTACAATATAAAAACAAGTGAAACAAGTGTAATCAAGCAATTATATACTACAAAACTAATCATAGTCTGTTCATTAATTTTTCATCTAATAAAAAGTAAAAAAAATAAAAATAAAATATATAATTTTAAAAAGATAATTTTATTATCTTTTCAATGGTATAAGAAACATCTAAATCCGAATTACTATGAATAAGTTATAAAAGATTCAAGATAGAAGATAAATAATAAAAAAATTAAGTGAATAATTTTTACTTCAAAGATAACTTGCTTAAGAGATCAAGAGTTCGTGCCTCACCAAGGTTTAGAAGTAGTGTATATAGATTTCTAAGAGAAGCCACGAGGCCTTAGTCTTATCCTTTTAACTATCTTCAAGATCCTGCAACTCATATCAAACTTGTGTACCTCCCTTCTTATAAGGACTATACTAGCTATTGGTCCTCCTATTTTCTATTAATAAAACCATCATTATTACATTTTTGACTTCACCATAGTATTTAAAAACATCCAATTAGTCTAAAAACCTTAAGTGGCCTTCAAATTTTGCTCCATTTCTTCATAATGACTCCTAAGGTAGTAAAACTCATTTTTATCAAAGTCTTAAAAATTGCTCTAAATGTTTTGTTAAATTCTAAATAAATTCTAAAAAAAGCTATAATATTTTTTTTATATTAATTGAACTTTATGATTAAATTTTCCTACCTTAGCGATTTTTTATAATGATAAAATTAATTTAAATCAACAATAAATTCTATTTTTTATAATAATAAAATCAATTTAAATAAACTATAAATCTTATTTTTTATAATAGTAAAATTAAATTAAATCAAATATAAATCCTATCTTTTATGATAATAAAATAAATTTAAATAAACTATTAATTATTTTTTTATAATAATAAAAATAATTTAAATCAACTATAAATCTTGTTTTTTATAATATTAATTAAAAAGGTATGAGGTTCTTTTTCATGCTTCTTCTAACTATTAACTAAAATTTATAATATTTTTTTTATAAGTAATACATATAGATGTAAGACCAATGTAAATATTGATCTTAATAAATAACCCTAGATACTTAATAATAAATAAAAATACTAAACTAACTAAGATAATTGCCTCCAAAACTTACTAAGACTCCATTTCTACAATTAACATTTTAATTTTCTATTTGTCTTAGGATTTCTTCACTATTTACTATATATTGTAGTTTTGACTATTCTAAATGCATCTTTTTATCTTAAAAAAACTAATAAATTAATTTAATGATTCACAGAAGGAACTACATGGCAGTCCCTTACTATTTCTTACAAAATCTATTACTTTCTCTAAACTTCTAAAATATTGATATTTAATTTTCTTATATCCAATCACATATCTTTCACAATCTGACCAAGTCACATATATTCCTAGTCTTTGATCATTTGAGATAGCATAGAATCTCCCTATTTTATATAGGATATTAGATCCCACAAAATCTACCTTTATTTTGATGCTTATCTTGATATTGGTCTTTTCCATTTTTTTTTATTTATTGCAGCAACTATCTAAAGAAGATATTGAGAAGCTAGTCACACAAGCGGTACAAGACAATAATGAAGAAATAAATATTAAATAATATATATTAAATCTAAAGACAAAATATATAAGTTAAAATTATAAATTAGAACAATAAGCTGCTACCACATCTTAGTTAAAATAGAAATAATAAAAAAGAAAAAAATAAGAAAAACATACCACCAAGAGTTCATGAGTATTTCAACAATTAAGGTTATATAATTGATGATTACTTGCTCTACTGCCACTCATTTTGCTGAAACTTCATCTTTACAAAGTAAACTTTATTTATAAAAGATTTTAAATATAAGAGGGTATTGAAATATTGGATTATGTCACTTAAAGTCTTAGGATATAAAATCACTAACAAACATGTCAATTTGTATCTACAACCATATTATACATCTAAATCTTTGGAATAATATATGTTATTGTTCCACACACGTTCAATTTTAATTTTTATGTTATGATCATATGTATGTATCTCACATTTTAGTGGCTATCCTATCATTGAAGATGTTTAATTAATAATAACAGTGATATTAATGAATGTATGGCATAAAAATATTATGCAAGAATCAGCCCAATCTATAAATAAAAAAATATTTGCATCATTGTTACCACTGTAAAAAAATTGTTAAAAAGTTCTAATTCAAAAGAAATTCACAAGCCTTCTATAACATCAAGTTTTTTTTTATTATTTAATTTATCCAACTTGTAAGTTTTTGCAAAAAAACTATATTTTAACTAGTATTGGAATAAATTAGTTAAAAAAAGAAAAAAAATAGGTCAAAATACTTGGGATATAGACTCATAGATCTACTATACAAAAAGATTTGCAGCAATCTTTTTAAAAGAACTTTGTTTTGGTGCTTCTAGATTTTATACTAAATACACATGTAAATTTATTATATGGACTAAAAAAGCTCATTGCAAGTTGCATGCAAATGTTCCTTTTTTTAAAACATTTGCAACAATTGTATATATGCTTTTGTTATCTAATATATTTTTTTTTATGTGCAAGTTCTTAGTTCTTAGGATGTTTGAAACAATGACATATTATTGGTGGCAACATATCCGCTGCTTTATTGATCTTTTTAGTATCAAGTATTGGAATTAGATAGATGAATAGTACACATGTATGTTTATCAGCCTCATTTTTGAAGAATTTATTAATATAGTTATAAAGTAGAAGGTAGCAATGTAACAAAATACCAAACTTATGAATACATAAAATACCTAAATATTACCAACTTTTGGAATTATAGGTGTGATATAGAATATTGAAAATGTAAGATGTATCTTGATGAGAAAGAAACTTAGAAGGTTGCATCATTGGTAGCAATAATATGATGCTAACATAAATATTGTTATAATATTTTGATGTAAAGTAGAACTTTGACTACAAAAACACTTACATTTAGGTTACTTATTTTTTGCCAATTAATGTACCATTTCATTAAATGTCAAAAATAAAATCTTAATTGTTACAAAATTGATAATTGGTGGATTCAAAAAATATTTCTTTGAGAAAGTTGGCAATATTTGAAGTTAGGTGACTACTGAGGCATCAAAGCAAATAGGTTGATGCCTAGAATTGCTAGTCCATAATATTTTTTAATCATTATTTTTTTTATTTAAAAGACAATTTTGATTTTATCCATAAAGCAATTACTTATCATGATTATTATAACTAATATTGCTTTCTACAAGAATTTACCAACTCAAGGTTATAAAATGCTCTACAAATATTCTTTTAAGATGGTGCATATAGAAGGTGTAATGAGACTATAGAAAATGTACCTCAAGACCTTCAATTAATTCTTTATAATAGTCAAGAAGTAAGATGTAATTATTTTTATTATATTATTAAATGGTGGCTTATAAGTTTTATAAAAATCATATCTACTTACTTTAAATTATGCTTTTAAAGATATATGAACATTGGTGCAAATGAAAAAGCTTACATAGATATACACATAAGTTCTTTATTAACAACTATTATAAATAAAATAAAACAAAATAAATAAACTTAAATTTTAAAAAAATTATATAAAAAGACGTCATTCAAACCATTGTATAATTTATAGTTCTAAAAAAATAAAATAAATAAAATAAAATAAAATTAAATAATACATAATATATAATAAAAATTAAATATAATAACTTTAGAAATAAATTAAGAATATAGTCACTTTAAGAACTATGTAATTAGAAAATATAAATTATTGCAAATTAAACATTTTATCTTCTAATATTGCGCCATGATTTGTAATTCTTATATTTCTAATAGCTATTAAAATTATTAATATATTTATTATATTTAAATTTTTTATTAAATAAAAAAAAATTATTTATTTTTTATTTTTTGAAAGCTTATTTTAAAATAAGTTTTTAAATATTATTTTAAATTAATTTTTATGTTTATAAATTAAATAATTTATAATTTTTTATAATATATTTTATATTAAGACTTTTAAGTAGCTAAAAATATATTGAAAAATCTATATAAACAATTTTTTTGGTCTTATGATATATATGCATGAAGCAAAGTTTTAAAACATCAACCATGTCATTTGCTTTAGAAATTTTTTTCAACATTTTTGTTTATTATTTACATTATATTTTATCATTTTTATTTATTTATAATAATAAATATTGAATTTTTATACATGTACTTTTTTAAAAAATATAGTTTAATTTAAAATAATAAAGCATTTTTAATAAAATTAATCTTTTAAAATTAATAACCTTAATTATAATAAAAAAATATAAAAATAAAATTTTATGTTGATTTTTTATTTCTATTTGAATTTATGAGTGATTTTATTATCTCTTTGTTATTAAAATAAATCAAAAAAAATTATGATAGAATTTTAATTTTAATTTATCAATCAAATATTGAAGCAAAGATATTTAATAAAATGTACAATAATAATAAGATGAATGGATTATTTTTCTATTTAAAATTTAATAAATAGATATTTTTTATTTTTTATTATATATATATATATATATATATACATTTTTTTTAAGATAACTACTACATAGACACCCCTCTTCTATTGCATAAACACTCTCTTTGTAATACTAAAAATATACCATTGCTACAATTATTTTATTAAGATAGACACTAATGAGGCTAAAAGATAAAAAGCAAAAAACAACAACAACAACGACATCATCAACAACAACAATAAACAAAGAATACAACACAATACAACACAATACAAGAACGTTAGCAATACAAAATCTATTCAAAGCAAACAAAATAAATAATAGAAGAATGATGTCTACCTAACAAAATTGCTACTTGGACACCTTTCTATATTTGTTTGTTTTGTATAAGTCTTATATTATTAATATTTCTATGATGTAAGTTGCTAGTCTTTTTCTTCTTCTTCTCCATTTTTTTTTTTTTTTTTTTTTTTTTTTTTGCTTTTCACTTTTTGTATGTATATCTTTCAACCTCATTAACATGTAATTTGTTAAAAACTTTATAGCAATAGTATATTGTTGGTTTGGTACAAGGGAGTACTTGTGCAACAAAAAAGAGGTGTCTACATAATTGTTTTATATTTTCATTATGGCTAATATTTTATTAAAATTAATTTTATATAAAAATATTTAAAAGCTAGTTGCAAAATAATTGATCATTTTGTACAATTTCATCTAAAAGAAGCTTGTACTATGTTTGCACATCTATACAAAGTTTTGATTTAATAAGTCCTAAGTATTAAATATGACTTATCTATACAAAGTTTTGATTTAAGAAGTCCTACGTGTTAAATATGACTTATCTACACAAAGTTTTGATTTAAGAAGTCCTTCGTGTTAAATATGACTTATCTACACAAAGTTTTGATTTAGGTATCTTTCACTATATATGCTTGAGCATTGATTATGATAATACAAATTAAAAGTATTGATATTAACAATTAAAAAGTACTCTATAAAAATACTATAAGGCCTAAAGTTATATTAAATTAATAAAATAAAATTATTAAGTCAAAATTATTAGCCATAGTTGTTGGTTGATTAGACATGCTCATTTATTTTAACAAATACCACAAAACAATTTATATTACAAGTAATTTCTAAATATTAATTTTTATTTGAAAACATAAAAAATTAGATTATTAAAGATTTTAATAGGATTTATGGTTAAATAAGAGAGTAATGTAAAAATTATACTAAAGAAATTAGTATTAAGTCACTTTTATAATGTTTTAGAACCTTATAGAATCTTTTAGATATTTGGAACAATTTTTGTAAATCTCTATTATAGGTATTTGGAAGTTTCTAAGGATCTTCCATAGTCTTCTAGAAACATGCACATTATTTTATGACCATTCAAAATCTTTTATAATATTTTAAAATCCTATGTAGAAGATTCTCTAAATTTTTAGAACATTCTGTATTATAAGCAAATTTTGGCTCACTCACTGAACCAGAACCCACAGCAAAGTCCAGTATGTCTTTCATAAAAGATCATGTGCATTATGTCCAACAACAAAATAAGCACATAACCACAAAATATAATAGAATAAGTCTAAACTGATCATACAAAAAGGTGAATAATTGAACCATGATTAATTGGGTGAATAGCCAAAGCACGCAGCCATCTATATGTGGAAATAACACCCCCCCTCCACCCCACCACCCTCCTCATACCTAGAAACTTTTTCTTTAAAATTAGCTCAAACACAGTCTTGGTTATATACACATTTAATCAAACAGACGTTAATTATTTTTTGTAAAAACTTAGTGTTTATATTATTTTTCTCTTTTAGTTTAAAAGCTCGCATGTACAATCCATTATTGACACTACGGCTGTTACTCGCATGCAACTCTGAACAGTAGTCTACTTGTGTTACAAAAATCATCTCCCATCCAGGACCCACGTATTGTTCCAGGTTCCCTAATATATTCATCACCTGGATCGGGTGTCAAAACGCAGCCGTGGCTCGGAAACCACTCGAACCCAACAATTCAGGTCCTCAAATGTCTGGATTCCTCTCAGAGATCTCAAACGAAGTCTCCAAATCCGTGGGTCGGCGGAGATATGCCGTGGTCTTGGGGTCTAATACCGGGGGCACCCGTGCCCACGGCTGAGCCTCGGTTGTGGGTGGCGTGGGTGGGACTCACGTGGACACGATCGGTTTTCATGGGTTGTGATTTTGAAGTGGATGTGCACAAAAGGACTTTGCGAGATGTTCACTTGTTTGATGAATTTCAAATGGAGAAAAAGGTATTTGAGACATGTTATAAAGTATATAAAATTACGAAAGGCATTTGTTCCATTTGTCAACAATAGTTGCCACATTTGCACCACTTGACAAGGCATATATATATATATATATATATACATTTATAAGAAGAAATTATGTATTGTAATGTAATGTAATGACAAAAAGGTATTTTTACAATTTTGGCGAAATTAGGGTAATAAAATTATCTGTTGAATGTGAGTAGTAAGATTAAATTGTGAAATCTATTTGTTAGATATTTTAAAATACAATAAAAGTAATAAACCCATTTATCTAAGATATTGTTCATGTATCCAAAATAGATTCAAACAGTTTTCTGTCAACACATATGTTTTAGTATACTTTAAAATACCATCAATCATTAAATAGGTGAGTGGTGCAAGATTTCAATTGATACATAGCAGTGAGGGAGTTTCTAATTATTAGAGAAAAATAAAAACAGGCTTTACTCAAAATGGATTAAACCTTTTCCAAGTATAATGTTCTAAAAGTAAAACATTATTGCTTTCTGCACTCTAACTTGAAATGCTAAACTACATCTACAAAACAAACTTGATCATCAACAAATTTTTACGAATGACTTCTCATCTAAATTATAGATTAGAATTAATTTTTATAACTATTACAAAAAAAAGTGGAAAGAATTTAAGGTGATCATAAAAATAAATGCCAAGTAAAACTATTAATGTTTTTAAGATCAAACAGAGAAGAAAGTTGCTATCAGATAATTGTAGAGAAATTGAGGAATACATGATATTACAAGGAGAAAAGTGGTATCTACATTTCAATTTACAAATATTGGAGCACATAAACACATCTATTATACATAATGACATGTTTTTCATAAGCAACTTTTGTTTAGACACTAGCATTGCACAAAAAAAGTGACAGCCCCCTTGCACAATTACCAGACAACTACACTATGAAAGAAATGTACCCAAGAGATCCAATCAATCAATCAATCAATCAATCAAAAATTTAAAAAACAAAAAATAAAGAAAAAAACTGAAATAATGTTAAAAAAAAATTGGTCAAATGGAACCTTTCTTTTGAAAAAGTAGTCAAAAGAAGTTTGAGAGATCTCATCAAATTTTGATGAGGCTATCCTAGTTATAGTTATGAACATTAGAGCTTCTAATAATTTTACCATTTTCAAAAGAAAGAAAGAAAAAAAAAACATATTGCATGCATGCATGCTTATTTAGATACAAACATTTGCATCTTTTGATATTTCCAATACTACAGGATCACTCGGTGTTGATATTTGTTTTTCAATTACCATTACTTGAAGTGGCAATTGTAATTATTTATTGAAAATCTATTTTCAAATCATGAATCAATAGCTAAAAGAACAATATTATTAAATTTGGATTAGTTAAAGGGAGGAAAAATTTGAGATTAAATAATGAATTAACTCCACAAATGTGTATATATAAAGCATACCTTGCTGAATGTTCAATCGATGTCAAACAGTGAACACAATTTCGGCATCATATTTTTTAAAACAATGCATTGATAGTCAGAGATTAGTTATTGTGCTATCTTTCAATATAGGCAAATTTTTTATTTTGTATAGTGTTGTATCACTTATGTTTGTAGTATTATTAGTTTCCATATAATTATGAAATTTAATCTCAAATTATACTTGCACTATTTTATTCCATCAGCTGCATATCTATAATTAATTGTTTGCATGCACTTCAATGAAAAAAGGTAAAAAATAAATTCAAACAAGTATTGTTGATTTCAAAAAGTTGTTTCTTGAATTGAATGTTAACATACCCCCCCCCCCCCACTTTAGACAAATAAGTTGATCTGTACGCTCTTTCTTCCATTTCTATCATTTAAAACTTTTCCACCATTTAAATTTTAATATTCATTTTCAAAATTTAAATTCTCTTCACAATAAAATTGTTGTCTTCAATTTCTTTGGCATTTGTAATACGATCAAGGACAATTCCTAAAACTTTCCTTCTAAAAAAGAAAGAAAGAAAAGACCCCATTTCATTTTATCACCCAACCATGTAAAAAAAAACAGAAAAAAAGAAAAAAAGAAAAGAAGAAAAGAAAAAATTAACAAACAAACAAACAAAAGCCATTCTCTTAAACCAAAGTCAAGTGCAATGATGATAAACCCAAATTGATATCAAACAACACCTCTCCTTTCCTCCAATAAAAAGAACAAGAAAAATAAACGGAAAATAGACAAAGAGTAGCACATTAATCATAACCCTACCGATTTTCCAAACCTCCAAAAAGGAATATACAAAAAAAGGAAGACACAGAAATACACACACACACACACACACACTCCTGCAACGTAGAAGAAGAAGAGCCTAAGATCCATCTCCACCCCCTCGAATTCGTCCACAGGATTAGGCCCCGACCACGGTCACCATGGAGTCCACGGTGAGGGGGACAGAGCGGGGCTGTGGGAACGAGGCGGGAGCGGGGTGCCCGCCCGATGTTCCCAAGGCGGTCGGGGGGGGGGGGGGGGGGGGTTCCCGCGCAGCGACGTGACGACGGAGGCATGGAGCTGTTGATGCGGCCAGAGCTCTCTCTCCCCCCCCCCCCCCCTTCGCTCCCCTTTCCTCGGCTTGCTCTGTCTTCTTCTTCTTCTTCCCTCTTCCTTCCCCAGATCCAACTTAGTTGCGTCGTGGTGCATCTTCGGGATCTCTTCCCAAGGGTTCTCGTGGCCACGTCGTGGGGCGTAACGTAGGGTTGTTGCAGTTTTCTGCGACGAGCCTGCAGATTGGGGTACGTGGGAGAGAGGTCGAGAAGAGAGTATAATAGTCGAGCGCGGGCTGTTTTGGGGGTTGGGGGTTCAGTCGGACGTGTTGCATTTTGCGTTTGGGTGTGGTTTTAGAGTCTGGTAACGATGAATGCGACCCTGAGTCACCGTCGGGTTGAGGTGGCGCCGGAGAATGTTGAGTACACGCCCAAGCCGCAGAAGAAATGGTCCGTGTCTAAGTCAGTGGAGTATGTGCTTCGCGAGCAGCGGTTCGTGTTTGTGTTGGTCGGGGTTGCTTTGACTACCGTGTTCTTCATGTTTCTGCAACCCGGTGGGCGGTTCGCGCAGAGTAGTGATGGGTCGGTCTACACGGGAGTGCATGAGTATAATGTCGACGAGGCTTATGGGACCGTGAGGGCGTTCGAGAAGGCGCCCTATAGGGCTCAACACGCTGCCATGGTTAGCCCTGGGGGTAAAATTCCGTTGGGCTTGCCCAGGAAGCCGCTGCGCATTGTGGTGACAGGAGGAGCAGGGTTTGTGGGGAGCCACTTGGTGGACAGATTGATAGAGCGCGGGGATAGTGTGATAGTGGTGGATAATTTTTTCACCGGAAGGAAGGAGAACGTGCAGCATCACTTTGGTAATCCGCGGTTCGAGCTGATCCGGCACGATGTGGTGGAGCCTTTGTTGCTGGAGGTGGACCAGATTTATCACCTTGCGTGTCCGGCGTCGCCCGTGCATTACAAGTTCAACCCCATCAAGACAATCATATCCTTTTTTGTGCGAGATCTTGTGTGTTATGAATCTGAAATCCCCTTGCGTTTTTCCTATGAATGTCTCACGTTTTGTTTGCTGTAGAGAAGATGTTTTCGATTCGTCATTCGTGCGGCCCCCTTAATCTTCCTACACAAGACCAACGTGGTGGGGACCTTGAACATGCTGGGATTGGCGAAGCGCATTGGAGCACGGTTCTTGTTGACCAGTACGAGTGAGGTTTATGGTGATCCTTTGGAGCACCCTCAGAAAGAAACGTACTGGGGAAACGTTAACCCTATTGGTACGAGTGACTTGTACTTTTTGATGAAGGATGTAAATTTTTTGGAGCGTGAGATCTGTTCTAGAATGAGTGCCTTGTAATTTGTCAATACCTGGAGTGATATTTATTCAAACTACTGGTTTCAAGTAGTTATTTATGCATGCAGTTTTTCAGCGTGTAAATGACATATTTCCTGAGGTGTTCGGGTATGTAGGTTGATGACTAAAGATTTTTCAGGGGTGCACTTTTCGCCGTGGTTGTGGAGGTTGGATTTTTGTCTCAGCAGTGTGACGTTTGTGTGCAGGTGTTCGTAGTTGTTATGATGAAGGAAAGCGTACTGCGGAGACACTGGCAATGGACTACCACAGAGGTGCAGAAGTTCAGGTACAGTCCGAATTTTCATGGATTTTGAATATGCAGTGGCAGTAGTTTACGGTAAGTTCCATTTAGGAAGTCATCGAAGGCTATGGATTAGCTGGTGGAGTTCTAATTCGAGAAATCACAAAGGTGTTGTTTTGCTGCAAGGTTTTTGAGGTTTGAAGTGGTGCAGGTTCGCATTGCTCGTATTTTCAATACGTATGGACCGAGAATGTGTATTGATGATGGTAGGGTTGTCAGCAACTTCGTCGCTCAGGTGAGTTTTTCGCATGGACATTATCGTGACATGTGTAGTGTGATTTTATGTTTGAGTAATTATTCAGTGTTATGACTAAATTCGGAAGATTGCGTCCTATGCATGACCTATTTAATGGCAATTCAGTGTTTTTCTGACAAGGTTACTGTTTGCCTTCATTATCCAGGCCCTGAGGAAAGAGCCCATGACAGTTTATGGTGATGGAAAGCAGACGAGAAGTTTCCAGTATGTTTCAGATCTGGTACGACAAGGCAGATGAGGGGATTTGTATTGAGTTCGGTTAGTTATTTCTTTTTTGAACGTGTGACAGATCTGCTTTCTGTTTCGTGTTCCAAGCCAGTGGTAAAGTGGTGAAAGTGTGGGTATAATAATTTTCGAAGGTTAAATCTGTAGGGTGTGTGAGTGTAGTTATATCCACCGTATGTACATTGTAATAGTCGTAGCTCTTAATTGTATTCTCGTATTAGGTGGGCTCAGACCCGGCTATCACGTGATGTCATTGGCATTTAATATCCTTATATTTTGCTTTGTCGGAATGCTTAATTGAGGACACGATGTTGGCTTATAGGTGGAGGGACTGATGAGGTTGATGGAAGGTGAACACGTTGGGCCCTTCAATCTCGGAAATCCTGGCGAGTTTACCATGCTGGAACTTGCAGAGGTTAGCAATTCTATGGCCTTTACCATGCATCGTAATTACTATGCATCGTAATTTCTCACAATGAGTGATACAGTGGTGAATTTCTAGCTGTGGAATGGTAGCTTTTTGAGTGAAACATTTCTGACCTGTTTCAATTCATCTTTCTTGCTTTTAGAGTTGCTATCATACGGATGGTCTAGTTCTAGATGTAGAGAACTGATTTATTATTTCTGCCTCCATGCCATCAAGCGATTGTCTGCACCTTAGCGGAGGTCATCAACGAATATTGGCAACTTCCTATGCTTAATTATTTTTACATTTGTGATGCAGGTGGTTAAGGAGGTGATTGACCCTTCTGCAACAATCGAGTACAAGGAGAACACGTCTGATGATCCTCACAAGCGCAAGCCTGACATTTCTAAGGCTAAGGAATTGTTGGGTTGGGAGCCAAAGATTTCATTGAAGAAGGGTCTTCCTCTGATGGTGGAGGACTTCCGCAAACGTATTTTTGGTGACCACAAAGACAAGGGATTGGTTTAAAATGTAGAGGTTAGTCCAGTATGCGAAATTATGACATTAGTTCGTGGTCACCTTAGGTTTCCTTCGACAAGCTTTATTTACCAGTTGTCCAACAACTGGTCACCCTTAGGTCTTGTACCTGAAGAGTTGAGTTGACATTATGAACAGAGAAATATATATTTTCTAGAAAAATTATACTAATTTAAGAGAAATACCATCCGTGTTGATTTGATTCCCACTCACTTATGTTATTATCAGGATGGAGAAAAACAAGTTCCGTCATTGGTTAAGCTGCCTCTGGATGTGCCAGTGGAACTTTCGTTAAGTTTAGCTAGAAATTGCTAGCTATTAATGGGAACTTCGCACATATATAATTTACAATAATAAGTATTGCCTTTTATTGTGTGTTTCAACTATTAGCCCTCTGCATTTTGTTGTTGAATTTGTCAAATTTAAGGTAAAAGAAAAACAGAACTGTTTTCTTCAAAATAACTCTTATGTATTGGTTTGACTTTGTACTGCACTGGTCAAGTAGATTTTACATGTGCAAAAAATATAAAAAATTGAGAAAGAATGTTAAATCTGTGGTTTTTTGTGAAGAAAGATGAATTGGGCAATTCAATCTATAAATAAACGAAGAGAAAATAAAATTGAATACGAACACCCAAAGTTTCGGATTTTAAAACTATTCAGTAGTGTTTGAAGAATAAATTTCTAATACTTTATCAATTAAAATTAAATGAAGTTGATTTAAAAATTAGAATGAATCTTGCCATATGAATATTTTTTGTATATGTACAAAGCATATAAAAGAAGCCTATTTGAATTGCAATTTTTTGTAACCTTTTTACAAGATACTTTTTGATAAGAATACAATTTTAATTAAAACTGTTCAAATAGAGCTTTAGTATCAGACTAACTGTAATGGACATAATTAGATATGTATATATAGATTAGAATATATTTAAAAAAGTATATTTTAAGAAGTAGCGGAGCAGCATCTCCTCGGAATCACAGGGTCAGCGGAAAGCGAGCAAGCCCAACTTCACGAAGCACACTGCTTCGTTGCTCCGCCCACTTTGTGAGCCGAGACACCGAACCTTACTGCAGCGGATGGCTTATCATCGCTTACTCGCCGTATCATCGCTCTACTGCACGGCCGTAACGTGAGATCTGGGGAGTTGCTGGTAGGTACTTCCTCTCGCTCAGCGCACTGTTGCTTAGAATAGTCGGTTGTTTGCGTGGCTCGGGTTGGAGAGAGCTGTGCTGCGGATATCGTGGATGGTAGAAGTGGAAGTGTGAGAGCGAGTGGAGAATGATGGCATCTTCCAGGCCGTGGTAGTCTGTCGTGAAAGCTGATAACAGTAGTGCCTATATAACTCGGATCCAGAACAGTTCTGTTGAAGTGCATGTGTCGGTGAGGGTTTTCGTCTGCGTCTAGACTTCATGTGTAGATTGGCATCGTGCGGTGAGTTGTTGGACAGTTGCTGTCTTTGGTTTTACACTCTGTGTCCTTTTGGGGTTTCTATTTTTGGTTGCGACGTAGTTAAGATGGTTTTCCATGTAAATGGGCATCTTAACTACGCCTACAACGCCAACGCCCAGGTGCTATTCCAGCTTGCCTTGACGGTGATTGAAACGCAGAGGCTGTCGTCGCCTCGTAGAAGTGTACACTTGTTCGGGAGTTTTGTGACAGGTAGTTTTGTCAACGTTGGGGTCTTGTCTGTAAATGCTATGGATACGATTCAGAGTTGCTGTGATGAATCCAGATTCCGATTCCCCAAAATCAGCAGATCAGGGAGCTCTTTGGTATCCGCGTCGTATTGGTAAGCGAAGCACTGTCCAGGGAAAGAAGACGGTCAGTTGACAATGGAGAGCAGAGTTCAATGGAGGTTGCATGTCACAGGGACCTGAAGTGAAACGGCCATAGCCAGAGCAGCACTGAGGTTTGCCCTTGTCCTTGAAACTCAGCAGCTGTTGTGATGGTTTGTCCTGGATACTCGACATCTTGACGATACTAAACACTCTCAGAGAATCAGGTAAAGAGAACCTCCCATCATGTGCCGAAGCTGGGAATGTCTATGTACATGCCATGCAAGATGCAATCTTTTCTTCTGTGTGAGAAAGGAATCTTCCTTTACACTGAGTGGTTTTGTGAAGTGAGGCATACGGAAAAGGGGAAGTTGCAACTTGCATGCATTTATTCTAAGAAATTACTATAGAAAATTTGAAATTGCAATAGAAAGACAAAAGGTTGAGTGTGGTGATATTTTAATATTTTTAACATTATTGTCTTTACATCTAAAATAGTTACATCTAAAATAGTTGGAATCCATATTTCTTTGATGATTTGAATAAGAACTAATGTAATAAATTATATCTATATCTATATATATATATAGATGTTCATGTTTTTAATACATGTATACTAATTATTATCTTAGTCTTATCTATGTTTGAAATGTTTTTATATGTGGACCTTGTAATAATTGAAAAATATTCTTAAAAGTTTGAGAAAATTTAGGATTTTTTTAGCAATTTTCAATCAATTATTTTAATACATATAAACATTGATAATCATATTTTTGTATGAACGAATTGATTTTTGAAATAAATAGTTACATGCAGTTTTAGTTATTATATAAGAATTATTTGATAAATCTCAAATGATTACATATTGTAGATAATTTGGATTTATAATCACATGTACAATGTAGCTTTATTTTGTTTATGTGAAGTATTATAATAATATTTTAATTTAATAGAATACACTTTTTATTCTTAAAAGTTAATAAAAAGTAAGATTTTTTTTGTAATAAGATTGTAATTGTGTGATAGAAACCAATTATTATCTATATACCATTTAAGTAATTATTATAGTAATTTTTTTGAAATTGCATAAAAATATGTTATAATAATATAGAAGTTTATTTTTTTTATTTTTTTTATTTTTTTTTATTTCTTTTTGTATTTTGGAATTTCTAAATATTATTGAATCTTGCAACAAACTTATACACAATATTGAAGCTGCATTAAAAGTAAGAAAAGTTGGTATTAGAGATATTTTTTATTAATGTCAAATTTACAACAAAGAAATTAAGGTATTATTGATGATTTTTTAAAAATAATTAATTAATGTGCTAATTTGTGCAAATTATTTAATCATGTTATCAAAGTATTTGAATATGTAAGGAATTTAAGCTACAAAAGTTTTAAATAAGAACTAGAATTTTGTAAGTTCTAATATATTATATTCAAAATACATATAATAGTAAAAGAATGTAGACGAGTAAAAGAATAAAAAAGATTTATGATTTAGGATTTAGAATGAGGGAAGGATTTAGGATTTAAAAAGTAATAATATCTTTTAAGTCTAAAATATATTTTAAAAATTATTATATAAATTTAAAATAAATTAATAACAAATAAAAGCACAATATTTTTTTAATGTTAGATTTTCTTGCCACAACATACTCGTGCTTTTATTCAAAGAGCCTTGATGCAACTATTCAATTAGATACAATGTTGATTTAGGATTTGAGATGCTAAGAAGAGTAAATTCTAATGAATTCTTTTAAAGATTTGCAAAATTTATAGAATAACAACATTAAGCTCATGATAGTAATAAAGGTACAACTAAAGCATTGCATGGTATTGTCACGGACATATACATTTACTTCAATAATTACTTACATGATTAAATAGAAGTAGATAAATATAGATTAATTTCATAAAGACTTTTACTCAAGCTTCTTAGAAGCTTCATAAACACGGTTTTGACTTTAGATGTGTTTGTAGGTCAAAAACTTGGCCAACAATTTAATCACGTGTTGGTAGCTTGTGGAACAAGTTAACCATGTGGCGCATACATAGATAACTTGCCTTGTAAGTTAAGACATGTGGCTATTAAAGCCAACATGTTTTGGAGGTCTTATAGGACATCACCACATAGCTCCTAGTTAGTATATATAAAGGCAAGAGTGAAGTCTTCTTCATTCTTGTCAACGCCATTCTAGTCCTTAGTCTTGTTTCAAGACTTTCTAGTCTTTTTGTTTTTGGCAATAGCCATTGTAGTTAATATTACATTACTTTTTGACTGACTTTCTACTTCTCTTCAGTGACATAAGAGTGTATCGAGGATTCTCTTTCTTTGAGATTTATATCCTTGACAGTTTGACAAGAGTACTAACATACTATTTTGGTCTTGTTTTAGAAGTAAGTGGATTATCCCACTTCTATTATTGTATTTTGAAGGTCGCGGACTACCCACCTTTTAAATAAAAAAAAAATCTTATTTTCTAACAGTAATTTTTTTTTTTTAAACAAAAAAAAGAGAGTAGATTATCCCTCTTTGTGGAAATTTTTATTAGAGGTTGCGGATTACTATCCTCTAATTTAAATTTTTGGATTTGTTTGAATTGCCTATGGAAGGAAAGATTGTAGATGCTACACCTAGCGGAAGTGAGAATAGATTTGCAACTATTATAGATCTTTATGAGCTTGTCAACACTCTTAGAGTAGAAATTTCAATTATTTCTAATGTGAACCATGGAGATACTATGCCTATATATATATAGAAGAAGTTTAGAGTCTGTGGCAAGAAATTGTATAATTGAAGGAAGCAAGTAGATCAATCTCACAACCAAATCTAAGGAGATTTGCTTCTATAAGTATGGTGGGGACAAGGATTAGTATGCCTAAGAAGTTTAATGGAACAAGATCAAAATTTTGAGGATTTTTGTAACAAGTCAAGTTCTATCTAAGATTGCACCTTTTCCAATATCTTGATGGATTTACTCAAGTTGGATTCACAGGTACTGTCACGGCCATAATCATGTAAGCTAATAATTACTTATAGAAATAGGTAGAAGTAAGTAAAAGTAGATAAAAGTAAGTTAATTCTATAATATTTAATATAGAAGCTTCCTAGAAACTTCTTAGACGCTGCTTTGACTTCATAGGTGTCTTTAATTGACTTTTTGGATTAGAAACGTGGTCAACAAGTTGGCCATGTGCCACACATGTTGTTAGCTTGAAGATCAAGCTAACTATGTGGCCCACACGTAGAAAAACTTGCCTTGTAAGTCAAGGCATGTGTCCTACAAAGTCAACACATATTGGAGGTCCTATAGAACGTCGCCACGTAGCCCCTAGTTAGATAGTATATATAGAGACAAGAGTGAAGGCTTCTTCACTCTTGTCAACTCCTTTCTTGCTTCTAGTCCAGGTTCAAGAGTCTTTAGTTTCTTGTCTTGTGGCAATAGCCATTCCAGTTTCCTTTTAATATACCTACTTGTTTATATTTTGACTTATTATATCGAGATAGCCTTTTGGTGTATATTTTCCCTCATCGAGTCTTTGTCCTTGACAGGTACACTTCTATCATGAAGTGCTCTCTCTTGGTTTGCACCTTTAATAAAAAATGATTCATGTCTCCTTTATGATTTGAATTCATTCCTATAATTGTTTACGGCCACATTCAAAGAAAGTCATTGAGAACAAGTACCAAAGATCAAATTCTTATCTTTACAATAGGATCACGATCAACCACTATATATATTGCTGAATTCCAAAATCTTACTTGCGATGTGGATTGGAATGACAAAGCACTCATCGATAAATTTTGATATGGATTAAAAGATAGCATCAAAGATTTGTTATTAACAATGCTGAAAGTAAAATCTTTGGAATAATTTATTACTCAAGCCATAACATGTGATGATTGATTATTTGAAAGGCGTCAAAAATAAAGACTTGGTTTGAGAGGAACAAGTCAAGTAATGGCAACAACTTCTAAGTTTTTTGAAACATATTCATCAAGCCCGAAATTAATGCAAATTGATACAATATATTTTAAAACTCTCAGAGAGCAAGAAAAGACTTGTCGTCACTAAGAGGGTTTGTGTTTATAGTATAGAGAAGCTAAATACATTGCTTAACATTGTCCAAGTAAGCAATGCAATTACAAAATAATGAGCACAATTACCAAAGAAAATAATGAGTTGAAAAATGAGTTTCTTGAGCTACAATAGGGACCATGCAACTGGAATCATGTGCAACACCTACTAAAGGTCCTATTGTCTCCTCAGACCCCTCACCTTGTTTTATAATAGATGTATATTTAGGACCTAATAATCACAAAGTCTTTGTCTTACTAGATTCAAGAGCCTCAGCCTATTTTATAGATGAATATTTTGTCAAAAATCAAAAAATATCTTTAATCAAGAAAACTAAATCTATACATGTAGAAGTCATAGATAATTGATTGTTGTCTTTTAGAAATGTTATCCATGAGAATTTTCCTTTAGATATAACAATTAAAGATCATAACAACATATTAGTATTTAATGTAATAAGATCTCCCTCCAATCTTATTATTTTAGGATTATTGTGGCTAGAAAAATATAACCCTCAAATAAATTGGATTTTTCATAACCTTAACTTTTTTGGTAGTATAATCAAAGATCGAGTTAGTGAAGTAGAAGTACAAAAGTCTAGTACTTCCAAACATTTATTGATAGGTACAAGAGCTTTTATGCATGCTACAAAAAAATGATCATCTTTTGCTATATATGCTATGCCTATTTCTAATAGTGAAAAAATGTGAAGTGGTATTCCTAGCCAATATGAAGAATTCTAATACATTTTTAAAAATAAATAAATATAGATATTCTTCCAAAGCATCGACCTTATGATTGCTTAATTGATTTGTAAGAAGGAGCTCAAGTGCCATTCAGACCAATCTATAGTTTATCGTAGAATGAGTTAGTTGCATTAAAGGAATATATTGATGAGAACTTGGCAAAGAACTTCATACACCATTTTAAATCCCTAGTCGGAGCTCTTATCTTATTTGTGAAGAAGAAAGACGGATCTCTGCGGATGTGTGTGGATTATCAAAGACTCAATAAGATCACCATCAAAAATAAATATCTTTTGCCTTTGATTTCAGAACTTCTTGACCAACTCAATTAAGCAAAGATCTATATCAAAATAGATCTACAAAGAGCATACAACTTAGTTTGTATAAAAGAAAGAGATGAATGGAAGACTACTTTTTGAACTAGATATGAATATTTTGAATATAATATCATGTCTTTTGGACTCACGAATGCACCAGTTGCTTTTCAACATCTTATAAATGATTTTTTTTTGTCAATTTCTAGATGATTTTGTTGTTTGTTATTTAAATGATATTCTAATCTACTCTAAGAACATAAATGAATATAAACTTTATGTTTGTCATGTATTATAGAAACTTATAAATATAAGATTATATGCCAAGTTGAAAAAATGTGTATTCCACATTATTTAAGTTGATTTTTTAGGATATATCATTTCCAACAAAGTTTATATGATGGATCCCAAAAAGGTCCAAACTATCATAGATTGGAAGATTCTAAAGACAGTACAAGATGTGAATTGCTTTTTGAGCTTTGCTAATTAATACCAAATCTTTATCAAAAATATTTCTCAAGTTGTAGCTTCATTTATATATTTGACTTATAAAGACAAACTTGAGTGAAATAAAGAAGCAGAAGCATCATTTGATGCTTTAAAGAAAGAATTTACTTTTACACTAATCTTACATTGCATCGACTTTTCCAAGGTATTTTTTTGTAGAAATACAAACTTAAGACTTTGCTACGAGTGCCATGTTGTCACAAATATGAATAAATGACAAAATCCACCTAATAGCTTTCTATTCTAAGAAATTTTTAGCAGCCAAGATTAATTATGAGATCCATGAAAAAGAATTCTTTATAATTGTGGATTCATGTCAATAATGGCATCATTATCTAGAATGCGCTTCAAATCCAATCATCGTGTATATAGATTATAAGAACTATATGGATTATAAGAACCATAAGTACTTCATTTCAGCACGTGTTTTGAATTGTTGTCAAGTCCATTGGAGCATGTCTTTATCTAGATTCAATTTCAAGATCACTTATCAACTCAGAAAATAACAAGGTCTATCAAATGCTCTTTTTAGATGCTCTTATCTTGCACCAAAAAAAAGAAATTCATCTTTTGATTAATAAAGAACAATCCTCTTGAAGTCCAAGAATTTTCATCTTTGAGCAATAAAATCAACATTGATTATTGATTCAATCTTTTTCAAATAAATTTAATCGAGTATGTCCTCTTATCTTGTTGTTTATGATATCAAGAATACTTCTTATAAGTCCTATGATACTTCAAAGTTTGAGTTCAAGAACAACCTATTATATTTTAAAAATTGCCTATATATTTCAGAATGCCAAACACGATTACGTGTCCTTCAAGCTTGTCATGATTTTCTAAGAGTTGAAAATTTTAGATATAATAAGACTTTGGAGCTAATATCAAGAGTTTTTTTAGTGGCCTTGAATGTGAAAGGCAATCAAAGACTTTGTACAATCATACAATACTTATTCAAGATCCAAAACTCCTTGCCATTGACCTTATGGATTACTTCAACTGTTATCGATTTTCAAACAATCATGGTCTTCTATTTCTATGGATTTTATTACAAATCTTTCAGTCTCAAGTTTATATGATTCCATATTCGTAATTATAGATTGCTTCACCAAAATGGTTCATTTTGTACTATGTACAAAATCTATTTCAGGTGAAAAAATAGCTAAGCTTTTTATTGACAATATCTATCGCTATCATAGATTATCAAAGGGTATTATATTGGATAGAGGGACTCAGTTTCTATTAAGATTTTGGAAAATCTTATTTAAAATTCTAAAGGTAGATATAAAGCTTTCTTCAGCTTTTCATCCTCAAACTGATGGACAAACAGAATGGATGAATCAAATTTTGGAACAGTATTTGAGGTGCACTATCAACTATCATCAAGATGATTGGACAAGTCTTTTGCCATTGGTAGAGTTTGCATATAATAATTTGATACATTCTTCTATTCAATAAATACCTTTCTTTGCTAATTATGGTTATCATCTATGACTTGATATTTTTGACTTTTTAAAAGTTGATAATCCTGTGGCGAAAGATTTAGCAAATTATTTGTCAGAGCTACATGCAACAATGAAGATACAATTAAAAGAAGCTCAAGGATGACATCAGACCAACGCAGATGTCTATTGTAAAGAACAACCATAATTCAACATAAGTGACAAAATATGGTTACTTCATTGCAATATCAAGACTACTCATCTTTGTGATAAGTTAGACTATCGTAGGTTGGAACTTTTTTCTATTTGTGAATAAATCAATCTTATTGCTTATCGATTACATCTATTAGAGTCCATAAAGATCCACCTTGTATTTCATGTGTTGGTTTTTAAGCCGTATAAGATAGTGAATATTTTTGAAAGAAAATAAATGCCATTTCCTCTTATAGAAGTAGATAATAATCAAGAGTTTGAAGTGGAAGAAGTTTTAGACTCTAGGCAATAATGAAATAGGTTGGAATATCTTGTTCATTTGCACAGATATGATATTAGTGAATGCAAATGGAAACCATCAAAGAATCTTACAAATACAATAAAGAAAGTTGAAGCTTTTCATCAATGAAATCCATCTATATTAAGATGAAGAATAGCAAATCTTTACTATAAAAGATTAAAAGAAGATAACATTCTATCTTTTATCTTTTTTTATAGCTTGTGAATATTTGTGATGCTAAGAAGATAGAGAATCAACAACTAGCACATTCAACTCAAGAGCTTTCATTCATTTATTAGATGAGACATTACAATTGTTACAACCTTTCAGACAATAAAATCGAAATAAAGGTCGTGAAGAAAGACATATCCTTCTTTGAATAGATAGCGAGATACAACGTATTTGGTATCACAACCTTAGAACAGACTCTCGTTGTTTGGTGATTTTATTAGAAATAAAAACAATTCCTGACGGTGTTTCAAATATTTTTTTTGAAAGAAGTTATGAAGGCCTCAACAACCACCAAATAACAAGGTGGTCTTCTTGCCTAAGTATGGGACACTATTGATAGCTCAATGGGCCTATCAACCATCTTCAAAGAGAGCAAAGTTCAGAATATGAGGCAAATACAATTTGTCACATCTTGGACTTCCTCAACATATGAAGACTGATCATTGTAGAACTTTTTTTTAGAAGGTGGAATAATATCACGGACATATACATTTACCTCAATAATTACTAATATGATTAGATAGAAGTAGATAAATATAGATTAATTTCATAAATTCTTTTAGTAAAGCTTCCTAAAAACTTCATAGATGCAATTTTGACTTTAAAATTGTTGGTAGGTCAAAAACTTAGCCAATAAGTTAATCACATGTTGGTAGCTTGTGAAAGATGTTAATTCCGTATATAGCTTGTGGAACAAACTAACCATGTCGCATATATATAGATAACTTGCCTTGAAAGTTAGGACATGTGGCTAGTAAAGTTAACATGTTTTGGAGGTCTTATAAGATATCGCCACATAACTCCTAGTTAAGAATATATATGGAAGCAAGAATGAAGCCTTCTTCATTCTTGTCAATGCCGTTCTAGTCCGTAGTCTTGTTTCAAGACTTTCTAATGTTTTTGTTTTTGGCAATAGCCATTGTAGTTAATATTACATTACTTTTTGAGTGACTTTTTAGTTCTCTTTAGTGACATATGAGCGTATTAAGGATTTTATTTCTTTGAGATTCATATCCCTGACAAGTATAATTGAGAATATTGGCATGTTTAAAGAAAGAAATACCACCAATTTCATGAGGATTTTTATATGTGACATGAAAATACATCAAGTTTAAAATTTAAAAATGATCTTTTCTTTTAATCTGATTATTGATCATAAGATTAGGGAGAAAGTACAAAAATTACTTAAAATAACTAGTTTTTAAAGAAAATTTATAGAAAGACTTAAAATTAAGTTCTTTGAAGAAGATTCATAAAGAATAATTAAGAAGTCATTTTTAAAATGAATTGAACAAAGTTTAGGAATTGTAATAGATTCAAGTAAATTAATTAATAAATTTAAGAAGAAATTTGATCAATTACCTAGATATAAGAAATACTTGGTAGACACAAAAAAGACTAAGTTGTTTTTACAAAGAACAAATGAAAATTTGGAAAATAAACTACTCTTTTATTTAATGGATAAGACATGTGAGAATGACTTCACCAATAATCAAAAAAGAAAAGAAAAGAGTCAATAAAGCTTCTTGCTAAGGATCAAAAGCTTAAGACTTGTGATTATCTAACACAATTAGATCTAGTGCATATTGCCATAATTTCTTTATTAATTCAAAAAATAAACAAAACTATCTAAGATAAGACATTAGAGGATGTGTTAAAAGACATGAAAGATTTAAAAGTGAAAATAATTGAATTAAAGAGATATCAAAAGCTTAACTTATTAAATATATAAAAAAAATTTAATAGATTTTTAGAGAGATGCATGTAGTATAATAATTAAAGCTATAAGCATAGTAAGTATGATAACTATAAATCAACAATTAAAAAAGATATTGTAGATTTGAAGAAAGGAAAGATAAGACTCTTAAGCTCTTATGAGCCTTTGTAAGTCAATTTTGGAAAAATAGATATGAAGAAATTGGTAGAAAAATAAACCAACAAAAGTATTGCCATATCTTAAAGAAAAGATAGTTTTATATTATTGTAGTAGTACAAAGAGTAGTAAATATTGTTGTTTCTCTAGTAATCAATACCATGAAGATAACTAGGTAAAAAGATCTAGTTGATGCTATAAATATTGAATTATTTTTAGATAGAGATTAATAAAATTCTAATCTATAAATTATCAATTTAAAATATTTTAAATAAAAAAAAATAAACATGCAATTTGACATCTTTTATATTTTTTTAAAAAATCATTTTTATATAACAAAAAAATTAATTAATTACAAATCCTCTCTTAATATTGATAATTAGACTAATAAAATAATTTATCAATTCCTTAAGAATTAATGGTATTTAGACTCTATTTAAAATGTATGTTTATTGATTGTTTAGATTTGACATAGTAATATATTTTTCTATATGTTTTATTAAAAAATTTATCTAAAATTAAAAATCATTTTTTTTTTCTTTTTTTTTTTTTTTTTTTTTTTTTTTTTGTAAAAAAATAGAATCAATTAAATAAAATAATTTTATTTCAATACAAATCATGCTTAAATGCAACTAAAAAGTTATATTTTTTTTGTTTATAAGTTAATAAATAATGATTCAATCCTTTTTTAATAGATAAAAATATAAAATTTATTTAATAATATTGAAGCTTTTTTAAATTAAGATTTTTTTTGAAAAAATCCTAATTTTTTCTAGAATAAGCTTAGAGAGATGTCCTAAAATAAGTTCCTAGTGGTATTCTTTTGTATGGTTGGAAGAAGTACTACATGGTACAATCTGTGTGGAGGAATACCAATCTACAGTTATATTAGTCACATCATAATATGAACGTCAAATTTACCATAGAGAAGGAGTTACAAATTCCTTGGAAATCCTCTATGGGAACAAAGTTTGGCCTTATGTTAAATCTATGATATGAAAACATTCACCAAGTCCTATCAATATGATGCTTATTTTATGAGAAGCTTGATCACAAAGAAGTTAATCTTATAACACATAAAAAAAGAGGATTGTGAATGTAAAAATATTTTTAATTCTTTTCTACATAGAAAATATCATGGTGCATATAAAGTCGCAACATGCCAAATTATGAATAAAGTACAATGTCCTCTCAAATACCTCAAAGAAGCAGTTCTTTGACTGGGTGAATTTCAAAAACATCCTTATAGCTCATTTTGAGACCAAGAAGGCACTCACATTTACAATCAATTGAGACAATGTAGACGTGGTTATTAGTGACATGTTGTTCAATATGGATGATGAAAAATTTGTGCCAACATATGAATAAGAATTGTCAATTTTTAAATTATTCAAAGTTAAAAACAATAATTAAGTTGAACTTGGTAGAGAGTGACATCTAAATCGCAAAGCATACAAAGTGGAAATCAATTTTTCACAGCTATTGTATCTTGTGATCAACTTCATTTCTTATGGAGACTTCTTTTGAATGGCAACACATTTCATGGATGTCACAAAGACCATGTGCCACACGAAAAGCTTTAGTGGATATAGTGACAATCGTGTCACTTTGTTTGTGATAATAATTTGTGCTATGAGTTTACAAAAAATCATTGAGCTCTCCTACATGCAGTGGATATTTTTATTTTTTATTTATTTATTTATTTTTTCATTCTTAATGTGAGTTCAAAGTATGGCACGTTTTATTTTATTTTTTGAGTTTGATTTTAACATCAATTGAAATTATACAACCACTACCTTCTTGCTATTCCACTTTTTGGTAACAAGACAACCAAAGTAATCTTTGCTGTAGATTCAAAACTTTTGGATGTTGTTGCTTCAAAATGGATGACACAACTAGTTGGAATTAATATGGATGGTGAGCAAATGATAACTAGATAAATTTTTGGTATTGCAGCAAGGATAATTGAAGCAATTAGTGATGGAATTGTATAGATGTGATATGCTCTACATCAACTTGATTTCATGATTCAAGCCAAGTATATCAAACTATATAATGACTAATTTGTCAACATCTTGACATGCCTTGTTTCTTATCTTTGGCAATAATACAATCTCATTAGGAGGATGATTGTATATGCTTGAAATTCATGGTCATATAGTAGTTGTCTATAAAAAAATTGAGTGGATTTTGTGGCAAGGATGTGTAGTGATTTGCGAGTACCTTGAATTGAAGCTACTCACATATATTCTTCTCCTTTCTTAATGGATGGTATTACTTATACTCCATGATATTCCAGAGATAATCTCCACCATTGTAATATGCTTGCAAGAATTGAGTACCCTTTTGAATCAACAAAAAATCTAACTCAAAGGCTCGATTTAGTCCTTAAAAAATTTGTGTAAAGTGTAAGGTCCATACAATGCGGAAACACTAACCATTGCTTACACTGCTCCGAATCTGATCATTTAAGATTAAAGCACCTTTGTGATGAACCTCATGGCTTTACTGTCCCTAACTAAGGTTTGTAACATGGTAGCCTTGTTTGTTAGGCTCATCAATGACATTGCTTCTATTATTGCTCAACGCAATCGCAACAACAATGCCAGTGATGAAGACATTCTAAAAGTGCTGCCTCATAATTTGTATGCACTACAAACATCTTTGTAGTACATTTCTATTCGTCAATACATACTACAATTGGAATTGGCTAGAAAGGATGTTTAATCCATTGAGGATATTAAAAATGACCATCAAGATATGGTGCTCACCTATCGCAAGGAGATGACCTTCAAGGATGCCATTGATAAGTATTCTCATTTATGAATAGAATTTCATATTGAATGGGCTCATTATAATGTCAAATTTCCACAACTTCAAAAAATTTGTAGTACATTGGCCTCTATTTTTCCTAACATAAGTACTTTTGAATTTGACTTTTCTATGATTGGGTAGAAGAAAGATGAGTATTGGCAGTGCTTCACAGACTTTCTGCTTGAGAATATTTTACATTCTAAACAATTTGACAAAGTTTGTAAAATTTGACAAGAATGAATGATTTTGGACAACTATATAGATGAATTTCATCCATTTCTAATTTACATAAAATAAAACCTGACCAGGACCTTAAAATAAGTTAAATTTTATATTTCAAGGAAAGTCCTAGTTTAAAGAGGCATGGTGATTTTGAATCATACCTAAATGTGACCAAATTGTTTATCCAACTACTATAAAAAGTCAAAGGTGCATAAACTATATACCTAACCTCCTATCTTTCAAGACCAACTAAAACACAGGCCGTTCTAAAGTGTCAGGATACTGGACAATGCATTGGGTATACCCCTTCAGAGTCGAAATTAAACACAAAAAGAACGCTGCATGCAAGTGGTGTAGAAGATCGCCAGGTTGGATGCAATTCTGAGGAACTTGTACACAAATCTCGACAGACTCGGGAGGAATCGGCAATCACAAATCCATTCATCGAACAGATACAATGCCTGGCGTCATCAGCATAGCCTGCAAGTATTTGCACAGCATATTGCACAGTGCATGACACGAAACAGTATGAGTAAATACATACAAAGATATCAAACGTCCATTGCACCTGGCCACGGCAGCATTCTGAACAACGTGGCGCCGCCCTCATCGATCATCCGAAGTGCGGCACTTATTTACTAAGCAAACTTTCAAGCTGTGTTGCTGGGTTGGTGGCTTCCATCCAAGCAGCACTACATATCAACACTACGTCCACCGCCCACTGGGTGGGAGGCAAATGCAAAACACAGTAGCAAACTCCTCCTATACTGTAAGCACAGTTGCTGACCAGAAACTCTGAACTCTCCAAGGATCAACTAGCAAGTATTGACCGGGCAGATATTGCCACCGCAGTCTACCCAGTAGTCGGACATCCACCCGATGGTCGAATCGTATTTTGCCCACAGCCAATAGCAGTCGCCGTATACGCATTGCCCTTGACGCTTGCAATAAACCGACACTTTCTTGCCCTTCGGGACTACTATCACACCGGGACATTTGCTGTTGTCTGACGTCGGAGGGTTGTCGGTAATTCCGTCATTGTTTTTGTCGCAATCACGAATCCACACGTTTCCTTTCGTATAGTAATCAGCCGCGCTTGCAGTCTGAGCCAAGAGCAACGCGACGAAGATGGTGGCAGCAACCACAATCATAAGCCGATGCCTGCGCAAGGAGAATTCATGACATCAAAATGGTCAGTGGAGTGTACAAATATCATGGCTTTCTGCGTGGTCTGTTTCAAGTCTCCCTTAAGCATGTAAGAATAAGACTTTGAGCGATCCAGGAGAACACTCACTGCAGCAGCTTCTGGGATCCCATGGCGATGGAAGATGGCCAACGCTGTCTCCGACGTCGAAATTACGATGTGGTCAGTCACAACACGATTCGGAAACAGATTGTGAGTAGCGCTTGGCAGCAAGGCCATTATATACTCTTGCTCGCCCACTCACCGGTCTTCCCGACGCCCTCGATGATCTTCCTCTCCCAGATGGACAGTTCCCACTTGCGGTACAGACGACCCCAAATCCACAAAGGGTCAACATCGATGCTGATGATAAGAGCGCCTGCGAAGGCAAACTCCACGCTCCAAGGCCACTTGACCTCGATCTAGGCTGCGATGTCAGATTTTCAACCTTGCTGTGCCACTTGTGAAGCTCCACACACACACATGAATGCCATCCCCAAATTTCAACCTACAAATTCAATGTTACAGAGTCAAATTCCACATGTACGGTCAAGGCCAGCGTACCTCAGTCTCCCCTGCGGTGTCTCATCTTTGCACTATTTTTTGTGTGTATTTTGGTGAATCTGGCTGTCTATCCATCAAAGCCTGTTTGATATTCAGTAGTGGACTTGACGTGCCAGCAACAAAGTCAGGCAGAAGGATCTCGTGGCGTCGTTATCCAAACTGCCTCCGCCGCTCGTACAGTGCCACGGATAGGTTCCGTACCCATAATTCAACCTCAGAGAGGAGAATTGGACAAATGCAGAATACCGCAAGTATGACGGTAACACACCGCTTTGTCTCGCCGTCTCTCATTATTCCGGATACGAGATACAATACACAGTGCCCTGTAGTATTGTTATCATTATTTCTATTGTTCACATGCGGTTGCTCGACTTTTCAACGTGGTCGAGTAACCGCATGAATTATATAAGATTATTAGTTGTGCAATTTTTTATTGTAGTAATTTATATTCTTCATTTTTGAAAACAAATCATGCAATTAATAGGATTAAAGAATTAAAAAAAAAGTCCATATTCCAAATTTAGTCCTCAAGAAATAAGATCAACTCAAAGTACATTATTCACCCAACTTAGAACTATGAAAACATGCACCAAGTGTCTTAAAGGATTAGGAGCTTAAGATTTTAAAATGCTCTACAAATATTTTCTATGAGATAGTGCATATAGAAGACATGATGTAACTGTAGAAAATACGCCTCAATACCTTCAGTCAATCTTATTTGGTGGTCACAAAAAAAGATGTATTTGCATTCAAGGTGTTTTTCAATAGCAGCTTATAAGTTTTATAAGAACCACATCCACTTAATGTCATCTTTTGTATCTACAATTGCAAAAGAAAAAAAGGAACAATCTACCTTTTGCATCAATATCAATTGCCTCCAGCAAGATTCCAACATATTTACCTTTGAGATGCATATTGTTGATACCAATAATAGAGAAACAATAACAAAGTATTACAAGTTGCAATTAAGTGTTTTAAAAATGTGGTAGAAATATTCAGCATTCTATTCAAAAAATTTTACATTTCATAGATTGAACTAAAGCTTGTCTTCATAGTATTGAAGAAGTGATTGATATCCATTCTCAAATGATTACCAGATGTCATTGTGTACTTTTTTATGACCTCTTCATACTTGCATGTAAGGTAATAAAATGCCATATTTGCAACAAAGATCTTTGATTATCTTTCTTGAATAGTATGTTGGAATATCTTAAATTTTTCTGTAAATAATTGACATCACTCTAACAATATATGCATGTTGATTGCTCAAATGTTATGCTCTTACACAAGTGTGTTTGACTGTAATGCAAAAGGCTTGAATGACTTGGAGCTATGAAACATGAAGGTACCACTTGCAACCACCCCTTGTTGCAAGAGTATAATTCAAAGTGTATTATTTACAATAAAATTTGACAACCTTTCATCTGTAAATTTTTATGATTGAATTATGCATGAGTGCAACTTTGCATACATTGCTATTCTCAAAATTAATATTAATTAACTGAGCTACATAATGACAAAGTTATGTATAAATTTTGAAGACACATTGGCATTTGTACAAATAAAAAAGCTTATATGGACATACAAATAAGTTTTTATTTATTAGCAACTATGATTAAAATAGAAATAAAACTTAAATTTTAAAAAAATCATATAGAAAGAGGTGATTCAAACATCATAAAGTTTATAGCTCTGAAAAAATATATTATATAGAATTAAATAATACATGATGCATAGTAAAAATAAAAAATAAAAAATAAAAAAATATTTTTAAAAAATAGTCACTTTAAAGATTATATAACTAGTTTACAAAGAATTAAGTATTTTTTTAATATTATTTAAAATTATTTTTCATATTTATAAATATAGTAAATTAGATTAATTTCAAGAAAAGATTATATATCTAAAACTTTTAAGTGGCTAAAACTACATTTAAATATCTAAATACATACTTTTTGGTCTTATAATACATATGCAGAAAACAAGATTCTAAAAAAATTATCCATATCATTTGCTTTAATAATTTTTATTCTAAAACTTGTATATTTATTATTTATAATTTATTTTATTACATGTCTATTAATAAATAGTAAAATTTATTTAATTTTGATTAATTTAATTCTTCTACCAAAATCATTAGTTTTTTTCAGAAAAATAAGATTATTTTTAATAAACAAATAATTTTCAAAAATCAATAACATCTATCTTTGTAAAAAATTAAAAAATAAAATTATCATATTAAAATTTTTAATTTAGATTAAACTTTATGGATAATTATTTTAACTCTTAGTTATTAAAAAAAGTTTCAAAATTTTAAAATAAAATTTTAAATTTAATGTATTGATTAAAGTTAGATGCACCATTTTTTTATACAAATATATACTTATAAGCAGAGGAATGAATTATTTTTTCTATTAATTACATATTTATTATCTTATATATATATATATATATATATATATATATACATATATATTAAAATGTTCTATTAAGAAAATTGCTAGATAGATACCTCCATTCTAATGTATGAACACTCTCCTTGTGACACTAATATTATACCACTATTACAATTGTTTTAACAAGATGGACATTAATAAGGCCATAAGGTATTAAAAATAAAAGTTAAAAAATAAAAAACAAAAAAAATCCACAACACAAGAACATAAGCAACATAAAAGTTAATCAAAGCAAATATAAAAAATAATAAAAAGGGGTGTTCACCTAGCAAAACTACTTCTTGAATACCTCTCTTTATTTATTTGTTTGGTATGAATTTTATGCTGCTAATGTTTCTATGTTGTAGGTTGCTGATTTTTTTGGTTTTTTTGTTTTATATCTTTCAACTTCATTAGTGTCCATCTTGAAAATTTTATAAAAGGAGTGTGTTATTGATTTGATACAATATAATAACCTCATAATAAAAGGAAGGTGTATATTTAATGATTTTTTTATTTTAATTATGATAAATATGTCTATTAAATGTGATTTTAAATGAAACAGGTTTGAAGTATAATTACAAAATAATTAATAACTTTTCATAATTTTATTTTAGAAAAGCTTGTACTCTATTTATAAGATTTTAAAGATGAATTATTAATTTTTTGATCATTTGCTCAAAATTAAAAAATAAATTATAAAAATGATCATTTATAATCTAAGCTAAAGTTTGAAATAAGATATCAACTATAGTTGTTATTAAATAAACAAAAATATATACTTTTTAAGAAGTTGGACTATTAGAATTTAGGCACAATTGATTAGAAGTTGTTTTATTTAATTTTTGATTGAACTTCTATCTAATATATAAATCTATATATATATATATATATATATATATATATTTAAAAGACTACCATAAATTATATATTGTATATAAAAAATCTTCTAATACTAAGTTCAACTGTAATAAAAAATAAGTTCAAGTAAAAAAATCAAAGTAAACCTAAAGAGTAAAAGATCATACCTTGTAAGTGATATAAGAAAAATAACTTAAAAATATTCTATCAAAGTATACAAAAAATAAAATAAAATAACAAAAATAAATAAAAGTTTAGTGGTAGTCTTTTGTTTTTACTTACAACTTAATTCTTTTTAGTTTTATTATTGAGGCTTTAACATAACAAATAGAAATATTTTTATATTATCTTAAGATATTAGATTTTAATATGATTTTTTTAATAGCTATACTTATATTGATTTTTTTTAAAATATTCATAAATACACAAATATATTTATCTTAGAATAAGATTCCTTAAGTCTTAAATATGACTTATCTACAAAACAATTTGATTTAGATATCTTTAGTTATTTATTTTTAAGCATTGATTATAACTATACAAATTAATAGTATTAAACTTAGTAGTAAGAGAGTACTTACTATAGATGTTTTAAAGACCTAAAGTTATAGTGATTTAATAGAATAAATTTATTAAGTCAAAATTATTTTAACTATACTTATTAAATAGACACAATCATTTATTTTATAATTGTTAAAAAATATGAATTATTAATATTTTTAATATATTATTTTTTAATTAAAAATATGAAGAAATAGATTATTAAAACTTTTTATAAGATTTATGGTTAAAGAAGGAAGTAATGTAAAAAATATACTACAAAATTTAATATTATCTTTCATAATATTTAAGAACCTTAGAAAATCTATTAGATATTTGGAATAATTTTTGTAAATCTCTATAACCTTTTATAGGTATTTAGAAGTTTCTTAGGACCTTCTATAGTAATTTAGAAACTTCCACATTATTTTATGACCTTTCAAAATATTTTATTATATTTTAAAAATTTATATGGAAGATTTTCTAATTTTTTAGAACATTCTATATTTTTTAAAAACTTATAAAAACTCTATAGGATTTAGTTCTCATAATATAAATAAAAAAATATATTATAAGCTCAAAGAGCACTTGCGAAAGAAGCTATGTGTAAAATTCACAAAATGAGTAGAATGATCAATGTCACAATTAGAAATTTTCAAAGTTTTCTTTAACTAAGCTTATAAAAGCGTTTTAGAATCTATATTAAATTTGAATAAGGATAAAAGAAGATTTTGATGAAGAACTCTTGAGATCAGACTTTATGTCTAATAAAATCAACTCCTATGTTACAAAATCAACAAGTTCATCCTTGTGAACTCTTATTTCAGAGTTATGAGGTCTAAAGCACATATTTGGAGAGACAAAGCTCTAATACTATGTGATGACAATAAAGAAAGAAAATAATAATGTATTAAATTTAGTAATACCTGAAGACTATATATATCCATAATAAAAGAGCTAAATAAAACGTTAGACTAAAGAGACTAAAAAATGTGATTGATCAAAACAATCATGACCATTGTATGATTAGGATTAATGAAGATGCTAAGCTGACTAAGGTAGACAACCTATTTTTGATAACTTAAGTATTTCAACATATACCCAATAAGTGTAAAAATGGAAAAAAAAAATCCACATAAGAAAATAGAAATCAAGAGAATTCGGAAGTTGATCAGAAATCAAAAGTATTTTCACACAATTCGGCCCAAAAATAAAATTTATATAAATGTTTGAGCTAAAGATTCTTTGTGATCCATTTTGGACACACAGGCCTACCTAATTCCGATTAGTGGTGGGTTACAGAATTGAAAATCCAACTTTTACAAAACTACAATGTGTGACACCTATCAATGCTATCAAGAGAAGTGAGAAACCTAATTATACTATTATTTCATCCTAATCAATCAACAACTTCCACATATTGATAGTTCACACAAACCCATGCCAAGTACAATGACTTTAATTTATCACTAACAACTTAACATCATTTTAACTAACCCACAACCTATTTTCAATGGATAGAAACTTTTTGATGGATGTCAGATCTAGTTGAAATAGCCCACCTTAAATGTTGGAAATGGAAGGTGGTTGACAATGGGTCCACAACTTTATTGTGTCTTATCCACTTGAATTTTATAACTTTCTAGTTTTCGACATGCAGGCTAGTAGGTTGATGGGTGTCAGCAGTGAGCACTTTTAAATTCATTCCTCTGGAAATCATGAGGTCTCCGCGCGGACACCACGTTGTAAACTCGGATTAGTGCAGATTGGAGTGGTGTGGTACTATGACTTGGGTTCACGCAGATCACGGATTTTTCTGGGGGAGGGCCAAGACATGGACGTCGTTCTTCGCACCTCAAACATTTACTGAGACAGGGAAGCAGATAGTCTGAAGGGTTCCACCGAAAACTTCATCCAGGAGGTCACACAATAATGCATCTAAATTTATTATACAAAGACACTCGCAGCTCTTGACAACGTACAGCTCTATCAATGAAGAAGTCAGCAGCATAGAACGTTATTGGTAAGATTCGTGAGGGTTTCATTTCCCGTTTGACTGGACTATTTCGTAATAACGTTAGCAAGAATCAAAGTTTCACCCCTACAAGCTAGTTTGAGAATGTACCCCAAAGGTGATTGAAGGAGATACTTGCTACAGATTGGCATAAATGCGTGGAGGCTTCGGTTCTGAAGTGGGAGCAGGCTTGGATGCCACAGGTCTTGCCTTGGTCATTATTTGCTTGCAGAATCTGTCCAGGATCTGAGTCTTTTTCTTCAGCTCGGCAACGAGTAGAACGGGGTTAGCATTGGGAAATGCATCGTGTTGTCGCTTCTTGCCCTTCAACCACTCTTCTGCCTTATAACAGTCGCTGATTACCTTTCCTTTCGCAGCAGCATGAACGTGGTCAAACTTAAGGTCCTTCATTTGCGCAGCTTCACTGGAGCTACTGATACAGTGCATCAATTCACTAGAAGCGGGACCCCCGAGCTACTCTTCTCTTTGCCTAGTCTCAAGTGGATCACCAAGCTTCTTCAGTTCCGCAAGCCTGGCAGTGTGAAAATTTCTGATTTCATCATCTCCATCTTCATACAACCAATCTTCGGTTTCTCGCAGCCTGACCGACATTTCTTCACGTTCATAACCTGTTACATAATCTTGGAGTTTGTCGCACAACATATTTCTCATGCCGTATATGTAAGCCTTGACAGCATTCTTGCTCTACATTGTCTCCATAATGCGGTCCTGCAATGCCATCTCATTCTCTTTCTCAATGGCCTTTGACAATTCAGGCTGTGAAAGACCACCGTGGATGACCTCGAACACAGGTACATCTACACACTTCTACTACTTCTTCTTCTCAATTTCTTGTTTTGGTGTCTTAGTTACCATTTTAGCATCCCCCCTCTGCTGAATTGTTATTTGCACTGGCTGTGGCTACATGTTCGGGCTTGGCGTCAATGGGAGAGACAATACTTTCTCACCGAACCCATCTTTAAGCACTTCATTCTTCGTGACCAGGATCTCAACCTCTTCTTCAATAATGGTAGCGGCTTCTGATGCCACAACTCCATGCAAATCGAGCTTGATCATAACTTTGACCTTGGCTTTCGTTGCAACATTATATATATATATATATATATATATATCTATGTATATAAAATAAAAACAATTAATATTAATAAGATAGAGTTACAAACAATTAGAAGCAATAAATACTTAGTTTTAAGAAGATTAAGATGTATATAATTTTAAAGAAAAAATAAATCCTTGAAATAAAAAATATTAAAATATTAGTAAATAAATAATGGGATTAAGACTAAATTATTAGAATAAAATAGGCTTAATAAAGGATAGAATTATAAATTAAGTAATTAGGATTACAAATTTTTGAGGAAAGTGCTTAGTGAAAAAAGATTAAGACAAAGAGTACAATAAAATAAAATAAAATATGGATGAAATATATTCTGGTAGGTTAGAATTGTAGTTACATGAAGTGGTTTTAAAAATTCTTTATTTTTAAATTAAGAAGCCTGTAATTAATTAATAAAATAGAGGATTTATAAACTCAAAGAAGCATTTCAAATCTATTTTATATTAGAATTCTTGTGAATATTCAGATTTTATATTTTTCTTGTTAATTCGTTTTATTTTGATTATCAAATCCAAGCTTTGTAATAGGTTTAGAATTTTATAAAAACATTTTCTATTTTTTAAAAATAATTGTAAATGTTTAGGTGTTTGAGTCATTAGCAATCACTAAAGCTTTATTACTGAATTATATTATGTTTAAAATATAGATCGAATAATTATTTTTTAAAATATCATTGATCTTTTATTTTATTTGGAGCTAATATAAATAAGATATGAAATTTCAAAGTAATAGTTATATTTTTAACACATATATTTAATGTTATATAATAAAATTCTCAAATTAGTACCAAATAATCTTTTATATAATATCTTATATATTTCATATATATCTTGATTTTCTAAACCTAATTACAAGACCCTATTTAAAATTTCTATAAATAAATAATATATTTATAAGTTAGATATCTTAGATGCTAAAATAAAAATAAATAAAAAATCTATTGCTAAAAGATATAGATTCTTACTTATTTGTATCAGAAGCACTTTTTAACCTTCAATAAATTGCAAGAGAATATATAATAAATAATAATAATCTAAGAAGATAATAAAAAATAAATTTTATTAGATTAATATGTAAAAAAGATATAAATAGAATATTAAATTTACATAAAAAATCTCTTTAAAAACTAACTATCAGATAATTACACCTTAAATAAAATTAAAATTGATATCATTTAATATAAATATCTAACTATAATTTTTAATAAAATTTTAGTTATAAATTTTAATTATAAATATTATAAATATTTAAAAATCAAATTTCTAAGTGATTATTGAAAAAGAGTGATTTAAAATCTAGCATCTAATAATTTTCTTCTACCATTTTTCAACTCATCACATACTTTTCCAATATGGCATTTTTGCACCTAATTAGATTGATGCATTGTATAGCAAGATACAATACAAATAGTTCTTAGAGTATTATTCATTTAAATTTAGGTTTTTACATAGATTTAGAAATTTAAAAACTAAACAGCAATCAATGCACCATTTATTAACTTTTCATTAATCTTTTTTGACTTTAAAACATGTCAAGAGAAGAGTTGCTAAGAATTAAGAAAAATCAACTTCCAACATCTAAATTTTTATGTGTTGAGGAATACAACTTTTAAATGATCAAAGGTAAGAAAAAATTTACTATCACATTTTTTATGCCAATTATTTACTCTATTTCATCTATTACTTCAAGGACAATAAACCAACATCAAAACCAAGTAGATACAATAAACCATTCCAACCATTACTATGAAATTATCATGATATAGGATACTTTGGGTATACTACTAGCTTAATTTTTATTTATTTATTTATTTATATTATTATTCAAAAAAATACAAAATTTATTTTTGGTTTTAAATTTTATAAATTTTGGCTTATTAAAACCAAAATTTATATTATTCTGATAATATAAAATTTAATAGCACTATTAAATTGGAATTCCACTTTATAGTTAAACAATTTAAATTGCTGAAGTAATAAATAACTCTTTACTTGCAATTTTTCTATTTTTTTTTAAAAAACTTGGTTTAATGTTTCTTGATTTGTTAAAAATTTCACTTTAAAAGGCTTTTTGATAGATGCCTATAGTACTTAAATAAATATAAGTAGATAGAAGTGAATAAAAATACATTAGATAAATAATATTTTAATAATAAAACTTTGAAGAAATATATATATAGATATATATAGACTCCTAAAGATATGCCATGAAGATATTTAAACTTATTATACAAGTTTATACTTTTAAAAAATCATATTAAAAGCAACTTACAACTTAATCTTTGGACCACACATTGTGGTTTCTTGAAAGCTTTTAAAAGATTTTGATAGCTAATATATATAGAAGAAAGACTATGATTATTTTTAGTCTTATAAATATTTTTTTGTATTATACTTTTTATTTAAGACTCTCTAATTTCTTCATGGTTAGTACTAAATATTTTATTTTATTTTCTATCTAATACCTATCTCTCTCTCTCTCTCTCTTTTTTTTTTTTTTTTTTTTTTTTTTTTCTTCTTTATTTTTCATCAATTCCATAAGATTTTAATGTATTATTTTTGTCAAATTTTTTTCAAAATTATGTCAATGATAGTTTAATAAGAATATTATTTTTTAAAGTTGTTTTTCTTAAAAAATAAGTAGATTTTTTTACTTCTTAGAAAATATTGTTATACTTTAAATATTTTTGATCAAATTTTTTTAAAATAATAATTTATTTTATAATATTAATTATTATTTTAAAATAAAATATATTATTTTACTTCTCTTGTAACTATAGTTGATACAAAATCTTCTAAACTCAGATTTTTTTTTTTTAACTTATTAATTTGATAGGAGATGATATAATTGAGATTTTTTGAAGTTATCATTAAATTTAAATTTACCTTGTTTAAGAACTTTTTTTATTTGATCAATCTTAAATTAATTATTCAAAGTATTTTTATATATTAATACTAAATTCTTCAATTTCAAATTGGCTACAACTTCCAACATATTTAAAAAAAAAATTGGAATTGATTATTATTTTTGTTAAATTATTTAAATAAAACTTCTAATAATACTTAAGTTTTTAACTTTAAATTAGAAAAATCCTCAAAATACCAAAGTTGCAATTAAAAACCATCAAATAATACATCTAAGTTAGACATTGGTATATACATATAAATACCAAAGTCTAAATTACATACTTGTAGGATAGCAATGAGGGTTTCCAACCATAATCTGTATCTAATGCCTAAATCTAAAGTAAGATTATTTTAAAAATATTTTTAGAATTTCAACTAATAAGTACTTGATTTAAAAAAAAAAAAAAACATGTTAAATTCTTCTTATTCTTTTTTAAATATTAATTCTCTTTAACTTTCAATTTCTTACATTGGTGATTATTTTGAACTAAGAATCTTTTTACCAGCTTTAAAATCAAGGTTTCACTATCTTAGAAAAAAATATAAACAAATTATGGATATTATATTTGAAAGACATGATAATAGATTTATAACCATTGCAAATATTTTAAATCTTTTTGATACTCTTTGAAAAAAAATTCATATATTAGTAATTTCAAATATAAAAGTATTGTTACTATGTTTGTTAAAATATTTAATATTATGGTTTAATTCCTACATCAAAAAAAAATTATAATTGAATGAAGTAAGTATAAGTTGATTAATTTTACAAGTAATTTTTAATTTTTTTCTTATCTCAAATTTAGAAGATTGAAAGATGAACACACCAAAGAAGTTTAAAAGAACAAGATTAAATATTATATTTTATAAATATTCCATAATTTAAATTTATTTATAGATATATTTTTATAGATACTTAAAGAATAATAAAAAAAGAATAATAAGAGAAAAAAAATTTAATCTTTACAAGAAGGTTGTTCAACTGTTATTTATACTATATAATTCCAAAAATTTATATATAATGTAGATTAAAAAAATAAGGCTTAAGTAAATCAAATTTGATTTGATTCAAAAGATAACATCAAATATTTATTATTAACAATATCAAAAGTAAGTTCATTAGAGTGATTTATTACTTAAGAAATTGGATACAACCACCAATTCTTTAAAATAAATTAAGAACAAAGATTTCATTAAAGATAGACAAATTAGATGATAAAAAAAATGAAAATGAAAAAAATTATTATTAAAGGCCAAAATCTGTATAAATTAATAAAAGACAATTCAAGTAGTTAATAAAATTTAATTTAAAAAATTAATATTAAAAAAGACAAATTTTATTATAGAAAGTTGTATTTGCATTATAAAAATAAGTTATAAAATAAAAGGCTTTTATATCAACTTAAAAAGATTCAAGGCATAGAAGACACCCTTAAATAAAATAAAAATTATAAAGATTGAAAAAAAAGACATCCAATTATAATATGAACTTTACAATTAAAATTTTTAAACCTCAAGCATTATATATAGATCTATTAAGAAGAAGAATCCAATGAAAGTAAATAATCAGGTGAGACTTTTTTCAAAGAAGTATGAAAAAATAAAAGTAAGAATATATATATATATATATATATAAATAAATTGGAATGGCTATTGCCAAAAGATAAAAAAACTAAAGACTCTTAAATCTAAATTAGAGCAAGAAAAGACTTGATAATAATGAAAAAGACTTTACTCTTGCTTCTATATATACTAGCTACCTAGGATCTATGTGGCAACATTATATAGGACCTCCAACATGTGTTGACTTTATAAGCGACATTTCTTTACTTGCAAAGCAAGTTTTCTATATATAAAACAATTAACTTATTCCATAAGCTATCTATATATTATCATGTTGTGGTTTGGCCACTATGTGAAATTAATGCATATGTGTATTAAATATATTATTTACTATACAATATAATAAAATTTATATTATTAGATTTTTTTTATTATAAAATGTAATTAAATTAGTACTTTGAAGTGGTTATTTTAAAAGAGCTATTAATGAGATTGATTTTATATTGATAATAGTCTTATATATTTAGAGCTACCTTTATTAGGTATTGGTGACTCTTAAAATCCTATTTTGTTTCTCTTATTTAGTGTTTAAAACATATATTATGTAGATCTTATAAGAAAAAGAATCAAAGAGAAATTTTGATAGCAAAAAGAATAATTATGACTTCCATATGGATTAATGGAGATAGATAATTTCTTCTTTTGAGGCCATTTGAACTTAGAAGTCTAAGAACATAGAGTTTAGATTTTTGGCTATGGTTTTAGTGCAAATTTTGTATGATTTAGAGGTTTTATAAAAAAAATTTAGGCACTCAAAATTAAAATGTTGATTTTGTACCTACTATAACTCTTTTGGACATAATGCACTCATACAAGAAGCAATGAAGGATTGATGACTAGGATTAAAAAAACCACTTTTTTTCTATAATTACATATATCACTTTATGAATTTTAAATTAGGATGAAGGAGATATAGAAAGTTGAAAACAATGCTTGCAATCTAAGTATAGTAAGTGAGCCAATTTACTAATTGTTGTCTTTTGAACTATATCTTAAATAATTTGATAAGATTTTGGCTAAATTTTTCCAAGAATGTATATTACCATATTATTAAACTTTATATACAAATTTTGTGGCATTTGAATCTTGGATTTTTGAAATATAGAGAAAATAGTATTCAGGTGCTTATAACTTAGGATTTAAAGTACTTGCTAGGATTTCTAAAATGCCAAATGATGTGTAGTAGGTTTATAATTTATTTTTTTTAATAATATTTAAAGATAAAGTCTATATTATTTAGAAATTTGGAAAAAAAATGATTGGATTAAGAATTATCAATTTCTAAAATTTAGAGAAAAAAAAATCCTTTACACAAAATAAATATTTTAAAAGGATTTTGTAACAATTTGGATATTTTATGAAAAGTAAAGGAGTTTTTGGAAGCCAAGACTTTATATATATGTAAAATATGGAGATATGGAGCTATGAAAAAATTAAAAATATAAAGATGAATTTTTGTAAAAGGATTATGGATTTTCTTTGAACTTATGGAAAATCAAATTCATCGGTAATTAGTTAGTTATGATTTGGTATAGCAAAGGATGTTAGGGCGTTTTTAGATGTTTTACAAAGCCTTATGTATAAATCTTCTTAAATATTAAAAGATTTTATCAATAAAATATTTTTTGATATTATTATATTTATTTGGCTTCTATAATAAGAATACATCACTTCTTAAAACTTGTTCAATAAATTAAAGTTAAATTCTCTACAATTAGGTATCTAAAGTATTTTAAAATAGAAAATCATTTTATATGAAAATATGCTTGAAAAATATATAATCATACTTCTCTTTATAAAATATAAAGGCATCTTTTAAATAAGAATAGGATATTTTTAAACTCAAACTTAGAAGCATCATAAGACTTAAAAAAGGGATTCTTGATATCATGAATAAGAGGATCAAAGGACATACTTGATTGAATTTTTTGACAAAGCTTGAATCAATAGTCAATGTTGAAAGATGAAAATGATTTAGCTTCAAGAAAACCATTCTTTGTTGATCAAAAGATACATCTCTTTCTTTTGGTATAAGATAAGAACATCTAAAAAATTTTTTTAACAAATATTGTTGTTTTTTAAATTGATAAGTGATTTTGAAATCAAATCTTGATAAAGACGTGGTCCAATAAGCTTGGCAACAATTCAAAATACGTACTAATATAAAATATTTAAGATTCTTGTCGTTTATATAAATAATAACTAAATTAGAAGTATCTTCTAAATAATGGGACCATTCTTCAAATGAATCCATAATTACAAGAAGTTCTTTATTATAAATCTTATAATTGATCTTATCTACTGAAATTTTTTTAAATAAAAAGCTATTAGATGAAGTTTATCATCTATTCCCACTTATAACAATACAACACCCAAAGCAAAGTTTGATGCATTTGCTTCTTTAAAGAATGGCTTAAAAAAATCAACATGATATAAAATTGATGGAAAAATAAAGTTTGTCTTTAAAGCTTCAATTACTACTTTTGCTTCTTGATTCTATTGAAGTTTTTTTTTATAAGTCAAACTTGTAAGTAGAGTTGCAATTTGAAAGGAGTCCTTAATAAAGATTCAATGGTAGTTGGAAAATTCTCAAAAATAGTGGATATTTCTTATTACTTTTGAGATCTTCTAATCCATAATAGTTTGAACTTTTTTAGGATCTATCATAAGTCCATCATTTGAAATGATATATCTTAAGAAATTGACTTGAATAGTATAAAATACAGACTTTTTTTTTTATCTTGGCATAGAGTCTCGCATCTCTTAGTTCTTATAACACATAACAAATATGAAGTTTATGCTCTTCTATGTTCTTAAAATAGATTAAGATGTTGTTTTAATAACAGACAATAAAATCATCTAAAAACTCTTAAAAGACATCATTTATTAGATGTTGAAAAGTTGTTTATGCATTTATAAGTCAAAAGATATGACATTGTATTTAAAATATCCATACTTAGTTCAAAATACAATCTTCTATTTATCTCTTTTTTTAATGTGTACCAAATTTCATGCTCTTTATAGATCTGTTTTTATATAGATCTTAGTTTGATTCAATTGATCAAGAAGTCTAAATATCAAAGATATTAGATATTTGTTCTTAATAGTGATTTTGTTGAGTCTTTGATAATTGATACATATTTGCAATGATCTATCTTTTTTTTTCATAAATAAAATTTGAGTTCTCATTGAAGATTTGGAAAGGAATATGAAATTCTTAATCAAATTTTTTTCAATATATTTCTTAAGTTTAGCCAATTTATTTTGTGATAAATTATAGATTGGTCTAAACACCGATTGAGCCCCTTCTTGAAGGTCAATTGAATAGTCATAGAGAAATTTTTTTAGAAAAGTATTGACATTCTTCTTTTCAAGTATACCTTGAAAATATTGTTATTGACTTGGAATGCTACTTAAAATCTTTCAACTATTAAAAATAGGTATAACGTAAATAATAATAAATAATAATTTTTTTGCGACATGTAAAAAAGTCCTTGCACCTATAAATACAAGTTTAATTATATTAGACTTATGACTTACTATTTGATTATTTAATTTATTAATTATACTTTCAAAAAAGTCAAGATTACAAGAAATTTAATCTATTTTAGGATTATACTTTTTTAGCCATGATAAATCTAAAATGATTACATTAGAAGAAGATTTAATAATATTAAATATTACAAAGCTCCTGTGATCATTAATTGTTACTTCTATAAGAAAGATTTCATAAATAACATCTATTAAAGATAATAAATGACCATCTATGACTTCTACATGACAAATTTAATTTTCTTTACTATAGATATGCTAAGTCTTTTAGCAAATTCTTCATCTAAAAAACATGCTAAAGCTCCTGAATCTAACAAGGTAGTGACTTTGTGATGTTTAGATTTAAAAATAATATTTATTGTAAAACAAAGAGACAATTCTGAGGAAAGAATAGGATCTTCACTAGGTATTGTATAAAGTTCCAACCCCATGGTCCGTATTATAACTAGACAAACTAATTTTTTGACATACCATCTTCTTTGATAGCCATACTCTTTATTTTGTAGTTGCATCACTTCTTTAGACAATGTTGATTTGTGTACTTAGGTTCTCTATAATATAAGCACAATTCTTCTTAGAAATGATGAATCTTTTCTTGCTCAGTACAAGCTTTGAAACATATTGCATCAATTTGTATATCCTCTACTTTCAAATGTATGTCTTGAAAAGACCATGGTAGTACCATTGAATTATAGTAATGTTGAGGCGTACTTGTATAAATCTCAGTTTAAAATTCAAAAAGTCAATTGTCATACTTTATAGCAAAGTCAATTGCTTGACTCAATTTTTGAGGATAAGGTAAGTTGAACATCAGTTTTTTAACTTTATATTATAATCCACAAAAAAATTATCTAACAAATGCAACACCATCCCACTTAATATTAATTGAAAGTTATCAAAACTATGAAGCATATAACATTATTGATTGATTGACTTATTATTAAATATAAATCTTATTGGTTGCAACAAAAATTACATGATTTCCATACATAGATCAAAATTCTGCCAAAAGGGCCTCTAAATTATCTAATATTAGATCTCATTGTTCAAAAAAAGATAAAATATATAATAATATTAAACTTAAAAGAAATATATCAATAAATATAACTTCCAATACTAGAATTGAATAGCTTTAGAATTGAAGTTCAATCAAAAGTTGTAGTTGTTTGATAAATCCTTAAAACTTAGATCTTAAGCCATCAAACTTCTCAAGCAATGCCATCCTTGATTTTCTAACATTAAAAAGATATTTTACTATGAAAAAAGAAATTAAATTTAGTGTAGATGTTAAAGTAGCTCCAATAATTTTTATATCTTTATTCTTTTCCATTCTTATTACTCCTTGTAGTAGTAAATTGAGTTGATGTATTGCAAGTAATTAATTGATCTTAGATTTTTGCCAATGCACTCTTCATTTCAAGCAGCTTTGCTACAATAACATTTAAAAAAGAGAAGATGTCTAATATTACTTAAGATAAATAGAAAAAAAGATTTTAGAACAAAGAAAATACTAAAGACAATATCAATTTAAAAGAAGATAATCTATAGTTTTTAATACACTTATATCTTATAAAAAAAATATAATCAATTTTTAATCAAGAAAAGACAAAGCTTTGATATTATAAGTCTATTTTTGTTAATCTGTGAATGATAAGAATCCAATGAAAGTAGATAATGAAATGAATCTTTTTTCAAAGAAGTATAATAAAATAGAAATAAAGAACTATGTATATCAAAAAGAAACTGCAATGGCTATTGCCAAAAGATAAAAAAATTAAAGACACTTGAATCTATATTAGAGCAAGAAAAGAATTGATAAGAGTGAAGAAAACTTCATTCTTACTTCTATATATACTATCTTTGTAGGAGCTACATAGCAATATTACATAAAACTTCCAACATATATTGACTTTATAAGCTACATATCTTAACTTGCAAAGCAAGTTTTCTATGTATGTACCATATAGTTAGCTTGTTCCATAAGCTATCTACATGTGTGATATGTGGCTAACTTGTTCATTAAGTTTCTAACCTAAAAATCAACTATAAACACATCTAAAGTCAAAACCATGTCTATAAAGCTTCTAAGAAGCTTTTCTAGAAGATATTATGAAATTAATCTATTTTTATTTATGTTTACTTACTTCTACCTAATTATATATGAAACGAGATTCAAATCCTCTTAAAGATCTAAAATCTTTTTAATCTATAGTAATATAAATTCTATCATAAAATATGACAAAACAAACTAGAACAAAATTAAAGAAAATTAAATAAAATAAAACATGAAAGATAAAACAAAGCAAGAAGAAATAGAACAAAATAGAACAAAAAATACAAAATCAAACTTTAATAAGAGAAAGGGTCTTACGCCATATTTGACTAAATATCCAAATGGCCGTAGCTAGTCCTATTTATACTTTGTTCAACCATCTAAGAACTTTCTAGAATGTTCCTAATGGTAAATGCCACTTAGATAACCTTCCTAATTTTTTTCTAGAATGTTCCATGGTAGATCTTATATAATCTATTAATCTAGCTCCAATTCTAGAAACTTATATAAACTTCTTATACATGGCTCTAACTATCTATTTCTATGTATCAAAAATACAAATATCTTATTTATACCTTACTACAATTAATTCTCCTCCACTAATACAAAATGTCTTTATTTTTCTCCCAATGCTATCTCCAAATTATTTCTTCGTAATAGGTGAGGTTCTATGTAGATTTCCATATAACATTGTAGATGGGATAACCTTTCTATAGGACTTTATATTAAAGTTGTAGATATCCACTGCCATGGTAAACATAGCGATGCTTCAAAATATTATCCATCTCTTACTTATGTTAGTCATCAATTACAACTAGTGGTGGTGGTGATTGATGTCGATCTAGAAAGTACCTTGACTCAATATGAAATTCCTTGAGTTACAAAATATGTAAGATTGGATGGATCCAAATATGTGGAAAAAACTTAAGGTGGTATTCAACATCAAAAATTACTTCAGAAATGCAAAAAGATCCAAATCATTGAGGTACTAGTTTATGGATTTGAGTTGATATAGCAAAAGACAAATTGGCATTGAAAAATAATACCTGATTATCCTCATAGAAGATCTTATGTTCTCCATAGTTATACGCATACTACTTTTGTCAATTTTGTGTGATAAGGAGTTAGTGCCATATCTCTTATGAGGCCATTTTAATTTGTTGTATAAACTCTTCTATTATTAGATTGTTAATGTCAATTGAACGATAAAAAATTATTGGTGTAATTGGATACTAATTGATATCAAGAAAGAATGATAAATCACCAATATTTACTTGAATATTATCATTGTAAGCAAACTCAAAGAGCATCAAATATTCATTCCAGCTATTATGATGAATTGCCACAAATATCTATAGCATATTTTCCAAGGTTTGATTTGCATGCTTTATTTGCCTATCTATTTGGACATGGAAGGCCATGGATATAGTAAGTTTTGTGTCCAATAGCTTGAATAAGGTCTGCCAAAAATTTCTCATGAAGTGTGGATCCCAATCTGAAATGATAACATGAGGTAATCCATGGTGACAAAAGACTACATTGAAGAAGACTTATATAAGTGCTACATCATCTATATTCAAGTGTACCGTCACCAAGTGAAGTTGCTTCAAGGATCAATTCTTGAAGACAGTAATTATAGTATAATTGTGAGTTGTTTGCAGCAAACACATAATGAGATCTATAGACACTTGCTTCCAACATGCTGTAGGTAGTAAAATTAATTGCAATAGTCTAAGAAATGTTGTATTGTATGCTTGGTTATATTGACATTATTTGCAAGAGCATACAAAAGCTTAAACATTATAATCTAAACATGCTCAAAATTATGTCTTTGAGATTTGTTATAGAGCCTTCTAATACTCTAGATGTCCAAATATTAGAATGTCATGTCCTTCTTGAAGTTTATATGTCTGAAATATAGCATTTTCATACATATAAATCTACTTCTTAAAATTAAGCAAACCATCACTAAAACTAAAATTTTGATATTGTACATTGTCCACCTTCAACTGATTGATAACCATCTTGAAATAAGCATTCCAATGCTTAGCTTCTTTCTATTTTACCTCCTTGGTTAGGTTTGAAATGACACTACTAATTGTAGCAACTTTTGTCTTATTTCTCGATTCAACTTTCAAGTCTAGTTATTTAATATAATATTTTATCATCCTTGCTTGTACTTAGATGTAAAGACTTGAGTGCAATTACTTTGCATATGATCGAGAGCAATTAACAATTATATATACCACAAAGGTGTAGCGACAATATTTGTTGGAGAAGCCAATGATTTTTTGGATTGACTATCAATCTCTACTATATGATTTACATCTGAAAAATATGAAGTCATAAAATCATTGTTGAAAAAAATAGTTGTAGCTTTTTAATATTTAGCTTGTCAATGAAGTAGCAATATGTGCAAATTACCAAATAAAATGGCAATAATATCTAATAAGGCCAAAGAATGATCGGAATTCAGAAGCATTTTTAGAGGTTGGCCAATCCTCTTCTACTTTCATCTTATCATGCTCCATGTGTACATCTTTAGAAGACACCACATACCTTAAAGAGGTGATTCCCAACTTCCAAAGTTTACACTTTGATTGTTTGCAATAGAAGTGACTATCTTGTAATTAGTACAAGACTTTTCTTAGATGTTGCTTATGCTCCTTAGAGATTTTAATATATACTAGGATATCATTGATGAAGACAACTACATACTTATCCAAAAGGTCCCAAAATAATATGTTCATGTAACACATGAAAGAAGTTGAAATATTAGTAAGGCCAAAAGATAAAATAAGCTATTTGAAATGTCTATAGTGCATACAAAATGCCATCTTTTTTATATTATCTTTTACAATAGGTGTTTGCCAATAGCCATTCCAAAGGCCTAATTTGCTAAAGATGGTCACACCTTGAAATTGGTCAAAAAGATCATCCTTGCATAAAAGTGGATATGTATTCTTAACAGTCTGCTTATTGAAGCCTTAATAATTAATACAAAGCCAAAATCCACCATCCTTCTTGAGTGCAAAGCATATAAGTACTTCCTATGGTGATGTGTTTTCTTAAATGAGGCCCTTTTCTAGGAGTTCATTCAATGACTTCTATAGTTCTTCAAGTTTATTTGATGCTTGTGAGTGTAAATTTTTACTTTCCAACTCAAGTTATAAGGTGGCCTCAATTAAGAATTGCTTGTAATTGGTGGTGTAAAGTGAATTAAGTAAATAAAAAGAACAAAAGAAGAACAACTACAAAGCAATTGAAATAAATGACATGAAGCAATTATAACATCCAAAACTAAGTCACAATCTATTTACTATATTTTCAGCCAATAAAAAGTAAAAAAGTATATTTTTAGATTTTAAATTTTATTATCTTTCTAATGACGTAAGAAACATATAAATCCAAATTACTATGAGTAAGTTATGAAGTTTTAAAGATATGAAGTAAAGAATTGAAAAGTGAAGTAAAAATATTTTACCTCCAACGTAACTTGCTTGTAGATCAAGGGTTTGAGCCTCACCAAGGCTCACATGTAGTGTATAAGGGTGTTTTAGAGAGGCTACGAAGCCTTAGTCTTATCTTCCTTACTACCTTCAAGGTGCTACAACCCATATCAGACTTGTGCATTCCCCTTCCTGCAAGGACTACACTAGCTGCTGGTCCTCCTATTTTCTACAAGAAGGACCAACATTTTTGCAATTTTGACCTCACCATGGTGTTCAAAAATATCCAATTAGCCCAGGAACTAAGTGTGGCCTTCAAATCTTGCTCCTTTTCTTCATACAAGCTCCCAAGGTGGTAAAATTTATTTTTAACAAGAGCTTAAAAATTACTCTAAAAATTCCTAAAATATTCTAAATAAATTATGAAAATTTCTATAATATTTCTATAATGTTAAAATCCATCTAAGGCTACATTTTTCTATCTTGGTGATTTTTGATAATAATAAAAATCAATTTAAATCTACTGTAAACCCTTTTTTTTTTAATATCAATAACTAAAATGAAATGAGGTTCTTTCTCATACTTCTTCTAACTACTAATATTTATAGTTTTTATAAGTAGTACATATAGATAGAAAACCAATATAAATATTGGTCTTAATAAATAATTCTTATTATTCAACAATGAATAAAAACACTAAACTAACTTAGATAATTGCCTCTAAGACTTATTAAGACTCCATTTCTACTACTAATATTGTAATTTTCTATTTTTCTAAGGATTTGTATACTACTTATTATATATTATAATTTAAAGCATTCTAAATTTATATTTTTATCTTAAAACAATAAGTGAGTGAATTTGAAAACTTACTATGTTAAGCAATAAATTGGCCAATTTGTTGGTTTGGCCCCAAGTAATAGTTCTATTTGAAAGAAGGCATCTCATGAGGAGATACGCCACTAGATAGGTTGATTGGAAAGATATTCTAATATTTTTGTAAAAGTTACTTTATTCATTTTACTCCTTTGGCCATCTTTTCTACGACTAATGCAAGATTTGGAACCACCATACATATCAATTGCTTATATTATATTTGTTTCTTCATAAAAGCCATTCCTACGAGTAAGTCTTTAGCCAAAAATCATTTTTCTTCCTCTCTTAATATAGAGGTATAAAGAATCATCTTGCATCCTCTATCTTTGAGCGAATGCCATCAAACTTTTTTGAAAGGCTGATCATTGGTTCTTTCACTGTTATTGTTGTTAAATTATTGTCTTTAGTGGATGTACCTCCCATGTTTATCAAAACAGACATAGTCATTTGAAAATTTAGAACCTCTATGATTGAAATGTGGTGAAGAAGTTTCTGTCTTGATCTTCAATGCTTCAAGAGTATTAATAATAGAATCTAATTTGATCTCTTTGGAGTCTATCATATTGACTTTTCCACCTTCTACTATAGAAAATCAGAGAAACACATGCATTTAAAGGAAAAAACTTGATCTATGGTATAAAGAAAAAAACCAAAAGAATATTAAAAAAAAAAAATATTAGTCTAAGGAAGGATAATCTTCAACTTCTAAAATGCTATAGTACTTCCAAAGAGAGGGATAATCCACTTTCTATTAAGAAAGACCAAACTTCTAATATTATCAGAGTAAATCGGAGTTGTATATAGGAAGTTATCTATGGATGAAGTTTTTATGACAAAACTTCATCTAGAATTAAAAATTCAGTAAAAAACAGCCTTAAATATTTAAGTTCAGTACTAACATGATGTTAAGATTTTTTTTTTAAGATAAAAGATGGAAGTTGGAAGATTAAAAAATTAAAATAAAAAAAAATAAATTAAAATTTAAGTTAGAATTCATAATCAAAAGTTAAGTAAAAGTTTAAAAATAACAAAAATAAAAGTTGAAGGTTAAAAGTAAAAGTTTAAAGTTGAAGGTTAAAAATAAAAGTTTTAATTTGAAGTTTAAAAGTAAAAGTTAAAAGGTTAAGATTAACAAAAAAAAGTTAATAGATTAAGATCTAGATTAAGTGCATAAAATTTGGTAGATAGGAGCAACTCTTATGCACTTAATCACCTTGAAATTTTTTGTGGTTGAGTTTGATGTAGAGTTGCTCCTATCTACCAAATTTCATGGTGATCCGAGGTTTGACATTTGAGATGTGTGTTTTCAAAGCAAGGCGACTTGAGCTGCCTAGGTAGCAAATCCCCTTCTACTTAAAAATTCACTAAAAAATATTTAATAGTTTAAATTTGATAAGTATAATTTTTTTCTAAAACCAAACTTAATAGAGTTCCTTTTGTAACAAATTCCAGCAAAAAAATGTAAGTAAGTACTAAGATAAAATTTTTCAAAATTGGTTGTTCAACATTGCCGAGGTAGCAGACCTCTTCGCATTTAAAAATTCATTAAAAATCTGTTATAGATCGGAAATTAGTGATTTAAATTTTTCAGTAAACTAAGCTTTAGAGTGCATTAATTTCAACAATCCACATCAAAGTTGAGTTAGAGGTCACCGAGTTATAGATTTTTTAAGCCGACGCTCCTACACTGCTAAGGTAGTAGATCCCTGCCATCTTGAAAACTCGCCAAAAATTTGTCACAATTTCAAATCAGGCGTGCTTTACACAATTACAAAGCTAAAGGTGAGTAGAATCTGCTTACAAAGTTTCACAGAAAGAAAATAAAAAGAGATAAACTAAGCGAAGTTAAAATTAAGGCCATACAAGTTTAAAGAAGAAGATTTGCATTCACAAGATGGGGGAACAATTTGCAATGGCTTTGCCACAAGAAGATGGAGAGAGAGAGAGGGAGCTCAGTCACCTAAGCCCTCTTAACCAGGTGGGAGGAGACCCAAAAGTGGCGGACACATCTTGACCATCAAAATCGGAAAATCTCTAACCAAGATCAAGGGTCTTCAATAACTCTCAATCCAAACCCGATTTTAAGGCTGGAAATGCCTAAAATTCAAAAACTAACACCTTTTTGGTGAAACTAACACCAAAAATGTCTCTAAAACATATTTTTATGCTAAGATTAACTATTCACAAGGCCAAATCTGAGTTCTAAATCATAAGAATTAATTAATTTGCTAATTTAGTTATAAATTTTAATTACAATTCTAATTCTAATTAGCTTACTTAGAAATTAGCAAGGATTCTTATCATCAAAGCCTTCATAATCACCATTCTTCAATTTAAACTCCCTTAAGCATGAACTCTTGGTAAATCCAAAACCTATAACTATGATCAAAGTCATAATTAACTAAAAAAACTAATTTGGATCTATTAATTAGTTATATTAGTATTAAAATTAGTAAAAATATGTTAAAAATTACAAAAATAATTTTAACTAATTATTGGAGCTTTTAATTATGCTCACAAGGACTGTATACAAGACAAGGATTTAAGACCAAGAAATGGAGTTAGCTCAACATTGAAATAATAATTGGATACAAGAGAAGAAAGTTTTGACTAGACCATAAGAAGTGACTTGTCGAGATTGAAGATTCCTTCAACCTCGACTCCTATATATACTAGGTCCTAAAAAGCTTCTTGAGAAGTTTCTATAAGGCTTAAGAATAAAGCAAGTCCAAGATCCTTCTTTGGCAACTTCTTAAATCATCTAAAGCTTCCTAGAACCTTCCAAGATTTCCTATGACCTTCTAAAACTTTCTTAAAATCTACTAGAACCTTCTAGAATCTTCTTAAAAGCTATTGAAACCTTTTGGAACCTTTTAGGATTTACAAGAACTTTCTTAGAATCTATTAGAATCTTTTGGAACCTTCTAAGATCTTCTTAGAACCTACTAGAATCTTTTAGAATCTTTTGGAATCTATAAGAACTTTCTTAGAATCTATTGAAACCTTTTAGAACCTTCTAAAAACTTTTAGGATCTATAAAAATCTTCTTAGAATCTTCTAAAATCTCCTAGAACCTTCTCGAACCTTCTTAAGTCGTATGTCTATGATACCAAATATGTAGCAAAAGCTTGAGGTGATATGCAACATCAGATATCACTACAGATATATGGAAAGGTCCAAGCCACTAAGGTGCTAGTTTACGGATTTGGATTGATGTATGAAGTGGCAAGTTAATATTAGAGAGTAACACCTGCTCAGTCACTTGGAATATCTTATATTGTCGATGGTTATCTGCATACTGCTATTGTGGATTTTGTGCAATAACGAGGTAATATTGTGCCTCTTATAAGGCCATCATAAGCTATTATATAATTTCCTTTGTTGTCCAGTTATTGGTGTTGATAGAATAATAAAATATTACTAATATAATTGGATGCTGATCAGTATTAAGAAAAAATGGTAAATGATTGGTACTTGCTTAAATACTATCATTTTAAGCAAACTCCAAAGGTATCAAGTATTCATTCCAATCATTATGATGAACTACGAAAAATGTCCATAATATATCTTCTAAGGTCTAATTTGTAAGCTCTATTTGTCCATATGTTTGAAGATGAAAGACTGTAGACATGGTAAGTCGTGTACCTAGTAGCTTGAATAAGGCTTGTCAAAACTTTCCATGAAGTGTGGATCTTAATCTGAAATGATGATACAAGGTAATCCATGGTGACAAAAGGCAATATCAAAGAAGACTTATATAAGCATTGGGACATCAATATGTTAGCACATCGCAGCTAAGTGAAATTACTTTGAGAGTCCATCTACAAAGATGGCAACCGTGGTATGATTATGAGGAATTTGTAGCAAATACATAATGAAATCTATAGTCATCTACTTCCAACATACCATGAGTAGAAGAATTTTCTACAATAGTTTAGAAGATGCTACGTTGCGTACTTTGTTATGTTAATATGACTCCCAGGAGTATACAAAGGCTTAAACATCATAATCCAAATTTACCCAAAATCATGTCCTTGAAATCCATTCTAGGATATTCTCTCATCCTAATGTCCAAATATTGGGATGTCATATTCCTCCTGAAATATGTGCATCTAAATTTTAGCATTGTTGGATACATAAATTTGCTTCTTGAAATAGAGCAAGCCTTCACTAAGAGTGTAATCTTGATATTATATATCACCTACCTTCAATCAATTGCTAACCAACTTGAAATAAGCATCCCATTGCATAGCTTCTTTCTATTTTACATCTTTGGTTAGATTTGAAATGATACTACTAGTGGCAGTTACATTTGTCTTATCTTCTGATTTGTCCTTTAAGTCTAGTCTCCATGTTAAACTATCTAGCACAGTATGTTGTTGCCAATAGATTTATCAATGAGGCAGCAATGTAACCAAATCATTGAACAAAATGGTGATAGTATCTAGCAAGACCTAAAAATGAGTGAACTTCAGAAGCATCCTTGTAGATTGGCCAATCCTCCATTGCTTTCACTTTATCTTGCTCTAATCATTTGAAATGTCCATAACACGTACAAAATTTTATCTTTTTGACATCCTCTTTTGTAATAGGTGTTTGCCAATAGCTACTCTAAAGATCCTATTTACTAAAGATGGTCATACCTTAGAGTTGATCAAAAAGATCATCCACGTGTGAAAATGGATATGCATTTTTAACAATCTGCTTATTGAGACCTCGATAGTTGATGCAAAGACGAAGTCAACCATCTTTTTTAGGTGCAAAGAATACATGTGCTTCCCATAGTAATGTGCTTTTTTGAATGAAGCCTTTCTCCATGAGTTTGTCCAAATCTTCCACAGTTCTTCAAGTTCTTTTGGTGCTAGGCAATAAATTGATCAACTTCTTCTTTTGGCTCTATGCAATAGTTATATTTGAAAGGAGGCACCTTGATCACGAAGTATGCCACTAAGTAGGTCGATTGGAAAGACATCATGATATTTTTGTATGAGTTGTTCTGCCCTTTCTATTCCTTTGGCTCTCTTTCCTACTATTGATGTAAGATTTGGAACTACCATATATATATATATATATATATATATATATATATTGATTTTTCATGCTATAGTTGCTTCTTCATAAAGGTCGTCCCTACAAGTAAGTCTTTGATTGCAGATTATCTTTTTTTTTTAACTTCATGTGGAGGTAGGAAGAATCACCTTATGTCCTCTATCTTTAGAAAAGGTTGTTCTTGCTATCCAATCAACTTGATTATTTCTCATCTCTAGCCATGGCATACTAAGGATAATATCATACTTTAGCTTTGTTACCTTGAATCTCTCTCTTTAAACGTAGGTGTCCATCAATCTTAAGATTTTTTCTTCACACATCTCACTTAATATATTCTCTTAGTCATCTACAAGGTATATACTTCTTCCTTTGATTTCCTTGGTTTTAATTTTAAGTAGGTCAATAATTTTAGTTGAGATGCAATTTTTTGTAAAGCTACAATCTACAAGCACTCGACATGGTTATCTTCTTAATAGTTCTGTTAGAAGCACTAGTCAAATCTTTTTATAGTTATCAAAGGCTATATAATTTATCTCTTAGAGATAATAGCTACTCCCAATATTGTTCCCGGTGCCTTTACTGGAAAGCCTCATTTTCTTGCTCTGACTCATTATTGACTTGGCAAGTTTCAAAACTATGAACTTGCCTTATCTTGCTAGTACTTGTACTTAGATGTTTTGAACAACCTCCAATCTAATAGCCTAGCTCCCGACAATAGAAACACAATCTTTTTTGCACCAATATTTGTCATCTTTGTAGTCTCAATGATCTTTGTAAGGCATTGATCTTCATTGGCATCGGTTGTTCTGCCTTAATTTTAGATAGCGGCATAGGACTTTGTGCTATAGGTCATACTCCATGATATTTGAAATCTATAGCATCAACCTTCTCTGCAATCCAAATTGCCTCTTCAAATGTTTGTAGATCCCTTAGCTCCACTTCTCGCTGGACTCTATGTTTCAAACCTTGTAGGAATTAATCCATCATCTCCACCTCTAAAACATTGTCAATTTGGAGACATAAGGACTTGAATCAGAAGACATAATCTTATACCAACTTAGCTTATGTAAGATTTGTTAAGTGTTCGCTTGCTATCTTCTCCACATTGATGGACCGAAATTAATTCCTTCTAATCACAAAATTCACCTTGAACTCCATAACTTTGAACTAAATATTGCCACTAAATGGTTGCCATATCTCTCAAATAGCTGGCTACATATATAATTCTTTCAGTGGTATTTGCGCCACATAGTTAGAGGTATTGTTACATATTGAAGAATCATTAACATACATCTTCTTGTCTTGAAGTTCCAAAGTATGTACTAGGCTTACTCAATTTCAACCTAGTAGGTGTCGACTCTCTTATCTTCAAGGCTTTTATTTGTTCTTGTAAAATAACTATCTAGCCTAAGAGGTGTTGTATTTGAGCTTCAATCTAGGATTGCTCTGCCATATCTCCTATATTGTAATTTCTCTATTAGACTCCATTATTGTAATGCCTTCTCATGTCTTGATTAACTTTTTAAGAGAAGGCTTGTAATAGCCTCAATATAGTACCTAGTGTGACCACAACAACTAATCTTAGACTAAATGATGACTATAGACACGCTACCAAAAATAAATAATCTAATACTAGCTCTGATACCAAAAAAATAGGAGTAGATTAACTCAAAAATTCAAGATCCTTCTAATCCATAATAACATAAGGTCTCCTCACAAAATAGGAAAAAATAGACCAAAACTAATTTGAACAGAAGTAAATAGAACATGACATGAAAGACAAAACTAAACAAACAGAAACAAAACAAAATAAAATAGATCTAAACAGAAAGTTACAAGACCAAACTTTATTAAGAGAAAGGATCTGAAGCCATATCTAACGAGATGCCCCAAAAGACCTTGACCAGTCCTATTTATACCTTGTCCTATCACCTTAGATTTTCTAGAATGTTCTTAAGTGGTAGATCTTATATAAATAATTGCCTTAAATTCTTTTTCTAGAAGGTTCTAGGATAGGCCCCACCTGAATAATTGCCCTAAGCTTTCTTCACGAAGGTTCTATGATAGGTCCCACCTAAATAACCGTCGCAAATCCTTTCTAGAATGTTCTACAATAGGTCCTACCTGATCAATTAACCTAATTCTAATTCTAGAAACTTTTATAGTTCTAATTATCAATATAGTTATCTTATCTATACCCTGTTACATGTAATATGTTATAAGAATAAGATTTTTATATTAAAACATGAATTAATAATTTTAAAGAAGATACAATCAACTCTAGTGGAAGTTATTAAAAAAACCACATGCAATTATAAATATTATTAAGAAAAATAGTTTGCTAAAGATTGCAAAATAAAATCAAATATCACACATTAATTTTAACACCATTAAATGTTATTCAAATCAAGTAGTACTTGGCTTATTTTGGTTTGAATTAGATAATCTTAATATTGATTAGAAATTTCAAAGGCTTCTTTTGTTGCTTCTAAAAATCTCTTGATTCCCACAAGTAAAGGTTTAACATTTTTAGATAAAGAACATATTTATTTTATTACTTATTTAGATAATACAAGAAAAAATTTCAAGACTTTAAAATATCCAATCTATCACAAGGTTTTATTTTTTGAATTACTATAATTTTAAAATAACAAGATTGATTAGAGATTTTATAATAATAAATACTACCAAATTTTTATAATCTTTTATAATTACTTCTATTGACATGTTTTTATAGGTGACAACTTTCAAAGTTAAAGGTTTTTTATCTATAAATTTTATATTTACATATATAATTTTTTTGTATTAATGATATTTTATAATACTCAATAAAACTTTCTTTAAGAAAATAGAGAGCAATGCCAAAGTTAATAAGATAAAAGTAGAAATATTAGAATTTTAAGATCTTAAACAAACTTGTATCAAAACACAAGTAAAGGATTTAGAAGATAATACAAGGTCTTTTTAACATCATATGGTATAAGAATCTAATTGCATAATTTCTAATACAAGTAGGTAAATTTTTTATTTAATATATTATTTTTATTTATAATTATATTCTTAGTCTTGTAATTTTTTATTTAAAAAAATATATTAAGCCATGAATTTTAGCTCAATTTTTTTTCTTATATTGGGAGAAATTTGAAACATGAAATAACAATATTTTTAAGAAAGTAACATAAAATGTGTTCATTCATACTTCTATAAATTTTTTTAAAAAATAGATATTATATATAAAAAGCATAATTTAGGTTTTTTAAAGTTTATACTTTAATATTAAAAACGACCTCTAAATGCCAAATATACTATATTATTGAATTTCTTAGAAAATTTTACATTGATCAAAAATAAATTTCATTCAAATTTATGTTATTTTGATCTAAAAAATTTAATTTATTAAGTTTTTTTAGAACTAACTTTAAAAAAAAAAATACTTATTGATTGTTGTTTCTAGATTACTACCACATTATCTTTTAATCAATGCTTATTTTTGTGTATTACCTACTAATTAATTTCTTGTTGCATATTACTATATAACTTAAGCACTTTTTTCAACAACCTTTTCTAATAAAAAAAAATTGTAAAATTTTAAAACTAAAGTAGATATTTTTTTACTTTAATTTTTTCTAAAAAATAACAACAAATCTCTATTGGCAACAATCCACAAGGTTTGCAACTCTATTAACCCTCAATTCATTAATTTTTTATGAAGTTGAAAAAAATTAAAGACATTATTTATCAAGTAAACAACTAGCATCTCTACAAAGTACTCAAGTATTTCTTACTTTATAAGACAAGGATCTAAGAGTACAAGAAAGAAAAAGAAGAAAAATTCAAACTTTACTAAATAATCACAATGCCATCTACAAGAAAAATCAACATACAAGTACTTCCTTCCTAGCTTACAAAATTTGACTTGGCAAAGAATGTCTAACTAAGAGAGCTTCATCTAATACTCCTTCCAAATCCTAGTTGATACTAGCATGAAGTATTAAATGGATACAAACTCCTCCACATCAAAGTAATTTATATGGATTTGGTGTAGTTTGGCACTTAATTCTACACTACTATATATACATATAAATATACATATTTCTCCTAAACAAAATTCAATTTGTAAATCACCAATTAACATCATGAATATTGCCTTGAATCAAAATTATAAAAGTTCAGTCAATTTATCCAAAGTGCTAATTGCAACAAGATTCAAACTTCCAGCTAACAATTCGCAACATATCAATTAGTTTTTGAACTATTCTCTCTCACTGCCGCACAGGTCAAACCAATAACTCAAAAAATGTGCTCGGCCAGTTTTGACTGGTAGGACCCCAACATGAGTAGCTTCAGCAACTTTGGTTAATTGTTGAGAGATGAAGTTTTTTAAATGAAATATTGGAAACATAAAGTGTCTCAATCCCTGCTCAAACTTCAAAAACAGTAAGGTGTCGCAGCTTGTGCTACAGAGAGTGAAGAACGCTTGTCAGGGTGATAGTCGAACGGCACCCAATGGAGGAACCTTTCTTAGATGCAGAGGATTTCGGTAATGCACTAAGCTTCAACAGCCGGTCGATGAGTTCAAATAAGACCAAGAGATTGACCTTCCTGAGATTCCTTGAACATTCAGAACCTTCATAAACCACCAGGCCGGGTTCAGTTGGACAAGTCACGCAAGACAGAAGGTGACCCACACAGTTGATGCTTCCGGAGCACAGCCACTTGAACTTTCCGGTTCTCGATCAACTGCCCGAATCTACGAACCAGCCTCACAAAGACTGCAAAACCACATTTATCACCTGTGATCGGTGGGTAGAACGAGAAGAGAATGCAGCGAGGCTCGTGAGATCGTGGACAGCATATCCATCAAATAGCCCCAAGCATGATGAGTTGATGTCGTCATAGGAATTGCCAATCCAGGTTGAAATTGTCTTTCGGTGTCCGGTTCCACCAAAATTAAAAACACCAGAGCATCTAGGAAAAGTCTATGGTTATCCCCACAAGCCGAAGGTGGGAATATTTTAATGTGCTCACGAGTGGGGGATGTGCACAGCTGAAGATTGGGTTTCCTGGAATTATTTGACCTCCGCAAGTATTTAATTCCCTGCAGCTCCTCCGATTAGATGCGCCAAAAAAGAAATAATCTTTGGTGCTGAAGCACATAGTGTTTGTGAGCGATCGTGGTCCTGACAGAGCTACAGAAGTTGAGAAGTGAGGTTGTGATGGTGGTCCTCGGGAGGCGTCGTTGGAACTGGCGATAGTGAAGGATGAAGGCAAGAATCAAGCCCTGTATGCGAAGATTGATACCTTTGCATTTGCAGTGCTGATTTACAAGGGTGGAAACTTCAATTTATCGACCTTCCACGAAACATGAGTAAGACTGAGACCATTGGAAATGCTTCCTTTCACAACTAAGCTTGTGATCATGAAGGCACCGTGGCACCTTTTTTGCAACGCCATGCCACCACATTTAACCAACTTTGGATGTACTTCAATCCACCTAGAACAACGTAGCTTAACAAATGCTCCTATGTTAAGCTACGTTGTTCTAGGTGGATTGAAGTACATCCAAAGTTGGTTAAATGTGGTGGCATGGCGTTGCAAAAAAGGTGCCAAGCTGAAGAGACAAGTTTCGAGTTATGATATTAAGTCATTGTTAAGTTGATTTCCAAGTGGGGATGTGTAGAAAAAGTTATTTTATGTATTGATCATGCATTATTGGAAGTTAAGAAATATTATTTTAAACAACTACAAACATGATACTAATACTCACAAGTTTCATGTGGTGAGTGAGTCAAATGAGGCAAGTGGATTGACTTATGAGATTCTAAAAATACTAGTAAAATATTTAAATAATAAATATTCATTATTTCTTTAAAAAACTCTTGAGATAAAAAGAAATCCAAAAATAAAAAATTACTCTTTAAATTTTGTTATTTAGTGAAGTTTTTATAGAGAATAAGATGTTTTTATTTAACTAATATTTATTTGAATCAAAATATAATAACCTCTTTATATAAAATTTCTTCTAATATATACTTTTACAATTATCTGAAAGAGGTTATTTATCTAAAATTTTGTAATGAATATTATTTAACATAATTCTACTAATATAATAAAAATAAGATTATAAATAATACAATAGTAGTTATAAAAGGTATCTTAAGATTTTTATTCTAATACTTATCAGTCTACTTATCTTAATACTTCTACTCTTACTCTAGTATTGATTTGAGAATAGAATCTGTTACAACTAGTTATTATTAGTTTTTTATATCTTCCACAAATATTTATTAATTAAAATTTAAAATTTTAATAATTATATATATACAGTATATAAAAATATATATTTAGTATAAAATTGATATATTCAAAATAATAGTTTAAAATTAAAAGCCATTGATTTATATATCTATTATAAGAAATATATTATAAATAAAATATATATGTTGGTTTATACTTTAAAAATTAATAAAAAAGAAGATGTCATGAATAATTATTTGAATAACACTTGAAAGTATCTTTAAAATTCTTAAGAAGACCTTAGCATAGATAAAATTGTAGAAAAAAAAAAGGGGGGGGGTAAATATTTAAATTTATATACTAACTTTTTAAAAAATTTAGAACTAAAATTCTGAAGTTTTTGATGGAAAAATAGTGTTTCCGACTTTAAAAATATATGACTAATTAGTCTTTTTTACATATTCAATTAATCATCACAAAATTGGAATATTTATTTTTTTAAATAGTAAACATGTTTTTTAAAATTATACTATTACAAAAACAATAAACATGTTTTTTAAAATTATACTATTAAAAATGAATAATTTAAGATATTTATTTATACATATCTTACTTATCATGGTTCTAAAATATATCTAAAATATTGTTAAAAAATTAGAAGAAGATGTTAAAAATATCATTTGTATACAATAATGGTTTTCACATTAGGTAAAAAGGTAGAGACCTTAAAATTTGGAATTGATTCTTTTTGTAATGCTAGTAAAGTAAAAAATAAATTAATTCATTAATTCATTAAAAAAATCTATATCTTTTGCTCAATGTCTTAGAATTAGAATATATATATATATATATATATATATATATATATTAAAAATTTAAAAACTTAAAATTGCAATAATATCTTAAATCGAGATCAACATCTTAAATGATCTAAATGTTAGCAAAATTTCTGGATAAAATTATGAAAATATATATATATATATATATATATATATATATATATAATGATTTGATGAAATTTGAATTGAATTTTTGCAAAGGTTAAGATTAGGATATATAATATATGCATAAAAATATTGGAGCTATGTTTAATAATAATCAAGAATATTTATTAAAGATTAAACTAAATTATAAAATTAAAGATCGAGATCTAGATCCACCTATCTACCAAAAATATACTTATGTTTTCTTCTCTAGTATTTGAGTTTTGTATAAGTAAAATTTTGTTCTTTTTGGGAATGGTACTAAGAAATACTAGACCATCCAGTTGGATGTTTTGTTGGACATCTTACATTGTTCTTAACCTTGTGTTTATGGATCAAGTTATGATCTTAATAGTAATTTGTATTTGAATGTATAATTCATCATTCTTTACGAATAAAAAAATATAGTAATTAAATTGAACTTAAAACATTATAATGCAGATGAAATGATATGAGATTCAACAATGGATTAAAATCCATTGAATTTTAATTTTTCATACCAAAACTTGATTCCCAATTTAAATATTTTTGCATCGGATTTAAAAAAACCAAAAACCAAAAATTCCACAATCACACAATGCATTAATTGATAAATATTAGGTCTTCAAAGATCACAACAATAAAACAAAAATATATTCTATCATTGAAGAAACCATGAAAGAACAAAGAACAGTGTGCGAATTTTCCCTTATTTATGAGAGTTGCGAAGTTAAATAATAATAATAATAATAATAATCGTAATAATCATAATAAAAATAAATGGTTCACTTAAAAGCACGTAATTAAAAGAAAAAAGCGGGAAAAAGTAGAAAAGTCGGGAGGTCTTCTAAATCGGGTGAAGTAAAGGATTTGGATGAATCCGAGAGCTTCACACGAAGACATTATTATTCTGATTCAAGGGAAACAGACTTCCCAAGCCAAAACAGAAAGAGCTTTAATTTAGATACCCAGTGCTTCATTTGATAGGAACCCAGCAAAGAGATCCCCCCACCCCCCGACCCCGTGTGCCCCTCGTGACCCCCTACCCCCCTACACCGCCGGCATGTCACCTAAGCCAACGATCGTCCAATCTCCGTCCAACACCGAATACGTCGAAAAAGCCGATGTGGCACACATCTGGGCCCATACGCACACAAAACAACAACAAGACTATGCCGTGCCGTGCTATGCCCGAGCCGTGCTGGGCCGAGTCAGGGCAGGGCAGGAATAATTCCTCGTCATCTCTTCGTAGCAGCAGCGAGAGTGTAGCCTCCCTCCGTCCCGCATGGATGGCTGGCGGGCTGACTGGCTGGCTGCTCATACTGCTTCGCTCGGAATGGAAAGGAACTTACGGAATTCCCGATTCGGTCAATGTGATCAAAATTTCCCAATCCTGCTCGGTCGCTGACTCACCCACTGTATCGCCCTAGTTTCGCCAGCCTCACTCACTGCCTCGCTCGCTCGCTCGCTCGCTCCCAGGGTCGTGTATATCTGGGAGCCCGCATCGCTGCAACATTCGCTCTCATCTATTCGCAATTAGTGGAAGGGTGGCGGTCGAGAAGGTTGGTGGTTTTGGGGACCTATAGATCTTTGTGCCTCTTGCGGGTGTTGGCGTGTGCGGTGTCGTACGATTTGGTCTCTTGGTGGGTGACGAAGATTGGCTGTTTCGCGTTCGTGTAAAAGAGGAGGTGGTTGGTTGTCGTAACAATGGAGGGCTTCGCGCTTCAGCACCAGCATGGAAAGGCCAAGGTGAGAGTCGGGCGGTTGTGGCGGGGCGCGACATCCCAGGAGCACCGCTTCGTGGAGTGGAATGTCTCCGTATCGATTACCTCCTTCGTCCTTCCTGCTTTCACGGATGGTGATAACTCCAAAATTGTCGCCACGGACTCCATCAAGAATACGGTCAGTCTCGCCTCGACGCAATCGGAACTTCTTGCGGTCGAAAGGCTGTTTCTTGTTTTGTGCTTGCTTGTCGGTAGTTGTACGCCTCAGGACCTGATAATTTGCAGATTTCTATTGTTTTCACATAGCCGTAATCGTAAGTTGTGCCAATTTAATGTACGTGATGAGTTGGACCTACGTATACTCGCTCCCAACCGATTGTCTCATAACAATGAGGTATGCGAGATTTGTAGCTGGAGGGAAGAGGGAGTTCTAGTGGAGTTTTCATCGAAATTGCCTCAAACCTGCACTCAAGACATTGTATCAAAAGATTGCTTTCTACCTCCGGACCCCGCTCACTGGCTAGTTTGCACTGGGTTTTACAGTCATTCAGCGATTCGTACTGTTCTTGAGCTTCAATAGCAATTGCGCAATCGAGACCTCCATTTTCGGCTCGGTTATGAAAGTGTTTCTGGTATTATGCAGATTTATTATTTGGCCAAGCAGTGCACAGAGGAGCTTTCATTGGAAGATTTTGGGGTCGTTGTGGGACAGCATTTCCTGCGCACCTATCCCAAGGTATTAGTCGTTGACGATGACAGTAATACGAACTTTCCACGATATTTGTGTTAAGCAGGACGAGTATTTTAATTGGTTGCTTCGCCATATTGGTGCTGCTGAAGATAGGAAACTAGAAATTGGGTGTGTTGGAATATGATTTTTTTCTGAAACCTTGACACAAATTTCTGATGCATTCTGGTATTTTCAACGTGAGTGCTCGGGCGTGGTTTTGATTGAATACCTTAACAGATTGTTACTGGAGCCAAAGTCATACTATCTCAGAAGCCGTGGGAGAGAGTAGTCGTGGATGGAGTTGAGCACAATCATGGTAATGCTTTGAAGATCTATATTGATTTATTCTACTTAAATTGATGGAAATGTTTGGCGGAGATACGCTGGCCGGACTTCAACACGGGCATTGATTCAGTAAACGTTGCTGTATACTTTTTCCATCGATGGAATTTGAAGTGATACAAGTTTGCTGCAGCGCGAGAGTAGCACACTTAGTGAAATTTAAGTTTTAGAGAGACTTACTCCTCACCTATTCTGCGTAATTCACATGTGGTCATAGGTTTTAAGTTGGGCTCTGGTAAACACACCGCGGAAGTCATCATCGGCAGTAACGGATGTGTCAAAGTGACATCTGGAATCACCGATTTGTCGTTATTGAAAACAACTCAGGTATTCAAAGACAAATTTTTGAGGTGTTTTGACTATCGTGCGGTGCTTCACATTGCGGTCTTTCTGAGACTTGACGAAAATTTGCAATTTGTAAATTCTGCAGTCTGGATTTGAAAAGTTTGTCCGCGACCAGTTCACCATATTGCCAGACACAGATGAGCGCATGCTAGCCTCAACCATCACTGGCGTGTGGAGGTATGCATGCATTTCTTCGTTGTTTTTATCATTTTCAACTGCATGTTGATTTTGAATTCTTTCATTCGATTGCGGAAACGTATGCCTCAATGTTGTTTTTACCTAGTTCCCATTGTTTCCTCGAACGTTTTTTTTCTTTTTTTTCTTTTTTGTCTTTTAGAAGATTATCAACGTGAGTTTCCGATCTTTTTCTACCTCTAATGACTTGGGGTGATTTCGTACGCAGTTACTCCGGCAAGCCCGCGAATTACCAGAGGAGTTGGGAAGCGGTGAAAAAAGTACTTATGGACACATTTTTCGGTTCGCCCCCCACTGGTGTGTATAGTCCCTCCGTCCAGCATACTCTGTATCAAATGGCTAAGGCCGTACTAGTCAGGTACGATACCACTGAACATTCAGTATTTCAGATCGTCATTTTTTTTCAATATGTTGCAACGTAACCCAACACATGAATTAAAAAGACTCAAGCAGCTCACTGACATCATCGATGATAAATAAATTCAGAAACGACTAGGTCATTTGAAGCGCTTGCATTCGATTATCTGTATAGATAATCTTACGACAAAAATATATTGTTCAATGAATGAGAAATTCAATTACTTATTATCATTAACAATCCGATTTGTGGCATGCAGGTTTCCAGAGATCGAGAACATACACTTGAACATGCCAAACATCCATTTCCTACCTGTTAACTTACCTACGGTGGGCGTCAAGGTAATCTCAAATTCTGTAGAATTTTCCAATTGGGTTCTCATTTTAGTTCTTGACACCTATACGGAGCTCAAGTATTCCAGATTGCAAAGATTGGCATGGCTCTGTTTCCCCTGATGGTAAAGAATCATGGTCAATGTCAGTGCCAGCATGCGGTCGTTGATATTCATGAACCTGTGTTCCTTTTTTCTTTTTCTTTTTCAAGGGAATGGATCTTTGTGTAGTCATTTCGTCCCTAGCACAAGCCCTTTCTGGAAAACACCGGTGGTCCACTAACTTTCTCCTCGTGCTTGAACTTAAAAAGGCTCACAAGGTTGAGACATCATCATGCAGATCTGTGCTATTCAATGACTAAGCATAACCGGTGAATGTTGTTCTTATGCAGTTCGAGAACGATGTCTTTCTTCCAACCGATGAACCCCATGGTTCGATAGAAGCCAAGCTCTCCCGGATGGAAATTTTCCAGTGCAAGTTATGAAATCGTGAGGTCTCATCGGGTATGGGCTTTACTTGTTCCTCAATCTTTTGAGAGAACCCAACTCTCCACCGTGCTTTACTTATTCCTCCATGTTTAGGGAGAACCCACCTGTTGAATGTTTTTGAGATACGTGCCCTGATTGTAAAGGTTCATGCCAACGCCAGGAATCCTTGAAGGTATCGATGTGCGGATTGAGGAGAAGTTTTGACGTATGCTGCAGGCAAATGAAGTTTTCGCTAATACCTGACAACATCTTGCTTTCTGCAGTCAACCCATAACCAACTGCCTTGTCATGGTCATAGCTTCTCATAGAATACGCAGATGCTTTTAAGCTTTAAAGAGTGATAATAAAACCTGACTTTGGGTTGTATATTTTTAGCAATGGGCTCGTATGAGCTTGTTGAATCTCTTATAATATTCTTTGGTATGCACCAGGAAAAGTAATTTGTCTTTTCGCTGATGGTTGGGTTTGAAGATTGACACTTTTGATATTATGTGCTATTCTACTTGCATTCTTATTATGTTAAAAGGTGTCTCACATGAATCTCAATCCATGGCTTTTGATTTAAGTTTGATTAGAATATGAGGTGTTTATATGTATTCAATTTCAGTTTAAAGATTTCGTCAAATGCTTTTAAATTTTTTGTTGTCAACATGATTAACATATATATACATGTATATATATATGTATTATTCTCTGTGGTTTTAGAAATGAATTATGAATTTATGTCTCTTACATGAACAGTAGTTCATTAAACATGTCTATTATTAAATATATTATAAATAGCTTATTAATATTCATCTTGGGTTAGTTGAAGCAACTGTTAGACTACGACCGTAACCATCTTAGTCTCCACAATAAATGAAAACTACTTAAAGCAATTCATTGGTGTCTTTTCCAGATAATAATATTTTACGGCACTGCAGATATTCATAAGAACATTTATTTCTAAATATAAATAAATTTTGTCTCTTTCAACGACAAGTTATTCTACAGTGATTTTCAAACATTAAAAAACTATCCCTTGCTTATTTTGCCACTAAAATGGCAAATAACAACTTTTTTTTTATGTATTTTCTCCAATTGAGTGACTTTTAAATTTTCAATTAGTAACGAGCAATAATTCCCAATTATTGTGTTGGAACGTTTTAACAAAGTAAGTCAAATTATTGTTATCCCCACTTGTAACTTTTCATCCTCTTCAGTTCAAGTGCTGTTTAGCATTGTAGACTTATAATTACAAATGCTATGTTTTCTTCATTCACATATAACTGGAAAAGACACCAACGAATATATATATATATATATATATATATATCTCCAGATGTCTACTGTATGCTTTGTTTCAAAACTAGACAGAAGAATTCTATTCAATCAATTGGCTGATTTCATATTATTATAAAAAAATAATAAGATATGAACTAATATGAAATTTTACACTGTCACCTTCAAAAATGTTCTTGTGACATTTATGTATTAGCTCTTTGGGAATATTCGTTAGCAATCGAATGTTTAATTATATTCGTTCAATGATTATTTAATACTCAACAGAACTCTGGGATCAAACCTAAGTTGCTGTGCAATTACATTCTTTTAAGAATATAGTATACTAAAATAATCCTGAATTTTTTTTAAAATAAAATAAAATAGAATAAATTACTTTAAAGTTTCTTCAAATTATCTTTTATATAAAAAAAATTGAGTTGCTGCATAGTTAATGCATATTTTATTTTTTCCATGCATACTTTTAATTTAAAAATGACGTGTGAGTTAAATTTGCATATAAACCTAACTAGTCTTTCAGCAGTCTTTCATTCCGATGCCTTTTTTTAGCAATACCAAACACTAAAATTTAAATTACAAATGTTTTAACACAAATAAGGTAAACTTATATGCTTATTCAAGATTTATTATGTTTGATTATTATTATTATTATTTCAACACCGGTTGACTTTTGTTATTACAATTACAACATTTTTACATTCAAAGGAAATGGTTACATTAACTTTTAAATTTAACCTGGATAATTGAACAAGTATTTTGATAAATTCAAAGTTTGTCTTGTAACTTTCATAAATTTAGAAATAAGAATATATTTTTCATATAAAATAAGATGATAATTTTATCTTGTAATTAAATCAATAATGAATTTATAATATTTTTATCCTTTTGCATAGTTTTGATACAAAACATGGTCGATTTATTAGTAAATAGAAAATACAAATTAATTTGTGAAGTTTTTTCTTATTTCATTTTATGCAACTTCAAAAAATAACACTTTACTAATATAAAATACTTAATCATTAATTATCTTAAAAAATAAAAAGTAAAATCTTAAATTAAGTCTATTAAATTGTGATAATTTTTTGTAGCAAAAATGTAATGTACTAAGTGTGAAATATTTAAGCTCAAGGCTTGTGGTCTTTGTCTCTTGTCATTGCATTGAACTTCACAATGTTTCATAAAACTATCAAACTTATAAGCACCCACTACATTTAAAAATTATAACTGCACAAACTCAAATCAGTTGTTTCCATATAATCGAAAATTTAAATTTGGTTGAATTCTTTACCAACTCTAAAATCTAAAATGTTTGAATTTGCAAAAAGCTAATGACACACTAGATAATAAAATGTTTTATTCATTAATGTTTTGTGAATAAAAACTCTAGAACAATTTAAAATTACCATATTTTTTTGAAAATTAATGAAAATTTTAATAATAAAAATAGTGAGTATGAGAATAATTTAAGGGAAGGAGGAAAAGAATACCCTCACCTAAGAAGTTACACACAACAGTTGAATTATTGGAGGTGAAGAAGAAGCAAGAAGCCCTAAACTTTTGCTTTAACGAAAAAGCACATCCTCTGCCAACGTCCCATCCGCCAACACATCTACGAAGGGGATGAAATGCATCCACAACTTGCTCTATGAGGAGCCGCGGCTTCGTAACCACCGCCTCTGTTAACATTGACGCTGCCGCAGACGACCGCCAATGTATAATCTGCGGAGGATGAAGAGGTCCCGTCAAGTTGCGTCGCGTCGAGTGGCGTCACGTCGCGTCAAGTGGTTTCTTGAAGCAACTCAAGCAAGCACCCGGCTATGGCTATGGCTATGGCCACCTCACCCACAGCACGACGACGACGACGACGACGACGAGCAGGACTTGGCGGGCGTTGCGATGGCCAGAATCACCTCCATTTCCCTGCTGCTCCCTCTTGCAATCCTCAGCTCATTCCTCTTGGTGGCGACATGGTTTCTCTTTTCTCCTGCGTCTGCAGGTGACCTGCAGCGTCGTCTCTCACTTCATGTCTTCGTTTCGTGTTTCACAAGTTGTTGTTGTTGCTGTTGTTGTTGGGTATTGGGTATTGTAAGCTGGATCAAGAGCGGGAGCTTGCATACGTATGTATGGATTTGCATTGCCAATCCCACCCCTCAATGAGCTTGATGTAATTCAGGACAGTTGAGGAGCCAGCGGGGACTGCGCAGTGTAGAGATATTGTGGGATCTGCAACGCCAATTGAGTCAATGTGTGGTTAGATGAATGCTGCTCTTGAACTCTTCAAATTGTAGCAAGTGTCGAAACTAAGATGGGGATTTTTCGGAGTTTTTGGATCGTAGCTTATCAGCCGCGTGGAGGTCATGCTTCCTAACACGTTGGAGGGGGGTGACAGGCTGCAAATGGGTTGGGTTTACGAGCTGAAGTGAAGAATCACTGCCAAACTGTGTTGAAATTTCCGAAAGAAACTAACAGCACATGGGTACATTTCTTGTTGTGCATGACTTTTATTTATAACATTCGTTGTTCAAATCTTTTACTTGGCATGCCCATCGATTCCTTCGTGATATCTCGGTGACTACCTTCAATGATTGCTGCAATCGAAAACAGTGGTATTACTGCGAATAATCTGGTGCAATTGTTTACTGCCCGGAATAATGTAGTGAGTGGAAAAACTTTTTAAGTTGACGTCCGTGCCTGCCTGTCATCGATGATGAGGTGAAAATGGTGTGCACATGACTGGGAATGGTGTTTAGGCAGTTCAACAGACAGTTCAAGGTGTACGAGCCCCTGGAATACTTGTTTAATGTTTGCGACACACTTTTACTTTGGGAACAGGTGGGTAACCATCTTCTCCTGTAATATTGGATAGATTAACAATGAAAAAGTAGTCGATTCCTACAAGTTGGCACATCAAAGACTACACATTAGCATTTTCTATTTTTGGGTGCAGTTCCGCAACATGACTACCATATTGACCAGAGAATACCTCGATGCACGCCCCAATGGCTGGCTGGAGTACGCCCCGACCCGAATTTCGCAATTGTGGGTGAAGCTCCGGAATCCTTCATCTGAATTGCTTGTAGACTGTCCCAAATATGCATCAACATCGTCCTGCTAAGAAGCTACAGAATGGTTTGAAGATCTCAATTATGAAAGAAAATCTTTTTGCATAAGTGATGTAATCTCTAGGTATTTGAAATAATTCGCGAGCAAAAAAATTGTAGACCGTATGACCACATATTCAGGTTCTAATGTGAAGCTATTTCTAATTATTTTTCCAACATACTATATGTTATATGCAGTAATCATTGAGTATCGGTGTGCGAGTTGCGTGCGCAGTGCTGTTGACAGATGCCACAACAAGAGCTCATGCGAAGATGAATTGCAGCTTGTTTTGCCTAATAAGCCTCCCTTCAAACCTCGGCAATTCGCAACTTGTGCAGTTGTGGGAAACTCTGGCGATCTGCTTCTAGCAAAATTTGGATCTGAAATAGATGCACATGAAGTAGTACTCCGAGATAATGAGGCCCCCGTAAACAAGGTAAACACCTCTCGTCTGTTTGTTGCTCAGTAAGCTGATCGTCACATTGAGAGCACTAGCAATCATGACGCACTTCACAGTAAGGCTGTCGTATAGCCTCAAGAGATGACAAAATAATTTTGCAAGAACTTGGTTGATTCTGCTTTGCAGACCTATGATAAACATGTGGGTCGAAAGCGAACTTTTCGTCTGATTGGAGAGGGCGTAGCACGTAACTTACGAGAAGTTGTGAAGGGAAATAGTAAGATTTGTTTCAACTTCATTTGTTCTTCCCTGCTGTTTTGAGAAAAATTTACTTAATGTACGAAACAACAATCGGAGTTGGTAGCAGTATCTGTGAAGAAATTCAAACTGCACTGTTAATCTTACGACCTGAATCATATTTCCGAAACAGCAGAAGAAGTGGTAATAATCAAAAGCAAGATACATAGGGACTTCAATGCCATGATCAAGGTAATGCGAACTAAGATGTCATTGCATCCTATTGAACAAAAGAATTCACTAATTTGGATAACTGAGAACAACGAGTACCATGGATGATCTGGTCACGCAGTTGCTAAATATTTTCCCCGTAAATTTGGATTAGGAAATCCCAAATCCCGTTTATCTTTTCCAAGGTGTAGAATTCCGACGAGGTGCGAAGGGCACAGGAATAAAGTCTATAGAGCTGGCCGTCTCTATGTGCGATGTAGTGGACATCTACGGTTTCACCGTCGACCCGGGTTATGCAGACTGGTTAGTTATTAAATGTCAATATTCCACCAACACTTGTCAGGGTTTATTGTCAATGGCCTGGTACTTCTCACTCACTAATCCATCTCTTCTACTCCTGTGCAGGACCAGATACTTCTCCGCGCCTCGTAGAGGACATAATCCTCTACAAGGACGAGCTTACTATCAGCTCCTAGAATGCCTTGGTGTAAGTTTGCTAACATCCTCCTTACGCTTGACAGTTACAACAGTTCGCCCAGTTCCCGGAGTTTTCATGGACCAAAGCAACAACAAAACTGTGACAATTCGCTCTCTGCAGATTTTGAAAATTCATTCACCGATGCGAGAGAAAAGCAAACAGAATTGTTCTGTCATTCCAAGTCGAGAAGCGCTGTCGGCGGCCCGAGTAGCTGCCTTCCAACTGAAAAGAATTCGACAGAGTGATGAGCCGGGTCCTTTCAGTGCCTGTGGTGTGTGGGCTGCTGCAACTAAAACCGAGCCTTTCACTGGTACACTCCTATCCACTGCAACTTTTTATTCGACCAGTTGTTTACAAGAAGTATCAGATAAACGATGGCCGTCGATATCAGAGCATGCTACTTGTGAACTCAAGAAGGCAACAAAAAACTACTTTTGTGCTTGCAGGTGCATCAGATATGAGCACCATCAGAAGAACCTCCAACTACAAGAAGTGGGAGCTGCTTCGCATTACTGATCTGCGAAACCAAGCTCAGAAGTATCAAATCGATGTAGGTGGTGTCTCGTTCTACAAGATTGATGGTAACAAGCTGGATAGCTTGTTGTGCGTGAGACACTAAGTAGCATGCTTTCCGCACAGCTGCTCAAAGTCACAACCAATTTAAACCAAGACCACTCGGCTGAATATGTCACATCTAACTCAAAACAATTACTCTTGCTCAGCTTGTGACTTAATGCCCACAGTGTTTCTGTAAAAGAAGCTCCACACAATGTTTGTTGGCATTAGAATACTTCATAATCGTACAAATGTACACGCTCTGGAATCTACTCGTCGATAGCTAAATTTCAGCCTCTACTGTCATGCGAAGAATCTAACCCCAATCATCTCAAAAGTATAATCAAGTATTGAGCACCGTAAGGCCATGGCCATTGGCAATTGTAGTCCCCTAGTCTTTTCCTCTCCCTTCTCAAGGACAACGACGACATCCGAGAGGCAGAGGAGTGTCGTCAATGATTATATGCCTTCACCTCCAAAGGCCTATCTTCAGGCAAAACCCGCTGCAAAATCCGGTACCGCCAAGTGCTCGACAAGATCCACGATTGACTTGGGCTTGATTGGGTTGAAGGAGATCTAACGTGCAAGCACAGTGAAGGGTTTAAGATTTCAGGTTAGGAGACTTATAGGATTTGTCAGTCGTTGCATTCAACGAAAAAGAAAAAGAAAACAAAATATATGATTCACTCCAAGTAAGGGTGCATTCGGGCTAATCGGATGTCTGTCAACAACAGCCGTGTGAAGAACGCCGTCTCTTCCGGATTGGCAACCCACAAGATGGAGCATTGGGAGCGAGTAGCCATGTCGTTCCCGCTCATCGTAAAACGGTCTCCGACATGCAGGGTCACATGAGGTCTCTTGTTCAAAAACTTCATCAGAGCTCTGAGACCTACAGATTTGTTGCCGACATCAACAAAGACGTCGTTTCCACCATTGAAAGCGCAGAACGGAAGCCTTGATCCCATCAACTGGACTTGTACTGTCAGAGCCAACTCTTCCAAGACTTCGTAAATAGTTGGCTCCAGAGGAACTGCACCGACAGCCCTCGGCTTGCGAACTATCTCAATTGGAACGCGTAATCTCGCAGCTGCAGACCGTAAGGAGCATTCGGCGTCGTCCAGCAACTCCTGCACATCGGAATCTGACCACTGGAGCATGTCGGGCGACATCCACAAGTCATCCGGTACAAATTCAAGTCTGTAATCCTCGTTAACTCTCAGAAGATAGTTGCATTCTCCGCCCATGACGTGGAACAACCGCGTGATAGTAGGAGGAAGATGAAGATGCTTGAATGCTTCCAGGAGCCCCGCCAACCGATCCTCGAATTTGGCAGCATTGCCGGGATATCCAGCAGCCGTGACTATTGCCACTTGAACACCCTGTTGCATGAGCTTTATAATGTGCCCTATCATCTTGTTGTCTCCCTCAATGTGGTGGCCATCAGCGTATATCGTCCCATCTGCATCGAACGTGATCAACGACAGCTTTTCGGCAATGGCGTGTACCTGGGCAATGTTGAGAACATGCCGAATTTCTGCAAAATTGGGCGGGACGTATCGCCGTCGGGACAACGATGCAAACTCATCGTACTCGTAAAACGCACGAACAAGAGGTAACGGCGTGTGAAATCTTCCAAGGGTGGGGATGAGTCTGCTGAGCGTGCTCCGCATCGGATCCTCCAGATGCTCCCGCACCCATCGCTCCAGTTTTTCCATCACTTGAATTGGGGAATGCGTGGAATGCATGGAGATGATGAATTCAATCAAACCGTCTTGCTCTTTCAGCCGCCCTTTTCTGCGCAAGACGTGTGCGTCTGTGACACTTGAGGCTCTGTTGAGATGCGCATCCTCCAAGGCTTCCGTGCTGAGCAGCATGTTCCATCGCATTCCCCCTTTGCTCTCCGCTTGTTGTAAATTAATCCCTGTCCCAACACCATCCGGCATTCCTAACGCCTTCAAGAGTTTTCCATTTTCCCCTCTTTTTCTGGAAGCTTCCTCTGGCTTAGATTCAGTGGATACTGCATCAGAATTCTTCAATCCCTCTCCTCCACTGCCATTACTTCCGGAGAGGGAATCGAAAAGAACACGCTCCGCCGTGTCACTGCCAGGTGCTGGACTTTGCGAATCTTCACCAAGCTCCAATCCGAAGTTTTCGTGAGTAGCAACGACAGCATTCCGCTTCTCCAAAATAAGCCTCACGGCAGCACGACCGCAATGCAACAAGAAACTTGGCTTCGAAATCTTTGAAACGCGTAGCGTTTCTCCTATCCCCACAATGGACCTCGCACACCCCAACGGCGGCACCTCACGAGAGATAAATTTCACAACTCTACCATCGAAACCCCTAGATAAACCCCCACCCTGTTCGACAACCACCCGGTTGAAGGCCAAACTCCCGATACTCGCATGCACCCCAAGCTGCGAGAACAAAGCACTCTGCCTCTGAGGTGGAGCGACGCATGACAGCCTTGCCCCGCCCACAGCTGCGGGCGGCGCCATGCCGGATCTTCAACCCGCACCAGTCCAACCCACTCCCGAAGTGCTCAACTCAGCAACAGGACGAAGAAGGAGCGAACGACCACGACTAGGCAAGACCACGCTGCTCAAGCCTTCCAACCACAAAACAGGAGTTGCAAACGGATGGCACAGCACGCAAACTGACGAAAACGGAGCAGCGGAGGGAGTATGCACGCGATGAATGGAAGGGGCGTAATAATCCACTAATGCGTTACGACAACTCAACCACACTGCTCTCCCACGCTCTGCCTCACCTCGTTCTCGCATGCGCCAATTGTAACGTCCAGAATTCCGCCTGCAAATTGTCTGAATACTTCGAGAAATCGCACCAGGACGTGACGGTGCCACAAACAAACAATCCAAGCACGGAGCGAGGCGGTGACGACCAGGTTTATCCTGCCTCCGTGGCTTCGTAGCTTCGAGATTAGCTGCGAAAGGAAAGACGATGCCGGGCTCATTCGTTCCTCGTCTATGTGAGCATCAAACCCTAATTTGGCGGTTGAGGTCTCGTTAGTTACCAGACTGGCTTCACCATTTAGCCCTAATTGTCGCTGTAGAGCTCTCATTCGCGTTACTTGGCTCCGCATGGTGATTCTGACTTCGATTCTTACTTGGATTCCTATCAAATTTGTTATTTACCATATATATATATATATATATATATATAAATGTATGATTTTGTTGATAGATGATAGCTATGTTGATAACAAGTGAACATACATTTATGGTTATGGTTTTATCCATTATTTGTGATATCAAAAATTAATTCAGATAGCATGTGCTGTTATTTTGATATCACCCTTGACAGGTGCAAAAAATCAATGTTAGATTGGATAATAAATGGCTCAATTTGTGAGATTTTTTCTTTATATTCAATGTGCTAAAATCAAGTTTTTTTTTAAATTAATATTCCATTGAATTATTCTCCTGTGAAAATTCCATCTTTTTGTTCATTAGGAATGGATAAACTTATATTTACAAATTTTAAATACATATATAATACATTGATTTATGTCTAATTAATATATTATGTTTACCAAATGGTGTTTAAATTCTCCAAGGATGAAAATCTTTTTCTTCATGATTCAATTCTCAACAACAAAGGCTCTTTTTTTAAAAAATATTTGTTTTATCTATAGACTATAAATTTGAACTAGTCTATTATCTAATGCTTGAAAATTTCCAAGAAATTATTAGCTTTTAGTTGGATCTAAGAAGTTGTAGCACTTTCTTATGTTGATTATCAAGTTAAACTAAATCAATAATATGTAATCTAAACAATCTTGTCATTAATAGGACTACCTATCTAAAGACTCCTTATATCTTTGTTATTCTACATTAAAAAAAGAAGAAGATGGCTCTTAGATGTACTAATTTATATTTAATATAACCATAGATTCAAAATCATGTCTAATAAGTGCAATACTTAGTGCTTGATTTAAAGGATATACATAATTTTTTTTTTATTTATTATTTTATTTTTTTTTATTTTTTAATTAATTTTAAAATTGAAAGACAATTTTGAGTCATCAAAACTACATACTTGTAGTTTTAGACTAAGAATTGTATTTGAGATACCAAAAAACACAATCGTTAGATGAAATTAGTATGAAATATTTTAGATGAGAAGAAGTTAGTATTAATTATAGAAAAAATTATTAATAGAAAATTTTGCATAAAATTCATGGATAGTTATATTTTCTTTAGATAAATTTTTTTATCTTATTATTAATATTATTCTTTAAAAAATATTAAATTAATCTATTTTTTACTAAATTGATCTATCTTATTATAACCATTATTAGAAAAATAAATAATCTCCAAACACCATTGTTAGAATTATGATCCTCATTTCAATCCTTCAAGTTATCAACTCCTACTCCTTTTATTTCCAACCTTCATCACAATCCCTTTGTTTCTAGTCTCTATTCTTTCCATTCTCAACTCTCATTTTGATCCCTTATTTCTCTTGTTCGTAATCTTCATCCTAACTCCTTCAATTCTTAGCCCTTTCTTTTAGTCCCTATCACTATTACCAACCTTCTTATCCAAATTTTGAGTACACTTATATTAAATAAGAGCATCTCAACAATATATTGTATAATAAGTCTAATTTAGTTAATACAACTATATCTTTAGAAAAAACTTATAAAAGTATGATATATTTTATTATCAATATTTAAGATTAAAGTAGCTAGACTAGTATCAAGGACATGAATCTTAAAAGACTAAAAGATCAATACACTCTTTTGTCACTCAAAAAGATTAGAAAATATTTCAAAGATGGTATAATATTGAATTGGAATGGCTATTGCTAAAGATAAGATGATTAAAAAGTCTTCAAATAAGAATAAGGACTTGGAAGGCATTGAAAAGAGTAAAGAAGGCTTTATTCTTATCTCCATATATACTATCTAATTAGAAGCTATGTGCCAATATTATATAAGACTTCTACTATGTGTCCAACTTGTAAGATTTTTGTTTTAACTTACGAGGCAAGTTTTCTATATGAACACCATATAGTTAGCTTGTATTAAAAACTACCAATATATGTGATATGTGACTAATTTGTTGGCAAAAAATTTAGCCTATTAATCAATAATAAACATATGTAAAGTCAAGGCCACATCTATGAAGCTTTTAAGAAGCTTCTCTATAAGATATTATCAAATTTATCTACTTTAATCTACTTCTAATTATTTATAATTTTTTGGTAATTATTGGCATAAATATATATATATATATATATATATATATATATATCCATAATATTATCCCCCCTTCTTTTTTAGGGATAAGTTTCATAAGGAGTGTTGATCATATGATGAAGTTCAAGATGTAATGAATTATATTTATTACATACTTTGATCTTTATTTTCTTTGAAGGTAATTAATAAGTCCTCTTAGCTATTAATAATATCCCAATTCAAGGCAAAAATACCACTATATTATTTAATCATTGTTAAGGCTATTATAACGACCTTCAAATAAAAAATTTGTAACACCATTAAGAGACGTTTCTATCTCCAATAAAATCACCAAATATTGAGAGTTTCTTCCAAATAAGGTTATAATATCAAATTTGTTATATTTCACTATCTATTTAATAAAAAAGATGTCGTTCTTGAAGATCTTTATCTCTATTACATTGTCTTAAAGGCTATAATAATTGCAATGTCTTATTTGATAAGTCACCAAATGATAGCTCTTAAGTTGAAATTGTTGGTTGTTAATTCTCTTTTATGCTTTTGGTATTTTTCATCTTGATTTTAATAGATGTCATTGATAAAAAATATCAATATTTTTTTCTAAATTTGCTAAATTCTTTATTGGCTTCCATATACATTCACTAATATCATATATGTAGCAATGAATAAGATATTCCAACCTATTTTGGTATCGCTTTAAGTCTAAGACTTCTTCCACTTCAAATTCTTAATTATTAATTACTTCTATAAGAAGAAGTAGCATTTGTCTTTTTCTTAAGATATTTATTATCATACATGGTTCAAAAAGAAACATATAAAATATAAGATGAATCTTCATAGATTCTATTAGATGTTATCAATAAGCAATTAGATTGATTTTTTTACAAATAAGAAATAGTCTAAGCAAATAATAATCTAATTTGTTATTAGAGTGGCTAATATTGACATCGCAATGAAGTATCCATATATTATTACTAATGTAGAATTGAAATTATTCTTTAAGATAAACATCCATATTGGTCTTTTGTAATTTTTGAGTTTCTTTTAATTGTACCTTCATTTTTGCATGTAGCTCAAATAAATGATTTTTTAAATCTTATTTTATAGGATTATTAACTTTTAAAAAGTCAAAAGTATCAAGTTATAACTATAATTAGTAAAAAAAGATATTCATTATGTAAAAAAATATATCATATTATCATAAATAAACTTTCTTAATAGCAAAAGAATTATCTAATCATCTTATTGATAGTTGATAGTATACTTGAAATACTACTTTAAAATTTGATTTACTTCCTTTATTTTATTAAAATAAATAAATAAAAGTTAAAATAGAATAAGATAACTTATTAAAGATATTACTTTAGATAAGTTGCTAATGGTCAAAGAATTGATTCTTGATATATAAAAAAGGTATTTTATAGATATAAGATAAGGTCAAGGATCAAGAATCAAAGTCAAGAAGATAAAGCATCAACTAAAAAATATTCAAAGACTAGATAAGAATAATTAGTATTTGGCATAAGATACCTTCTTTGTTAGTGATATGCTAAAGGGTTCTAAGACCATAAAATATCCTTGTGGTTAGTTAGATGCCAAAAGATATTAGAACTATGTATATAAAAGTATCAAGAATTAAAACTTATTGAAAGCAAATAAATAAGTGAGAGTTTTTTAAAGAAATATAACAAAATAAAAATAAAGAAGTATGTATATTAAAAAAAAACTTAGAATGGTTATTGCCAAAAGACAAGAAAATTAGAGATTCTAAAAACTACACTAAAAGCAAAAAAAGAATTGACAAGAATGAAGAAGGCTTTATTCCTGCCTCTATATATATAATCTACCTAGAAGCTATATAGTGATATTCTATAGGATCTCCAAAATATGTTGACTTTACACAACACGTATCTTAACTTAGAAGATAAATTTGCTATATGGATGCCATATAGTTGATTTTTTTTGCAATCTACTAACATGTGTGGTATGTGGTTAACTTATTGAACAAGTTTCTAATCTATTAATTAACTATAAATACATGTAAAGTCAAAGTAATATCTATGAAGCTTTTAAAAAGATTTTTTAAAAGATATTATAAAATTAATCTATTTTTATCTATTTCTATCTATTCATATTATTTAGATAATAATTAAAATAAATATATGTTTGTGACATTACTCCTCCTTCTAGAGACAAGTTCCATAAAGAGCGATGATCACATATTGAAAAAGTTTGATCTACAACAAATTATATTTGCTATATACTCTAATTTTTGTTTCCTTTGAAGATAGTTGATAGGTCCTCTCATCTATTACTAATGTCCCATTTTAGGGCGGGAAGACTACCCTATTATTTGACCATTGTTGAAACCGTAGAAACAATTCCTGATGGTATTACAAATATTTTATTTGAAGGAAGTTATAATCTTTAATAAAATCACCAAAAATTAAATCTTTCTTTCTAGGTTGTGATACCAAATGCATTTTATTTTGCCATCTATTTGAGGAAAAACATGTCATTCTTGAAGGTCTTTATGTCTATTACATTATCTTAAAGGCTATCATAATTGTAATGTCTCATCCAATAAATTAGCAAATTATAGCTCTTGAGTTGAATATATTGGCTATTGATTTTTCATTTCTTTAATGCCACAATAATATACAAATTACAAACAAAGATAGAAGATAGAATATAATCTTTTATAAGTTGTATTTCTTTTATAGCAAAAATTTACTATCCTTTATTTTGGTTTTAATGGATATCATTGATAAAAAGCTTTGACCTTCTCTGTTCTATTTGTAAGATTTTTTACTAGCTCCTATGTGCATTTGCTAATATCACATTTATACCAATGAATAAGATATTTCAACCTAAGTTGACATTGCTTTGAGTCTAAGACTTCTTTTATATCAAATTATTTATTATTATCCACTTCTATAAGAGGTGGTGGTATTTATCTTTTTTTTGGAATATTCACTATCTTATATGGTTTCAAAAAATATACATAAAATATAGATTGGATTTTTATAGACTCGGATAGATGTAATTGATAAGCTAATAGATTGACTTATTGACAAATAGGAAATAATCAAAGTCTATGGTAATTCAACTTATTATAAGGACAAATAATTTTAATATTACAACAAAATAATCATACCTTATTGTCAACATAAAAATGATGTTTCTTGTAATAGACATCCTTTTTTCTCTTTTATTATTCTTCAAATTTTTTTAGTCAAAGCATGAATGTAAAATTCACTCTTCAACCTAAATTATAAGTTAGCTTCAATTAAGAAGTTCTTGTAATGAATGATATGAAGTGAAAAAAGTAAATAGTAAGAATAAAAGAAGAAAAACACAAAAATAAGTGAAACAAGTGCAATCAAGCAATTGTATACTATAAAATTATTTTCAATTTGTTACTAAATTTTTATCTAGTATAAAATAAAAAATAAAAATAAAAATAAAAGAATAAGAGGTGTTTTATAAGATTAAAAGTATTATGTGAGATTAAAAATAATTAAAGAGTGAAAAAGCTTATATAAGAGATTTAGATAGAATATAAGACTTGTAAAAAGTCTTATAAATGAAGTTAAAAGTGATTAAAGAGTGAAATCACTAATTTATTTATAAAAAGGACATTTTGGATTTCTAAAGTAGTAATATCTTCTTGTTGATTTTAAAAGCTCTACCTTCTCTTTTTTTGATTTTTTTTGATGCATCTCTTCTTTAGATATGGATTTAAGTAATAATGAGGGCTTCAAAATGATTGAAAAGTTTAGAAGTGACAATTTTTACTATTGGAAGAAAAAAATGAAGCTTTTATTGGCTTCATTGAATGTTTAGAATATTATTGATGAAAGTGAAGAGCCTCCAAAGAATGATGATGATATTAAGATGAAGAAAGAATAAAAAAATCATGAAAGAAAGGCTTTTGGATTGATTGCAATAAATCTTGATGATGCCAACTTTTCACATGTTATTGCTTGCAATACACCAATGAAAGTATAGAAGAATCTTTATAATATCTATAAAAATAAAAATCTTGTTAATATTTATAAACGAGAAAGAAGTTCTTAATAATAAAGATGGAAGAATGAAATAACTTCATAGCTCATGTCAACAAGATAAAAGTACTTGCAAATCAACTTGTAGCTATTGACACATCAATTGACAATAGAAAAATTATATTGACATTATTCATGAGCCTTCTAGGATCTTACAACTAACTCATTGTGGTATTGGATTCTATTAGCATGAAGGAACTTACCTTGAATTATGTCACATCAAAACTTATCCACGAAATCCTAGAGAAGAAAGAAAAAGAGCTTCAAAGTAAAGATTTTATTCTTATCAATGTAAAAATTTAAAAATCAATATAAAAAATTACTATATTTATAAAAAATTATGTCACTTTGCAAAAAATTACTACAAGGTCAAGAAAAGAAATAGGAAGAATCCAAACAATACTTCTGATGGTTTTATTGGAGATGACTATGCTTTTATTACAAATGAAGGAACCTCTATGGCTGCCATGTTCAAGTGGATTATAGATTTGGATGCTATTAAGTACATGATATCATACAAGTGTTCATTTGACACTTATAAAATAATTTTAGCAATAAAATTTAGATTGAGAAATAATAGTATAGTATAAGCCATTGAAATTAGTTCTATTATTATGGAGCTTGTTGTAAAGAACCAAATAAAGACAATCAAATTAAAAGAAGTCTTATATGTGCCAAAGATGAAGAAGAACCTCTTTTTGGTGAACAAACTTATATCACATGGTTATAAGATTCAATTTAATATGAATGGATTTTTTTTGAAGATATTAGATAGATAAGATGTTGCCAAAGGCTTTAGAACTAGAAACATCTACTTCATCAATTGTAAAAAAGTCAATAGAATTGAAGTGGTAATATTTAATGAATTTCCACAAAAACAAGATAATTTTGGAATTTGGCATCAACGACTTACTTATTTGAATGTCCAAAATATGAAGGAGCTACAATCTATAGTAAATGGCTTAGATCTTGGTCAATTTAGCTATAACACTTATAAAGGTTGTATCTAAAGCAAACAACAAAAGGTTTCATGTCCAATTAGAGTTGTAATATGTAGTAGAAAATTATTAGAAATTATGCATTCTGTTATTTGTGAATCAATGAAGACACTATGAATTAAAAAAGTAAGGTACTTTATCATATTTATTAATGATTTTTTAAGAAAGATGTAGATTTATATTTTTAAAGTCAAGAGTGAATATTTTTTAAGATTTAAGGAATTTAAGGAACTTATGGACATACAATGTGAATATAAGATCAAAGTATTATGTACAAATAATAGAAATAAATATGTATCAAAGTATTTTGATGAATTTTTGAAGGTTCAAGGTATTTTAAGACAAACCTCTATTTCTTATACTCCACAACAAAATAGAATTGCTAAAAGAGAAAATTATACTATTATAGAGATCACAAAGAATATGCTTCATGTACAAAATTTTGGACATGAATATTAAATGGAAGCCATTATAAATGTAGAGTATATAAGAAATAGGTGCCCTATAAGTGTAGTTATATCAATGATTCCATAAAAATCTTGAAGTAGAAAAAAAACTTTTTATTTTATATATGATAATTTTTGGAAGCATTACTTATGTAAAGGTACTAGATTGTATGAGATCCAAACTTGATGCAAAAGGTACAAAATGTGTATTTTTTGGATATTTTGAGGGTACCAACGTATATAGGCTAATATATTTAGACATTGAAAAAATCATCAAAAATCATGATGTAGAGTTTTTGGAATATAAAAATGCTTGTAAACACTTGGAGATGTATCCAAGTAGAAATAATGATATATTTGTAGATAAATCTTTAATTCTAAGAAAAAAAAAAGAAAAGATGATGATAATGAGGATAGTAGAAATAAAAATTAAGATGAAGAATCAAAGAAGGTAGACCAACATATGTCTATAATTGCTAGAACCACCAATAAAGATAATCAAGATATTGAAGATATTTACAATAAGGAGTACCAACCTTTGAATATAAAGAGACAAGTTTTAAGAGTAAAAAATCTTGCAAGAGATCTTGGAATGCATGAAGATATTAAATAAAAGAAGATATCTTTTGAAAAAAAGAAAAAAACTTGGTGAATGGTAAGAAAATCATATCTTTTTTTAAGTAAGTAAAGAACATATTATCACAAATATACCTATTTATTCTAATAATTACCTATAATTAAGTAGAAATAAGTAAAAATAAATTAATTTCATAATATCTTCTAAAGAAATTTTATAGATGTGATTTTGATTTTATATATATTTAAAGTTGATTGATAAGTTAAAAAATTTGTCAAAAAGTTAAATAAATGCCACATATGTTAGTATCTTATGAAATAAGCTAATTATTATAATTTTTTATTTTATTATCTTTAAATAATTATCTACTCTTTTTGAATGACATAAGGATATCTTGATCTTTCAGTTCTTCAAGATTTATGTCTTTGACAATTTGATAAGAGTACTAATTTATTGTTCTTATCTTGTTTTAAAAATGAATTTATTATCCTACTTCTATTGTTGTATTTTGAAGATTGTAGACTATTCATTTTTAAACAAATAGGTTAGTTTTCTAACATCAATTTTTTTCTTAAAGAGAGTGAATTATCCCTCTTTGTGGAAATTTTTAATTAATATTAGAGGTTAAAAATTATCTTTTTTTAATTTAATATTTTAAATACTTTTGAATTATCTATAGAAAGAAAGTTTATGGAACCTATTGTCAGTGAAAGTGATAATAGATTTACAACTATTGTAAATCTTTATGAGCTTTTCAACACTCTTATAGTAGAATTTCATACATAACCAATGCCAACCATGGAAGTACTATTCTTATACATACAGAAGAAGTCCAAAGTCTATGCCAAGAAGGTTTGTAGTTAAAAGAAGAAAATAGATCAACTTCACAATCAAATTTAGGAAATTTTGCTTGTACAAGCATGAAGAAAGTAAGGATAAGTATCCTTGAGAAGTTTGATGGAACAAGATCAAAATTTTGAATATTTCTACAATAAGTCAAGCTTTATTTAAAGTTACATCATTTCCAATACTTCAATGGATTTACTTAAGTTGGATTTATTGGTGCTTTTTTATCTAAAAGTACTCTCTTTTGGTTTGTACCTTTGATAGAAAAATATTAATAAATACTCTATGATTTGAATTCATTCTTGGAAGTATTAAGAGCTATATTGAGAGAAAGTAATTGAGAAAGGATAGCAAAGACCAAGCTTATATTTTTACAACAAAGATTACATTCAACTACCATATATACTACTAAATTCCAAAATCTTAATTATAACATGGATTGGAATGATAAAGCCCTTATCAATCACTTTTGATATGGATTAAAAGATAATATAAAAGATTTATTATTGACAATATCAAGAGCATATTTATTGGAGTAATTTATTGCTTAAGCCATTGTATCTAATAATTGATTCTTTAAAAGATGATATGAACAAAGATTTTGTTCGAAAAGTACAAGCCAAGTCATAGCAATACCTTGTAAGTTTTTAAAGAGCTTATGTGTCCAAGCCAAAGCCTATACAAATTAACATGGTACATTTTAAATTTCTCACTAAAGAAGAAAAGATTTATTATCATCTAGAAGATTTGTACCTATATTATGGAGAATCCAAGCATATTACTCAACAGTGTTCAAAGAAGCAACACAATCATAAAATAAGGAACATAGTTACCAAAAAAGATAATATATTAGAAAATAAGTTTTTTTAATTACAATAAAAATCATGCAACTAGAATCTTATGTAACCTCTAGTAAAGGTCATATTCTTTCTTTAGATACTTTACTTTATTTTATAATAGAAGTTTGTTTAGGATCAAAAAATCACAAAGTCTTAGCCTTGTTAGATTCAAGAGCCTTAGCTTATTTTATAGACAAAGACTTTATCAAAAAACATCTATTATTAATATAAAAAAAAATTCAAGTTACATTCTAAGTAAATATGAAGATTATCAAGACGTTTTTTTTAAAAAAAAAATACAAATATTTTTTCAAAGCTTTGTCTTTATAATTATTCCATTGATCTATTATAACAAATTCAATTACTATTTGGATCAATTTATAGCCTACCAAAAAATGAATTGGCTATACTTAAAGAATAAATTGATGAAAATTTGATTAAAAACTTCATATACCATTTTAAATCTCAAGCAGGGTCTGCTATCTTATTTATAAAGATAAAAGATAGATCTCTGTGGATGTATGTAGTCTATTGAGGACTCAATAAAACCACTATCAAAAATAAATGTTCTCTATCTTTGATTACAAGAATTTTTGATCAACTAAATTAAACAAAGATCAATACAAAAATAGATTTACAAAGAACATACAACTTGATATATATTAAAGATGGAGATGAATTAAAAATTACGTTTCAAATTAAATATGAATATTTCATATATAATGTCATGCCTTTTGGACTCACAAATATACTAGCTACTTTTTAATATCTAATGAATAATGTCTTTTGTGAAATTTTTAATGATTTTGCTATGTGTTATTTAAACGACATCTTAATCTACTTGAAGAATACAAAAAAAATATGAAGTTCATATTTGTCATGTATTATAAAAACTAAAAGATATATTATACGTTGTTGTGTGATAATAAAACTATATAGTAAAAAAATAAAAATATAGATTTTATTATAGAAGATCCTAGTAAAAAGATGTAGTAGAAAATTAAAGTTAAATGATAGAAAGGTTGTAAAAGATCTAGTCTTAATATTGTTTTTTATAGTAAGAACTTTTATTTATTTTGTAGAACCATAAATGAACCAAATTAAAGTAAATAAGATAAGAAATTAATATAATCATATTTAAGAGAGAATTAATGATAGATTAAAAAAAAAAAATTACTTCAAATTATCAAAATTTGATATCCAAAAAAGACTAGTTGTCAATCTAGGACAAATTTAGATTCTAAGGTATAAAACCATATCCATACATCGATTTTGGGATTCTTTTGGAGACTAAAGGGTGGAATTTAAGAATATACTTAAAAAGAGATTTTAAAGCATTGGTTTTATGTCATTTAAATCAATATTGAGATTTTAAGGGATTTTCAAAATTAGTAATGTTCTCAATAGGTTTAGATTTTGAGAAATAAAA